>NW_027206068.1:42393274-43593274 GCF_024711535.1 Dipodomys merriami | reverse complement strand
CCAGGAAGCAAAGTTCCTAAGATTCCCTTCTCAATAAAGACCTTAGCATTATGATGAGTGTTTGTTATCCTAACTATATGGGAAGCCTAACATAGGCCAATCACATCCAGGAAGCTAAATTCTAGTGTAAAAATAACTAGCCAGGGGGGAGAGGGAGAAAAATGAGGGAAAGGTAACAAATTACACAAGAAATGTAACCACTACCTTACATATGTAACTGTAACCCCTGTGTACATCATTTTGACAATAAAATAAAAAAAACTCAAATGAAGTAAAAGAAAATTCATGCATGTTTTCTTCTCCTTACAATTATATTACCATCAACTGTAACTTTAAGATTGGATGGATTTAAAAAATACTGAGCTATTCAATAAGAAATGTATTCATTGCCTTATGTAACTGTAACCCCTCTGTGTATCACCTTTACAATAGCAATAAAAATATAAAAAATAATGAAAAAATAATTAGCAAAAATCAGGACTGGAGATATGTCTTGACTGTAAGGGAATCTGCCTAGCACATGCAAGGAACTGAGTTCCTTGCAAGAAAGTTCCAAGTAAGGACAAAAGAAAAAAGAAAAAAAAAGAAAATTTCTGCTAATTAAATTGTATTACATAATTTATTCTAATGTAAAATATTGTTAAGGTTGAAATTGATTAAAGAATATGTAGCTCATGAATTACAGAAACTAACTTCTAAGAGGTAAAAAAGATGTGAAGAACACCATAGAAAATTCCAATTAGGCCACTCTAATTATTACTGCACCATCACCAACAAATAGACTTGGGAAATAGAAAGCCATGTTGTTTTGTTTGTCTTTTGTTTAGATGCGTTCTCAACTTCAACGCAAATGCCCAGCCATTTTCGTATGAACATTTCATGTAGTGATTCTTCTTGTATGTTACATTTTTCAGTAGCAAACAAAGACTCAAATTATTTTCTATTGGAAAAAATTCACTCAAAGACTCTGTATTTCCGTCTTTGCCCTCCTGTTTTTTGTATGCTCACCCTTAATATTTATATTAATGTCTTCCACTAATCACAACCTGACATATGATATTGAAATGCTCAAAGCAGACACCAGCTGATTGGACTGAGTGAGTTTTCCATTCACTGATACTGGATCACAGTTGGGTACCCAAGAGCCACCTTAATTCTTCTCTTTCCATTATGACCTATAAGAGAGTCTGCAGAGGGCTTGTAAATTCACTTCCAAAATCTGACTTGAGTCTGCTTCTCTGTTCACTGTTCTTCATGATGCAGCTCCAGCAAGGTCAACACTTTCTCAAAAGCACATCTGTTTGTCCTCTCTATCATTTTCCCACCTACCTTGTATACATCTGTATGATAATCTCAGACCACTCCAAGTGAGGTTATGCATCCATCTGTACAACTATATGAAGAAGAGTTCCTCAGAGATCTGTTCTTGTGAATAACATCAAGGTCAACAACAAAATGGTAATTTGTTCTGGAAGTTAGTAATGTATGACATCATGTAAAACCTTGCATGACAAAACAGGAAATTTGATTTTTTTTCCAAGAGATTAGTATAGTGCCTCATTTTTAATAAAAATGAATCACATATAGTTCATAAATCTTATTTAAAATTCCAAAAGATATCCAAGGCACTGGAGGATAAATATGACTTTGGAACCATACTTATTTCCTTCCCAACCAGCTCTTTTTATAGCTTCTGACATATCCTCCCAGAGAGGCCCAACTCTCCTTGAAAAATTTGCTTTGATCAACACTGCAGAACAACTGGAGGTATTATAAAAACACAAGAGCCCCGAGCTGATATATCATACCTGTAATCCTAGCTGCTCAGGAGGCTGAGATCTGAGGATTCTAGTTCAAAGCCAGGCCAGGCAATTAGGTCCACGAGACTTCTATCTCCAATTAACTAGCAAAAAGCCAGAAGTGGACCTGTGACGCAAGTGGTAGAACTCTAGCCTTGGGTGACATAGAGCTAAGGGATGTTACCCAGGCCCTGTGCTGGCCCATGCCAGCACCCAAAATAAATAAAGTAAAATAAATTACAAAGCAACAGAGATGACTTCAGATTTGTTTTAGATTATGGAGAGGAGGGGTAGGACTGGAGTAACAGGGCATTCAGAACAGTGGCTATTGTTACAGGCTAAGCAACCAATGAGGAGGCTCTGACTTTATCTGGTTCAGTGGCCAAATGAACTTAGCCATGTATTTGTACAGCACACAGTGAAAGTTCTTGCACAGAGCTCACTCAAGCCACCCTATCCTTGGACCAACTTTATATACAGCCTGCCAACTTTACCCGGAGTCTGAAGAGAGCCACCCTTCTAATAGGTATCACATCAGCCAAAATAAAGTATAACATGCACCACTGAATGCTTATACAAACCAAGGTGAGCGCCTGTGTGCTTTAAAAAATATGCAAGAAAGACATATTTTGTGGGATTTTCAGTAAGCACTTTGTTAAACATACTACACGCTAATATTTTAAAAACCTTTGCTTTCTGGTCTAGAAAAATTTGGCTAGAGGAAAGCAAACATACATTTCTCATGGTACAGAGCACTCCTGTTAACACTCTCAGCCACATCAGTTCTCTCCGAAGGCTCTAACATGACAGTACTTGGAAAGTTGACTTCCTGATGAAATGTCACCCAAGGCATTGCAAATGGAAGGAAATGAAAGAAAATATTCAAAATGAGAAGGGACACCAGAAAACAGTATTTTCAGCAGATGTTTCTGAATCTTGGAACTGCCCCGATACAGAATATGTGAGCAATGAACACTTGGTGATATGAGCTGATGTGGACCAGGTAGCTTGGAAAGATAAAAATGAGGATAGGAACAGTATCTCTTGATTACATCTGGGATGGGAACAAGAAATACTCAGGCTGGAGGGTAGGAGTAACTTCTCCAAACATTTGATGTATAGAGCTAAGATGGCTTCATTGGATTGTATTTCCATAATTTTTTTGGGGGGGGTCCAGTCATGGGGCCTGAATTTGGCCTTGGTGCTGTCCCTCAGCTCTTCAGCTCAAGGCTAGTGCTCTACCACTTGAGCTACAGCTCCACTTACGGCTTTTTTCTTTTTGCTTATGTGGTGCTGAGGAATCGCATGCAAGGCAAGTGCTCTACCATTGAGCCACCTTCCCAGCCCATGTGATTCCATAAATTTTATCTTGAAACACATTGTATAAATCTTGATTTCCTATATTAGCTAAACTAATTCTCCAACATTACTCAGCACAAATCATGCATCAATTGCACATGAAATAGGCAAAGTTTGTCATTATCACATCTTTCCCCAAGCCATCTTTCCCATCTTCAGTCTTTTATATGGTGCAGAAGTGTCTCAAGAATTCTCAGAACATCATGATTCTCCAGGTAAAGAAAAGACAATGGCATGGACTATATCACATTACTAGATTAGATAATGGCAATCCAAATAATTAATCTCCAACAGCAGCCACCCGACCTGCCCTACAAAGGCAGAGTTTTGGATGTAAGTTTTTGAAGCTGCCAATTTTATACTGGTTCAACTGTGCCATGCTAGTGCCACAATGACTGAATTAGGCTATGAGGCCAGGAGGTATCTTAGTGAGTTGGGGTGTGATAATAAGTATGGCCAAGAGAAAGAGAGGTCAAGGAATAGTTAAAGAAGTTTTGGAATTGAAAACAAGACTGCTCACATATTTCAGTGGATGGGCTCCACCCAACTTGGCTTTCTTCACCCATTCCAGTTTCAGCTGTAGAGTCTACATGGTCTGTGGGAAGCTTCACAATCTGTGTGCGTGTGCATAAACATATTCCCACCTACAGGAGAAAGGTCTTTCCTGGGGAGTAGAGTTGTCTTGTCCAGTACAAGAACACACTCTAAGGATGTCTCCTGCTCCATCTCTTCAAGAATGAGAGACCATTCTCCCCATGACTGACTGTACTTCAATGGAGCAGCTTCTTGAAAACTTCCTGATCTTGCCAAAGAATTTTATATCAGAGCCTTTGCACTTGCTATTTCCTTTTTGCAACACACTTTGTCCAAATAATCACGTTTTTTTTTCTTGATGACTGTTTAAATGTTATATCATCCTCTCCAGCCTAAATACTATAGCCATGTACCTCATTCTATTTAATCCTGGAACTGGCATGGTTTTTCTCTTCAGCTTGATTTTCTTTAAAGTTTCATAGCTTTTATCCTTTATCTGATTTTGTATACTTACCCCTGTATATGTATTTATTGTCTGCTTCCCTCCAGTGAGGTGGGAATTGCTCAGTAGCAGAGACTGTGTCTTCTTTGCTAGAGAAATCTAGAGAAAAGTATCTAGAGAAAAGGCTCACCATGTAGTAAGCATATGATAGGATAACTGAATGCAAAGAGCATATAAAAGCAGCCTCCAAGGCTTGAAAACACCTCTTCCTCCCCAACCCATCCTGAGGCACAGTTCTGTCAGCCAACAGAGTGATGGCGGTAGCTGCCATCGAACTCATGCCCACTCCCATTAGGGATGCTACAATCCCACAGATTGGGTTTCTGGAAAAGGAAATTGTCTATTTCTTTACCATTCTAATTCTCAGAATATGGAAATTAAATTTCTCAGTGTTTTTTTTCCTTGCTGACTTCCTGTTCAATATTTCCTCATCTTCTGCCCAATCCTCAGACCAGAGAGAACTAAAATATTTTCCATCTGAGAATACATCAAAATCCATCATAGTCCAATTCTGTGAAAAGATCATTAGCACATTTGTTTGCTTTTATCCTGGAATTAACAACTCTATTTGGGGCTAAATTATTTCTCCTGGTTTTAACGTCAAGTTTACCCATTGGCTCAAATCTGAACTCCCTTGTCTGTCAATATAATAATTTTCTATTAATTATAAAAGAAGAAAGCTAGTAGTTTGAGAGTCTTAAGGGAAGCATTTGTCTAATCCAAGAAACTGATTTTCCAGTTACTTGGACTAAGTACAACTCTCAGTTGTGGTCAGATTTGCAGATTTCAAAGTGCCCCTTGTTTTTACTTTCTGGTCAGTCTAGACAGACATGGTGCTTTCTTTCATTTTTCAAGTTGTTGAACCACCAGGCTGGTCAAAAAAAAAAAAACCTAAGTCTCTAAGAATAAACGGAGCAGCACTTCCCTGAAGACTTCACCAACCTTTCTCTGGAATACCTCCCCCAATAGATGAGCAATCCTCAATGGCGCTGAGAGCACTTTCACTTCAAAGGGTCAATGTGAGTGTGAGAATGAAACGGTGTCAAGAATAATGACCATTATTGTCATACTTGGAATGGAAAAATAGCCTAGTGGTAGAGCACACAGTCATGAAAAACTTGCCTGTTCTCAGATATTTTGGTTTCATGCTGGGTGTCCTCAACCAACCTAAATTCCTCCCCTTTAATGAGAATTCTTCTATGCATTCAAATTGGACACGTGTTCTTGATAACCTGATATATTCAAGGCACAGGCTATGTGGTTATGAATTGAATTGAGAAATGAAATTGAGAAAGAAATGAATTGAGAAAGAAACTTGAACTCAAAAGGTCTGACATTTGGGCAGAAATTACTGTTCTGTGCAAATATTTGCATGAGGAGAAAGAATATTTGGAGGTGTGTTACTCAATAGAGGTAGAAAGAGTATTGAAAGGGACAAAGGAAAAAAGTGGAATTTTATATAGTTCAATTTGATTTAGATCTTGAGGAATCATCGGCCCAAACCAAGGATGTAGAAATGAAAATGATAAGTATCATTCCAGGAATAGAAAAGAGTATGCACAGATTCATAGCAATGGGAAGATGTGAAGAGTTGAAGGCAGGTAGGTCAGTAGAGGAAATAGGTACATCCTTTAATAACACAATGCCGGAATAAGTACGGTTTCACACACTGGCTATTTGATCCTTTCAGCTCTGTTGAGAAGCAGCACTATAAAATAACATTATAACAAATGCTGTCAAAAGAAGGCATAAGGGCTCTCTAAGTAATTAATATTGTCATGATCCAGGAAGATAGTTTTCCTATCAGAAATTCTTTTTTAAAAAGTAAGTTTTTTATTGTGAAAATACTGTACAGAGGGGTTACCGTTACACAAGCAAGGAAATGAGTACATTTCTTATCAAGCATTGTTGCCTCCTCCTTTGTTTTTTCCCTACCACCCCTTTCCTCCCATCTCCACGACTACATCCCCAACCCCACCTAAATTGTAAAGTTCATTTTTTGACCTAGCGTCTTGTACATCTCATTGTTGCAATGGGTCCACCTGTATCCATATTTAAACAATTTGTTTTTTTCCCTTCCACTCCCCAAATTATACCAATGTCAAATACAGTGAAAACAGGGGTTATACCATGGGGGAGGGACATACAAAGCAACAAAAAAAAATCACATGGTACCTTATAAATACAGTAGAAACAATAACAAGAAAGAAAAAAACCACTTGTGTCCTTATCTTGGGGTTCATTTCGCTTAACAGTAGTTGTGTTATCTATATATGTCTTCTCCCCTATCCAAGCCCCCAGCATAGGGGAAACAAAGATGTATTCAGTTAGTTTGTGGTAACTTGGGATCCTAATTTCTGTCCTACTTTACATCACCATAGTGTCCTTGTAAACAATGAGATATTAGTTATAGACATCTTTTGTTGGTGAAGGGCTACAAGGTGCTAGTTATTAAGCTGAGATGACTAGAATACTAGTTATAAGGGTTATTTTGTTTGTTTGTTTTTTGTGCCCAATGGCCTACCCAGTCAGAAAAGTGTGCATGGCTAGAAGAGTGTTATGTAAATCGAAAAAGAAGACATTTCATTTGGCAATTCCATAGAAACAAAGGACTGGAAAGATCCTCAGAGTTAGACATGTTTGGGTTTCAGTAATGTATGAGGAAGAAGAATATAAAGCACTGAGAACAGTTTAATGAACGAAATCTGAAACAAAGTTAGACTAAATCCTGCTAAAACTAGAGCCGCATGTCTGCTATAGGACATTGGGATGGGAATTAAGATAGAGCCAGGGTGTATAACAAGCATGAGCTGGCTTTAAAGGTCAGCAAAGAGTAAGCTGGTAACAATGCACCCTCCACTTTTCTCTTTAACAGTAGATAAACTGACTGAAGCCTGTTTACAGTAGTTGGACTTGATTTTTCAACTTTCTAATGGTACTGAAAAGCTATATGCAGCTTCCAATCAGGCCTGTGATCAGGAGAATACACACATGATAGTCTCTAGTGTTGTGTGCCACTAGCCTATGGTGTTGGGTACATCACACAGATAAAAGGCATTTTCAATTTACAAGATTCTTAATTTATGATATATTCATTGGGATTGATGCCCATTGTATGTCAAGGAGATTTTTATACTGATTTTTCTTTGTATCTCCAGATATCAATCCAAAACCTGACCCCCTCTAATGGCCACTTATTTGTTCATCAACCCCATCTGGGTATGTGATAAAGGAAAGTGTGATGTAAGGAGAAAATGAGTACATGTTCAAAGTCAAGGGAAGAAATGTCACCTAAGAAAGGAATGACGGGAAGGCAGGAAGCTATGTGAGAGTTCGCTTAGAAGATAGGCTGGAGATTGGGTTTTGACAGAGTGGAAAGAATAAAGACAGAATTAAATTTAAAATAAATATTATTAGGTAGCCACATACTAAATGTGCTGTGCCTTCAGACCTAGTCATGATGCAGCCTTGAGATGAACTATCAAAGCCCCCCAAAATGAAATATATTGTTGTCTGTTAGTGCTCCTACATCCACCCCTTCCCTGGAATGGTAGTTTCCAAGTTTTAAAATCTTATCTCTTATTATCTTCTAGCATTCCACATTATTCCTAGTGCTTTAACATATACACAGAATCATAGAAACATAAGCTGAAAAAAAAATCCACAGAGACAGCTATGGATATACTGTGAGATGAATGGTGGTATAAAGATGTAGTGGTATAAACTACTCAGCACAATGCTCAGAAAGTTCTAACCAAAACTAGGGAAGTGGAGATTAGTGTTTGCTTCTTATCTCCTTCCTCTTTTCCTCCTTTATTATCTGTGTTAGGCCTTTCACTCTGTGGATGAGTTGATACCATCCAGTTGAGCTTCCACAGCCAGCTATGGTTGGATTGAGCTCAGACTTGCTGACCCCTTCCCCCACTATTGTGATACCACTATTGTGATAACAAGAGTACCCAAGGTAAAAAAAAAAACAAAAAACACCCAATTTCAATTAGGTGTGAGCAACAATACATCCCTGCAGGATCAGTTGACACTTTCATCACCAGTGGAGATTGTTCCTACCTCATTTATTTACTTCCCTCTTCTAATCCTAACTGTTCTGATTGAATGAAATCATTTGATTACACAAAGTTATCAAAGCACCCCTATGGCTTCTGGCCAAGCCGTTGTGGGCCACCAAATCCTCCATTCTAGGGCCCATACTTGGCAGAAAGAAGTTTCCAAGCACAACTTTAAAAAAATCATTAAAATTCAAAGGTTCTTTCTGGACAGGCTAATTAGACCAAATCATTTAAACAAGTCTAGACAATGCTGAGCAGCGTTGGGTTTGGTGTCTGGAGCAGAGCCTAGTGGGCTCACAGGCTTGGCAGTTCATTCTACAAAGGTGCTTCCTTCCTTGCTCTACACAGAATCAACTACTGACCCCCAAAGAAGTAAATGCTTCTGGATCCACCAGACCTAAGTGGTATCAACTGAGCAAGAGGCCCTTCCACTGAAAGCTCTTGACCAGTCAAAGGAAAGAAGAAGCAATAGAGTAGGTTATTTCCATTAAGATACAATATATTCTATGCATATGTGAAATACCTGATGAAGCCCTTTGGTACAATTAATATACAGTAAAAAATAATGACAGCAAAGCAAAAAGGCTCTGCTAGAAAGTGGATATCAGTGCAGGGAGGAGAGGGTGAATGGAGAGGATGCATATTGTCAAAGTACTTTACATACATTTATGAGAATAGAACCATGATACCTGTTGAAATTGTTTTAAGAAGCAAAAGAGCGTGCATTAAGGGAGAACAATCTAGGGGGTGAGATCAGTGCAGTACACTGTATATATCTGGAAATGTCACAATAAAATCCCACTTACACAACTAAATGTAGGCTAATAAAATATCTTCATATAAAAGAAGATATCCCATGTTGATGTGCTTGAAGCAACTTCAATTTCTCTCAATATTTTACTTCTTTATGTGGAAGTGGGAAAATTAAGTCAGCGAATTGAGTTTACTACATACGTAGGAGGGCAACAAGGTAAAGGAAGGCTGCAAGCCAGTCTCTCCTCCCCTTCCCATCCAAGTCATCACTTTCTGTTGAGAGGCTCATTCTAAAATGAAAATTCGGACTTGGCATCTCTCTGTTTATAACCCCAGAATTTCTTCATTCCACACACGGATTTCCCAGTCTGCCATGTAAGATCGTCTGTGATCTAACCATTGCCTGGATTATTATCCTTGCATTGTGTCATACCCCTTAATGCCGACTATATTTCAACCATTTAATCTGCATGTGATTGTTCAGGGAGCCATTATATTGTAATACTTAGGAAAACTGGCTCAGAAAGTGGGTATCTGGGCTCAGAGATGCTCTATGGCCATATGCCAGAATGACAATCACCACTCTGTGGCTATGGCTAACATCTATTAAGCACTTACCAAGAACTAGACATTGTGCTTCCCAATCATGATCTAGGACACCTTACAATAACTGATCAAGAAAGTAACTGTTATCACCTTTAGCATGTGAGGCATTAAAGATTTAGAAAAGTTAGGTGAGTCTAAGAAAGTTCATGGACTTGGCAAATAATGGAACTAAGATAGAAATCCAGGTCTAACTTCATCTCAGAATTCCAAGTATCACTTTGTTTCTCACTGTTCTCTTTAAACTGCTCTTCCTGGATTATTTTACTTTGGAAATAAATTGAGCTTTTTGTTGTTGGTCAAAGCCCTTCTAGTGCTGCCCCAAAGCCCTGTCTAGTTCTTATGGAATCTCAGCCAGTTGGTTCTGACTCTTACTTCATTTTAAATTTACCCATATGATCCTTTCTCTCTAATTCAGAGCTCTCCTTGCTGCCCATGCTATGCTTCCTTCATCCCTCTGAGTCTATATACTTTTCTCTACCTACCTGGAGTATTCTTTCTCACTTCTTTATACAGATACCTATTTACCCTTCAAAATACATTTTTCTGGCTTCAATTTCATTTCCCCTGGAGCATTTTCCTTGACACTACAGTTTGATTTCAGCTGTGCTCCTCTGTGTAAAACAGCTTCTCCTTTGTAACCCATGATTCTCTTTTTTGGCTCTACCATGTTCTTCAGGTGGATTTTTTTCTGGTCATGGGGATTGAACTCTGGGGTTGGGTGCTGACCCTCAGCTCTTCAGCTCAAGAAGAGCACTCTAGCACTTGAGCCACAGTGCCACTTCCTCTACGGTGTTTTTAATGCCTATTGGGCTGTCACCATATTTCATTCCTTTGGCCAATGTTTGATCAAATGTGTGAGACACAGTGGATACTTAGTAATTATTTATTTGCATTGAGTTAACAGGCATGTTGTTTAGGATACATTTTAGGACAGAGTCAATACCAATTCTTGTTAATGTACTGAAATATCTTTTATCTTCACATTCTCTATGTGACAAGAATTTTAATTTGCCTGGCTTAGAACATATCCAAAGAAAAGGTTTCTGATTGTTCTGTTTAAAACAAAAAGCCTTCCAGTCAGGCAAGTGATTATTTAAACTTTTTGGCTATGACATGAAATATAGATCCCTTAATCATTTTTCCAGAGACTTCTAGAAGACAGCTAATAGATCTTTCTGTGAAATGGTAACACATTTGGATTTCTTTGAGAGTCTCCCTATGGTATTCATCTACACAGAGAGATTTTAGTCATTCAAGTAAATCCCTAGAGATATTTGACCAAGTCCAGAGATGTTTATGGTTATCACATAGTGGAATTGTAGTGGTGGCACCCACTACTCTGAGTAGAGGCAATCATCCTCTAAAACATAGGACAGCCTTTCCCATTCTGACAACAAAGGCTTAACCAGTAAACACTACCCATCCTGGTCTATGCTATGAATGACCACAATTCACTCATTCTCTGAAGATACACTTAGGATAAATTGGATAACAGCTTGGATTTCTTTGTCTTAGTTAAGGTTTCATGAGTGATGTTATTTTTCATGAATGTGAACATGGCCTAAAAACCAAAGCAAGAAGGTTGTACTCTGTAATCATGACCACATAGAACTTAACCACTTTCAAAGCCTGTCTCTACCTGTGCCCTTTCTGATAAATCCCAGGATAAGTAAGATATTTTACTGTTCAGGAGGAGCTTTTTGGCTTTTGGCTCCTGCCTCCCAACAAAGGCTTCAGGCTGCAAGACTCAATTTCCCAATTCTGGCACCTCCAGCTCACCAGAGACCATGGGCAGAGAGAATCCCAAATGTCTGCAGGGCCACCGTTTTCTTCTTCTTCATAGGCCTTGTTCATAGTCATATCAAAGAACTATAACTTTAAAATTATTTTTACTGAATTCAGCTTCTGATCTGTTCACATGGGCTTGTCCTATCTGGATTATTTTTAGAAGCACTGGTTAATGTGTTTTTAGCAGTGAGCCTTTTCTTCTTTGCTTTTTAACTCTCTACAGTAAAGGCAAATTTGTTTCATTTTAATTTCTAATTTGTAACAAACTGATTTTTGAAATTAATTCTTAATTGAAAAAAATGTCAAATTGAGTATTTGAGATGTACCACATGATGTTTTGACCTATCCTACACACGGTTTCATGATGAACTCAACCTCATTAACATATTCATTGCTTCAGATGCTAATCACTATCATTACCAAAGCCTGGAAGTCAACACAAGGCTGAATCCTTATAAAATTTGGCAAATGCTCACTCTCAGTTTCTTTCTGATGTTTATGTCATTCAAAGACATTTTAAGAAAAAAGGGGAAAGACACAAAAGGAGGAAAAGGGGGAAAGACAACTAATATAAAGTCAGACTATGAAGGATGGGAATATGCTTAAATTTTTAGCATTTAGTTCCCATTGCATATCAGATCACCATGAAAGTCTTAAGTGGCTAAAGACCAAGACATATTGTACAAACATTGCCTAAGTAAGAGACCTTTTGATAGTGATGGATATGTTCTGTCTGTGTTGCCCAGTGCAGTAACCCTGAGGAATGTGTAACTCCTGGGCACTTGGAAAAATCCCTACTGAAAACTAAGGAAGGGGGTTTGAAGTTTTACTTGAATTTGATGATTTCTGTATAGTTTCTTGTGGCTGCTGCTTCCCTAAATAGACCACATAGGTCTAGCTAATCATGATAGCAACAGAAAGAGGTTTAAATAGCTGGTTCTAAAAAGAGGTGGCATGGACCACATTAAAAAGTAGAACCCACAAGTTCTCTACTCCTTCATCCTTGCCTACAGACCCTCCGGGTCCTGGCCACCTTGGGTTTATGTTTTCTTTCAGCATCCACAGGGCTATTGCCTGCACAGTGAATGAATGATGACGAGAGAGCATGAAACCCTTTTTCTTTCGTAACAGCCCAAGTTAATGAGATCTCTGTTGCTCTCAAGACAGTCAGTCATGGCCGTGTGGCCAAAGTGTTGAACCAAGGTGTTTGTGCCTGCATAGAATTAAGTCTCAAGTAAAGCACTTATTTCTGACAGCAGATTTATAATAGGAAAATCACAGCAGGAATGAGGAGTTGGAGACCCCAGCCACAGGCTTTTTGTAAACTTTGCCTTGATTTAGTGACTCAAACAACCAGCAAGAAAGGCAGACTGTGGAGGTAATCCTATCATCTTCTCTCCAACCAGCACTCTTCCATCTTCTTGGCTTCCTCACGCTGCTAACATGAATTCAAATCATCTGTGTTTAAAGTTAAAGCCAGTGATTGACAGTTCTTTAAAGTCGCAGTCCACAGTGAAGATTATTTTAGATATCTATCAGTTATTACTACAAGCACAGTATGATATTCAATACCTACAGTGAAAATTGTTTTTAACAGTGTAATGTCTGATCTGTTTTGAAAGTGATTTTAAAATAAAGAACTAACCATAACCAGGTGGTGAAAATCCAAACCTCCTGGTCCCTCCCCCCCATATCTCATTTTTCTTTTTTGGTAGGTAAAAGGGAACTGGATAAGAGAAAGTAAATTCCTTGCAGAAGGTTCGTCCATGTCTCTAAAAGAGTCAACATTTTTTTGTGGCAGCTGTTTCTTTAAAAAAAAAAAAACATGGATTGAGTCAGATGCTTATAGTCATTACAACTATTGGTGTTTTATTTCCTAAAGATTCTAGAGTCACTTGCAAAAACTGCTACTACCTATGGGATTATGAAAACTTCTTTTTTTGTTCTTAGTATAAATTTTTTATTGTAAAGATACTGTACAGAGGGGTTACAGTTACATGAACAAGGTAATGAGTCCATTTCCTATCCAGCCTTGTTACACACTTTATTTTTTCTGTTCCCTCCCCACTAAGTTGTAAAGTTCATTTTCAACATACTGTCTTGTATGCGATGTATTTGTACAGTTATGTGCCTGTTCTGTTTTCTTTGGGAGCCTTGGAGTTGGAACATCCAAGCACATAGGAGTTGCAGAATGAGTATCTGCTGAATGTATACATGAGCTTGTTAGTGGAGCCACTGCTAAGTAGTCACCAAGTGCCACTAAGGTTGTTGGAGGCGTTGAGCAGAAGAACCTTGTAGTCTATTGGGATCTGGCTGAAGCCGAGCTTGGCTGGTAAATGGACCCTGAAGGACTGACAAAACAGATCATTTCATTCCCAAACTCAGGTTTACTTGGTAAGAAGAAAGGAAAGAGAGGAAGGAAGGAAGGAAGGAAGAAAGGAAGGGAGGGAGGGAGGGAAGGAGGGAGGAAGGGAGGGAGGGAAGAAGGAAGAAAGGGAGGGAGGAAGGGAGGGAGGGAGGGAGGGAGGGAGGAAGGAAAAGCTGACAGACAGGGAACAGGGGAAGCACACTTGTTTTTACCTTTTGTATATTATGTAGTGCCTACAAATTTTATGTCTCCATTTACACAAAAAGCATTGATGGTGTTTTTTTTTTCTACTGGTACCAAAAATAACATAGCACACACTTCAAAATAGACTGTGTGTGTGGGAGCGTAGTGTGAAAGCAGAGCAGGGCCATGTGTCCCCTTGTGGCAGACCTGCCAGGTCAGGAAGTAAAGCAGGTGACTGTTTTTGCCAATAAAGCAGGGATAAAAGAAATGTGAGGGAGCCTCTGGGGATCCCACTTGACATCTTGCTGAGGCTACTCTCGTAACTGAGTTTCCAGTGGCATTTTCAAGATTTCTGTAATCACCAGTTGTCACTCTCCACCATTTATGAAAAGGATGACAAAGGGGAGGGAAAGAGAAACTTAAAGAAATCTACCACCAATGTCAGAAGTGATAAATGCATTAATAGTGACTTGGAGCAAACCAGAGAGTCAGGATAACACTGTCGTGGGCAAGTGGGTGATCTGGGTGCAAATCACAGGAAGATAGAGTCTGGCTGCTGTTGTCAGACTCATTTCATAGAGATAGAATATACCTTTCAGAATCCAGAAGGCAACCAAAGCCCATTAAATAAAAAGATCCACCCTTGTTTTTCAACTCTCAATGATACAAAGGGAAATGGAAAGGCATAGGTGGAGAACCATAGAGCAACATTCACAAGAAGTGTCCCCTCTGAAGTGTCAAGGCTGTTCTTCCAGAATTCTTGGCCAAGAACAGGCATCAAGTTTCCACCAGAAGAAGAAAGAAGGCACCAGCTCAGGGCAACCTCCCGCAAAGCAGCTCCTTTGGAAGAACTGCTTAGAGCAAAGAAAGTCTGCAGTGCAGGTGCATAGCCCTCTCACTTGAGAGAGAAGGTGATACCATGAGTTTAGGCAAAAATTGCCCTCTCTCCTTTTGTGAGCTGGAAACATTTGAAATGCAAGTAAAACATGATCCTAGAATTGTGTTATAGGAAAGATGCTTACATTTTGATCTCTACAATAAAAATGTTGCATTGGATGTGTTGTTTAAAGTTGAACCTAAAACCCTTGAGCAATGAAGAACACGAGGGAATATGTAAAGGGTTTCTTAGATCCCAAGCAAACTTTACAAGTCCAAAGCTGGAGAGGGACCACCCATGTTTTATCCTAACTTTGGAAACTTAAGCACCATGTTGTTGTTTTTTTAAGTAGTACAATCCAGCCTTCATAAATCTAGCCCTTGACATCCTGAAGGGTTTTGTGAAGAGTAAGGCCCTGTGTATGCTAAAGATGAGAGGGGATGGAAAGTTTTCCTCACTATATATCTGGGGATAGGCCAGGGGAGGTACATAGCAGCCTCACTGAAGAAATGTCAAACATGTTGTTTAGGAAAAAAATCAATTTCAATTATATCTCTATACTTCTAGAACTAGGACCATTTATTGAACAGAAAATAACGATAATAATAAGGAGGTATTTATTAAAACTTTCAAAAGATCTGATCGTTGTCACCAAAATACACCTATTTTATTCAACTTTGTTCCATCTTGGCTTAGCAGACCACTTTACTTTTACAAGTCTTGAGACTTTGTCTCTAGGGAAGACACAGAGCTGCTTCCTAAAAAAAGTAGTGATTTTTTTTAACATACCTCAAAGTACATGTGAATCAAAAGCGATGTTCTGGCTTTAGTTTTCTACAAGTGATTAACCCATTTTGCCAGCACCATTTACTGAAGAGGCTGTCTTTCTTCCATTCTATTATTTTTTAGCTCCCCTATCGAAGATTAGGTGGCTATAGGTCTGTGGGTTCATTTCTGGGTTTTCAATTCTATTCCATTGGTCCTGAGGTCTCTTCTTATCACCCTGCACCAGAATCAACTCCAAATGGATCAAAGACCTCGGAGTCAAAGCAGACACCCTGAAAACATTACAGGATGGAATAAGAGAAACCCTAAGTCTCCTTGGCACAGGCTGAATAGAGACCCAGAAACATCATAAATCAAAGAAAGGTTGGACAAATGGGATTGTATGAAGTTGCAAAGATTCTACAAGGCAAAGGACATAGCAAGCAAGATTAAGAAAAAGCCCACAGATTGGGAGAAGACCTTCACTAGCCATACAATGGACAAGGGTCTCATATCTAAAATATACCTGGAACTCAAAAAATTAAACCCTCCAACAACAAATCCTCAAAGAAACAACTGCCCAATAAATAAGTGGGCTAAAGACTTAAAAGAGAAACTTCTCTGAAGAGGAAATAAGAATGGACAATAGACACATGAAGAAATGCTCAACCTCTAGCCAGGCACCAGTGGCTCAAGCCTGTAATCCTAGCTACTCAGGAGGCTGAGATCTGAGGATCGCCATTCAAAGCCAGCCCAGGCAGGAAAGTCCATGAGACTCTTATCTCCAATAAACTACTAGAAAACCAGAAGTAGCACTGTGGCTCAAGCGGTAGAGCACTTGCCTTGAGCTGAAGAGCGCAAGGACAGGGCCCAAGCCCAGAGTTCAAACCCCACGACCGGAAAAAAAAAAAAAAGAAATGCTCAACCTCTCTAGTCATAAAAGAAATGCAAATCAAAACAACATTGAGATACCACCTCATCCCAGTTAGAATGGCTATAATCAAGAATCAAGAACTCTAATAACAATAGGTGTTGGAGGGGATGTGGACAGAAAGGAACCCTACTGCATTGTTGGTGGGAGTGTAAACTTGTTCAACCCCTTTGGAAAGTAGTATGGAGGTTCCTCAAAAGACTTCACATAGAGCTCCCCTATGACCCAGCAATCCTACTTTTGGGGATTTACCCGAATGATCACAAATAATTGACCATACTAAAGCTACCAGCACAACTATGTTTATTGCAGTATTATTTACCATAGCTAAGATATGGAACCAACCCAGATGCCCCTCAGTAGATGAATGGATCAAGAAAATGTGGTATATATACACAATGGAATTCTATGCCTCCATCAGAAAGAATGACATTGCCACATTTGTTAGGAAATGGAAAGAGTTGGAAAAAATTATATTAAGTGAAGTAAGCCAGGCCCAAAGAAACATAGGTCCCATGGTTTCCCTTATTTGCAATAACTAGTATATATCTGAGACAAGTAGAAAAGGTCAGATAAGATGATGTTAAGTGAAATGAACCCCAAGATATGGACACAAGTGGTTTTTTTCTTTCTTGCTATTGTTTCTAACGTATTTATAAGGTGCCATGTGATTTTTTCATTGCTTTGTATGTCTCTCCCCCACGGTATAACCTTGTTTTTACAATTTAGGTGTGGGGGGGAGTGAAAGGGTAGGAGGGGGGGGATGTAGTTGTGGAGATGGGAGGGAAGGGATGGTAGGGGAAAAACAAAGGAGGAGGCAACAATGCTGGATAAGAAATGTACTCATTATCTTGCTCATGTGATTGTAACCCCTCTGAACAGTATTTTCACAATAAAAAACTTATTTTTTAAGAAAAGAAAGCTATGTTCTGATTATTTTTATATACTTTTTTTCACTCATTGGGCTTGAACTCTGGGCCTACTGATTGTCCTTGAGCTCTTCAGCTCAAGGCTAGCACTCTACCACTTGAGCCACAGTGCCAGTTCCAGCTTTTTGAGTGGTTAATTGGAGATAAGAGTCTCATGGAGGCTTTCCTGCCAGGTTGCCTAAGAGGAGGATGAACAACAAAGGATTCAAAGTGAATAAATCCAAAAATGATATATTTCTAAAAGCATCAAAAACATTTTGTAGATAAGATTATTGAAAGAAAATAGAAGATGAGAGACGAAGGGAGAACTAGTTTAAGGACTTTTATTAATGCTGAAGTCAAAGGAAAATAACAGGTACACCATGTTGGTGGATTTACTGAAGATCTCTGTCCTTCTGGGCTTTACTAGTCAAGTCTACTTTAGTTATGATGGATAATATTTTGTAGAGAAGTATTTGAATCAGTTGAAAAAAATCCATCTATCTCTTAGACTTACTTGTTGATTATAGTTCCTGACAGTAGTGTATATAGAACAAGAACCCAAAGCTCTTAAATCTTCACTGGTAGGAGCCCTCGCTGAATGGCTTTCATCTGAGCACTAAAAGGAAATGTAGCCAGCCTGGAGAACAAGTCTCAGCATCCAGTTGTAATAATCCTCTAAGATTTACTTTTTCCTCGATCATCCACAATTTCTAGAATTTCCCTTGCAGAAGAGTAATTCCTCACAAAAAAACCAAACACCCTGATGAGTTAGGCTTAGTTAATTGCCACAGAGAAGCAAATATTCAAATATTCAGTAAAAGAACTTTTCCCAAAGATGGGGTTTCCAGAAGGTGAGCTGTACACCTCTTCCTCTCACCTCTGACTGGCTCTGCCCAGGGCAATAACAGTAGCTTGCTGCTCTGAGGACTCACCACCTGCCTGCTGAGGTAAATGTACAAATTCCAAGGCGGATTTATATACCCAAGACCAGACCCTGACAGAGCTTCCAGAGCTCGAGTTTCTGCCTAAGCACACACAAAGCCCTTGCAGGAGCCTTGCCTAGGCTTTTCTTGCTACTCATGCAAATATGATCTGGGACTTTACCCCACAAAGTCTAAACGTTTCCAAGCTTTGTCATCATTGTCATCTAATGGCCTTCCCTAGGCAGAAGACCTAGGGTCAGGAAAAAAATTGTCTAACCTAGGAGACTTTCTGGTCTTGAAGGATACCTCAGATAAATGAAAATGAAATTATAATACTATTCAATAAGCCTGAAGAAGACACTGAGCATATTACAAAGCCAAATATCTGTCTACTATTTAAGGATTGCTATCTGGAAGACATGGCAGTCCATATCTTCCATGCACTTTAGATTACATGCTTTCTGTTACACTTGTTTTTCTTTTTGCCTATGTGGTGCTGGGGAATCGAACCCAGGGCCTCATGCATGCAAGGCAAGTGATCTACCACTGAGCCACCTTCCAGCCCCTCTGTTACACTTGTAATCTCAGCTACTCAGGAGGCTGAAGTTGGAGAATGTTGGCTTGAGGTAAAGGCAGTGAGACCCTGCTTGGAAGATGGTTTATGGTAGAGGGTTTGTCTTGCATGCCCGAGGCCCTGAGTTCAAAAAACCATACAAACAAAAGAGCTTGGAGAATGGATCAAGTGACAAAGCACTTGTATAGTAAGAGTGAGTTCGTGAGTTCAAAATCTAGTACTGGGAGAACAAGAGAAGGGAGGGATGTGGGGGGAAAGCATGAGAATCTCTGGCTCAACTTCTATATTCTGATTTCTTACTCACTAACATTGGACACTGGGATTTTCCCTGTCTCCCCCCCCCTGCACCCCCACTCCTTGCCCTTTGATGTTTAGTTGGCTAACACCAGTATTTCAGGTCTGAACATGGTAGAGTTCTTGGCATAGAAGAACAGACTCCTTAGAAATTCTTTTTTCCCTCTATTGTTAAAAGCTTTCCAGATATACTATTTCAAGACATGGATAAATGTTTTTCTCTTTTTTTTTCTCTTCCTCTGGGGCAAACATGAATTTTCATCTTAAAATTTTTCCTGTTCTTTGTACAGGGCTTTTTGGCTGCTTAGCTCCTGTATCTGGCTAAGCTGAGCAAATGGGAACTGAACAGAAACATTGGGATTTAGAGAAGCAACCAAGGAGAGTCTGGCCATCCTTCTTTCTGAGCATAGGAGATGCCTAGGAGTGAAATGAGGGACACACATAGAAGGAAGCTGTTTGGGGCAAATCTTATCCCAGACATGCCAATTCTAGAGACCCCCAGCCACAGGAGGCTTTGGTGTGAACCAGTGGAGGTGGGACCTGAGAATTACAAGTGAATGCTATTCATGGAAATCTTGGGATTCTAGTTGCTTACTTTTATGTTTTCAATCATACATATTGACTTTGGCATCAGTATTTAAAGGAACATCACAGTCAAGGAAGAGAGACCAGAATGATACAAATCCTAAGATTTTTCAGAACACTCACTCCATGAGGCATTTTTCACATATTTTAGAGACTAAATCCCTTTAAACTATCCTTCATATTGTTCTCTCCATTTTTCATCAGAAAAAAGAAACCCCACAACTCAGAGAAACTAGTTAATTTGAGCTGTTCTTCAAACACACTCAACGTTGCCTGCCCCAAGGCCTTTGAGACACCTCTTCTGGGAATCATTTCCCCAATATTGCAGAACTCTTTTGCCCTGTGCCTAACACCAATCAGTGAGGCTCTATTGCCCATCTAGACACCAGAGCCCTCTTCCCACTGACCTCCAGCTCCTTTCATCTAAGCTTTTCTCACCTAAAGGACACATATCCATAAGGATAGGAAACTGTGCCTTATCACCATTGTGCTTTCAGTTTGCAGAATCAGCCCTGGCTCAGTGTAGACCCTAATTACTTCTATGCTGAATGAATGAACAAATGAATGAATGAAAGAATGAACGGACTGTAAGTGATAGGGACCAGGATACCTCTTGCCCTACTTCCATCAACTGTCAAATGGTACTCCACATTCTGAATAAGACTCAGGGCTTAGATGCTTATATATGTAGTGGGTTGTAAGAAACAAGAATCCCAGTTTCCTCTAAGATCTTGTAGAGGAGGGTTTTGTGAAGGAGGGGGGTGTGAGGAGCTTAGCTATATTTATCTGTGTATTTATTTCAACACCTCAAGGCATCATGCCTATCTGCTATTCCAAACACTCTTAATTTTAGATGAAACAATCTAAATAGGCAGAAATAACACCTTTCTTTGCCTTAAATATCATTCTATATTTTGATTCATTGGTGCTTTTTAAAAAATACACCCACTCCACTATTCCTTCCCTAACAACAAAACAAACATCCACTCACTGCATTAATCCTCCACTACAAAAAGACTCACATTCAGTTCTGTATTAGATGTCTCCTGGGTCACAAAATCCCTGATGTTGAATGTTAAGAAAATAAATGAAGCTAATGCACTGCTTCAGAAATGTGTCCATTTCCCAAGGGTATTTTTAAAATAAAGAAAAAAATCAAAGCAGTGTTCTGAAGTGAATTTATTATAGGAGATCGTTAATCTTACCTATGTCTACTTCATATCATTTACTTGTAAATCAGTGCTTTTTCTCCTTTACAGTCCTGGTAACAATGACAGCAAAAATGAAGGGTGAGTGTGTGCACATGTGTGCATGCACATGCTGGTATTGAGGTTTGAACTCAGGGCCTCTCCTCTTGTTGGCACAAGACTGGTACTCTGCCACTTGAGCCACACATCTACTTCCAGCTTTTTGCATCATAATGGGAGAAAAGAATCTCATATTTTGTCTTCTTGGGCTGGCTTTCAGATATTAGCCCTTTGAGTAGCTAGGATTACAGATATAAACCACTGCACCTGGCTCAAATATGAATTTAAATTGATGGAATGTTCCATTTATTGATGGAATATTTATTCAAAATTAGGACTATTGAGCACAGATTAAGATGTTATATAAAGTTAGTAGAAATGCTTGACTTAGAAAACTATAATTAAACCAATATTGTGACTTATAAAAAAAGAGGATACTTTCTAGAGTGAGTGAAATGTATAATAAACACTAACTTTCATTATAAAATTTTTAGGGGCAAGTAATACCTCTTTTCTTCCCCTCTACATTTTCCAAATACACACAGATTATTTATTTTATAGTGGTTTGTAGAGTTTCTAAAAATACACTCTCATAAATGCATCTGATTGAAATCAGACTATACTCAGGAAATTTGTCTTAAAAGTAAATATCTCAGTAGGGTTATTCATTACTTATATTTCTCCTGCTTCTTTTAGTATTTCTAATAATTCTTACTACCACACCTACATCCTCACCTTCACTCCACCAATTGGTATTTTATAGTTTACAAAAAGTTTTCAATACAAAATCTCATCAAATCTTTTTACACATCTATGAGATGTCCACATATACCTCAGAGTCCACATTGGAGATGGAAAATCTGGCTAGAGAAAATCAATAACTTGGCCTCAGTTAAAAAGTAGCAAACAATTATTTGAACTTGGATCTATCTAATGCCAAAATGCCTGATTGAAAATGAGAATATTATGTTTTTTTAAACCCTACATTTCAAAGCCATAACATTCCATCTGCAATCACTCCACATTTTCCCTAACAGAGTAACACTTCCCTCTCCGCACTAAGGTTATTTTTCTTATCAGTATGAAAGTAATTCTTCATTGCATTAACTCCAGTGTAGCTGCAAGCCATCAGTTTCTGTCATTGGAGACCCAGAGACCTTATCAAGATCGCTACCACCAGGAATGTTATTATAACGTGAAAAATAGGTAGCTTATCAGATTAGCCTGCAAAATAAAGTATCAGAGAGCAAAGACATGCAACCAATTTGTAAAGTAGAAGATAAACCTATCTAGATAAAAATGCTCTTTGCCCTTCTGGGCTAATGCAAATGAGAGGAAAATCTCATTGACAGAATGGATGATAAGGAAACATAACTTCTAGAGTCTCACCAGGGGAGAATTCCAAAGCACACCAAATTTATATACTTTCAAGGAAGGCTTCTGCAAGGGTGGGGGGAGAGTTGGAGCCAAGTAACAATAAGCTTTCACTGGAGGAGATGGGTGAAATAAATTAGGATTCAACCATATAGTAGGATGTTACGGATCAACTATTAAACGATAGTATACAATTAGTGCACATAGGGATGCTGGCAGTTTTCCCAGTACCATTTGTTGAAGAGGATGACTTTTCTCTAAGGTATGTTTTTCTTACCATTGCCAAGAATCAAACAGCTGTGTGATGTGGGCTGGTTTTGTGTTTTCTATTGTTTTATCCATCTGTGTATCTATTTTTGTGTCAATACCATGATGTTTTTGCTAGTATGGCTCTGTAATATGATTTGAAATCCAACATTTTGATATCTCTAGCATCATTTGTTTTGCTCAAGATAGCTTTGAATATTTGGGAGGTTTGTGTGTTTCCATAGGAATCTTTAGGATTGATTTTTCTTTTTTTTTTTTTTCTGTTTTTTTTCTTTTGTGAGACTAGGACTCAAATTCTGTACCTGATGCTTTGCTCATTGGCTGCACATTACCAGTGGAGCCATGCCTCCAACAGCTGACATTTTTAATATCTGTAAAGAATGACATTGATATTTTATGGAGACTGTATTGAATCTATAAATTGCTTTGGTAATACAGCCATTGCACAATGTATTAACTTTGCTATCACAGGAATGAGGGAAGCTTTTCTATTCTCTAGTCTTCTCTAATATTTTTCTTCCATGTTTTGTAGTTTTCATTGTAGAGGTCTTTGACGTATTTGATTAAGTTTATTCCTAGTTGTTTTTCTCCTGAAGCTGTTGTAAATAGGTTATTTTCCTGACTTCCTTTTCAGTGTGTGTGTGTGTATGTGTGTGTGTGTGTGTGTTATTGGTATAAAGAAAAGCTACTG
Source organism: Dipodomys merriami (assembly GCF_024711535.1). Classification (NCBI taxonomy): domain Eukaryota; kingdom Metazoa; phylum Chordata; class Mammalia; order Rodentia; family Heteromyidae; genus Dipodomys; species Dipodomys merriami. The sequence goes on along the minus strand of NW_027206068.1, from coordinate 43,569,876 downwards.
TTTGTGTACTTTGCTGAAAGGGTTTATCAGATCTAAAAGGTTTCCATTGGAGATTATAAGATCTTTTAAACAGAGATCTTTTTTTGTGTGTGAGTGTGAAAATACCGTACAGAGAGGTTACAATTACATGAGCAAGGTAATGAGTACATTTCTTATCAAGTATTATTGCCCCCTTACCATCCCTTCCCATCTCCACCCCCCCCGTACCCCCAACCCCTTCTTTTAAATATGTTATTTGCAAATAGCTTTGACTTCTTCCTTTCTTATTGTCTTTCTCCTTCTGCTCACCCTCCTCCTCTGCCCCCTACTTTCTGCTTTCTCTTGCTATTTTGTTCTGAATAAGACTGAAGAGAGTGGATACCTTTTTCTAGTTGCTTATTAATAGACCAAATGGTTTCAGTGTTTCATTAATCATTTTTAATGTAACTTTTTTGTCTTTATATTAGCAAAGGAAAAAATATGTATTGTGAGTCTTCAAATACATTATATGCATATATATGTATTTGTATACTACATAATATATGAAGACATAAGTATACATGTGTTTATGTATAATTAATGTATGCTATGTAATGTATGATAATTAATGTATGTCATAAATATTAAATACACACATACTCACAGGACCCAGAATGTTGTCTGGGTCTGAGGATGAGTTGTATTTAGTAGTTGTTTATAAGTATGCTTCTTTTTGTCTTTCTGGATGTTCTATTTCTTCTATAATGAAAATGTGTTAGTGGTACAATAAAACAATAGAAAAAGAAAAATACAGTAAGTGTTTGCATTTTTAGCTTTCATCTTTTGTTAAGCCATTGGTAATGTTCCAGACATCATGACATTTTATCCTCAATTACTTTAGCAAGCAACATGCAAAACAAGCAGATTCTCCCGCTAACATCGACACCTACCACTATCATGCTCAGAGAAGTAATGGTAGAGCCTCAATATGCTCAAATAGCCACTCTATATGAATGTATCTTTGTTTTCCTGTGTGTATGTGTGTGGAGGTTTGCCTGTGTGTGTACGATCCTGTACAGGCTTGAACTCAGGGCATGGGTACTGTGCCTGAGCTTTTGTGATCAAGGCTAGTGCTTTATCATTTTAGCCACAGCTCTACTTCTGGCTTTTTGGTACATAACTGGAGATAAGAGTCTCAAGGATAGGGAAGGGATGGTAGGGGAAAAACAAAGGAGGAAGCAACAATACCTGATAAGAAATGTACTCATTACCTCGCTCATGTAACTGTAACCCCTCTGTACAATATTTTTACAATTAAAAAAATACAAAAAAAAAGAGTCTCATGGACTTTGGTGTCCAGGCTGGCTTTGAACCATAATCGTCAAGTCTCAGCCTCCTTAGTAACTAGGATTACAGGCATGAGCCACTGGGGCCTGGTTTTTGTGCATATCTTTAATTACCCCAATTATCTTTTATATCTGTTCTTTAGATCCAGGATGCAGTTAAGGCACCCACAGTGAATTTAGATATGTCTCTTTTAAAACTTTTTGAATAAAAATTGTATATAAAGTATATAATGCAATAGTTTCATATATGTTATGCATATTAATTGTACTTATGTTAATTGCAATAGCATAGTTACAATAATAAGATGTGGAAATAATCTAAATGTCTGAAAGAATAAGAGAAAATAAGAGACTAAGGAAATGTACATATATTGGAATTTTGTTCAAACTTATAAAAGAAAAAATGCTCTTATAAATATGTTGGAAACAATCGCAAGAAAGAAAAAAACATTTCAATCCTTATCTTGGGGTTCATTTCACCTAACATCAACTTATCTGACAGTTTCTGTTGGTCTCAGACATATACTAGTTATTGCAAATAAGGGAAACCATGGGACCTATATTTCCCCTGCTTTCACTGTATTTGATGTTGATATAATTTGTGAAGGAGAAGGGAAAAAACAAATCATTTAAATAGGGTTACAGGTGGACCCATTACAACAATGAAATGTACAAGATGTTATATCGAAAAACGAACTTTACAACTTTGGCGGGGTGGGGGATGGGGAGGTGGGGGGAGGTGGTGGAAGAGGGGTGTGGAGGTAGGGGGATGGAGAGGGGAAGGGATGGTATGGGGAAACAAAGGAGGAGGCAACAATGCTTGATAAGAAATGTACTCATTATCTTGCCCATGTAATTGTAACCCCTCTGTACAGTATTTTCACAATAAAAAAAAAGAAATTCTGCATGATATGATACTATGGATGAAATTTGAGGCCACATTATACTAAGTAAGCCAGTTACAGGAAGACAAATACATAGTTTTGCTTTTGTGACCTATCTGAAATATATATATATATATATATATATATATATATATATATATTCATAGCATCAAAAATGGAAGGACAGTTACTAAAGCCTGGGAAGAAGAGGAAAGAAGAAGAAGAAGAAGGAGGAGGAGGAGGAGGAGGAGGAGGAGGAGGAGGAGGAGGAGGAGGAGGAGGAGGAGGAGGAGGAGGAAGGAGAAATGAGGAGTTACTCATCAACAGCTTAAAGATCACTCAAATAATAAAGCCCCTTCAGCTTCTGAGCATTCTTCATTTTGTGACTTTCATTTCCAATATGGACTTGCCTTCATTTCCTGTCTACGTAAAACCTATATGCCAAAATAATTGTTTTAATGCTTTTATGAAAAAACTATTTATCACACTATTTTATTTTATTCATATATACATATATATATATATATACATACACACAAACGAAGCTGGTTGTTTTGTAATGAGCTGCTATAATATTTTTATATTCAGTCATAGTTTTAAATAATGATAATCCTAAGAGTATTGATCTTAGAAATATGAAGAAGAAATTTCTACTTGGGTTTTGACTTCAGCTTGGTTGCCTTGCTTTTGTTAATAAGGGTTATAATTGGAGAAACAAAGATCTTGTCTATAGTTTGTTACATGCCCTCTTCCATCTAGTAATGTATCTGTGTTCCTTACAGAATTCCAAAGAACCTTGATGACCCTATAATGAAATGTCCACCATTATTTTACTTTTGGTCATTGCAATTGGCCATAGTTGGCTGTTTTCTGGCTATTTTCCTGCCTCCACATGATTTTGAGTCCAAGAAATTGAATAGCAGAGTTTGCTTTAGTCATTTCCCTCTTTTTCTCTGTTCCAAGACCACCAGCAATTACTGCTGGCACTTACATAAAGATAATTATCATTGGCAAAAACCTCTTTTCCCCCAACTGTAAAGAAATGGACTGTGATTGTTTTCTAGGCAAATCTTTCCTTGGAACCAACAAATGACCCCAGAGTGAATTTATGAATTAAAAATAGGTAGTTCTGAGTTTTGGGTTTCATTTTGTTTCTTCTTTTACCACCATCAGACTGAAAATAAATCTAGCTGAGAATATGGAAGGAGAAAAAGCTGTGGGAGGTAAAGCTGAGCAACTTAAGGTGAGAGTTTCATTAACATTAAATTTTTACATCGTTTTTAGTGAAGTTTAAAAAATGAACAAAGTTCCTACCTTTAATACAGTTTTATGTCACTACTACAAGGATTTACATCTAAATGTTGTGCCTTCTCTTTTTAAACATAAAAATACTTCTTCTCTTTTTAAACATAAAAATACTTTTATGTTTAAAAGCCATATTTTCTTTTTGAAAATATAGGTTTCGCTAGTTATTGCTACTACCATGCTTAAGCTACCAAACTGTTCATTCACATGCCCATCGATTATTATTTTTGCTTTACTAGAAGATTTCCTTGTAATTTGAGAAAATATGGTGCTACTATGTTAGATTAACCCTTTGAGTCATCCATTAGTCAAACATTTTGCAATTGTGACAAAACATCCAAGCAAAACAATGTAAGGAAGGGAAGACTGTATTTGCTCACAGCTTCAAGGTTTCAATGTGCTTGCTTGGTGCCATTGTTTATGGGCCTGTGTGAGCAAGAATCATAATGGTGGAAAGGTAAAGCAGATCAAAGCTACTCACCATTAGGTAACAAGAAAACAGTAGAAAATTGAGAAGACAAAAGGGGCCAGGGATACAATACAACCTTCAAAAGCATCCCCTCAATGACTTAACTTCCACTATGGAGGCACCTTCTCCACTTTTCCATCAAATTATGAAAACACAATCCAATCACATTCCCCAAAGCCCAACTGCCAATACTTTGCACTGGGACCAAGCCTTTAAAACATGTATTTTAGGGAAATATTTCTTATCCGAATGATAATAAATCACATCAACGTGCTACATTAATTTCAGCTCAGGTTGGGTACAGGTATTCTGAGGTTACTTTATTGTTCATGAAGAAACAGCAACAACAAAAAAAACCCAAACCCTGTTGGTTGCCTGAATTTCTGGATCGCTTAAGTTATTGATCAGTTTGGATACTTGTATTGTGACTGCTGAAGAGATAACTAACATTTGGAAGCAAAACTATTCTCATTTGAATACTCATGCTCTGGCAGAACACAAAGCTTTTACATGTTCCTCCTTAGTTGCAAAAATCATAAATAAATCATAAATAAATAAATGTTATTTCCATTGAAAATGAGGAAAATATGATTTTCAATGTTTTTATTGTAAAAATACTGTACAGAGGGTTTACAGTTACGTGAGCAAGGTAATGAGTACATTCCTATCAAGCATTGTTACCTCCTCCTTTGTTTCTCGCCTACAATCCCTTCCCTCCCACCTCCACAACTACACTCCCCCCTCCCCCTGCCTAAATTGTAAAGGTTGTTTTTCAACATAGTGTCTTGTGCGTTGTTACAATGGGTCAACCTGTGTCCCTATTTAAGCATTTTGTTTTTTCCCTTCCCCTCTCCAAATTAGGGAAGTGTATATATAAGATGCAGGGCACTGACATCAAATACTGTGAAAACAGGGGTTGTACCATGGGGGAGGAACATACAAAGAAACAAAAAAATCACATGGCACACTATAAATATGTTAGGAACAATAGCAAGCAAGAAAAAAACCACTTGTGTTCCTATCTTGGGACACATCTTCGCTTACCATCATCTTATCTGGTCATATGTACATAGCTTTTGTCCTTTTCTGCTTGACAAACATTCAGATCATTAACAACTGTGCACATTTAAAATTCTACTTTGACCTATTTCTAATCATGTTCATCATGTTTGCTATAACTCTAGTAATCATTATAAATCAATAGCTGCACATTCAGACATGGTGGCACATACCTGTACTCTCAAGCTACATAGAAGGTAAAGAAAGAGAGATCATGATTTCTAGTCCAACCAGGGCAAGTCGGAAAAACCCTATAATTAAAACAAAATGAAAGAGAAAAGTCTGGGGTTGGAACTCAAGGGGCAGAGCACCTGTTAGTAAGAAAAAAGGGCTTAGGTTTAACCCCAGGTGGTAATGGGGGGGGGGAATCAAGTATTTGAACTTGAAACCACTGGAGCTGAAGTCAGCTGACAGCTGAGTTGTGATCAAAGCTCACCACTCTAGTCTTAAATAAATTACTTTAACATTTGGGAGACTCAGTGTCCTTATCTGAAACTAACCAGATTCACCTTGTAAGGGGGCTGGGGGGAGATGTAGTTGTGGAGATGGGAGGGAAGGGATGGTAGGGGAAAAACAAAGGAGGAGGCAACAATGCTTGATAAGAAATGTACTCATTACCTTGCTCATGTGATTGTAACCCCTCTGAACAGTATTTTCACAATAAAAAACCTTATTTTAAAAAGAAGTTCCTAGAAACTTGATGTTAAATAGTTTCATGGTTGTAACACATAGACCTAAATCTTGAGATTTTTCTCAAGCACAAGTACACTGAAGGATACTTCTAATTCCCTCATATGTAGAGAAATCTACAATTTCATTCAGACTGCCTGTTCCTAGAAGAGGTAGTGCCTGGCAATTAGACATAAGATGTCTGGCTCAATACTATTCACTGATCAGGACAATTCATTACCATTTCTTAAAATTAGAAATATTATCATGTTATCTTTTGTGAAAATATGCCACCATACTGCACATTCTAACACTGAGAGTGAAAAATAGAGATTGTCACTCCTTGTTATTGCTGTACTCTTCCTCCCAGTCCCCTTGTACCAGGGCTTGAACTATTGAGCCCACTCACCAAGACTGGTGCTCTACCACTTGAGTCCTGCCTCCATCTTCACCTTTTGTTTGTTCTTATGGATATTGGGTCTCATGGGCTTTTCCCCTGTCTGGCGGTCTGAGACCTCCAGGTCTGAGCCACTGATTTCCAGCTGCTACATTCATTTTTCTTTAAAAAAAATAAAAAGCTATAAAAATATATTTTAAAAAGCTGAAAATACTCTCTATATATGTTCATCAGTAGGGAATGATAAAGTATATTAAGCTCCATTTACTACAGACAATCAGCAGCACTAAACAATGAGGACAGATCACAAAGTCATATTGCTCAATGGAAAACACTAAGTATTGAATAACATCGCACTATCTGATATCACTTCTGCATAAATAAACATCATGTACAGAGATAGCCATAAAATTACATACTGGTTTTTGAGTATAGAATTACAATAAAAACATCTCAAATGCAGGGAATAGCGAACTGTTTCTGTCAGGGCCAATTGGTGTTAATTTAAGTATCCCAGACCAAGTGGTCTCTGTTGCTACAAGAATGAGCTATTGTAGTGTACAAGGAGGCAGGGTCAACATGTAAACAAGTGGAAATAAATCAATAAAATCTCATTGGGGACTGGATGGCCCTTTGGGTAAATCCTCTGACTTCTAATCTGGAATAACACCTGTTCACCTGATCAAAAGCTTACTTATGGAGAAGAAACCAGAACTGGCAAGGAGAAATTTTTGTATCTGTACTGGTAGGTAAGGTTTTCTGCTGCAAGTGTATTTAAGAATTACTTCCCTACTTAAACCACATTTTTTAAAGTAATTAAAAGACTAATGATTTTACCTGCCACCTAGTAGGAATATTCTTTTCTGAGATCTGTGAAAGAAACTTACTGCAAGGAAAATGCCAAGGCTTTGTTCTCTTGCTAACCCTTCTTGCTGCATTCAAATACTACAACCTAGAGCTTGCTGAGCTAAAAAACAGAGAACACCTGGACAGAAACCCACTCTACAAAGCTCCAGTGCAACCAATCACCCAAATAAATGAGCACAAGCTGCCCTGTGTTATGTTTCCTTCTTAAATATATTTTTTAAAGCATCCAAAGCACATTGCAAGGTAGGGAAGACTTTAGGGACATCTTGACAAACAGGCTGTATAACTCTGATATTGAAAGGCAGACTCTTTTCAATTAACTGCCAGGATCTGGCCACATCCTCAAGGCCCAGTGAGCCAATAACAATCTTTTAATTTCTGAATGTGAATGCCACTCAGGTAGAGACCACATAGTGAGTGTTTGGGCTTACCTCTTAAATGTAAACACAAAATTTCAGATATCCATGGCAACCGACCTCCCTCCACCTTAGACACCTTCTTCAAAAAAAAGGGGGAAGAAAAAGCATTCCTCTGGTGGGTGGCATATAGACAGTTGCCCATTAAAATAATAACATCAAAACATCCACAGCCAAACCTTTTCATCATGTATTGACAAACGGCTTACGAGAATGCTAGTGAAAATCCCTTAAAAACCTTTCCAGACATGTTAGAAATTAAGACACCAGCAGCAAGTTAGATTGACAAGTAATTACAACGACTGCCACTACCATCGTTAGGAAAACACATTTAACTATATATCTGGATGCCAACGTTCAATAGCAACACAGAACCGGAGCACACCAGCATGTCTAAAAGATCTCAATCTGATTTTTGCCAATTTAGCCAACAGCCCAGGCTGTGGCAAGATAAAGACTCTATTGACAGAAAACCAGACTGCCCTGATTCAGGAAGATTTTCCTACAATGATTCAGGAGGCCATCAGACACTGCTTCCCTAATGGTGAGAAATCATAGTTACCTTTCTGGTGTATGAAGTACTTAGACTTCTTTGCTGTCATTATTTTTTGGCAGGGAGAAGGAAGATTCTTTCTTGAGGGCCAAATATTTGTAATTAATTTAGCTAATCAAATGGTTCAAAGGGATAAATCAATAATGGTATATCCCATAGTAGACTCCTAACCTAGTCACAAATGCAATTAACTTACATTCACACAAAAGTATGAATGAATCTCGTAGCTAATCCTTTTTTTATTGTTTGAATGTGCTTACTTGCAGGGCCCTTCACTTGGCTTTTTCACTCAAGGTTGGCTCTCTATAACTTGAGACACATCTCCATTTCTAACTGTTTACTGGTTAATTGTAGATAAGAGTCTCATGGACTTTCCTGCTCAGTCTGACTTTAAACCATGATCCTCAGATTTCGGCCTCCTGAGTAGCTAGGATTACAGGCATGGGCCAACAGCAGCTGGCTCTTACACATGATCTTAAAAGCTGCCAGCCGTGAAAAACGATATAAATGGAGTAGACAGTTTAATAACAGGCACAACAGATCTCTGAGGTTAGAAGCAAGACAGTGGTTTTCCTGTGTGTTGCTTGTTCTTTCAAAAAATTTATAAACAACAATCAACCCTCATACAAGTCAGCATACCTTCTAGTAACTCAGATGCAGAAGCTAGGATAGCTAGAACAATCAGGCTTGTAAGGGTGGGCCTGGACAATTAAAAAGTGTTAGTCACATTTTTCTATTTCCCAAGTACTTCACGTTTTTTACAGCCCAGTTTGCTCATTCACATACAGTTGAAAAGCCTTGGCTTCGAAGAAGTATCTCTAAAGACTGTTGTACCATTTATACTGAACTTAACCATCAATAAGTTTGGGAAAAGGAAGTAGAGAGAAAGAAAAGTGAGAGGCCCTGCTGCCAATATTCCTACTCACAAAGAGCAACAGCAGTAGTGATTAACCGCCTCTCCATGCTTCATGCCCGATGCTCATCATCTGTTGCATTTAATCTTCACCACCATCCTAGGACTGAGTAAAATTGTTAGCTCCATATAGCAGAAACCCAGATGGAGGCTTAGCATAGGGAGGCTCACTTAACATCTCTGACCATGTCGCCAGTAATTTGCATGCGCTCTTGGGGGCCAGGGATTTGGGGCAAGACTTCAACACTTCACTTGAAGCCCAGGCAGCAGGGAGGTGATGTAGTAAGTAAACAGGATCAAGAAAGGGTATGAGAACAAGAGCAAAAAGTGGCAAGGTGCTGGTAGCTCACCCATGTCAACCTAGTTACTCAGAAGGCTAAGATCTGAGGATCATAGTTTGAAGTCAGCTCTGGCTGGAAAAATCCTTGAGACTCTTATCTCCAATTTATCAGCAAAAAGCCGGAAGTGTAGTGTCAGCCTTGAGAGAAAAAGCCAAGAAATAGCTCAAGGGCCTGATTTCAAGTTCCTGTATTAGCACATGTATACACACACACACACACACACACACACACACACACACACACACACACACACACACACACACACACACACACACACACACACACACACACACACAGAAATACTTGAAAGAGCTGAGGCCTGCATCATCTTGAGAAAATTGCCAGAGGAGTTTATCTGGACAGCAGAAAGGAGGATTAAGCAAATCCTTGCAGAAAATAAAATTTAGCAATAATGCCAGGGAATAACTGAATTTCTACAATATATAAAGATATATGCTATCTGAAGGAGGCAGTCATATTCAGATGGAGAGCAAACAGCTTTGATGTTTAACTCAGCTCTCAGTACTGGAGTATTTTGTTCTGGTCTGTGACTCCATAATGCCAGGTCTGATAGCAAAGTGCTGAAATGAAGCTCAGTGTGGCTGGGCCCAGCCCAAGCTTCCTCCCCACACCGCAATACAGCCTCTTGCTATTTTAGGCTTTGGGGCTACAACGCAGATGCCGCTGCTGCCTCCATCCTGGGTTGTGCAAAATTATGCAGTGGTTTGGTGAAGTCAACAAACAGCTAGAATGATCCGTATTTGGTGGCAGAGGAAAAGCAGCTGGCAGCAGTTCTGATCTTCAGAAGATAGTGAGTGAGGACGGTTGTCCTCTGTTGCCTCTTATTGGAGAGCTGCCTTTAAAAAAAACTTTTTATTGGGAAATGCTCCTCAGTTGGCAGCTATGTTCAAAGAATACCTGGATGATGCCCTTTACCCAGGTTCTCCTGTTGTTTATGCCTACATTCATGCTCTGGCTCTACTTTGCAGGCCTTCCCATACTCAATATACTTCCTAACCCAAGGACATTACACAGAGAAGAATTTTTGACTTCAGCAAGTTTACTAGTGATATAGCATTATCAACTAGTCTATCATTCATATGCAGTTTCATCAATTAACTCAATAATGCCCAACAGGCCCAATGCAAATGCTACTGCTATCATGATTCCTCCTCTGTGTTTTCCTTTCCCAGTCTGACACAATTCAATGCTTGCACTGGCCTCTCTAATAACTCGACTGCATCTTGTCACCATTGTGTGGAATTTTCTGTCCTATTGGACAAAAAGCCTTCTAAAGGCTTAGAAAGCTGCTGGATGAATTGCCACATGCACCAGGATGTCTCATGTGACTAATATAAATGGCTATCAAGTCACTTTATATTAGGTGTGCCATCACATCTATGATGTTTTAAAAACTTAATGTTTTCCTTTTCCTTTTTTAGTTTGGAAAGATTCGTATAACAATATGATCCACACTTGCTATATAACATACATCATTATGTGCATTATAAGTGTCATACAGAACGGTATGTTCTGTTTAACTTTTAAACAAAACAAACTACAACTGTCCATGAGTTCAGTTTGTTGAAGTATCTTTTCTATAAAAAGTTCATATTATCATATATTTTGACACAATTGCCCCAAATTTGGGTAACAATTCCCAAAACACCTTAGCAAATGTCAAAAATCCCTTGAAGAATACAATACGTAGTACTTACACTGATAACAAATCAGAGAGATTTGTGTTTCATAATAAAAGGAAAGGCCAACAGTGTTGATACTATACTGCTAGACAAAGGAGTTGGTATGAATAATAATAGTGTAATTCCTTTATGTTCTTCCTATGTTTTGGCCTACATAGAAGATAATATACATGTATTCATTTATGCACATACAGAGGGTTAAGAAAAATTTTAAGTACACTCAAGAAAAGTTTTATAAAGCTGTCTATGAAGCCACAACTGCAATACCTACTCAAAACAACTTGTGAATATCTTTAAGAGTGAAAACCAGAGCTAGGCACCATTGGCTCACACCTATAGTTCAAGCTACCGAGAAAGCTGAGATCTGAGGATTGTGGTTCTAAGGCAGCATGGGCAGACTTATTTCTGGCAAAAAGCCAGAAGTGGAGGTATAGCTTATTTAGAAGACTACCAGCTTTGAGTGTAAAAACTAAGGGATAACATTCAGGCCCTGAGTTCAGGTTTCAGTACTAGCTCTCTCTCTCTGTCTCTCTGTCTCTGTCTCTCTCTGTCTCTCTCTGTCTCTCTTTCTCTCTCTCTCACACACACACACTCTCTCTCTCTCTTTTTCTCTCTCTCCCCCATTCTCTCTCCTTCTCTCTCTCAAACACACATACACGGTGAAAATCATAACCTTTATACTTTTAACGCAGAAATAACCATCATTAGGACTTTTATATTACAATTTGTCATTTATATGTATAAGATACATGTATTATTTTAATATTAAATAATACTCAAATATTTTTAACCTATTAATCTTATTATTCGTCTTTAAAGTATTTCAAGCTTCATGATTCATGTCAGTAATCCTATATACTCAGGAGGCTGATATCTGGAAGACTGCTGTTTGAAGGCAGCCAAAGCAGTAAAGTCCACTAGACTCCATCACCAATATAATCAGCAAAATGCTTGGTTGGTGATATGACTCAAACACTAGAGCACAAGCCTAGCAAGTATGAGATCCTGAGTTGGAACTCCAGTTTACACCCTCCCCCCATACACACTTATCATTTGGGGAAAGGAAGGGGAATAAAAAATGGTGAGACAAAGGACAAAGGGTGAACCAATGCAACAGCAGTACTCACAAGACACTATGTTGGAAATGAGCTTTACAACTTGGGGAATGGAGTCAGTTGGGGGGAGGGAGGGAAAGTAAGAGAAAAATGAGGGAAGGAACAATGTTTGACAAGAAGTGTATTCATTACCTTACTTATGTAACTGTAACTTTCTATAATCTACCTTTATAATAAAATTAAAATTTAAAAAGCCCAAAACTAAAAAATAAAAGCAATAAGGTAGAGAGCATTTGTGAAGCTAAATCTTCCTTCTGAATTATTTCTCACCTGAACAATTCTTCCAAATAGAATTGCTCAGTATGTTCATTGTTTGTGAGCTTATGATGATCAGAGAAGCCAAATTGCTCTTCAGCATAAAGGGACAATGTTATCTCCTGAAATAATGGTAGGGGGAGCCATTCACCCACTCCCATTTGAATCAAGGACTTTACTTAGACAGTGTAAGCTGTGCAACATAGTTCCTGGTTTAAATTTGGATTTTTAAAGTGTCTAAACATTAAGCAATTTTATTGGAAGTTTGTAGTCTCCTTTGATGAGTTTTGGACTATCAATATTTAAATGATTTTTTAAGAAGGGAAAAACTAAATAAGATTAAATAACACAGCATCACTTCAAATCCACTAAAGTGTAATTCCACTCCATTGAGTGAAACAAGCAAAGAAGAGAAAGAAGGAAAGCCCTGTTCCAAGTTTAAACACAAATGTCACCAGTGAACAAAGCTCTTACTCCACATCTCTGAAGGATCAGATCATCTTGTAAAGTACCTGTCAAATTTTGGCTATTTTCTATTTTCTGGGGATCTGAATGTTAAAAAATCAATAGAAACATTATGGCATTCATGCCATCTTTCGAAGGGTTAGACAGACTCAGGCCCGCAACATTGAAAGCCATTTCTGTTTAGAATCTTGGGAAGGAACCTATTCCAAACTTCCAGAATCAAGCTGGCAGGCTATAATTTAGAGTTGCATACAGGATAATGTGTATTAGTCCATTACTAAGCTGTAAGTTGACACCAACCTTTGGAATTGCTTTCTCAGAGGAAATGTTGAAGAGCCAACGCCTCAATCATTTCCAACAGGGCTGGGAAAAACATTCAGACAACCCATTAGATCCTTTCATCTCACATTTTGATGATTTTCATCAAAAGGGAGGTGGAAAGGGGGTGATTAGACACAAATCTTCACTCTGGTGAACATCCAAACATGTATTTTAAAACTCAAGACATTGATAACATATTGGCAAGTCCTGTCCCCACTTACGTGAGCCATCCCAGCTGCCCAGAATATCCTAATGGTAATGGACAAGTTTAGAAAGAGGGAATGGGATGCTGAGCAGAAACAAAAGTAAAATATTGTAATCCACATTTTGACAAGCAAAAGACATTTTTATGAGTACCCAACAGACACCTTAAGTCACCAAGGATAAGCGTTGAGGTCTTCAGTTGCCAAAGCTGATACTGTATTGCATTCTCATGGTGAAATTAGAGATTTATTCTTTGGGGATATGTAAGAATCTCTGGTGATTGCAGAGGTTTAGCTACAGCTACTTTATAGTCCACTGAATGACTCCCATAAAGGAGAACCCATTTTAGGATAGGTCAAAGCATAAGATTTGTCCCAGCCTGTCCATTCTAGGTTTCAGCCACCACAAATCAGGATTGGCTAGATACCCCAAATTCAGCAGCTATAATCTGCTGGTGTTGTATGTCTTACAGGACTTGATCTGAATCAACCTATCATAGTTTAACAAACCCAAAACATTTTTCTAATATGTAATCTAATGTGTCTCCTCATTCCCCATTCTCATCAGAAGCACAGAAATTCCATTTACTATGTGGATCAGTTTTGTCTATGAGTCTCATATGTAATTTACAATTTTCTAGTAGCCACATTAAAAGGTGAAAAGGAAAGGTGGAAAATAAGCTAATGATATACTAAAAACAGCAAACCCAGGACTAGTGGCTCTTGCCTGTGACCTATTTGCTAAGGAGTCTGAGACCTGAGGATCACAGTTTGCAAAGCTAGCCCAGACAGAAGAATACATAAGACTCTTATGGACAGTTCACCAGCAAGAGAGTCAGAAGTGGAGGTGTTTAAGGATTCAGGTGGACCTGTTGCAACAATGAGAAGTACAAAATGTCATGTCAAAACCAGCTTTACAATGTCGGTGTGGGGGGGGAGGGGGGTAGGATTGGGTGGGGGGGAGGGGGGTGGCTGGGAAGGGAGGTGAAGGGTAAACAAAGGAGGAGGCTGCAATGCTTGGTAAGAAATGTATGCATTATCCTGCCCATGTAATTGTAACCCCTCTGTACAGTATGTTCTCAAATAAAATAAAATAAAATATTAAATTTTAAAAAAAAAGAAGTGGAGGTGTGACTCAAGTCCTTACATGGAAACAATATAAGAATAATTTTACATTCCACATTCAGAAAATTCAGCAACTCACTACCACTACACTTCATGAATCCAATAATAGAATAACAAGCAAACCAAGTAAGCAACTCTTAGGCAGATATCCTATAAATCATCCCCTAATGTTTTCCCTCAAGGTCTATGACAACAAATTCCTGTGGGGGGCAATGCTTTCAACAGTAGTCTGAAATACAAAGCATTCTGCACAAAAGCTTCTCTTCTGGTCCCTTGGCAAACAACATGGCTACAATAACTGTAAAGAACATACGTTTGGTAGCAATTGCTGATGGCCAGCATATCAATATTAACATCATGCCAGGCCTGAATTTATATGAGTATATATGTATTGGAGATATATATATATAGTTTCATCAAATACAATGAAGTTATATAATCTCCAAATATATGCATCCTGTTCAATCTAATTAGGCAAATGTTGTACAGATATGATGGGAGAAGTTAAATTGCTTATGTGATTGTTTAAAATTGTAGAGCACTTTTCCAAGCAACAGATGCTGTTACCCCACAAAAATACTTCTTTGAGTACAGTCTTCAAGGAACTCAACCTACAATATAGTGATGATGATGATGATGATAATAATAATAATAAATTGTATGTGCATAGTTCTTTACAGTTTAGAAAGTACTACACTGTCTCATTTATGTTTCACAAGAAACGTTGGAAGGCATAAATGGCAGAACAAAAGAAGTTCAAGTTATCATTGGCTTTCTTCCTATATTTGCCTCCTTCAAGCACCCTGATTAAATGAAAAGTCATGTTAGGTGATATTTCTGGATTTGGAGGTTTAATTATTTTTTAAATACTAGCAATGCCTCTTTCAGATTGCTTGATGAAATATATGATCAAACATATAATTTATACTATGGTTTTCACATGGAATAAGTCAAAGTTCTTTTCAATCCTAGTCAAAGAAATTCAACCACCTAAAGCAATTTCTCTGTGATTCAGGATATTCTAATTAAATAAGGCAGTGGGCTGAAGTCCTCCCCCCAACTTATTTATTATTTAAATTCCTTTAGATGCAGTCCTGCCTCCTGTGAGAAGAGCTAAGCCTCTGAAAAAAATCCCCAACCCCCAACAAGAATAAAGGTATGAAGACAGAAAATGCCAGAAAAAATGAAGAGTTATGAGATCAAAAGACTGAGTTTTAGAGTTTCAGAAGAGTCTGCCGTAAACACGGGTTGGGGAGAAAGGCTTCATGGGAAGAGACAATGAACTACATAGAAGGCTTTAGAATAAGTGCACTCAAGACCAGGAGAAAAAAAGAAATTGAGGGAGACCTTGGAAGGCATTTGAAATCACAGAATAGCTAAATAACTTCACCTGTGAACGTATTTAACTATTTTTCAAAACCCAGCACATGCTGGTTTCTCTGGGTGCCACCTTACCTCAGGTTCTATACCTAATAATCAAGGAGGAAGGCTAGAGAACCACATTTGTACAAGGTGAAAAATAGGCCATTTGGCCGATCATATGTCTGCTCCATGGGTCACAGCTCGCTGTGTTACTCATGAAAACACAAGGAAGTCTAGTATCACAAAAACAGCCCTTTTTCTGCCCTCCTTGGAAATAGGAAGGGATAAAAAGAAGGACGCCACCAACCTTCATGTGTGGTTTTCACTTTCTTTTATTGTAAATGCCACACATGATGTACACACAGTACGATCAGCCAACCACGCAAAGTCCATTTTGGTTTCCTTTGTTCAACAGCTTGATGTAGTTTTAAGTTCTCTCCTGCCAAGGCAAGCTAATCAATGGGGCCTTCTCTGGAGAATTTCGCCTTCTGTGTCCCAGGTTACTTACTTCAAAGCAACATTTCAAAATACATTTCAAAATACACCGAGCACATTCAAGAAGGCTCTTGAATTACTGAAACCATTTCTCAGCCCCACTAAAGTTAGAGAAGAAAAGAAAAAAATTCTGAAGAAAAATTGATTTGCCATTTGATATGAATGAAGATTAAAAATATATCATAACAGCTGTTTAATTTTATGTCATTGAAATTCCAATTTCACATTTTTAATTGCTACTACGAACAATTCTTTGATTGCACTTGATGAAATTAAGTTTTGCCTTTTTAATGATTAAACATGGGAAAATTCAAGTGTGTTCTAGTTAAGATCTTAAATTATTGTGTGTTTAAAAGATGAAGCAGAATCTACTGTGATGTTATTTTATCACAAGACTAGCTACAATACTCAGTAATTGCACAAGGCACTCATTCACTCAGTCCTTTCAAAAGGACTAAAACATTCCTTCAAAGAATAAGACAGAAAGTATTTACTGCTCACAACCATAACGTGACAGGAGTCACTGTAAAAGGGAAAATGACATATTTATCATCAGTCGTGGTGTGGCAATCTCAAGAGTTACTGGTCAGTCAACACACAAATAAATATGGTGCACATTTGACTTCCAGAGTTTCATTTTGGAAAATGGCTCGGGTGTTTGTAGATGAGAGAACAATCAGAGAACCCACGGGTTCATCAAAGACCCTAAAGTCACACACAAGCTTTGATGGGAAAGCTCAAACCATGTGTTTCTTGCTGTGGACAGAAAACTCTGTCCCAGACTAGCTGACCACTAAGATAAATTTCCATTTCATATATTTTTTATCAAGAAAATGTGAGATATATATATATATATATACATATATGTATGTATGTATATATATATATATATATATATATATATATATATATATATATATATATATGTCTGGGCTGGTTCCATATCTTAGCTATGGTGAATAATGCTGTGATAAAATTGTGCTGATAGCTTTAGTATGGCCTTTTTGTAGTCCCTTGGAAAAAATCATATTAAGTGAAGTAAGCCAGACCAAAGAAACATAGGTCCCATGGTTTCCCTTATTTGCAATAAATAGTATAGGATAATCTTAGGAGATGAGCAGAATATCTTAATAGTTACGTACATATGACCATACAAGATGATGCTAAGCGAAATGAACTCCAAGACATGGACACAAGAGGTTTTTCTTTGTTGTTGTTATTTTAATGTACTGTGTGATTTCTTGTTTCTTTCATATGTTCTTCCCTGTTGTCACTGTATTTGATTTTAGTGTCTTGGAATTGCATACACATTTATCTGTATTAGGGAGGGGAGGGGAACAACAGAATGGTGGGACAAAGGACAAGGAGGGAACCAATGCAACAGCGATACTCACAAGACAGTATGTTGGAAATGATCTCTACAACTTGGGGACGGGGTTTTGGGGGACAAGAAAAGTAGGAGAAAAATGAGGGAAGGGGTTAAAAAGTTTGACAAGAAACATACTCATTACCTGACTTATGTAACTGTAACCCCCTCTGGACATCACCTTAACAATAAAAATAATAAAAATTTAAAACATAAAAAGAAACTGAAACGATTTAACTGTGGTCTTGCAATGAACATAATAAGGAAAATAATGGGTAAGACAGAGGGCTTTTCCAGAAAAACACCTCCTTGTTCTATACATGTGTGATATTTTCTTTTAGGATTTTATAATATTTTAAACCATTCACAGTCATCACAACATAACTACTTACAGTTAGAAAATAAATTTGTCAATATCCATGATAAATTACATACTCAGTGTTTAGATGCTTTTTTGGATGGCAAAGTCTTCACTTCATCTCAAAGAACATAGGTTTTACTGCATTTATTAGTGCAAGAAAATATGCTGTTCTGATACTTCAAATTACCCAAGAGACTGTGCTAATTTAACATCATCTTTGAAAAGTCAACCAAGAGTTAAGAAAAGCAATTACATTGAGATGTAGGGCTAACATATGACTGTATGGGTTACTTTTTATGTGAATTTATAGTTTTGCATATGTATTAGTGTTATAGAAAAGTTGCTAAGCTAGTCTCTACCCCTCACCCAATTTCCTCTGTTGGTCCCAGTTTACATTGCTGTCATTTGTCCCAAGTTATTTTGATTATTATTATTTCCATACTTCATTTTATTTTTATTTTTTAAGTTTTTACCTATTGTCCTTTATTTCTGTCATCCAGGACCCCATATTGCATTCAATCATCCTGTCTCCTGAGGTGCCACTAAATGATGAGGGTGTCTTAATCTGTACGATGTTTTTCTCATGGTTAGATTGGGATCATGGAACTCGCGTTAGAAGATCAGAGAAGTCAATGCCTTTTCCTCCTTTTGTACATAGTGTATCACGCATGCTGTCAACGGAGTTTAGCACTGTTCATGTTGACCTCCATCCGCTGGCTCAGGCAGTATCATCTAATTCCTCCACCAGAAAGTTATATTTTCTGCCCACTTCCCTTACTTCACCCCTCAGAAGGGAATTACTGTGCATAACCCACACCCAATGTGTGAGGAGCTCTGTACCACCTCCTTGAAGGCACAGAATATACACACATTATTTGAGATTCTTCTATGTAGGAGATTTGCCTATTCTCACATATACGGAATTATTTATTCCATTATTTATATTTACTTTTATCCTGTGATTCATGGATACTTTGTCTCGAACCCAATAATATGCTCTTTATTTCTTCATTTGAATTACTTCAGTGTTGAACATTGAGAGCTTTTTTTGGCTTGTTCATAAAGATAATTTTTCAGGTCTGGGAAGGTGGCTCAGTGGTAGAGTGCTTGCCTCACACGCATGAGGCCCTGGGTTCGATTCTTCAGCACCACATAAGAAAAAAGCCAGAAGTGGTGCTGTGGATCAAGTGATAGAGCACTAGCCTTGAGCTGAAGAGCTGAGGGACAGCGCCCAGGCCCAGAGTTCAGACCCCAAGACCGGACCTCCCCCAAACAACAACAACAACAACAAAGATAATTTTTCAAACAAAGATAGAATGTCTCTTCTATTCTCACTTCCTGTTTCCCTCAGAATTACACATGAGAAGAATGTGGTGATCTTCACGTTGATTTTGTACTGTTTGAAGTATGAAAGCCATGTTCTCATATTCGTTTCATGGTGTCTCATGCAGAGAAGCCATAACATTGAGTTCCTGCCTTTGCCAGTGGACAAAGGCCTGTTGGGAGCCTAGTCACTTCTCTTAGTCAGAACAAGGGGCTCCAGTAGCTCTTCATTTCCTTTACTTTGTTCTATATATCTTCCTAAGACATGCTACTCTATGAAAAGAAAATTATTTTTAAAAATTGTACAAACATCAGGCCTACTTAACACTATGCTTGTGAAATTCACTATGAAAAACAGAATGAAATCTCATGGCATTCGGAATTGAAATTAGCATGTCATATTTCTCAGGCATCATATAAGAGCTAAACTTTTCCTTACTCTCTGAGGAAACCTCTAGGTTAGTGTTATTAGGTCAGTAACCAAGTCCCACATGTAGATATAATTTATTTGTGTGTATATGCACACGTGTGTGCATGCATGCGTGTGTGTGTGTGTGTGTGTGTGTGTGTGTGTGTGTGTGTGTGTGTGAGACCAGTATTCAGGCTTGAACTCAAAGCCTAAGTGATGTCTCCACTACTTGCGCTGCAGCTCCACTTCCAGCTCTTTGCTGGTTAGCTGGAGATAAGAGTTTCATATACTTTCCTGCCCTGGCTGCTTTCAAACTATAATCCTCAGATCTCAGCCTCCTGAGTAGTTAGGACTGCTGGTAATTGGCTCCATGTGTAGATTTTGCTTTATTGCTTTTTGTTAGTTTAACTTATAGAAAACATTATTTAGGTATTTTATAGAACTAACTGCTAATTTGCAAGGATGATTACCCCATAGAAATGTAGAAGAACAACACATAGCAAAATGCCAACTTTGTGACTGAGAAGAAACTCGCATGGTACAATGAAATTGTCACTCCTGATGAGTTCTGGGTCCTGGGGTCTATGGAAAGGCAACAGTTTCTTTGAGGTCCCTCTCAGCTTGTCCTTAGAGGAAAAAATTATTGAATGGGGCTTCTTAAGAAGATCAGAGAGGTTCAATAGCTATGAGCATATGATCATATAAAATAATGTTTGTTGAAATGAACAAGAAATGAAAATGGGAGGTTTTATGTTATTTTGCCTCGTGGTTATTGTTTTTTCTCCTCTTTTATGGCTGTTTTGATTTCTGTACTTTTTGTCTTGTATGTATGATTGTCTGTTTGGGGAGGAGGGTAAGAGGAAATCACAGAAATGGTGGGACAAAGGATGAACAAATGCAGCACTGATACCACTAGACACTATGTTGAAAGTGAACTATACAACTTATGGGAGAAGAGGGTCGGGAGGGAAAAAGTGGGAGAAAACGAGGGATGAGGTGACATTGTTCAAAAGGAAATGCACTCATGAACTGACTTTTGTAACTGTGACCCCCTCTGTACATGACCTGTACAATAACAAATTAAAAGTTTTTAAATAACATTCAAGTTCTAAAACTTAGTCTTCTATTAAAATGGAAAAGACATTCAAAGAAACAGAGGCTGATCCTCAGACCAATCTATTTATGACATGGTCCAAAGAAGGAAAGTGTCAGAGGGTAGGCAGGTAGGGGACAAAAGTGTATCAAGTCAATACAGAATTGAAAATAAGCCCTAGGCAGGAGAGTGAGGGAAGTTGGCACTATATAAAATTTCCCCCCAAGGCTTCAGCAATGTTCCTTTCACCTCTGGGAAGTTGGTTCATTTTCTTTCCTATGGAATTTCTTCAGCCTGACTGCTTTCAAAGGTGCCAACAGCAACAAACCAGGACAAAGAAAACCAACTGCCAAACGACATCCACCAGTGTGCACGCACCCGCCCCCCCAAGCACAACGCCTCCTTTCTCCTTCCGACACCCACACCTCCATAATTGCCTTAAAGAACTAAAAGGCAGGACGGAACAAGGCAGGACAGAAGCATCTCTTCTCTGGTCCAGTCAGTAGAGAAAAGAAGAATTGGAAGAGAAAAGCAAACTACAACTGCCCCTCTCCCAGCAAAACCATCAATCCAGGGTGGGGGTCATTAGTGGTCACACTTAAACTGAGAGAGGTAGCATATTATAAGACGGCCTGTGGGTATGTATAGAGAGGCATAAAAGAAAACCAGACTGGTGAAAATTGAGTTAGTTGAATGCTTTTGGGCTGAAAACCAAAATTAAACTAATTTGCCTGTGAAACAGAAAAGCAAGTAAATTTTCTTGATGCCATCCCACAATTTGAAAAGAAATAAAATAAAATAAAAGGGAAATGAAGGCAGAAAGGTGAGCTGACCTGCAGGCCACCCAAAGAGCCTCTTGGGCCTCTGCTTCTCTTTAAAAGAAAGGTTTACTTTAGATACTCAAATAGACATTCTTAAATGTTGTTCAAATCCAAAACCTCAACCACTGGTCCCCATGTTTACAGTTCAGGATTATACAAATTTCCCTTGGTCCTCTGAGGTCTCATCTAAGAGACTTGATTGAGCCCCTCCTGCAGCCTCAGGCCAAGAGGCAGAACGCTTCTCAGAGCACGCAGCCATTAGCTAATGGAAGGCATTTTTCACCCTGAAGATGGACAGATGGCTGCAGCCAGCTACAGGACCAGCCAAAAGTGGCACCTACCAGCTATGAAGGACGATGAATGCCCAGTGCCCCAGGTGACAAAAAAACAAAAACAAAAACAAAACCCAAAACCCACATAAAGCAAAGCTCAGCCGCACTAGAAATTTCATCAGGGTGTTATGGGCACAGAGTGATGCTCACAAGAGGATGAATAGAAAGTGTGACTGCCATGCTGTTCTGGGTATTTTCTAGTTGGACATGCATCTTGAACAACTCATACATCCTCCTGCTTGTGTGGAGGCTGGGAAAAAATCTGCAAAATATAATTATGGTCCACAAGGTCTCAGTAAGAAGCCCTTAAGTTTAAATAGAGCCGCCTCCTCCTCCTCCTCCTCCTCCTCCTCCTCCTCCTCCTCCTCCTCCTCCTCCTCCTCCTCCTCCTCCTCCTCCTCCTCCTCCTCCTCCTCCTCCTCCTCTTCCTCCTCCTCTTCTTCTTCTTCTTCTTCCTCCTCCTCTTCCCCGTCTCATTTTTTCCATTATTATTATTATATTTAAGTAGTTGTACAAAGGGGCTTCAATTCAATGTGTCAGTATGAAGACAATGTGTCTTAATCCATGTCATCCCTTTTTCCATTTTCACCCCTAACTCAGCCCTGCCCATCCCCTTGTTACTTGCATCCATTTCACATATGTACCATGAATATTTTGACTGTATTTGCCCACTCTATCTCTCTCCATTTTCTTCCCTCCTTGCCCTTGACCTCTTCTCCCCAACAACACATTCCAGTTTTCCGATGTTGCTTTTGTTAAACTGTAAGTTAGTTGCTCTACAGAGTTACACCATTGAAACTACCCCCTTGCACGTATGTCTACGTATACAAGAGTATTTCTTTTGAAAGGGAACGAGAGCCAGTGCTGGCAAAGAATTCAATGTAAAACAGGATTTTACATGGCAAAACATTAGGGACAGTCCCTAGTTCATCTGGAAGTAAGATGCTGGCAGGAAAGTAAAAATTCTGGGATGGCAACTTTTATATAAGTTGTAATAACAACTTATATAAATATAAAAATTCTGAGTTCGATCACCTCTTAGCATGCCATGATGGCGTGTTTGGACAAGCCTGAGAAGAGAGAATGATGTTGAATCTACCAAATCATGGCGCTTCTCCCTTCTCATTCCCAATGCTCCCTCCAGCTCTCGCCGGCTAAGTTCCCGCGCAGATATTTTCTCATCATAGCACCAGGTCAGGGGATAACTGGCAAGGCCAATTGGAAAGTGAAAAGTGTAAACAGGTTTTTATTTTCCCCTTCTTCTGGCTCTCCATGAATAGAACTTTCACATAAGAACCTCAAGCTGATGGAAAAATTAGATAATCACACCAGGTTGCCCTAACCTACCATGGTCAGTCATCCTTACTGTGGGTCAGCTAAGGGCTTGGCAGAAACAGTAAGAAAACACGTTTGCCCTCATTTACTGGTGTTTCTTGGGAGATGAGGTAGCAAAAGATACTAAGAAACCATAACATTAAGAATTTCAGACAATTTTCTCATTGCTTTGACTGAATTAAAATAATTTCCATGTTTCTCAAAGACCTGAAATTAGGCTGTGAGCAGTTTTCTAAAAAAAAGTAAGTCAGCAGCGCCCCCTACCGACTATTTTCAGCACTGCAGGATTTAACAGGGCAAACTCGTCCAACAGAAGGTATTTTATAATGAAGAAAATTACTCATGCTTGCACACCATAAAGGTTAAATGTGAAACTCTAGCCGTTCCTAAAACTTAAGTTAAATTCTTGGCCCTGGGGAAACTAGGTCTTCTATGACAAAAAGGAAAGTGCAGAATAACTTCAGTCTCGTAGCATACTAGTGTCTACTGATTGTTTTTCATAAGTAAACACATTCGAATATTAAACAAAAATTTCCCCTTCAGTGGGAACTGTACAAATAAACACATGGTGATATTTCTGAAAGTCACATAATTTAAGCCAGTTTTTCCACTCATACCCAAAGCTCTGCTTACATACTCCAGTTTCAAGTTTAAGGGAAAGCAAAGCTCCTCCAATCAAAGGCTTTTTACTAGCAATGGAAACTGAAGTTCCCAAGCCCACAGAAAACTGACTTGATATGGGAAATATTTGATTTTGAGAAATGTTTTTATACTCGAGAAAGATAATTTTTAGTTAGAAACATTTCCATCTGTGGCTAGTTTCTTTTAAATAAATATTTTAAATAGGAGGACTAGTATGACTGGTTAAGTGCTCTGGGTCCAATAGTTCAGAGGCAATAGTAATAATACTAGGTATGTACCCATAGAGACAAATCAAGTCTCTAAACTTGGACAGTCCACACATTCTTAAAGTGGTGAAGACAGTTATTTATTTTCTGCTAAGTCAACATCTCTTTTTATGGTGATAGGTGCTCACTTTCTGTTGTTGTTGAACTGGTATCAGCGAACAGACTACCAGTTTCTCTTTCTCTGTCTGTGATCTGGAATGGAGAAGCCTTTCTTTTTTATTTTCTTTAATGTCATTATTCTTAATGCATATCGATTACACATTCATGATCTTTGCTGTGACATCTCCATACATATGTAAATCATGTTTTATTTCTATCCACCTTCCAATTACCTTTTTCTTCCCTTCCCTTTCTCCTCTCTTACCTGCTCCTTTTACCCTGCCCTAGAAGTCTGGAGAAGGCATTGTATTGACATACCCACTGAAATCGAAAACACTTTCTAAGCTAATGAAAAGCTGACAAGAAAAACATTCTGACATTGATAATATGAAAACTTGTCTATACAAAGTAGAAGTTTTCTTACTTCCCTGACAAAGAGGAAATCCATTCTATGAATTTATGGATTTTATGTGATTGCCACAGAATCCTGGAGACAATAACACTGAAAAGAATTACTATGAATATTTTCAAAGTTTCTCAGACATCTTAGTTCTTATAATTTTAGAGTTAAGACAGCAGGGGTACCAGATCTAACACTGATATATCCAGAGAATTGTTCTGAAACATAGCTTTTCTAGAAGTGTATAGACATAAATAAAAGACAAAAAAGAAATAAAATATTAATACTACTTTTAGGTTCATAAAATACAAATTAAATAGAAAAATAAAGACTTCCAAAATAAACATTGTTCAAATCCCAGCATCTCACCTTTATACACATGATTTGTATGTGAGAGGCACACCTTTGTGATCCTGTAAATACTCTGTGGTCATGTTGTATGAAGATAAAACAGGGGAAGATCCTGGACCACAGTGTTCCATGAATGATAGCAATTGCTACATTGATGATGATGATGATGATGATGATGATGATGATGATGATGATGCACATGAACTCTGTAGCTCTTTTTGGGAGTATACAAGAGGGTCATGCTTCTGAATTAGAACCAACTTCATAGAATTAGAAAAACAAACTAACACAGAAATAGATGATGGCACCTAATTGGAGCTCATGCTTGGCTCATTTCAGACATCTCTGAGGTTCTTCTATTCAGAGTCTTGAGTGGATCAAAGAACATTAAAAAGCACAAAGCAGAAAATAACCTGCTAAAAGAAAAATGTTTTGAGAGTTCTCCTTTACTCAAAAAATTGAAATTTCGGGGGCTGGGAAGGTGGCTCAGTGGTAGAGCGCTTGCCTTGCATGCCTGAGGCCCTGGGTTCCATTCCCTAGCACCATATAAGCAAAAAGAAAAAAGCTGGAAGTGGAGCTATGGCTCAAGTGGTAGAGTGCTAGCCTTGAGCTGAAGAGCTGAGGGACAGCACCCAGGCCCAGAGTTCAGGCCCCACAACCGGACCCCCCCAAAAAAAATTGAAATTTCGGGCTCGGAAGGTGGCTCAGTGGTAGAGTGCTTGCCTTGCATGCCTGAGGCCCTGGGTTCGATTCCTCAGCACCACATATGAAAAAAGCTGGAAGTGGTGCTGTGGCTCAAGTAGTAGAGTGCTAGCCTTGAGCTGAAGAGCTGAGGGACAGCACCCAGGCCCAGAGTTCAGGCCCCATGACCGGACCCCCCCCCCAAAAAAAAAATTGAAATTTCTTTTCACTAAAAAACAAAAAAAAAAAACAAGTGAATCCATGTCAAAGAAGGGCATGGGTGATTTCATTTTCTCAATTTCCCTCTTAGAGCATGATTATCAGATTTCAGACTGCTGAAGCCAGTCTGCTATGGGCAAAGACCACAAGACAGTGCACCACAGTTGAGCATGGCTGGCACCCAAAGGGGAGACTGCAGACTACAGCTCTGCAAGGAATTTAAGGAAAGCCAATTCCTCAACGGCGGACTTCATTCTCAAATTTCATACCAGTGCAGCCGCTAATAAATTATTAGGTAGCTTCATTTAGAAGTGCTTGTCCAACATTAACTAATTTGACCATATGATATTTTCAAAAGGATAATTACCATTCTCATCTTGCAGATGGGGAAATAAAGCTGAATGATCATCATATTTAAAAAGGAATATTATTTCATATTATGACTAATATCATATTTAGTTAACAACCTTATTAAAGCCTGGAAATATTCTGTCTCTGTACAAAAATGTCTTGACTGGCCTAATATGGGTAAGGTATATATTTTGAATGTTCTGATTTCCTCCTTTTAAAAATCTATCTATCTATGTATTTATTTATTTATTTAT
The DNA here is from genome assembly GCF_024711535.1 of Dipodomys merriami. Lineage (NCBI taxonomy): Eukaryota > Metazoa > Chordata > Mammalia > Rodentia > Heteromyidae > Dipodomys > Dipodomys merriami. The sequence continues at coordinate 43,543,352 of NW_027206068.1, read as the reverse complement.
TTTATGACAATACCGGGGCTTGAATTCACGGTTTCCTGCTCTCGCTTAGCTTTTTCTACTCATGGCTGGTGCTCTACCACTTGAACAATACCTCTGCTTCCTGCCTTTTTTTAACTGGTTAACTGGAGATAAGAATCTCACAGATTTTTCTGCCCAGGCTACCTTTGAACAATGATCTCCAGATTTGAAGTCCCCTGAATAGCTAGGACTACCTTCCTTAATCTACAACCCACAAAAGTTTCAAGCAGCTTATTAAAAATAAATCTTGGGACTGGGAAGGTGGCTCAGTGGTAGAGCGCTTGCCTTGCATGCCTGAGGCCTGGGTTCGATTCCTCAGCACCACATAAGCAAAAAGCAAAAGGCCGGAAGTGGCACTGTGGCTCAGTGGTAGAGTGCTAGCCTTGAGCTGAAGAGCTGAGGGACAGCGCCCAGGCCCAGAGTTCAAGCCCCACGACCGAACCCCCCCTCCCAAAAAATAAATAAAAATAAAAATAAGTCTTAACACAAAACAACACAATAAATAATTGAGGCAATTCTGTTGAAGGAAAAAGGAAGAGTAAAGCAGTGGACAAGAGCCAACGGTCTTTCTGTTTAGCCCCTGGAAGTTTCTCAAACCTTCCAGTGGACAAAGGGAATGAACAGATGTATTATATCTGATATATATATATATATATTAATATATATCATATGATTATATATAATATATAGAACATATATATTAATGGTGACATGACATATAGTGTGCTTGGGGCATTTATTCCAGGAGTGACAGATTAGGTGCTTCATTCAGGTTCTTGACTGGAATGTTTCGTAAACCTATCACTCACAGGCTCCCAGGGTTAATGAACAGTGGCCACCAAGAGCTATTGGTATATAAGGATTCCATATCCAGAGATTTTACTGCTCATAGATAGAATATATTTTCAAAAGATGGTGTCCGTACAGATTTTTTACCTTGTCCTACTCCCTGAATTGTGTAGTATAAGAACAATTTAGTTATTTATATTTAGTATTATAATAAATAATAGCATTTACATGGTGGTAGGTAGTATAAGTAAGCTAGAGGCAACAGAAAGCACCCAGGAGGATGTACATCAGTTTCCTGCAAACCCCACATCATTTAACGTAATGGACGTGATTGTGGGAATATTTTGGAGCTTATGTTGGGGAGGCGGTTCTGGTATAAATTTACCTAGACCTATATGGATGTCAATATGTAGTTCTGACCATAAAAGAGATCCAACCAAAAGGTTTTCAAGTAGATCAAACATATTGTTCGGCCCAAATTCCCCACAGTTTTGCCACTAATGGTTGGTAAGTGTGATGGAAGCACCCCAACTTGGGATGAAGTTGGGGTACCTTCTCCATTTACCCCACCCCATGTTCCAGACACGTACTATAGTTTTGATGCAAAAATAATCACGAAGCTCAACTCTATTCAACTGGAATAACAATTCCACAGCTGATTAGTGAACACCCAAAAAGGGACTCAGTGAAGCAATTATGAGATTGTGTCTCATAAACCAAAAAATTGCCTGTGTCTTACCCTCCCTGAGATGTTTAACATCTCTCATAAAGCTGTTTCATTATTTAAATTCACTCTTGCAACTTGTCAAAACCACGACTTAGGGGCAACGATCAGGTTACAGAATAATGTTCAAGGCTCAAAGCTATCCCAGGAGAGCTCACAAATAATATCTTATCTACGAATCTGAAGATTCAGCCAACCATACTAACAGTTATATTTTCCACCCTCAGTAGAGCCATGAACTGGGCCCAGGGTCCCAACCAATGACACGTTATCATAAAAAATACCTGTGTGCCCATGTTTATTGCAGCACAATTTATAATAGTCAAGTGCATCTGCCTAGGTGCCATCACGTGATGAATGTGTAAAGCAAATGTGCTATAGATATACAATGGAGTATCATTCATCTAGAAAAAAGGATGAAGTCACATCATTTGTAGGAAAATAGATGTAACCAGAAATCATCATGCTACACAAAAATACATGGGACTAAGAAAGACAAATATCCCATGTCTGCTCTCATTTGCAGAATCTAAACCTAACAAAGGAAAAGCAAGACTCAAGGTAAAGCAGAAACCAGGAAGAATGAGGAGGATGATATGAGAGAGTAAGCTGTGTGTGTGTGTGTGTGTGTGTGTGTGTGTGTGTGTGTGTGTGTGTGTGTGTGTGTGTGTGTGTGTGTGTGTGTGTGTGTGAATAAGACCAAAACACTTTATATGCATGTCTGAAAATAGAATAATCAAACCCTCTAAACTTATTTAATAAAGGGAGGACAAAGATAGGCAGGAGTCATAGAGGGTGAATTTGCTAGAAGTACATTATGTACATATGTAGAGATATGAAAACAAAGCTTCTTTGAATAATTAATCTCTTTTAATTGCAAAGGAGAAAGAAGAGACCAGCGGAAGTCCCATGAAGATGTATCACCACAGAGTTAGACCTACAACTGGCCTCTGACCTCCGCCCGACACGGTACACCCCCAAACAGTTGTTAGAGCATCACTGGGACTAGTTCCATTTAATGAGACTAGTTGAGAGAAATGATGTGGTTTCATTTGTCATGGCTGTATCACAATCCACCTCTTGGCTCAATGATCACATTCTATCCCTAATTAATTATCTAATTAATTAATACACTGATAAGATTTTTCATGCTAAGGACTGCACTGAGTAGGGAAAAAAAAACTGAAAGGATTCCACGGTGAGCAGACAAGCAGCTGTCCCCAAGCTATGAGGCTCCTGGTCCTTGGAGTATAGTTTTATGCTAGGAGGTGGCAAAGGAGAAATATGGTTATAGTATAGTTACAGTCACCAATCAGCCAATTTAAGATAAAGAAGGTACCTTTGATATTTCAGATAAGTCCAATATAATCAAGAGGGGTTGTCTTTTAAGTGTAGAAAAGGACATCTAAATCAGGTAATTTGAGAACAACTCATGGGCCATCCTGGACTTTGACAATTGAACAGAGCCATGAGCAATGGCCTATGGCAAACCAGATGAGGCTTCAGGATGTTGGGAATGCCCAGAAAGCAGATTTCTTCTCAGAGACAGCAGAAAGGAGCCCAGACACCTTGAGTAACCTAACATGCTCATCTTGAGCATCTAGCCTCAACACTGGTAAGACATCTGTGTGGTTTGAAGTAATAAAAATTGTGTCAACTTGTTAAAAAAACTTCTAAAAAATCCTAACCTTCTCCTAGGGACCTAGTAATCTATTGAGGAGTGGTACAAGCACTAAACAATAAATACACAACAAAGATTGTGATTACAAAAACCAAGGTCCCAGGGAGACATTTTGGACATCACCTTGTCAGAGGCCAGGTGATCTCTGGGTATGCAGGTGTGTGCAAGTGAACAAGCAAAGATTTAAAGTCAGAACAAGCCACAAGCAGCCTGTGAGGGAATTCAGGCAGAAGCAATCCTTCCTGTGCAGCCCATGGTTGTTAAATGCAAGCCATGTGTCTGGAAAGCGGGATGTGATTCAGTCTATTAAAGTGATCAGGGCTCTGGGGTCCTGACAGGAAGAGGTCTGGAGTGCAGCACTGAGGATGAGCTGGAAGAAGGCCTAAGGAGGTCACCACACAGACAATATCATGTGCTTCTTGAGCCAACAGAGATGGATCATTGCACACAGCTCTCCGGGGGCTGCTTTTGCAGAAGGAACTGCAGCTGGTTGGATGGGAAGTCAGCACTAGTGGGCTGGGAGTGAGGCAGAATATCAGAAATTACCTGTAAGAATTTCAGGCCAGATGATTGCTCAGTAAGTAAGCCTGGAAAGTGAGCAGCATCTCTGGGGTATGACCATGGAGTTGATAAAATGGGGCATTGCAAAACATCTGCAGTACTGGGGTGCTGTCTGGGACTCCGGGTTTTATGAGGTGAGCTAAAGAAGTTCCCAGGCTGGTCCATGTGGCTTGGTCCTTACCTCGAGGAGGAAGTGACATTGATGGGATCATATGAAGATTCAGCCAGGGACCTTCCATGTTCAGGACCATTAGGAGAGGCTGAATGAGACAGGCAGGCAGGATCCCATTTGGAACAAATAAATCTATCCCACTAGGCAAGAAAACATTTATTCTTTATCTAATGAAGCAAAGCATGAACCAGATGGCATAGCACTGCTGGGTGCTGCAGGACTGACTGACCCCCTGAATTTATGAGGTTTACAAATAAATAATCTAGGAAGATAATTCTTCATAGTAAGTACAATGAAGACAAAACTTAACACATTAGGTTATCAGTGGAGGGAGGAAGGGAGGAAAAGGCAGCAGTGGGATATAGGGGTGGGGAGACATGACAGAGGCGGTTCACAAAGGAACTGAGAGTCAGCTTCACAAGGAGAAAACTGAGGGACAGCCAGGTGCCAGTGTCTCTAGCCTGTGATCCTAGCTACATAGGAGGCTGAGATCTGTGCCAGTCCAGGCAGGAAAGTCCCCGAGAGACTCTGATCTCCAATTAACTACTCAAGAACCAGAAGTGGTGCTGTGGCTCAAGTGGTAGAGACCTAGCCTTGAGCACTAAGAGGCTCAGGGAGAGCACCCAGGCCCTGAGTTCAACCCCCCACAATGAACAAAAAGGAAATAAAAGAAAAAAAAACTGGGGGACCATTCTGGGATGTGGACAGGTTGGCTGTGAATTAGGAAATAAATCAGTGAATTAGGAAATAAATCAGTGAAGGTTAGGAGAACAAGGCTCAGACTAGATAAGGCAGATGTAAGGCGTTTGAATTGGTTTCAAGAGTGGTCAAAACCCATGGAGGCGTTCAAGGAAAAGAGTGATGTCATTTAATTATATACATAAAAATCACTGCAGCTTCAACTTTTCCCACTTTGGCCCAGGTATTCCTCCTTCCTTTTCTTTTCTTCCCCCCCCCCCCCCCCCCGTTCACAGTTCAGAGTCTGGTTCTTTACCTCCTGGAAGAGGGCATTATGTGAGCTTGCTAGTGCTCACAGCACTGTGCCCCAGCTCCAAGACAACATCTCACGGAAGATGCTCTATAAATGTGTTTTTAAACACAAACAACCTGAAGTGCTGAATGGGAACAGATGTCTGTTTTACACGTAATCCACAACAAGGCTCTTACAGCCAAGGATGTGATTAGCAAACATCCTTGTTGCTACTGGAACTCTAAAAATATCCAAGTGGTGTTTTGTTTTGTTCTTTTTTCCCCAAGTTTCTCCAGGGTTTATGGTGGGGCTTCCTGTGCTATTTCATCACTGTGCTCTTCTCTCCCCCATGAACTTGTGTCCTGCTGTTGTTTCAGTTGGAATTGTCATCACCCCACCTCTCCACTGAGTATGCTCAGTCTTTTTGATTCCTCAGATAGTCTGGGAGAGCTATGCCCAAGTCTTTACCCTCTTTTTCCCATGGTCCTTCCATCACCTCTGTCCTTCTGGCTTGTAATAAACCTCAGATCTTGCCTTTAAAGTAGTCTTTAGTTTTTTTTATGAGTCAAGGCTCCTTGAATGAAGTATGTTTTATTACAGACTTTGATAGGATAATGTACGGATGCTGGCTTTTCAGTACTGACCCACTGGGAATGCCCTTCAGAATGCCCTGCTCACTGCGTGCTGAAGCCTGGCAGACTTACTAAGCAAGATACTGAGGAGAATCACAGGAAGTATTGAATTCCTGGGCTGCTTGTGAGCAATCATGGAAGCTTTCTAACATCTGGGCACAGAAGAAAATGCTTCATTCCTCAAAGAGGCCAGACTACTGGCCTAAATCCCAAATCCTACAAATTAGCCAGAAAATTGCTAGGGAAATCAGAGAAATGAAAATCTGTTCAGCCAGTAATATTTAGCTGTTTGGTATGTTACTTTCTTTTGAAGGAGCACCATGAGTTTCTTTTTATTGTTTCCTTGTATAAGAGGGCATATTACTTTCCCCAAAACATTTAGTTTGTTTTTTAATAGTGCCTACCTGTGCTTTAAAATATTATACATTTAAAAACATAACTAGATTATAGCTCTAGTTACAAGGTACCATTGAGATACAGAATACTTGTTGATAGTCAATAATGTGGAAAAATAGCTAATTTGCCAAATTAGAGATCTCTGTCACTATCATTGGATACACAACTATTTCATTAATTGTTAAGACTAAATAAAAATATATGCATTTTTGCAAAATATCAGAAGTGTTATCAACAAAGTACCTTCCTCTTTTATTATTTCTTTAGCAAGACTAAAAAGAACATTTCCTAGTTTTCTTCCTCAAATAAGATACCCCTAGGTAGCTTTAGTGAATTTACCAATCCTTAAACACCATTGCATCATCAGTGAAATATAATGTATAAAAGGTGATGAAATGTATCCAGTAAAAACTTTCCACATATAACACCACTTGGAATTTTTCTTGTATAATTTCCTAATGTTGTTTTCATTCTTTTTATTTCTTACTCCTATCTTGTTCATAGAAAATGGTGTTCAATTTGACTGTTTTTATACTTAAATTTTGACTTAATTGATAATTCAGTTAAGTAAATATTGAGTAAATAGAAAACACTTTCTGGGACCAAGAAAAGAAAACAATCAAGAAGATAGTAATTCAGTCAGTCATAAAAAACAATGCTGGCAAAACCCAACCAGGAGTGGTGATAGCAATCTTTCATTGCAGCTACTCCAGAGTGGCAGGTAAGAGGATCATGATATAAGGCTCATTCAGACAAAAAGCACAAGACTCTATCTGAAGTGGCTCAAGTGATAGAGTATTGCTTATGAAGTTCAAACTCTAGTCCAAACCCAAATACTACCAAAAAATGTGTGTGTGTGTGTGTGTGTGTGTGTGTGTGTGTGTGTGTGTGTTTAAGGATTGATTTTTTCCTGCAAGTAGATTGCATTGTAGTCAAGAACTCACAGAACAAGGACCAAACTGATTGTAAGGGTTAAAGCCAGGCACATTACCATGGTGAAAGTCACAAAATGGGGGTGTGAACGTGGGCAGTGGGGAAGACTGTAGGAAATCTCTTGGACAATGGAATGAGTAGGACTGGAATAAGCAAACCACAGAGGGATGAGCAGTGGAAGAGAGGAAGGAAAAGGGAGAGCAAAGAGGCAGGGGCAGAAATCTGCCTTGATTGTAGTGAAAAATGAGGGAACCAATTAGAGGTAGCCAAAGCTTTCCTGTGGAAGCAAGAAGTGGTCAGGCAGGCCAACTGGAGCACAGAGCTTGAAAGATGGAGCTTCCATTTCTTCTGCAGATGTACAGTCATCCTGGAAATGAAAGGGTGGCTTCGAAAGCACACATTAAAGTAACTTTACTTCATGTTCAGGTGAGTCACTTCAATCACTAAGATACGGTGAAGAATATGTGCTGGTATGCAAATATTCTCCAAGGTGTTGCACTACTGAGAACGATAGGGCAAGAAATGGCAAGTAGCTCAGAGATCAACAGCCCTGCCTGTGACTGAGCTGCAGATTTCAAAGGGGATCCTCTGCAAGCAGATCTCAGCGAGGAAGCTGGAAAAGTGCAGCTGCTTGAACAGCTTAAGTGATTTAGCTTAATTCCTCTGTAAACTGTATTTTAAATGGCTATGAAACCACATTGCTGTGACTGGTATTGTTTAAAGGGATAGATGCCCAGCTAAAATGCTCTGGATTGCTTTCATAACTATTCAGATTTATTCCACTGAGACTTTTCCCCTTCGCAGTCTCTATGATTTCAACACTTGGAAGCAATGAAGACTGGACTTCCCAGTGGGAATCACGAGGACTGACTGGCATGCACCCTTCCATTCTTTGAAGAACTAGTGGGATATACTATTTGAGCTTGCTTAATAACGTAGTTTCTGTAAATAAGGCAAGAAAAAACTCACTTTACCTTGATTTCCATAAAGATCAATGTGACTCTCACTCCCCAAAAGACAAACATCCAGGCTTAAAGGACTTCATTTTTCATGTTGAATATAACAACTAAGTCAATTTTATACAGAAAAGAAAAAGACCTATTCAGGAAGAAATGGAGGTGAAAGATAAATCCTTACATGATCAGAGTCCTATTGTAAGTATGTAGTAGAAAAAACCTAAGGGAAGTGCACTAAAAGCCATCAGAAGAGTCTGATTTAGAAGTGTTTTATGGGCTGGGAAAGTGGCTCAGTCGTAGAGCACTTGCTTTGCATGCCTGAGGCCCTGGGTTCGATTTCTCAGCACCACATAAGCAAAAAGAAAAAAAAGCCGGAAGTGGCACTGTGGCTCAAGTGGTAGAGTGCTAGCCTTGAGCTGAAGAGCTGAGGGACAGTGCCCAGGCCCAGAGTTCAGGCCCCACGACTAGACCCCCCCCAAAAAAGTGTTTTATGTATATGTGTGTGTGTGTATGTGTGTGTGTGGTGTATGTATACATACACATACATATATGTGTGTATATGATATATTTACATGTTTGTGCATATATATACAAACTATGAACAGGAAAAGGCATCCCCAAGTAACGAGCTCCTCACTTTTGCCATGTGACCCAGATGCCTTATGTACAGCATCTCATCTAACTTTCAGGAGCATCCTTTACCATAACTCAATTATATTCAATAATATCTCCACAGATAGTAAAACAATAGGGAAACTCAGGTCTCTGTAGTTCATGAGTCTAACCTGTGTTCTTCACACTATATGAAGTTAGAGGTTTCTCAAAACAATATGGATTTCGAGGAATATATTCAACCCATAATTGAAAAGGGCTATTGACTGAACATGTCTGTAAGAAAACTTGAAAAATGTCTCTATGTCTTTCCTAGAAAAGAAGTGTATTTGGGAACATAAAATGCTGTAATCCATCCCTAGTGAGTACTTCCCACTGGAAAGCCTCAGTGATAAGGAATATATCCTCAAGATGAATACAAGCCAATGGAAAAGTGAACAACAGGCCATTAAAAGGTTCTTATAGAAGTCAGTATTTCATCCATATTGAAATGAGTGACTACAAAGACTGCAAACATTCTGTCTTAGATGAGAAGTCTCCTTACATTAGGTTGTCCTGTGAAGAGATCAAAATAAGGGTGAGACTGGGGATTAACTTGACAATGGGGAAAATTGAACCTGCACACAGTGTTCATAGGACAATGAAATGCCAGTAAAAAAGGAAATGATTAACTAGAATGGAGTTCCATCTCAGAAGTCCCTATCTTGAACCCAAGATAGACAAAACCTCTAGAAAATGTTGAGTATAAAACCTTTGGCATGATAGGGACCCTCAAGTGAGTTAGTGAGATTCAACCAGTGCAGAAATCAAATATTTTAATGAGCTTCTGTATATATAGTTGCTAAACTTGGGGTGGGAAAAGAAAGTGAACATTTTGAGGAAAAGGGTGCAGAGAAAATGGGTCTACAGATGGTTAGTCTACAAATCAAGTGTTGGACCCTGTCAGCCTGCAGGTTTGCACTCCTGGGAGCTATCCAGGGTACTGAAGATTCTGTCACAATCTGACCCATTGGACCAATTCCTGCTTTTTTGTTTTATACACACATGACATATGGGCCTCTTTACTTCAATCACTCTAAAGCTACTGCTATTTATGACTACTATTACTCTTCAAACCAACTCACAGGGTCTGCTGCTGATTTGTAATTCTAAGCTGTCAATTTGATTTTCCAATGGGCATCCTACCAGAAAAGGCATTAATAAATAGGTCAAAAAGAACATTTTAGATGAAAGAAACAATAATTATTTTCATTTTAAACTAGATAATTTCTGCAGGAAAACTGTAGAAATGAAGAGTGACATTAGCTGGTAAGGAATTTTGACTTTTTTGCAAAGATAGTTTCAAGGACATCGATAGAACACTGATACGATAAAACTGTTAGGAAAAATCAACATGGAAATGTTATGTCAATTTGTCACCGAGGAAAAAATTATGTGGCAAACTAATAGCCTAAAGTATCTATTACAGTTTTTTTTGTTTTTCTGCTAGCACTGAAGCTTGAATTTGAGGCATAGGTGCTGTCCTTTAGCTCTTCTTGCTCAAGGTGAGCACTCTACCTTTTCAATCACAGCTCTACTTCTTGCTTTTTGCTGGTTGATTTAAGGTAAGAGTCTCATACACTTTCCTGTCAGGGCTGTCTTCAAATCACAATCTTCAGATCTCAGCTTCCTAAGCAGCTCGGATTACAGGAATGAGCCACCAGTGCCCAGCTATTATAAGTGTATTACACATATTTTTTTTCTTTAATTGAAAAAAAACTATTCAGGGATTTGGAATTACAGGAAAAAGTTTCGAAGCATTTAAGATCACATTTCATATTTTTCTATTTGCAAGAAGCATGAGTCTATGAGACTCTTATCTCCAATTAATTATGCATACAAAAAGAGCCAGAAATGGACCTGGGGCTCAAGTGGTAGACCACATTTGTGAGCAAGAAAGCTCAGGGACAGTGCCCAAGCTTTGAGTTCAAGCTTCCGGATTGACACACCCAAAAATTATGAAAGTGAATCATTAGTCACATATAATTAGTACACAGACACATAAATCATCTAGTAAATCCAGGAACTCTCATTTAATTGTGTCCTGTGTCTGTCTATCATTGGCTGAGGTTTTTCTTCATCTTCCAGCTTCTTCCAATTTTTGTTTAAAATAATATGAATTTTCTTTTAGTGCTGAATACTTGTCACTATACTTTTGCTAAATTTCCCAAGCAAGGAACATGATTTCTAGCTCATTATTATGGGTTCTTCAAGCAAGTCTTTCTCTTAATCTCCAGAGACCAACTCCTTTGGATGATCAGGGGAAGAACTGGAATCAAGAGCCCAGGGGTCTAAGCTATACTCTAAGAAGTGTCTGCAAGTGATGGTCTGTGGATTCTGTGATGTTGGTGAATAGTAGTTACCAGTTTGGGTGTATATCTACACCCTCTTGGTTATTTAACCAAGTCCAGTCAGCAGATATGGTGTCCATGTCTCCAGTCCTTCTCAGTAGAGTTGTTTCTCTTCACCTGACTTTGCCTCCAGGCTCTCATTGGGAGTGGCTTTCTATCTGCAGCTAAGTTCTACCATAGCAGCAGCCACTACTTCCTAGAATTCTGGCACTCAACTAACTTCACCCTGCCAGTGATACAAGTTCTCATTCTTTAAAACCCAATAGCAGTTCTGATTCTGCCTTGCCTAACCATTGGCTGTGTGCCCTTGAACTAGCTCTGCAATCTCGGTAAGCTTCAGTTTTCTTACCTGTCACAGAGGTATAGTTGGGATTACTCGACAGTTTCTGGAAGGATAAAATTAAATAACTGATCCAATACTTGGCAACAACTAAAAAAGTGAAAGTATTCAATGAACTGAATAGTGCTGGAAATGAATTGATAATGCTAAGTCATTTCTCTTTTTACAGAACATTCATATGAAAGCCAGTTTTTCTCTGGGCTGAAAAATTTTAGATCGTCTTCTTTAACCCATCCTTTGGATATGGTTCCATCTTTTACCACAGCTTCGTAATTTCTCTGCATCTTTACTTCAGGCTCCAGTTTTGTGTGGATTTCTATCCATCTAGAATCAGCTGTTGCTACCTTTCTACCCCTACTAGAGGTGGATAAGGACATTTCAGAAAACTCACAGTTCCATTCTCTTTAAAAGGAACTTTTTTCCCTAGTGTTTTAATCATGTGAACAAAATATGGCAAATATTATGAAGAAGTAGGGTTTGATCTCAACTTCTCTGAGCAGCTAGTAAAGAATAGTTTGTGATGGAGATATAACCATGGCGAATGTTAATATTGTAATGTTACCTCTAGGACAGCTTATGTCCGTTAGCAATTTTACTTCATTCATTGATATGAATGAAGGTCCCAAGTCAGTCTGGAAATTGCTAATAGAGTTTTTTAAAAATTATCTTTAGTTGCACAAGGGAAGTATCATTTAACAAAGCAGCATATGAATATAATGCTAATAGCTTTTTAAAATGCTAATGGCTTTTAAAAACAAAAACTTTGAACTAACTAGGCAGCATATAGACATACTGCTTTTCATGGAGGAAAGGGGGTGGTAAAATTTGTACACACAAATTAAAGTAAACTGAAAAAAGATGGGGCACTGTTTTAATAAACTAGGAGCATGTGGCTGGGATGATTATAATGGCTGGAATAAAGAACATGCTGAACTCCTTACTTTGGGGGTGAGTACTTGGAATATTTCATTAGGACGTGGAGACAAGTGGATTTAAAACATATCATATTTTTAGCGGACTCTTTCCCATGCATGGAGGCACAATATAAATATGACTTTTAACAATGCCATGTTGTTTTAAAATGCTATGGCTTCCTCAATATATAACCTGAATATAAACAAGATGTCTGTCGAGCACAGGTAAAACATACTGCTCCACAGAATAAATGTATAATATGCACCTATTATTCTTGGTCCCCTTAATGAAAGGAACTAAGGACACTGCATAAATTCTTCAACACATGCTTCACTTCTCCAGCAGCCTTGCGCTGTAGAATGTCATGCTAACAAGATGTGATGCTAACAAGAAGCTAAACCCCGTGTAGCAAATGGGTCATTTAAATGTATATAAACATACCAGCATCCACAAAGACAGCAGCCATTTAGGGGGAACTAAATGAATCCCCAGACAGATATATTTTAGGTTAATGTTCCATACATTTTTTTCTACATGCTAACCATTTCAGTTCTGCTCAACAGTGGAAAAACAATATTCTGCTAGAGAACAAGAAGTCAGCATGCAATTATCTCCCAGGCTCATGCAGTATACATAATTATTTGGGAGAAGGAAAGGAAAAAAGGCTGCTCTACCTGAAGGCCACCAACTTTATTTGGCTGTGTCAGAACAACTCTTAAATACCAATATACAGGCCACAGTTACTAAAGAAACAAACTACCCAGCAACTTGCATAGATTCAGGAAGCTTGGATCTTTTTATACTCTCATTCTTGGACGTGAGAGGATCGATCTGAGATCTTAATCTCTTTCTTTTCTCAATCTTCACTATCATCAGGCATCTCAATCTGGTGGTTGATTGACACCAAATCCATGATGCAGTGACTTCTGCTATGGGTTTAGAGGGAAGAAATGGCTGGCTTTTTACCCAGATTATCCAGTATTTGTCCAGGCCTGAAGCAGATGGCAGCCCCTTCTATAACCATGCAAGACTCTGTTATCTGTTCATATCCTCCAGGCTGTACAACCTCCAACGGTAATGCTTGGTAAACAGCACTGATGCAGGGAATTGAGGATCTTGAAAATAGTATTTTTAGCTAATTAAAGCAAGCTTTCTATTAAAAGGAACATTTGAAATCTTAAAAAGCAACATGTGATTAAAAAAAATTCAGGGACAACTGTTTCAGGGAAATGAATACAAGTATTTCTTAGAAGAAAAATAAAATAATCTATTATACTTGTAGACTATAATCTGTAGATTATAGTGAAGCTACTATTTGCTTGGTATTATTTATTCATTATATAATAAAGATGGCAGCACACATATCCAATTTTATATTCTATAGATGAATGAAGCATAATGGGGATGGGGGGAATGCAATCAAGAGTTCATTGCATATACCACAAAATTTAAAAATGTAAGGGAAAGGACAGATTAAAGGGAGGTGAGAATGTTGAAGGGGTGTATTCATAAACTGCTTTGTTATATGCCATTTCCTTTGTGAAACTACTTAAAGATAAATAAAAAATTAAAATTCAGCCTCTTAAGTCTACTGGCTGGATTAGATAGCTCAGGCTCCAGAAATGATTCTGATCTTGGCCTAGCATTTGCAGGAAAGTTGGTCTGAACAGCTTCCAAAAGAACTCTGGCCAACCCAACCGGGTACCAGTCAATTAGGACAGAGCATCATTTAAGCTGAAGGGGATAGTTATCTGAGCCTAAAATCAGCTGGAGACTGAGCTGCTGCCATGTCAGCAGGCTGCCTTCCCCAAGGCTCCAGCACAATGAATCTGGCTCCTTTGTCACTAGTCATTTATATTCAGGCTGACAACAGTTGCTTTAAAAGGAGATACTAAATTTTTGTGTCATATTTTATTTCTTTTTCTTCCTCCTCTACATCCAATAAGCAATCAAGGAGAAAGTTAAATGTGACTTCATTATTCAATATTTTGTACCAATCTCAAAGGAAGAGAGTACTTTATTAACTATGCTTGGCTGAATTGAAAAAAGTGAAGAATGAACTACTTGATACTATCTGGACAATATGTGGTAGATATCTTCCCAACAAAACTTTCACTAGTTACCAGGATTTCTTTGAGAAATGGAGAATGGCTGGCAATGATTAAATGTCATAGAACCTTCTCTATAAAACAACCAAGACGTCAAGGAAAGCCCAAATCTGTTATGGGATCAAACCATCAGAGTTTCCTGATCTGATATTATTTGAAATGACTTTTAATGGTGAGTGAATGGCTTCCATAGGGCAACTGTTTTCTACATGGAGTTCCAATTCCAAATCTCCTTAGCAATGACCTCAGCTTGACTCCAAATTTAACTGTACACATCTAACCTCAAGGGCAGCTTCTCTAGCAAAACTCCAGGTTGTCATTATTTTTGCTTTCTAAAGCAATGTGTGTATTGTAACCAGGCTGGTATGAGGGTAATTATTATATTAATAAAGCTACTCTTCCCCGGAGATGTGGCTTTGTGGTTTTCAAAAAGCCTCAACCCCACAGCCAACGAGTAGACGAAATTCTTCTAGGAGTTGTTTTGCAATGGTTTGTGGCAAAGAATGGCAGAATGTCATAAGAAGGAAACAGAATTAAAGGGGAAGGAAATTTTGAAGAAAAAATACAAGCTAGGATTCCTTTCAAGTGGCGTGCTGAGCTTAGGCTACAGAGCACAGCTGGAAATGAAGGAGGGTGAACTACCCACAGAGCCTCAGGCGCCCTCTACAGATGACTTTTCCAAGCTTGTGGCCATAGAAAGTCACAGAAAATCATACAAAAACATTCCATATCATCATCATGTGCTTTGTGCGAAGGACATTTCCTTCTGTGCACAACACACCTGAGCTCTCGCTATGACAATAAACCTGCTATTTGTATTGATCCTCCAGTGAGATGTTTTAAGTTCAGGGACTCTGGTGAATCCAACGCAGAGATCAGATACCAATGTGGAGTTAGAAATACCTGGAGCATATCTATAGAAAAAAATCAAATATTCAAAACTTACCCTAATGTCAAATGTTTAGAGATATAATCATTAGACTGACTATCCTAATGTCCTGGAAATGTTGAAGGTAGAAAGTGGTCATTTGTAACATACTCCACCTATAGGGCTATCTTTAGCTGTGATGTTTAAATGATTTGCTGGTTCATCCCACAAGGTGCCTGAGGAGTGCTTTCATTCTTTTTATCAACTACTGTTTTTTCAAGAGTTGATTGAGAGCCTTGAGCCAACAACTCAAAAGAGACCCCAAAGATTCTGACTAGGTGAGCAAACAGCTCAGATGTGGCAGTCTGGAGGGGGATGAGCTGAGATTTACTGTCAAGGGCATCTGATTTGTACAATGGTTCACCTCTAGCCTTGACATCATTTAGTTTAAAAGCAACCAGTGGAAGACTCAAATTTAATGGCTCAAGGTAAGACCCAGTATTTATTTAACTGCTAAAGTTCTCCTGGTGATTCTAATATACAAGCAGAGTCAGAATTCCTTATTCAGACAAAGCAAGGTTGCTAGTTTAGGGACTCTCTGTCTCTAGATCTAATATTTTCATCTCCATTGATCTGACATTTTAGATGTCTACAAGGGTTTCATTCATCAAATTAATGACCATCGATTGAGTTGTCTATGATTTGTAAGGCACGGTCCCAAGTGGTATAAATATACAAATAAGCAAAACTCCAGACTCAAAGTTTATATTCTGAAATAATTAAGACAATGTAAAGTATTTAAAGAATCTCACTGGATGTATTACCTTACACCTACCATCCCAACTCCTTATGAAGTGGAGATCTAGAGGGTTGGTGTCAAGGCCAACCAGAGAAAATGTTACTGAAAGCTCATTTCAATCAATAAGTGAATATAGGGGCTCAAGTACTCAGGAGGCTGCAAGTAGAGTTCTCTTGCTCTGGGGCCTGCCCCAACTAAAATGTGAAACCTTATCGGGAAAAAAAATTAAAGCTACAAGAGGTAGAGTACTTGCCTAGCAGGCTTAAGGCTTTAAGTTTGAACCCTAGTTTTGACAGATGATAGATATATAGATATATCTATAAATATAATGATAGATAAATATAGTGAATTGCTAGCCAAAAGGCCAACTTTTACTTAGAGACAAAACTTGCATATTAAATACCAGAAACATTTCAATAGAATTGCTATAATTAAAAAAAGGGGAGAGGAGTGATAGAGGTGGGGAGGGAAGGATATTGGGAGAACAAGAAGTGTACTCATTGCCTTACTCATGTAACTACAACCCCTCTGTACAGCATCTCTACAAGAAAATAAAAAAATTCCTTGGACTATGTTTTTCTTATAAGAAAGTTTATTGTATTTTTATTTTTTTAATTTCATAAAAGAGGTTCCCATTTCTATAAAGAAATCTTTGGGTTCAACCTCAGGGATAAGTACAAATTATCATTAGTATGCATAGCATTGAAGCCTATCAATTCAAGCAAGCCCACAAAAGTTTTCTCTTTTATCTGTTTCAACCTGAAACCAGCTGTTTTAGAAGAAAGCTAGGTATGGTAGCATATACACATAATCTTACCACACAGGAGGCTAATGCTGAAGGATTTTCAGTTTGAGGGATAAAGACCTTACCTAAAAAAAAAAGAAAAGAAAAGAAAAAGAAAACCAAGGGGGAAAACAAGAGGAGGTAACAATGCTCGATAGGAAACGTACTCATTACCTTACTTATGTAACTGTAACCCCTCTGTACAGTATCTTTACAATAAAAAAGGGGGGGGGAAGAAAACCAAGCAGAAAGATGAAGACTAACTCACACTAGAAATAAAGAGATAACTACTGTAAAATTCTCAGAAAGGTTAAGGAAAGTCAGTGATTTGGGAAGGATGGACAAGAGAAATAATTTTATGGATTTTGTATTTAGATATAAAAAACAAAAGAGCCAGGGGGCTGGTGGCTCACACCTGTAATGCTAGGTACTCAGGAGGCTGAGATCTGAGGATTGCAGTTCAAAGCCAGCCAGGGCAGGAATGTCTGTGAGACTCTTAGAGACTCTTATCTCCCATAAACCACCAGAAAACTGGAAGTGGCACTGTGGCTCAAGTGATAAGAGCACTAGCCTTGAGCTCAAGCCCAGAGCTCTAGCCCTATGACCCACAGGGGGGCAGGGATGGAGGGGAAAAACAAAGAAGGAGGCAACAATGCTTGGTAAGAAATGTACTCATTACCTTGCTCATGTAACTATAACCCCACTGAACAGTATTTTCACAATAAGAAACTTATTTAAAAAGCTAACAAAACAACAACAAGGCATAAGACTTTTATATTCTCTGCTATTTTACCCTCAACTTGAATTTTTACAGTTTCCTTGGTTCACAGATCTAAGAGCAAGTACTTACCAAGACATATTTTAGGATCACTTGTCCTTTATACCCAACTACCCCAAGATGTTACATGTGAATACCATATGGGGCACATAAAGGATAAGAAAATGGGCTTAGGAAAATTACAAACCTTAAGCCATGTTATCTAAACCAAAGGACGGATCAGAGTTTTTCTCCAAGACTGGACAGCAGAGGCCTGAGATAAGGACCCAAAGATTGTCTCCATGGTGAGATAATCTATTGAAAACTCTATGGGACTTTCTAAATGAACACAACCTCCCCTCCAACCCCCCAGCAGGTGGTCAAATTTGATATTCACATCATGAACATTTTGCATGTGGAGTTTTCATTAGAACAAGTTTAACACATGATGGACAACCTGTGTATATCTGCAGATGTGTTGTGCGTGGCCATGAAACCTGTGTGGAAAGGATAATTCCTGGCCATTCCACCTGATTCTTGCTGAAGGCAATGCCCAATCAAAGTGCAGAGCTCAGCAAATAAATGAGTTGCTTTGACAGGAAATTCCAACAGCAATTTTAATTCTGATCAGGCTTCAGGAAATGGAAAAGAATAAAAACACATCAATTATAGTGACAGGAAGTTTTAAATCACATGGCGAGCAGCTGTTGCCAGAAGATGTGTCTGCCAGCTTTGTGAAGGAGCTCGGGATTCTGGTGTGACCAAAATTTTACACCAAAAATGTTATAGGCTGACATCACTCTATAATTGCATGTTATCTCTCTACAAGGGTAAAGAAAATGACATAGTACGGAAAGCATATCATTATTATAAAAAAATCAACTTGACTGAAAGGTTTGGAATGTATTTTGAAAAAGCATATACTCATATACTTCCATGCACAGAAAGCCGACCTCCCTGACAATTAAATCATCACCATCCATCGCTGATGAAAATTTTGTTTAATCAACATTTAGGGATGACTCCTCATTCTACCTCATGACAAAGGGCTAGATTCTTCTTTCCTGCCCGCTAGGCCTCCTGTTGAAGACACTCTCTCTTTCCCTTCATGGTGTGTGTCTTAATACTTTTAATCTGGCTCTGCAGGAAAAGATACCTAAAAGAAATCCTAACTGATACAGGGCAAGTCAGCACAGAATGCACTGTACCATTTGGGGGAGGAAAGAGGTTGAATTTCTACACGGCACGAAGTACAGGCCCTCCCTTCAAAAGAGTTTTAACTCTGAGTCACTCTAGACAAATTATAACATAAATTCACTTTCCTAGGATTTATAAAGTGCCTTTCTATAAAGTTCAAAGGGGCTCAGAACTTTCTCTGGTTTGTTGCCTTTCCTGCTTCCTGCTTAGGAACCTGGGGAGAGATGTTAATGACCATGTGCTCATAAACGGCCTGTGGAAGAGGTTATAACTCAAATTTGCCCTTTCTTCACCTAATTAAAGGCTTCCCTCTTTCCTGAAATTCCACAAGCCCAAGTATATTCCTCCTTGTTTTAACTGATAAACCCCCAGTTTATCAACTTTCAAGGATAAACTAGAGACAGATTGCCAGGTTGATCTCAGAAATTTAGAGGCAGTGGCACAAAGGAAGTATTTAAAAGTTCAATTCTGAAATAATGTTCGCCTTTTCAGGATGTTATAGCAATAAATATAGTAAGTCTGGAAGTATTTACTAATTTTTTGACACATTGGATTTAAGAAATTTTAAAAATAAGCCCTGCAGTTGGATAACGTGCAAATTTGAGGGATCAGAGGACATAAATAGACTTGATGGGATTGATCATGGATTGACATTCCAGAATTCTGAAAAGTCAAGACAATATTTTAATGTTGCTTCTAATTCCTACAACATACAACAGCATGATGAAATAATAACGGGGAAATAAGTAGCCTGATTTCTGATCTCTCCTTGGTCTTTCCTGGTGTGTTTACTGTCAGCATAGCTTAGTGGAAAGTATATGGAACTCTGAGTCAGGCAGAACTGTGAAACCCTCTCCAAATGGTTAGTTGCTGCATAACTTCAGTCCAATTTTTTATTCTCTCTCTGTCAGCTAAGTTGGCTGAAAAAATGAGTAGACAAACAGGACTTAACTCATAAGGTTTCAGAGAGGACTAAAGGAAGCATGGCTGTAAAGTACTTTTAAGAGTAAATATGTAATAATCATTAATTACCTCAGTCATGCTTATTATTATTCATGTTGATGTTAGTCATCCTGACCAGCTTACTTTTTTGTCTCACGCTGTGCTGTGATGTTTATGACTTCTCCATGAAGACTACCTACCTTTTAAGCAAATGGATACTGGGTTCAAGACTCAAGAGTCTTTGCTAGACAAGCCATAGAGATGAGGCTGCAGGAATGTCCTAGTCCCATCACAAGTTTCTCTGTGTAAGTAATGTGTCTGGAATTGTGTAAGGAGGTGGTGGTCATCTTTAATAAGCAAGCTATTGCCAGTGTTAGTTTCTGCTCCAGTTAGCTCAGCACTAAGCCCATGCACTGTGGAGTCAAGGCTAAGACAGAGCCTTCTTCTGACTCCTATCTCAAATAACTTCCTCAGAAGAATTGTGCAGAAAACAGGTTTTCTTCTCCCCTTCTCAACATGACCCTGAATTTCACTCACCCTTCAAGTAATAATTGGTAGGATAGGACTAATATTGCTATTAACTAGAAGAAACTATGCACAAATGGATTGTTTTTAGTGGGTCTGGGGTGTGAGCTCAGACTTCTGAGGTTGCTAGGCAGGTACTCTATCACTGAGCCATGCTGCCCAGTACTAGCTAGGTTTAAAAAGATGGCCTACACCCGACTGCTCATGCCCACAGTGCTAATGCTGTGTGCGGAATATTTATGTCCCCCTTCCTCCTAATTCTTAAACAAAATGTGATGGTATTAACAATTGGGCTTTTGGTGGATGATTTATTCATGAGGGTGGGGAATCTTGTAAGTGGGGATTGTGCCCTCATAAAAGACTCCAGAGAGATCCCTTCCACCATGTGAGGACAAGACCAGAAAGCAGCCTCCATAGACAATGAACTTTCTTGCCCTTAGACTTTCCAGCCTGAAAAGCTGGGAGAAATAAATATCCATGGTTTTTTTGTGCCCCAATTTACAGTACTTTGTCAACATAGCCGAAATGGACCAAAGCAGCATATAATTTTGGATCTCCGAGAATGATGGGCATGGATGGGTAAAAGAGAGGTGGATATTTCCAGCCATGAGAGTGGTGTCATACCAACATAGTAAATACAATTTCATTTTATTTCAAAGTCTCTATTTCGATTGTTCATGGGACAGAGGAGTTTCCAAACCAATCCTCAAACATCAGTCGGCACACTGATGTTTCATTTAATGTTTCTGTTTCTGATTCTTTCCACGTAGCTTTGTTTGACGTCTGTCTATACTAACTACATTTTCCATTTCCATTACAACCTTTAACAACAGAAAAACAAAGCCTTGGAGTCTGGCTGCACTATCCTTCAGTACTTCCTCAGTCTCTAGGTTTTGCATCAAGAGTCTTGGCTACCTGATTGCGTGCATTTAGCAGTTCACATGCACGATTTGCCAGTGCTGAGATGGATCATCAATTGAAACAAGGTGTTAGGCACATGTTCTCAGGCAATTTAGGAGACTAGAAAAAATTTTCTTATAATGTTGAACTTTCTTTCAGGAAGTCATTGGTAGTGATGCTTCATATTTATCATTTTTGGACTCTTAAAAGGTTCAGACATGTGCAAACCAAATTGTGTGATGCAGAAAGGACCGATTGCATATAGGATCATTTTCTGCCAAATTCACATCATATACTTTCCTACCTCTTTCTTGTCTAGTGATAAAGTCCCAGAGGAGAGCATCAAGGAATGTAGGAATAAGCTTTTCTTGAACCAGAAGTCCACACTGCAAATGCTCATGAAAGCAGTCTCTTGGTTTATCTCATATTATCTCTACATAATTAAATTTTTCCTCTGTCTATTCAATTGCATAGTCCTTCAGCATGATTATATACAATTAGTTTGAAATTAGTCTGTTGCAAAAATCCTCCAAAACATGTTTGTGTTTTACAACTAAAATCTGGAATTCTTTTTCATCCTGTCCTCCTTTCAAAGCCCATTGTGTCAAAATATAGAGATTATTAAGAAGCCAAGAAAAGGTAAAAAAAACATTGAAGCAGGGTTATAAAGGAGAAATTTATAAGATACATTATAATTATTTATAATTATTTATTACTGTTCAATCAAAAATGGCATTTTTAAGAGGCTACAGACCTGAGCAAACAAATTAAACACATGTCACTGTGTTTTACCTTCAGACTCATTTCTGAAAATGTTATCGGTCCCTTCATTCTAGTCATCTGCAAGATTTATACTACTAATATTATTTCTTCTTGGAGGAAGCTTTTAAGTAGAAATAGCTATAAAAACAAACTTTGTCAGAACACATAACTCAGGTACCATCAAGGGGGGACAGTGTACATCACAGAGCCACTTGCTGAGCACTGTGACCTGGAAGAACATCTAAATGGGTGGGGTTGGATACATGAATAATGAAGGGTGAGAATATATCCCAAGTAATTTAACTTCACATTCTGAATACAGAGAGCAGAACAAATAAAGATCCTAGCCACTCTCTCTCACCTCATCCTCCCAGTTTATTACCTGGGTATGTTTCAATGTATTGTTCTTAAAGAGATTAAATATGCAAGAACACAGAAACTCAAAATTCTCTCCAGTCCTTCTACATAATTCTTGTCTTATGGCCTCCTCCATATTCTTCCACATGGGAAAGATTTGAGATATGCACAAAAATCAAAAGTGAACTGGAAGTAGAGGTCGAGATTGCATTTCTTGTTACTTCTTTTACTTCACTACTGTTTTTGATTTTTACTCTTAGACAAAATAGCTATTTCCTTTTGCATCCCACACATGGTACTATTTGCTAGGGCTGTCCTAACACAGCACCACATGCTTGGTGACTTAAGTATCAGAAATGTGTTTACTCTTAGTTGTGGAGCCTAGAAATCCCAGTCCAGGTCAGTGGAGTAGGCATCTAAGGCCTCTCTTCTTGGCTTTCCAAGGGCCACCTACCCCTGTGTTTTCACATGATCTGGGCTCTTCTCATAAGGACATTAGTCATAATAGATTAGCAACCACCCTAATGACCTCATTGGAATTTAATTACCTCTTTAAAGATCCTGTTTTGAAAATGGAGTGACCTTGTACTGGAGCTAGAACTTCAATACATGACAGAGACACAATTCATCCTATAACACCCTCTAAAAATCACTTGTAGGTGTGCTTTCTGTTAGATCATAGATTTGTATGTTCAGCTGGGTGTCAGTGGCTCATGCCTGTAATCTAGGCAGGGCTCACAGCTACTCAGCCATTCCTGTTAATGGCTGGCTTTGAATCAAGGAATTTAAGCCCCTGGACCCCCGACTCCCAAACTATATTCAGGTGAAATTCAATCCAGACCAGGTCATTAATGCTACTGGAGAACTTTTCAGAAGTAGAAACTTTAAGGGTTCACCCTAAATTTTCTGAATCAGAAATTCTAAGAGTAAGGGCCATATAATTTATTTATACTTTAATACATACTTCAGACGGACCCTACAGTTTGACAACCACTAGAACAATCTAAATGGCAATTTTAACATAGTAAGAAGTATTTGGAATGAATTAAGTCTTCTTTTATAAACCTAAGAGGTGCCTTGCTAACTCATATCTTTACTTTGTTGAGTATACAAGGCCTAATAGTTGTTGTCTCCAATGTTTTAGTTTCTTCAAGTCAAACTCCAACTGCAACTTCCTCCAACTACTTCTTCCAAGGATTTTTCCTTCCTTGAGATCTCCCATGCTGAACCAAGGACCAATCAAAATTCCTTGTGTCAAGTTACTTCTGTATCACCCAAATTACAAATTTAAATGGAGGTCCTTCCAGTTTCTGCCTCTTATAATTCTAGAATTACAAATGAGCTCAATTGAGAAGACAGACGCTTTTATGGCAAGTTTGTGCCAAGGAATAGAAAAATTATGTCTAACAGTTACTAAGTTATATTTTTATTATCATCATTTGAGTCCAGATATTTCAGCAACAAATAATGAAACATAAGAAACTCAGAGGTGGCCTGTCAAAATGAATTTTATTCCATTTGCAGACCACTGAATCGTTGGCAATTTTTTTTGTCTAAGAAAAAATTACACTTTAGTGAGACATTCATACTAAACTCACATACAATTATACTCACACAAGCATATGAGAACTTTTCTCTTGAGTTATTCGGAGTACAATGGCAGCACCACTAGATTTTTAATACCTAATAAAACTGGGAATATATAACTTTTCCTGAGGCAATAATCTAAGGATATTTACTCTAACTTTTTCATTAAAAATACATAATAATCTAAAAATACAGTAATCCAAATAATCTAGAGTGATATTTTCTGAAGGCATTCAATCTACACAGAGGTGAGTGGAACATTCTATAGCCAAACATGCATGGCAAGGAGGGAAAACAGAACAGTGCCAAACAGAGTGAATACAAGATCAGTGAATGCTGAGCTATGGAGATTAATTTCATAGCACGGCGGGTTTAAAATGTCAATAGGTCATGGATAGTAAGTGAAAAATTAAAGAGATGAAACTTCACCTGAAAACAATTTGTGAAGCCTCATGGCCCACTGAAATACACTATCAGAGGGATTGAAGAAACTGAGATATAAATCCTCTCTTTTATTGGATAGAGCTTGGGCCTAGTCTTAGACTCCACATAGACAATATCAGAAATAGAGGACAGCAAAAGAAGCTCAGGGACAGTGCCCAGGCTCTGAGTTCAAGCCCCAGGACTGGTAAAAAAAAAAAAAAAGTAAGAAAGAAATGGAGGATAATGTCAACTCTTGTCCAAAAGATTGCTTTTTCTTTTTCTGGTTTTGGTGGCACTGGGGTTTAATTCATGGCTCATGCCTGCTAGGCTGGCAGTCTACCTTTGAGCTAGAACTATGTACCTATTTTTTTCTGCTTACTTTTGAGATAAGATCTAGTGAATTTTCTTGCCTAAGCTAGCCTTGAACTCCAATCCTTTTTCTCTCAGCCTCCTTGCTGAGAGGAAAGAAAGAGGGCAGGATGGAAGTCAACGAAGATATTTTTAGCACATAAATTTTATGTGATTTTTATTGAGCCATTACTCTAAAAAGGGACATTAATACCTATCTCTGCTGACTCGGGAAGGGTCATAGGAGGTGGTGACAGAAGTTGCAGAAGCTGTAACAGGACCATAAAAAGATGTTTAGCTTAAATGAAAGGGATACCACATTAATAACATCTTGATGACATTGAAAAAGGCCTCATAATGCTGCAATAAACACATTTGTGCTGGTAGCTTTAGTATGGTCTTGTCTGTGATCATTTGGGTAAATGCCCAAAAGTGGGATTGCTGGGTCATAGGGGGAGCTCTATGTGGAGTCTTTTGAGGAACCTCCATACTACTTTCCAAAGTGTTTGAACAAGTTTACATTCCCATCAACCATGCAGTAAGGTTCCCTTTTGTCCACATCCCCTCCAGCATCTGTTGTTATTAGAGTTCTTGATTATAGCCATTCTAACTGGGGTGAGGTGGTATCTCAATGTTATTTTGATTTGCATTTCTTTTATGGCTAGGGAGGTTGAGCATTTCTTCATGTGTCCATTGGCCATCCTTCTTTCCTCTTCAGAGAAGTTTCTCTTTAAGTCTTTTGCTCACTTATTTATTGGGCAGTTGTTTCTTTGAGGATTTGTTGTTAGGGGATTTAATTTTTTGAGTTCCAGGTATATTTTAGATATGAGACCCTTTACTGCAGCATTATTTACCATAACTAAGATATGGAACCAACCCAGATGCCCCTCAGTAGATAAATGGATCAAGAAAATGTGATATATATTATACACAATGGAATTCTATGCCTCCATCAGAAAGAATGACATTGCCTCATTTGTTAGGAAATGGAAAGACTTGGGAAAAAATTATATTAAGTGAAGTAAGCCAGGCCCAAAGAAACATAGGTCCCATGGCTTCCCTTATTTGCACTAACTAGTATATGTCTGAGACAAGCAGAAAAGGTCAGATAGGTTGATGTTAGGCAA
This sequence comes from Dipodomys merriami, assembly GCF_024711535.1. Taxonomy (NCBI): domain Eukaryota; kingdom Metazoa; phylum Chordata; class Mammalia; order Rodentia; family Heteromyidae; genus Dipodomys; species Dipodomys merriami. The sequence continues at coordinate 43,517,779 of NW_027206068.1, read as the reverse complement.
AATGAACCCCAAGACAAAGATTCAAATGTTTTTCTCTCTTGCGATTGTCTCTAACATATTTATAAGATGATTTCTTTGTTGCTTTGTATGTCCCTCCCCCATGGTATAACCCCTGTTTTCACTGTATTTGATGTTGGTATAATTTGTGGAGGGGAAGGGCAAAAACAAATTGTTTAAATAGGGATACAGGTGGACACATTGCAACAATGAGATGTACAAGACATTATGTGGGAAAAGGAACTTTACAACTTGTGGCTAGGGGGGAGGCAGGGTGGGGGAAGATGGGAAGGGATGGGAAAGGGAAACAAAGGAGGAGGCAACAATGCTTGATAAGAAGTGTACTCATTACCTGGCCCATGTAATTGTAACCACTCTGTATGGTATATTCACAAGAAGAAAAGAAAAAAAAGAAAAAGACCTCGTAAGATAGAAAATATTTAAAAGGTATTGCTGGAAAGAGAAGGTGAAAGAATAAATGAAAGAAGGTATATTTAAGGAGGAAGAATATTCATATACATTACAGAGACAGAGCATGAAGTCATTTTCAGAATCTCCTTTAAATGGCTGTGCATTCTAATACCAGAAGATCTGGGGATGGAGCCCAGACATGATACAGCTTTTTAAACATCTCCTTGTGATTCTGACATGCAGTTAGGGGTTAGAAGCACCAGATGACAGAGTAAAAGTGTAGAGAGATATAGATGAGGATTGTCTAGTATGAGAATGTCATACATGCAGGACCCTGAGTGCTCACAAGGCATTCTGCACTCAGCCAGAAATCCTGGAAGTTCTTAAATGGGGGCAATGTGATCAGAACCATCTTTCTGAATAATCCCTGTTGAAAGCCACTCTGTCATCCATATCCATATAGTATATATCCATATATATGTATATATATCCATATATATATTACAGCCAGACTGAATAGAAATGGGGCTTTGACACTTATCAATGTCTCATTACCATGGAAACAGAATACTGTAATGGAGGGCAGGTTTCTTTGTGATTATTGCTGCTCTCTTTATCTGCTCTCCATTGTGCCTATTATATCTGCATTTATTTCGAATTTCCAAACTTTTTTTCCCCCATACTTTGTCTCCTACTTAGCCAGACATAGCTGGTCAATTCACTTTAGGTTGGAATGTCCTCAGTGGAATCCTTGGGGCTCATCAAGTAGGACAGGGGATTGATAAGTGGAAACCTCAACAGGTTCTACGAAGCAAAGGACATAGCCTCTAAGTTGAAAATACAGTCTATAGAATAGGATAAAATCTTCGCTGGCGATGCCTCTGACGAGGGTCTAGAAATTAGGGAGCTCAAAAGCCCCAAAGCCCCAAACAGTAACATAATTAATAAATTGACGAAGAAGCTGAACGGATAATTTTCAGAGTAAGAATGATCAATAAATACATGAAGAAATGCTTATTTTCCCTGGACACAAAGGAAATATAAATCAAAACAACATTGAGATTCCATCTTGCTCTAGTCAGAATGGCCATTATCAAGCATACAAACTACTAATGCTAGCAAGGAGTCTAGGAAGAAGGGATTTTAACACACTGTTGCAGGGAATGTAAATTAGTGCAACCACTATAGAAAGCAGTATGGAGGTTCCTCACAAAAATCTAAACATAGAGATACTCTATGATTTAGTGATACCACTTCTGGCATTTATCACAAAGATGGCATGATATGATACAACAGAAGCACTTGCACATTCATATTCACAATAGCCAACTTATGAAAACAGACAAGATGCCCTACACTGGATGAATGGATAAAAAATGTTATATATATATATATATATATATATATATATATATATATATATATACACACACACACACACACACATACACACACAGTGGAATGTTATACAGCTATTAGAAAGCATGAAATTATGTCAATCACAGAGAAATGGATAGATACGTAAAATATCATACTGAGCAAAGTATGACAGATCCAGAATGACAAAATGTACATTTTTATATGCAGATCTTAGGCCCAAAATAAAACCTTCCAAGTAAACACACCCAGGGCATATGCATATATATATATAGCATGAAGTTGACTAAATCATTGTATATCCAGGAATGACCCTCCCTATTGTAAACCTTTTGAACACTTAACAGACAATTTAACAAAATGGGTATCAGGAAGCTTAGACAAAGTTTGAGTGGAGTGGAGGATATGTGAATGGAAAAGAGAATGAGGAAACAAATGCTGTCAGAATATTCAAGGTACATATTTGATAAAGGAAGGGAGAGCCTGGAAATGAGTTGGGGTAAGTTGCAGAAAGCATATGAAGAAAATGATGGAAGGGATAACTGATCAAAAAGTACTGGATATAGACACATTACATGTGTAATACTCTTGGACAACCATTTGATTTTTCAAGTGAAAGAAAGATGATAAAATCTTGTGGCTGGATTGTGTTTTTTTTTAATATAAATACTTTGAGGAAAAGCTTTTGTCTTCTAAAAGAGATGGGATGTCTAGTCTGAGACAAAGTAGAATCATAGAGAAGGGTCAGGAAGCACTGGTTGTGAATCCTGGCTTGGCTACTCACCAGCAAGTCGAATTCTGAGTCTTAAAATCTTTATAAAATGGAATATTCATCAGTCTAGCACAGAAGTGTGAAGACAAATATACTTTTATTACCTAACAACCTAGGAATTTGCACCTTTTCTGAGCCAAACCAAAGGTTCTGACTAAGATCTTTAATCAACTTTTATTTTATTAAAATATTAGCATGCACTATTAATTTTAAAAATATTTAATGTTATTCCTGTATATGACATTTGTGGAAGAGATATTAGAACCTATTTTTTTTTCAGTTTTAAAAACTAAGATCAAACTAACATCTGTAATAAGAATTCTAAAATAATATGCCATTTAATTTGGAGAAAAGTCAAGCTTTCACTTCCAGTGAAAGAGAGAATTTTATTTGGTCAGCTTGAATTGATATAGGAATCTTTTATGGAAACATTAAGACATCTACTGAAAAGATGTTTAAATGGCCATTTTGTATTAAAATTTATGAGTACTAGTTATGTATCAAGCATTTTACTAAAACTCCTACATAATATTTTTAGGTTAACTATATCTGATCTCAACACTATGAAGTAGATGAACCTGTATTTGAACTTAAGAGACATCATAGAACAAATTTGTGTGGATGCAGAACATGGGGTTCCTCCAATCTGACCTCACCTCTTTCACCTGGAAGTTTCCATGTCTTGGAAATTCTTTGCCAGCTTATTCTGCATACCTAGAGCTTTCTGGCTTCCGTTGACCTACTTTCTGTCTTTAGTGAAACAAAGGCTATCACACAGTGTCCTGATACTCCTATGAAATTGTTGGATACTATGTTATGTATTTATAGGTACAGCATTGATGATTGTACTCATTAGTAGTATTTTTTAAACTATTTTCAAAGACTCAATGTGTAGAGAAAGTGGGTCAGCACGAGTGTTATCTCCTGCCATTCTTCCGTCCCACCAAAGGTCAGTTCCCAGAATCAGAATTTGAACCTGTTTACTTAAAAGTTTTCATAACTCTATCTATAAAGTTTGTTGAGCCAAGAATTCTTTAAAAATGCTTAAGAAATGCAAAGGCATTTGTATCTCATAAAGTCCTACCGTTGGTATCTTTCATAACTGTTTGAAATGGATGCAAAAGACTAGCTTTATGTATAATTTTTATTTGTTAAGGGAGACTCATTAAAACTAGTTGTCTGAATGGTCTAAATCTTAAGAGGGAATTCCATAATGGTCTATTTTATTTCACACTTCAAAGAGTAATGCATGTACCAGCTCTTCCAAACTGCTGCCAGGTTTGACTTTTGTAGAATCTTTCACTGCCAACACATTGCTGGTGTTGAAATCCAACCCATGTCTCACACAGCTTCAACAAACACATTTAACACATTTATGCATACATTGGTGAGTGTAAACACGACTCACTTAAGTAGAAAGGATTTCTTAGAATTTTAGTATTTCACCACCATGTCATTCCACAGAAACTACCTTGGGGCTACTATGAAGTTTCAAGCACCTTTCACATAAAACATTGTGACACATTAGCAGAAACTCCACTCGATCAAGAAGAATGGCATACTGACTTGAGGGAACTCTGTAAACCACATGCAGTTTTAATTAAATTCATTATAATGCCGTGTCTCTCAGTAGATTTGAGGGCAGATAGAACCACTTAACAATAGCCAAGATCTAATCTTGTTTGTCAGAACTAATAATAAGACAAATGCGATTTCTCACACAGGGACACATCCAAAAAGTTCACGAATGAGCAACTGTGGTGCCTTTTTAAAAAGCAATATTTATAAATGATTGCAAGATGTTACCGGCCTCAGGCCATGGCTGCAGTGTCTAATTCCAATGAATTGGTTAAAGGGGCTATTAATAAAAAGGTACATTTTGGGCAGCTGACATAACTAATTGATCAAGTAATTTGAGTAAAAATACAAAGTTTCACTAGGAAATCCTGACAAGGATGAAATCACTCAATTTTCCAAAGTCCAGAAGACCTTGAAAAAAAAAAGAGGAGACCACACAACACTTTTATGCCTAACCAAAACCAAATAAAATCATCCCAACATACAAATAGGCTTCAGATGATATAATATGATGGTAGCTTTCAACTATGTAGGCAAACCTTTCATTTTCTTACCAAAATAGGCCAAGCCAAGGATTACCTAAACAGGGAGAGTATGGCGTCCCATTTCCTCAGCGTGTTGTCTCAGTACAAGTGGAAAAGAAAAAACAATATTCCTCCCTCTTCAGATTTCACCATACCTCACAAAACCAATGTTCAACATAACACTTGCATCTCAAGATCTGGGTTATATTAAAACAAAGTAAGAAGAAATGGTCCCAAGTGAGCAAGAATTTACCTAAACTGACACTTGTAGTAATGGTTACTGGAAGATACTTCACGACTAGCCCACCCAAGGATCCCTACAGCAACCCAAATCGCCAGTGCACGTGAAAATGGCAGGGGTTGCTGTTGAGTCCTGCTGATGACTCTACTGAGGTTACCTCCATACAGGAGCTACGGAGAGAAGGAAACAGCTGTTCAAGCTCTCTACCCAGAAACCTGACAAAATCCAATGTCTGTCTGTCTGTCTGCCTGTCTGTCTCTGTCTCTCTGTCTCCCTCTGTCTCTGTCTTTCTGTCTCTGTCTCTGTCTCTCTGTCTCTCTCTGTCTCTCTGTCTCTGTCTCTGTCTCTGTCTCTGTCTCTCTCTGTCTCTCTCTGTCTCTGTCTCTGTCTCTCTCTGTCTCTCTCTATCTCTGTCTCTGTGTCTCTGTGTCTCTGTGTCTCTGTCTCTGTCTCTGTCTCTCTCTCTCCCCCCCCTCTCTCTCTCTCTCTCTCTCCTGGTGAGGAGGAGAGGAAAGCACCCCAAAGCTCATCATCATGAAGATTTCTAAATTTGACAAGAACACTGTCTTGATCCATCCTCTAAGGGAAAGTTGGTATAGAGATGTATTTCTTTAGTCCTCCAAGAAACACTATTGTTGAAGTAATAGTTTAAGGGAAGATATTTTCTAATCATTTTCTCATTTTTACTTTCACAATATGCTCCTGGTAAAAGCTGACAGGAAACCCAAACTGTGATATGTAAGCAAGTCAAAGTGATTACTCTATGGACTTCAAGGCTTTAATGTAGACAATATTGTGGGAAGGACATTTTCAATGGTCTTCCTGAAGTTAGGAAAATACATATAAATGTGGAGTCCTTACCCACAAATGGAGGGAAACCAGTGGGAATGATGCAATGTACCATGCACAAAGCACCTCCTACCTGTTGTGAACAGCTAATAAATTACAATCACCCACACATCTCATAGCTTTCTTCTTACTTTGGAGCTGATATTATCCAGAGTATTATTCCACACGTGGTGACTGATCCAAATTGTTTACATAACCAGGAAATGTGTGTGAGCTGCAAGGGTCATGTGACCGTAGAGATTAATTAGGTACAGGAATTAAAGGTTATTCTCAGTTGTTTTTTTTTAAGCCACCAGCTCAACCTTACTTCCTGTTACCAAAGGTGATCTTCAGTATGCCACATGGATAGTGAAAATGACCGCTTGGTCTATTAACCAGAGGGAATAAATTTCACATTACAAGATTTGGAATGTTATTCTGTATTCCCAAACTACCTTACTTATAAAAAGGAAAGCTTGTAGTCAGGTGTTTCTTTTCCTGAAACAAAATCATTTCAATTATCATCAAAACTGAAATCCTAGACTAATAATTTTATTGGAAATCTTATTCCATGCTATTACTCTACAATGACAGTGGCCAGGTTTTCAGTTTTATTTCTTTCTTTTTAAGCAAATAATCAATTAGAACACACTCCGTGACTCTCTGCCCTCTCCCCAGACACTGCAATTTTCACCATTGGCTTCTCTATTCCAAGGCACAGCACTTGCTCATGTGTATGGAGAATTAAAAGGATTTCTAGGCTCAGTATTGGGGAATCTTTATCACTGATTCCACTCTGACATCAAGATCCATTTCTATAAGTAGGATCTTCTGCTGCTGAGACATAAAACCTCTCTCCTGAGCCTGAGTTGCTCTTTTTTTGGTCTAATTACCTATGGTGACTCATATCTCATATCTGTAATCCTAGCTACTCAGGAGGCTGAGATCTGAGGATCACGTTTCAAAGCCAGCCCATGCAGGAAAGTTCATGAGACTCTTACCTCTAATTAACTACCAGAAAACCTGAAATGGACCTATAGCTCAAGTAGTAGAGTGCTATCCTTGAGCAGAAAAACTCAGGGAATGCCCAGGCTCTGAGTTCAAGCTCCACAATTAACTGAAGAAAAAAAAGAAAGAAAAAGAAAAAGTATTTTCAATACTTTCATTTCTTCAGAACTGCCAGCAAATACTTGTTGATATTCTTAAGAGGCCCACATAAATAGCACCAAAATGAGAAATAAGATGATAAAAGTAGAAATATCCAAAACACTTTCATCATTCATCAAGACTGAGTGAGAATCTAACTTGCTGAGAGAGCTAAATAGAAGTACTTACTCGTTTCTTTAAATAGGCAGTTTACTCCTGCATTCACAGGAACAGCCTAGATTTGGCACGCCTCCCCTTCTATGTGTGACATGACTCTGACTCATGGTTCAGAAAATGTAATTTATATCCTATACAGGTATGCTAGCTCCCATCTGAGCCCCAAGAAAACGTTGGAGGTGGCCTGAAACCTATTTTATCAAACCTATCATACAAATAAATCATTGTGCCCCTCTGGGGGTGGAGGCTGTGGGATAGGGCAGAGTGAGAAAAACATGAAAACAGGCCAACAATCTCACTAAGCAAATCTCACATCGAAAGGAATAGCAGATACAGACAGGAAGTGCGTTCAGTTGGTAGATTAATCTTTTTTTATCCTATGAGAAACTTGAATTTGATTTTGGATTTATAAAGTTCAAACTAATAGCATCACTCTTTCCTGTCTATATTCCAGATTAATTGAGAAATAAGATCACCAGTATAATAAGCAAAGGCATATCTATCACCATTACTGCTAGTAAGGAATAGGTTAACAACTATGATGCTTGGAATTGAAGCCAGGGTCCTGCACATGCTAGGCACACACTCAGTTCTAGAGCCTTATCACCAGTCCTGTGTGTGTGTGTGTGTGTGTGTGTGTGTGTGTGTGTGTGTGTGTGTGTGTGTGTGTGTTTGAGGTAGAAATTTGGCCTCAGATTCAGGACACTGCTATGTCTACTTCCCACATAGCTAAGATCATAGGCATAAGCCACCATGTATACAGGGTGACAATTATAAGTCATAGTGAAAACATTCTTGTCCTTGAAGTTACTCACATGTGACACATTGAACACTTTCATCTGTTCTAAGGATGCTGTTAGTATAAAAACGACTAATTTCCCCATGCTTGCAGTCACCAATAAATTAGTTCCAGTCAATGAAGAAATGTTGGACAATCTTCTCACTATTCTATTTCTGTTAGAAGAAGAAAAGGAAGGAATCTCTTCCTGTAAACCAAAAGAGGAGAAAGGGACTTCCTCCGGCCAGACGGCTGAATTTCTGCCTTCAACTACAGGTTTCTGATTTAAACCGTTGACTATCTAAAATCTACCAAGACCACACAAAGTTCTCTTGCCTGATTCTTTGTCCTTGGCTAATTTTCTTGTTTCAATTTTCTTGCTTTTCACACCAGGAGCTCACCATGCCTCTCTATGTCTTGGCTGTCATCGTTCATTCTACTTTATAGTTCCTCCTTCCCCAAATTACTTCTTCACTTCATGACTATCCCGCCAATATTAGATGTCTTCTCATTTAAAGCGTTTTCATGCAAGTTGCTATAGACAATACAAAGCCAGAAAAGAAAATTAAGGGGGTAACACCCTTCAAAATGAAATGCACTCACTATCTTATTTATGTAACTGTAATCCCTCTGTACATCACCGTTACAATAAAAAAGAAAAGAAAATTAATGGACATTAGAGGATTTCTTTAACTGCAGTTTAACCATATTTTCTATCATCTTGTGCCTTTCTGCATTCCCCCTCCATTGCTTTCCCAATGTATTTCTCTAAATACATTATTTTCCTGGTGCTATATTCTATTTGACAATGATTGTAGATTATTGCATTGTGTTTTTTTCAGATTATATTATACTTTATTTGAGTGTGTTGCTACCACATTGCCTCGACACACACACTTACACACTTGTCTTTCTATCATTTACAGGTTTCTTCAATATGCCTCTTATAGGCACTGTGGCTCAAGTGGTAGAGCGCTAGCCTTGAGCTGAAGAGCTGAGGGACAGCACCCAGGCCCAGAGTTCAAGCCCCACAACCGACACCCCCCCAAAAAACCCCCAACAATATGCCACTTAGATACATTTGTTTCTCTCTACTCCCTAATATTACACAGTTGGATTTTTGCCTGCCAAATTCAGGTTTGCTTCCTTCATGCCTCCTGACTTTTTAAAAATTACTTTATTCTTCTAGTGGTTTGGTTTACACTAAATAAGTATTTCTAGTGTTGCAGCTTGTATGAGTGGTTTTCTCAACTATTTTGAGCATTATAGTGGCTGCTCTAAGGCTTACCATGTATATCATAACTTATCAGAGTCTGCTTCAGATTTATACTTAGTTCCAATATAATACAGAAATGTTAGAGCCATGTATCTGTGTTCTTTCTCCTTTTAATGCTATTATTGTTATACAAAGAATACCTATATATGTTAGAACCTCAAGACTGCACTTATAATTATTACCTTCTATAATCTATGTATTTTAAAGAAGTGAGGGCAAGAAAAGAGAGCAATTATATACTTACAGCTTTTAATACTTAACCTTCATCGTTTCCATTTCTGGTTCTATTCATTTGTTCCCATGGATTAAAATTACCAGTTAGAATAATTTTCTTTGCCTAAATACACTTTTGTGCCCACCTACCCCCTCTGTGCTGTTATTAAGAATATATAACATTTCTATATATTCTATTTCCAACAATGCAATTGTAGGCACAATGTTTTATGCTACCAGTTTTTTTAAAAAAATCAAGTAGAAGTACAGAAAAGAAGAAAAGATTTACACTGGTTACTCTAGTTACCTATTTACTTCTATTTCTATTCCAGTTACATATTTACCTTCATCGTTTTTTCCTCATAGAGTTCAATTACTATCTGGGGTCACTAGTGATCAGAATGTGCTTAATGTTTTGGTTTTGTATTGTTTGGTTGGAAGTACTGGGGATTAAATACAAATCTTGTATATGCTAGGGAAATCCTCTACCATGAAGCTATATCACACCTCCAGTCCTATAGTACTTCTGATAAGATGGGTTTGTAGCATGATGTGATGATTTATATGGCTATTTATCTAACCTTTACTTGGAAAGATAATTTTGCTAGGTTGTGAATCTTGGCTAACTTTTGTTTTGAGGACTTGACCATATACCCCATTGTCTTCTGGTCATCATTGTTTCTGAGGAGAAATCAGTTGGCCAACACATTGGGGATTCCCGGTGAGAGAAAATTAATTTTCTCTTGCTGCTTTTCAGGATATTGCCTTTGTCTTTGGATTAAAGCATTTATTCTGATATGAGTCTATTAAACTCTGCCTTCATCTTATCTGGAAATTGGTGAGCCTCTTGATTTATAGATTAAAGATTTCCATGAAATTTTAGATGGTTTCATCTAAATTTAGTTGAACATTTTTTCTATTCCTTTTCTCTCACACATCCTTCCAGCAGTGTCATTACAAGCATACTGATGTGATGAACTCAAGGCTACATAACTCTGAAGTTATTTTCATTTTACTTCATCCTAGTATGTCTCTGATCTTCATTTTGTGTGCTTTCTATAAATCTGTTTTGAAGTTTGTTAAGTTTTTCTTCTGTCAGTACAATGTACTATTATGTTCCTCTACTTCTTGGCTCCAGGTTTTATCCTGAACCCTAGAATTTACACTTGGTAAAATATGGTATGTGTGTATGTATGTATATATATATATATATATTTGTGTGTATGTATACATGTGTGTATATATACATGCATGTATATATACATACACACATGCAGAAATACACACACTCATGTGTATGATTCATATATGTTATTGGTTTATATATTATATATAATCATATATCATATATCTATATCTACATATTTATTAATATCTCTATTTGATGAAGTACAGTCATAATACATTTGTTTACTTATTTAAGCATGACTTCCTTTAGTTCTGTGAAAAAGTACACACACTTGCATATGTACACACACAGAACACACACACACACACACACACACATATTGCTTTGAAGATTTTGTTAGATCCATCTGATTGTGCTAACAGTCAATTTCTGTTGCCTGCTTTTTCATTGCCTATGGGTTAAGCTTTCTGTTTTCTTCAAGTAAGCTTAAATAATACACTGTAACAAGTCTGGAACGGGTCATTCCTATCTTCAGGTGTATTAATGCTCTGTTTATTTGTTTATTTATCAATAGATTATTCTGGTAAAATCTGTTCTCTCGTCTCCTCTTAGTATGATGCTTTGATACTGCTCTAAAATGGCCCTGGTGTAGCTTGGTCATGTGCAAAGTTTTTCTGGAATGACAGATTTTCAGTCCCTTTAAGGATTTCTTTCCCAGACAGCATCAGCTGTGAAATTCCACTAATTTTTGACGGTCTGTTTTATTGTGTTTAATAACACTGCAAGGTATTTTTTTCTATAGATTGCTGCAATCAAATTCAGGCTTATTTGCAGAAATAATTTTTGAAATCAAAGTATAAGACTGTTTTGACCCAGGAGGGCTCCTCCTAGCTGCCTTCATCCTTGATTCTTTTTGGTAACCTAGCTAGTTGATCTATGTTTTAGTTTATAATATTTCTAACACATCTACCAATCTCTTCTAAGTGCACTAAACCATGACCTTAATTTTTTTGCAAGTATCTTTGGACTTGTACCCTGCCACATTCTGTTACAAATGAAGTCAGTATCCTTGGGAGAGATTTTATACTGTGTTATAATCTGCTATTGTCTTTCAACAAAGTTTTCGGGTCAAGGCCTTGAAAGCTTGAAGACCCTTTTCTCTAAGGCTATGACACTGTTGCCTCAAGAACAGGGCATGAGGGAAAGTGGGGTGTGGCAGTAATCTCTGATCTACTCAGCAGTTTCTCCTAGCAGGGAGCCTCTGCTTTGCACACGAGCAAGAATAAAAGCAATATTGGGTGCATTGTTAGATTCCAATATTCTTAGCATGCTGAACCCAGACAATAGTTTTTAAATAGTACAAGGTAAAGTAAGAGCATACTTTAGCCACCTTCTTACACACCTTTTCTTTATTTCCTGTAAATAGTATTACTATATAGTAAACAATTGTAATCTGTTTTGCTCAATTCTAGGCCACTGAGTGATTTTCTCCATCATGCCTCCTGTTATATTCATAGGTAGGTCAGGCCTACACCAGTCTGGGGCTGGAGACAGGGGACTGTTTGAAAGAGAAACAGAATCTTTTCTCAAAACAGAAATCACACCCTCACAACTATTCCATTTTTTTAAAAAAATCAAGAATTAGTGCAGCTTTTTACATGAAGAACACTTCCTGCTGTCTGAAATACAATGAGGACCTCCTTTCCTCTCCCTTTTTTCTTATTCCTAGAAATAAGGTTCTAGAGGCTAGCATCATCTCACCCTTCCACATGTGCAATGATGTCTATCTATTACCTTCTTTGCACTGTGTAGGGCATGAAGGCAAGACACGCATCCTGCCCTTAAGGAGATCACAGTTGAAGAAGATGACATGCAAATGATCATCACATATAACACATTATAAAGGGAAAATCAGATAATGTTCACAGCATGAGGAAGGATGTTGGCAGGAAGAGGAGTTCGCGAGGAGCTTGCCTGGAAGGAGGCACATTCCAGGCAGAGCAAAGCCTGTACAAGTGTTTGGATCATGACCCACAAGTCCCCTTGCAAAGTTTGTGGTATTCTTTTCTTTGGATGTAAGAAAAAAGTATGGGAGGGAGATAAATAGAGGAAAGGGGCCAAGATGAACTCATAAAGCTCCCAATCAGAAGATACCACGAAGAAAAGAAAAAGTCCAGAGACTTTTCAAAGCTATCAATGCATTATAGATGTTTCCCCTGCCTTCCTTCAGTTTGGCTGACATCTTTGCAGTGAGTTAAGAAATTCTCAATACCCACTGGGCCAACTAGCATCTGGACTTTCTAGAGATTTCTGGCATGGTTGTTATTCAGCTGCATTTGCTGGGTGTCTGTTAGGAGCCAGTAACTTATTCACTGTAATAAACTTGCCAAAGACTGGCTCCCTGCCCTCATGGACAGTCCAGGGAAATAATAATAGGAAAAGCAGAGGAAGTTTGGCAGGGAACCATATTTTTTTCTATTTTGGAATAAAAAACATGTGTTTAAACTGTGGTTTGTTTTTTTTTTTGTGGGAGGGGGGTAGAGATATCCTGCTCCCAATTCGTGTTCTCCATTGTCAGTCTTCATTCCCTGAAACTAATTACCAAAATGTATCAGGAAAATCAAAGTTGTTTGAAAGAACATGAGGACTCTATTTCTCAATCTTCATAGTTTAAACAAAGTTTGTAGTATTTCTCGTAACAGTTCATTAAATCACAATTTAATACCACTATGAAGAGAATACTCAGTATGGTGCATGGTAGAGAAAGAAGGTAAAAGCTCAGGTAAATCAAAACTACCTTCCACTTCATTCTAAAACAATAATACAAATAAAATGGAAACGAGTAGGAAAGTGAATGTACTGGAAGTCCATCAACACTCTGAGAACACTAGTTTGGATATCATTAAAATTTCCTTAAATAGTAAGTTAAAAAAAATCACCATCCTTTAAGTGTTCAATGCAATCAAAAGCTAAAATAGATTCTGGAAATATGAGTTGCAAATATTACCCATCCAAGAGCCACACTGGGTCATAAAATACAGTGGTCAGCTGTTCTCTACCTCCCTAAGTCTGCTTTTTTTTTCATGAAGACATTGTCCTAGTTCTAACCCCAAATTGAGAAAGTGGGAGATGCTCAAAGCTACCACATGTTAAGACTCTGCTGCAATCACTCATTGTATTACTGGCTCTCCTGCTAACTGTCTTCATGACAGGTAAGACATGGGCATTGGACACCCTTGGCAGTTAGGCAGCTGGGTAGCTACATGCAGCCAAAGGCCAAGGTGTGCCAATGGTGAGAGGACAATGTGCTCTATTTCCTGCCTAAACCAATCAGGGAGTGCTTTAATATCAAGAGTCACAGTCTGCTATGGTAGCTAGCTTTAGGTTCGCATCTGGACGGTAGAAGTTGAACCGCCTATATACCCATCGCCACAAGAAAGCTCTATGAAGCCTGCTAACAAAAAATAAAGAACTTGTATTAATAGCTGAGAAATAAATTCCTCTCTCCTGGCTTTTGGACCACAACATAAAGATGGTTCCCAAACTCTCTAAACAATAATGAAATGCGTAGGCGTTTCCTTTTGATGTATTCCAATCTAAAAGGTTGGAGCTGATATCTTTTCACCCTTAATTTATCAGCCCTTGTTACTATTCAGTACCATTGCCAGTATCTGAAGTATATATATTAAAAACAAAATAATTCACCCCTTCTCCTATTTCGGTTGTATAACTTTATGTTATGGGTCAGATTTAGAGCTAAATAAACATACCTCTGGCAGCAAATTAGCTCAAGAAAAATTTTTAGTTGGATGGTGAGGGTTTTTTTTGTAATGTTCATTTTAATTATCTTTCTGTTCTTGTCTGGAAGCCCAAAAAGAAGATCCCTAAAGGCTTTTCTGTGTGTTTTCTGCCACCTTAAAACACAGGCTCCTTTGATTGGCTTGTTTAAAATTTCACCACCAGAGGGTGCTATATGTTCATGTCTAAAATTCATAGTTCTGTACATAGCTTTAACAATGAAAATCCTGCTACCAAAGAATTATAACATCATAGCTATGGGAAGGTTTTCAGAAAACCTATAAGTGGCATTAAATCTCATAAATTAAGATTTCACTTTTGATATGAATTTCAAACTCAGGTTGAAAATCTCTGTAATGTGCACCAACAAAACTGCCCTGATTTCTATATCTGCAGAAGTACTAGTTATACTAGTCACTTTCTCATCTTTTTAGTTTTTGTTTAACATTTATCACATAACAACAATGAACCCAGAATTCCAATCCTTTTCTTTACCATACCAGCAAACAAACAAGCAAAAAGAAGATTTGCTTTGTTGTATCAACAATGTTGCTTTCCAACAGTGCAACTTTTACTTTGAATTTTCAGCACAGATATCTTCTTCTGCTTTCAAGTACTTTTGCTTTGGCATAATGCCTTACTTCCAGGGAGTGTTTTGATTTATCAGCTTCAATATCTACTAGTCGTGTCCTTTTATAAGTCATGATTTATGTGTGAATTTTCCGCTGGCTATTTCCTGGTATGTACAAAGGTATAGAATTCATTTCCCATATACCCTTTGGGTCTGTTATGGAAAATATTTTTAAATTGAGATCAGAAATTCTGATGTGTCATCTAAGTTGATTAGGCAAACCAGGATTCATCTACATTTATCTGTGAAGGGTGAAGATGTTAGGCTTTGAAAACCAGCTATGGTCTCTTTCATGGATGCTCAATCATTGTAGCAGGAAAATATCCATGTCAAAGGTAGCTGTACCCTCATAAGGCTTTATTTCTAGAAACAGGTGGTGGACTGTAGTTTGTTGATCACTGTAAGCACATTTCTTATTGTCAATATTCACAGATGTTTGTAGTTTCATGATTTTGACCTTCTTCACAAAAAGTTGAAATAGTATCATCTTGCTATTTTTAAGTCTGTGGATGCCTTGGAGG
Organism: Dipodomys merriami; assembly: GCF_024711535.1. NCBI lineage: Eukaryota > Metazoa > Chordata > Mammalia > Rodentia > Heteromyidae > Dipodomys > Dipodomys merriami. Next base: position 43,502,382 of record NW_027206068.1, on the reverse strand, counting down.
AGAAACACTGAAATTTCTCTCCAGAGAGATTCAGATGGAAGCCAAAGGCACCTCTGCCTTTCTACATGTCATTACATTTATATCCTATCAAATCCCTTATGGCAAGTGAGGAAATCAGCAAGAAGAACATTGTTCCCTGGCAGATTTTGCTGTGGTAACATGGAAAATAAACAAAAGACATAGCTCACCTTCAGACTGGTGTGTAGCAAGAGGAGTCTGGGTCTCCTTGGAATAAGACACTACTTCCCTTGGCAGGAAATCCACCTGGGTAACCTTTGACACGCCCAGCTTATGCAGTCTTCTTCTGTAAGTAACAAAGAGCAAGCACTTAGGGAAGAAAGTCATTCATTTCGGACAAGCTGTCAAGGACAAAAGCAAAGCACTAAAACAAAGAAGCCCCAAAACGTCCAGCTTCTCAGTACAAACCACAGGACCACAATAAGGAACTTGGATTCTTGGCCTGCTTTGGCCCTAATTGGCTGGGTGATATCAGGTGAGCCTCTTATGCTGACCATCAGCTTTCCTGTTCAAAGTCTTGCTCCAGCCCAGAGACACCTCTTCTGTTCTGATCATATCTAATTCTGCATAATTAAAGTGTATACATTTGTAACTAAGATTCTAGTTTCTTAGGCAAAAGCGGGGAGGAAGGAAAGTAACTCTTGAGCTTTGAAGAGAAGTGGATTTGTAAGTAGAATAGTATGCTCTTGGGAGCAGGGGGGGGGTAGTACTCCAGGAGGAAGTATAGAAATGATCATTTCCCCAGGAGTGGGGGGGGGAGCTAGGCAGATCAAGATGTTCGTGTTTTTAGAAGATACATTAATATACCACAGAGGAGGAAGAGGACACGAGGCCTAGAGGGATAGGCTTGAATTGGCAGTCCCAGACTAACTATATAAAAACAATTTCTGAACGTTTATGTACACTTCAAGTGTTTCCAGACGTTTTTATAGCCATCCTGTCATTGGTCTTTATGGCCCTCCTGTGAAGTGTGAGGCCAGATTTTACCATCCCTGATGAAGGAGGTGAGATCCAGTCTAAGACACGTGTCCAAGTACATTCTATTTATAAATGGTAGAATAAAAATATTACTGATCTTGCACATGCACGTTATTCAATGAGTCCTGGTCCCATATTTTCCCATCAAGCCAAACTCCTACCTAAAGTTCTTAATGATGAATTCTAAGTCACATAAAAACTCTGAAGCCTTCTGAAGTTACCCAGGAAGCAGCCAGCATGGAGGAAACATCATGTGTGGGCAAACCTAGGGGCTTTAACTCCCTATTCACTAGTTATGTGTTGGCCTCAGCTGCTTCATCTGTCAGTGGAAATAATAGTACTTCTTAGTTTAATTGCTTTGGATGATGTATAGATACCAAATATATAATGTAAATACCACGTATATTTTAGTATACATGTATACATAACTTATGCAGACATGCACATCTTAATTTTGAGAACATTACTTTTAGTATACAGATTTAGTGATAGTATGACATATTCTACATTTTTTTTTGGTGCTGGTCCTGGGGCTTGAACTCTGGGCATGAGTGCTGTCCTCAAGATGTTTGCTTAAGGCTAGCACTCTACCTTTTGAGCCACACCTCCACTTCTGGCTTTGGATAATTAGTTGGAGAAAAGCATCTCACAGACTTTCTTGCCCAGGCTGGCTTCAGATCTCAGCTTCCTGAGTAGATAGGATTATAGAACCCCTGACAATATTATACATAAAAAAAACTTTCCAGATACAGAAACAAGTGAATCTCTGGGAACAAAAGGAGATAAGGGTGTAACTACCATTTAGCCCACATTCCACATTCTGGATGTCTCTAAAATCAATACAAATATACCATTATTACTAGGAGATGATATAGTTTTCTTACTTCTTTAAATTATGATTAATAGTGATTACATGAGAGAGCAAGCATATTATGACTAAGAATCCTTTTCTGTGATTAATCAAGACAACGAAAGTGTTAGGAGTACATAAAGCAGACATATGAAAACAAGACAAACGAGAGGGGCAACATTGTCCAAAAAGAAATGTACTCACTACCCAACTTAAGTAACTATAACCTATCTGTATATCACCTTTATAGTAACAATACAAATTAAAAATTAAAAAAAACTGCAAAAGAAATTAAAGAAAACAAGACAAGCTTGGCTTTAGAGAGAAAGAAGCCTGACTATCTGTCTGTGGAGACAGCAGGCCTGATCATAATTCCAGCTCTGATCTGAGCCTGGGCTGCATCAGCTCAATATAGACAACTCTGGACCACAAGAGTAGACAGCAGGCCAGCTGGGTTCCTACACAGATGGGATACGAAACTTTAATGAGGATAATGTAAGACAATGTTCTAGGAAAATAAAATAAACCAGGTAAAAGTCTCAAAACCTCAAAAGAAGAAACCCATGGCATACATTTCCTTCCACTGTCCACCCACCTAATGCATTTTCCTGAACTCCTCACACTCCTCCACAGCGTCTGATGCTAGGTCTTTCCCATCACAAGCTCCAGAAATCCACTTGAAACAATGCAAATCTGACTGGCCCTGATGCACACAGGGAAACCACCTCTGTGAAATCTCTCCTGGGTGTCCTTGTGAAGACCAGGGATCTCCAGCTCTAGCTACACTCCAGTGACAGCTGCACTGCAGGCAGGGATTCTAACACATCTGGTGGGTGGTGGGACATGTGGGTTCAGGGCTACCTTGTGAGCAGCCAGGTACAGGCATTGGACAGCAGAAAGCCAATCTGTAGTTTGTATTTTGCCATCTTAGTAAAGTGAAGCAACCCAGAGATTCGAGACAGTATAAGAAACTCAAACACAAACTGCATTCGAAACTCTATGTTGTACCTGGCCAGCTGAATGAATGGCATGTGAAAACTTTGGACCAGTGACTTAGTCCTCTAAGCTTCATGTTTCTGGTCTATCAAAGAAGCACTGACTGAATTGTTAGGATGAAACTCATATCTGGAAAGCACCAAGTTTAGTGCCAGGCATAATACATAGCTTTTGGCTCAAGGAGCTCTACTTTTAGTATATCTCTTTGGCTGACTATGATAATTCTTAATGTGTAAAGAGTAAAACCAGAGAAGGGAATTTTATGAATATTTATGCATTCAAATTCTTTGAGTTGGAAAATAACTCTGCCAATGAAACATAAAAAAATCCCTAATTATTTTTGTATGGGTACATGTATAGGTTTTGGCTAATAAAATAAAAAGAATTGTGAAACTTCCTGCTTTTCAAAACTTAGTTTGGATAGATGAGTTTATCAAACCAAAACAAAGGGTCCTAATTCAACTTATGATGTCAAATACAAATAACAGCTGAGCTGTCAGCCTGTGAGTCTCTCTACTGACTGACACCTTGATGAATTTGGCGTTCTCATGCTACAGGGTGAATCTATCTTAAATAACTTATCATTTTGAAGCAACTCCTTATAATGCTTCCTAAATGAACTGAAAGATTACTATAGATTTGTGTATAATCTCTAGATTAATGCTGCTGCCTTCGTATTACTTTACTGATATTTTGCTGTTATTTTAAACCTATTTACTTATAATATACTAAACATACCTTAACTTATTGTCATTAAATTTTCATATCCTATCTCAGTTTTACAGATGAGAAAAGAGGCTCAGAGATGCTGACAAATTTGCTCAAAACTTACGTCATTAGCTTTAAGTTCAAGGGCAAATCCTAGGGCTATGTACTTTAAGAGTCTCACGCTCTACCCACTGAGCAGGGGGTACAAATCTATGTATTTTAAAACCATGTTGTATTGGTCTTGCTCTCCTGCTTTTGTGTGTGTGTGTGTGTGTGTGTGTGTGAAAATACCTTACAGAGGGGTTACAATTACATGAGCAAGATAATGAGTACATTTCTTATCACGCATTGTTGCCCCCTCCTTTGTTTCCCCTTCTCCTTCCTGCTTTTTAAAAAAGTGCCTTATAACCAGCCACTCATGGAGACACTAAAACCTAATACACCGAGGGATCTAAGAGCCTGTGCTCATTCTATAAGCCTGGCCAGTGTTCCGCCCTATGTTAGGAGACATAAAATGGATCGGTGCTATACTTCCTACCATCTCTAGTGGGTCTAGAGAAGCTGGCCAGAAGGTGGCGCCCTTTTACCACAAAGCCCTTCCTCCTCTTGTTCCAACCCAGCTGGCCTGCCCTGTCCGTACTCACTGCAGGGATTCTCCAGCTCCCGCCTCAGGGTATGCATGTGACAGATGACCATAACACGTGAATGTATACGACCTTGTAATGTAGACCTTCCTCAACTTTTCTAAAATGTTTCTGCAGTTTTATCAGCCGAAAAATGTGCATAACTAAATCTAGCGGATGAAGTGTAATTTTCTTTGAGAGAATGACCACTATCACATGTCTTCTTGTTATTCAAGGCCCTGCCAGCTCATCAAAATTTAGTGGGGAAATAATTTTGTCATGTTAAGAACTTATATGTGTGGGGCTGAGGAAGTTTTTGATTAGAAACTTAAGATCAAGGATGCCTTAATTTTTTTTTCAGTTTAGAGGATTTTTTTTAAAGTATTATTTAGGATAGCACAAAGAAGTTCAATTACTATCGCTAATTACAGAATCTTTTGTTTTTCTACAGAGGCATTTTATAGTCTTTCACAGTCAAATTCCATTTCCCCTTTCTCTAACTCTGGCAACTACTAATCTACTTATTATTTCCACACCAATACAATGATGCATTGTGTCTTTTGGGACTGACTTCTTTCACAGTTTATTTTCTAGGTTCATTGGTATAAGTGAACATATCATTTCTGTTTATTGATGATTAGTATTCCACTGGATGAACACAAGTTACTTTTAATCCATTCATCAGTTGGTAGAAAATTGAGTTCTTCCCATCTCTGGTCATAAATAATATAAGTATTTGTATATGAAGTTCTGTGTGGATATATGCTTTCAATTCCTGTAGGTTTGTGTATAAGAGTACAATTAGAGGATCACATGACAATTCTATATTTGACTTTGAGGAACTGCCAAAAAGTTTTTCACTATCATATTTGCACTGTATAAGCTCTAATAGCTCTACTTCCTCCTCTGCTGTTATTATTATGTCTTTTAAAAAAATGATAGCATCCTAATTAATGTGAAGTGGTACTGCACTGTAGTTCATTTACACTTTTCTGATGACTAAGGATGCCCATTGTTTTTTTATTTTTTTCTTCCAGGTACTTACTGGTCATTTGTACAACTTCTTCAGATAACTGCTTATTCAAATTCTTTGTCCATTTTAAAATTTGCTTTTCTTTGTACTGTTCAGTGGTAAGAAATTTCTAGATATTTTTAGTTGAGTGTTAGTGTCTCACACTTGTAATCTTACCTATTCAGGAAGCTAAGATCTGCAGAATCAAGGTTTGAAGCTAGCCCTGGTTAAAAAAATATCTTCCAGACTCCATCTCCAATTAATCAGCAAAAATCCAGACTGGAAGTGTGATTCAAGTGGTGGAATGCCAGCTGTAAGCAAGCAGGCCAAGCAAGAACCTTGAACACATGCCTCAGTACAGGTACAAAAAAATCATATATTTTGGATATTAGACCCTTATCAAACACATAACTTTCAAATATTTTCTCTCATCCTATGACTTTATAGACACTTTATTGTGGTGTCTTGGGGTGTAGAGTTTTTAATTTTAATAAAAGCCAACTTACATACTTTTTTTATTGTGCTTTTGGTATATATCCAAAAAGTCAATACCTAGTTCAAGTTTCTGAAGATTTATACCTGTTTTTCCCTAAGAATTTTATACCCCTAGTTATTACTATTTAGCCTTTGATCTGTTTTTCAGTTAGATTTTTGTGCGTGATATGAGGTAGGGACCGAACTTCATTCTTTGTATGTGTACAGCCAGCTGTCCCATATTTAATTTTTTCTAATATTCAGTGCAAGACTCAGCAGAGGAGCAGAGAAAGACAAGACCAGGCTTATTTTAGGATGAATGATAGCATTTCTGACCCATCATTGATACTGGGAGGTAGAATTACAAGATAGAAGTAGTCTGGCAATTAGAAGGATTTAAAAAAATCATCAGAATAAAAACACACACACAAAAAGCCAGAACTAAAATGCATCTTAGTCACTTAAGAAGGTTAAATTCTGTACACTGCAAAACACAAAAGACGCTCAAAACTAGTTTTGAACAGTTTAGGTAGCTAGGGTGACAGAAGAAAAGGGTTGGGTCAGAAAACAGTGTACAAAATTAAAAAATCCAGGAAACCTTGAAGAGTCATGGCAATACTGGGTAGTTCCTGGAGCAGCAAGAAACCCTGGAAGCCAGAAAGATAACACTAGGAACAGATGTTCTCACATACAAAGAGTTCTTTGGCCACATGCCCTAACAGATCAAGGCCAAGGCTTTCTTAAAAATGTCTAATTCACGCTAAACTTCATTTTACTGATTTTTCTTCATGCTTGTTCACATGTGGGAATTTAATTCTCATGATACGTTTTAGACATGTAATTAGAATATAAAAATGGATCCAGGTAACCTGAGGGTGTGTGTGGGATTGGGAAAGATGGGGGAGAATGATAGAAGGGCTTACATTGTTTGAGATGCATTTTACTGAACCCCTTTTGTTTTCTTTCTTTCTCTCACTCCTTCTCTGCCTCCTTCCTGCCTTCCCTCCATCTTCCTCTCCCCCTTGCTTTCTTTCCCTCTTTTCCTTTCTTTCTTCCTCCTTTCTTTTGTTGTACTAGCATTGATTCAGGCCATCACACTTGCTAGGCAAACAATTTACTACTTAAAGCATGGTCCAGCCCTCTTAAAGTTTCTCAAGTAAGGTTTTTGTTTTTGTTTTTTAAAGTTAGAGACCAGTCTCTCTGGCACCTATTTTATGTAGTTGAATAGTACCCTTGACAAATGGCAAAGAAACTGCTTTGGTTAGTACCATTTCTCAGCAACTACACATCATGTTTGGCAAAGCACTAGGCAAAGTCCTAGCAATACAAAGAGAACAAACAGACAGACATATGTATCACAATGCAAATAAGAATGAAAGGGAGCAATATAAAGAGCCAAAATGAGCAAGTATCATAGAAATGGACTGGACAGGGTAATGGGAAAATTAATATGTGTTTGGAAAAGTGAAGGAGGTTTCATTAAAAACAAAAGACCTGGTATGAATCTTGAAATACAAGAAGGGATCAGGTAATTGGAAAGAAATGGGGACCATGTTCTGGTATGTAATCTTGCATCTACAAAAATCTTAGAACTAAATTTACATTTTAGGCCTGAGAATTTGAGTTTGCAGAATGAAAGCTCTGAGTTGAAAAGAACAGGAGATAAACTTACAAAGGTATAGTGAGGTTAGATATTAGAAGCCTTTAAATTATGGAGCTAAAGAACTTAGCATTTGTGAGACATGGTTGTAAACACTTGGAATCTCAGGTACTTTGAGAGGTAAAGATAGAAATATATTGCAGTTCAAGGCCAGTGTGGGCAAAAAATTAGCAAGACTGGATCTCAACAATAATCTTATTGCAATAATCTGAGCTACATGATACACACAGATAGGAAGATGGAAGTCTGAGTCAAGACCTGGCAAAATATGTGGCCTTATTCAAAACAAAACAAAACAACAACAACTAAACTAAGGAGAAAAAAAAAGGCTTAGGTCTATGGCTTAAATGTTATTATATCTGCATAAAAAGCATGAAGCCATGAGTTTCTTTTTTCTTTTTCTTAAATAAAAGGCCTGGACTTTATGTAGACTCTAAGGAATTACTGAAAGTTTAATAAGGTCTGATAGTTGCAAAGCAACTTTTATATATTAGAGTAGCAATTATGTAAAGGGCTGAAATCCTTCTCTTTCACAGGCCAGAGGCCAGATCCAAGAAGTGGGAAGGGACTGTATTTGTAGAAACGAGCATGGAAAAGGAGGAAAAGAGGAAAGATCTACAAGCAAGAAGAGCTGGGAAAGTAGGCTCAGGAAGCAAACAGGGAATGTGGGCAAAGACAGGTCAAAGGGAACAGCCAGAAAAAAAAAATGACGGCTATGCTTGTGGTCAGCTGTGAAAGAGCATGCAAACTTAGTGCTGAGTAATGAGAACCCACTGGGAATGGAAAGGGAAATGCTGCATTTTGGAGACAGAAAAACAAGGAAGGGTAAAGGTTAGCAGTAATGTCAGGCAGAGGGACAGCAAAGGAATGAATCTCAGAGTGTGTCAAAGCTTCTTGCCTTGGAAGAGGAAAAGTGAATGGTGAACCTGGGAGAGACAGAGCAATCTGGAGAAAGATCTGTTTGGGGGTGAAAAACAAATCGTCACAGATTTGTAGAGCTGGAAATGGGGTGGCACAGGGAAGGGGAGAGGGGGCACACCCAGAAGAGCCATGGCTGTGGTCCCCCTGTAACATAGCAGCTTTGTCCTCTATGCTCAGAGTGCCAGTGTTTTCCTTGGCCTTTCCTAACCATTTCCAGGAAAGTGCGTTTCGATTTTCTTGTATTTCAAATCATTTTAGGAAGTATTTCACTTCCATAACATTTTATTCTTACAGTGCAGAGATATTAGTGTGGCAGTTACCACATTTTTTTTTCTTCATAGAAGCAAATGCCAATTCTGGCTGAGTCAAGCATAACCGAAGGATTTGCCTGGAACTTCAGAACACACATAAATCCCCGCAACATTTCTGTGATACAAAAAGAGTGAATATCGTCTGGGTTATGATCGCATTTGGCAACGCTGGAGGAGGTTCTGTTCTTGAGTGCCCATGTTAAGGAACAGAAGTTTAGAACAATACATTAGGATAGATGAGCCATAATTATGTTTTCTCCAATATTACATACAAATGACATTATGATACAAAATAGTCTTTTAGGAATGAGTTTTTGTTTCCTGGATATTTTTAAACAAGTTCCCATACAATTTGTAGGATAACACTATATAATTATAGAATTTTCCAAGTCACTGAGTGCCACAGTAACAGCATTTCTTACCAACTGGCCTTCATTTTTCTGAAGCAGAATGAAACAAGAATATTGCCTTTGTGAAAATTTATCTATAAGTGTGGGATAGAGAATATCTTCATGAGATTACACAAGATTCTTTAAGGACTCTGAATAAAGGGTAGCAAGTGGCAGCATCTTGAGGAAAGTGTAACACAAATGATCATGCCATAAGCAAAGTGCTCCCTGCCTTTCTTATAATGAAATTCGGGCTGTATCTGTTCAAATCAAATGACTAATGTTTTATATGAGTCAAAATTTATCTGTAGTTATGGGCTCTGAAGTATACTGCACTATTACATTTTCATCGACATGAACATGCTACAAGATGCTGTTCCATGTTTTGTTAAAACGTGTGATTGAATTTATTAAAGAGGCAGACATTGTCAGTTTGCCCAAGAGTACAACCCACATGATTCTCAAAAAAAAAAAAAAATTGGGAGGGCAATGTTACATGGGAAACCTTGAAAGATAATTCAAAACTAGGGATCTAAATAAAGTGTATGAAGATATTTTACAGGGTAGTGTGATTGTAGCATACATGGGACCTTGAGTTTGATCCAAACCACCATTAGGAGGAAAAAGAGGACAGGGAGGGAGGAGAGGAGAGGGGAGAGGAGAAGAGAAGGGAGGAGAGGGGAGACAAGGAGAGGGGAGGGGATGATAGGGGAGGGAAAGCCAGAGGGGAAGGAAGGGGAAATGTGTCATTTTTGACATGGGTGTTGATTTTGACATGTGGCCTATGTGCCAGTTGCAACATACATGTGGATTGTGGCATGTGTGTCAATTCTGACATATATACCTATCGTGGTGGGTGTCAATTTTGGCATGTGCACTAGTTTTGAAATATGTGTCATTTTTGATATGTGTGTTGATTTTGACAAGTGTCGGTTGACATGTGTGTTCATTAAGACAAACATTGATTGTGGCATGTGTTTCAATACTAATGTGTGGCTACTGTGACACATGTGTTGATCTCGACATGTATCAAGTATGACATGTGTGTCGATCTTGACATACATGTTGATTGTGGCATGTGTGTTAATTCTGACATGTCTATTGTGCCATGTGTCATGCCTGTTTATTGTGGCATGTGTGTCAATTCTGACATATTTGTCTGTTGTGATGTGTCGATCCTTGACATGCATGCTGATTTTGACCTGAGTGACATTTGTGAAATGTGTGATTTTGATAGGTGTGTCAGTTGAGATGTGTGCCAATCTTGACATGCATGTCGTTTGTGGCATGTGGGTCATTTGTGAAAGGAGGGTTGATTTTGACACGAGTGACTATTTTGACACGTATAATCTCTGACATGACTGCTGAATTTTACATGTATATCAATTTTGACATATGTAAACTCTGCCATATGTGCTATTTTTGACAAGTGTGTTGGTCTTGACACATGTGTATGTTTCAACAGGTGTGCAGATTTTCAGCATGCATTCACATAAGGCATGTGTGTCAATCTGACACATGTCATTTTTGATGTATGTTGATTTGGATACATGTCAGCAGTGACGTTTATTTTAATATACATGTCTACTTTGTCATGTGTGTAAATTCTGACATATTATGCTGATTTTGACATGTCTTTTGACCTGAGTGTTGATTTTGACACTTGTGTCAGTTGTGACATGTGCTGATTGTGGCTTGCATGTTGATTGTGGCATGTGTGTCAATTCTGACATGTGTCTATCACAATAGACACATGTGTTGATTTTGCCATGTGTGCTGGCTCTGGCATATGTGTCATTTGTGACATGTGTGTTGATTTCTCAGCTTCTAATTGGTTCACACATCTAAGTGCCCTATCTATAGCTGTCAGAAAGAATGATGCCTAATATTCCTTTCTCTGGGAGATGGTGAGATCCAGAATGCACTAGTTGCCTGGAACTGTAGGCGAAAAATAAGAGCTTTAAACAGTTATCAAGCACTTCCTATTTCTTACCCTCTTTCTCAGCACACAGACAATAAATACCAGTTTGCAGCTTTGCCAGGAAAAGTTTAGATTGCACAGAAAAAGCTCTGACATTTCTAGCCCATATCTAAAGGATTGGCTTCTGCATTTGGAGTCAGTTACTTGTCCCCTGAAAGTGACTGAAATTTTGTTACTCACAACAGCTATGTTCTAGGGATTAAAGACAAAGCTCTATCTTCTCCCTAAAAGGACGTAGATTATACTGTTTAAGAGTGTTAATTTTCAGATACATTTATATGAGAGTCTGGCTACTAATGAAACTATTCTGGGAGCTGATGGACTAAATATTTACTTGTTACCTAAGGTCTACAGAGAACAAAGCAATGGTCCCATATGGCTTTTCCCACACTTCTTCTAGAGATATAAACTTTATCAATGACTCCTACTACACAGTTTTGTTCTTCAGAAAATATTATACTACTTATCTAGTATTTCAACTTTTCTAACTTTTACCCAATAATCTGACTTCCAACTTGCCAGTAGAGAAGACAAGGAAAGCAAATGCTAGTCTGAAGTCTGATCCTCCCCCAAAATCTTCTTCAGAAATAAGAGCAAGCCTCTATATTCTCCTAGAAGTAGAACTATCCATTCCAGCCCCTTTCTTTAGTCATTGAAGTTCTAATGGGTGATCAACATTAATTCCAATATTCTTAGAAGAGAAGGAATTAGGCCATGCATCTAGTATCCCAGTATTTCTAGCTACTACCTTGAGACTCAAGAGGCTTATTGTACTCTATGGGAACTACTAAATAAAAAGTAAACAGTAAAAAGATAACATTTTGGATGAGCACAGAGGCCTAAGAAACATTCAGAATCTCTGGCTGTAGTAATGAATGAGATCCATGTTCTGTCCAAGGTCAGGATGTGAAGATGGGAAGACAGTTCTGCTGAATTGCAGAAACCCACAAGAGAGCTAAGAAAAATAAAGAAAAAGGGAAAATTATTCCAAATAAAAGAAGAAAATACATAAAAAGCAGTCCTGAAGAAGCAGAGATATTTGAGTCACACAATGGAGAAACTAAGATGAGAGTCATAAAAATACTCACCAAAATTAGGAGAGCAGTGCATAAACAAAGTGAGAATCTCAATGAAGAGGGAAGGAAGGAGCATGGGGAAGGGGACAGAAAGGATCAAACATTCATTAAGAAAATTATGGCTCAAAAGTTCCCAAATGTGGAAAAGGAAATGGAAATTCGATCAAGAAAGCACCTAAATCACCATATGAAACAAATACAAAAAAACCTATGCCAACACACCTTTTAATCATTTTTTGTCAGTACTTAAAAACAGAAAATTAAAGTTGGCTTTATGTCTACACTAGAATGTCTGTTTTTTGGGTGGTTTTGTTGTTTTTGTTTTTTGTCAGAAATAATACACATCACAAGATAGTGCTAAATGTAAGCGAGAAGGAGGAGAAAAAGAAAAACTCCACTACAATACAAAGCAAAAGAAATTAAGTTAATTAGTAAAGGAAAATATATGGGCAAAAGTAGAATACGGTTTTACTACAATAATACTAGATAACATTTATGCGTGCACGCATGCTTGTGTGTGTGTGTCTGTCTGTGTGTGTGTGTGTGTGTGTGTGTGTGTGTGTGTGTGTGTGTGTGTGTGTGTGTGTGTGTGCATGCACCCATTGAACTCAGGGCCTAGGTACCATCCCTGAGCTTTTTGGCTCAAGACCACTTGAGCTAAAGCTCTTTTTCCAGCTTTTCATTGGATAATAAGAGTTTCAGGGACTTTCTTGCCTGGGTAGAGTTTTGAACAGTAATCCTCAGATCTCAGCCTCCTGAGTGGCTAGGATTTCAGCTGTGAACCATCTGAATAACTTTTAATGAAAGGACAAAACTAAAAAGACAGAAGCAGTTAAATAGTTATAACTATTAGTTATAACGATTAGCTATAACTATAACTACTAGCAGAGCCACAGAATAAACAGACATAAATTTTGATAACAATTGCATATAGTATAGGAGACAAAGAATAAAATGTGGAGATTTAGTATGTGAGAAAAATTGGTATTAGCTTAAAACTGACAGCTAAAATCTATTTTATATAAGTCCTGTGGTAGTCATGGAAAATACCTATGGAAGTTAAACAAAAGAAAAAAAAGAAAAGGAAAAATGCTCATCAATAAAAACAACAAAACTCCAAGGAAGGCAGTGGGTGAGAAAAACAAGGCAAACAGATAACAGTTAACAAACTAAATAGTTTCATTCAATAATTAGTTGTGTAATACATTAAAACTAACAACTAAAAATACAGAGTAACTAAACTAATAAAATGCAAGATCCAAATATATAATGTCTACAAGAAACTCATTCTAACTATAAGGACACACATAGGCTAAAAGGAATGGAAAAAGACATTCATGCAACTAGTAACTAAAATAAAATACGAACGGCTAGGCCTAAACCAGACAAAAGTTTTTAAGACAAAAAATGTCACATGAGACAACAAAAGTATTATAAATGAAAAAAAATCAACTCAATGGGAAAATTTAATAATTACACACACACACACAAAAACACACACACATATGCACACACAAACTCAACATTAGAGGACCAAGTACATAATGTAAATATTAACAGATCTGATTGAAGAAAGCAGCAGCAATTCAATAATAGTAGGAGACATTAATATTCATTTTCAAGTAATTGATCGAACATTCAGATACAAAATTGTTGAAGAAAAACAAACAGTAGACTTATTTAAAAAAACAAACCTATACACCAAATGTGATCTAAAAGATCACTCAAAAACAGAAACTAGAAAAAGAAATGCAAACTAAATAAAACAAATTGAAGAAAAGAAATATAAATAGAAAAGAATAGAAATCAATGAAATGGAATACAAAATATAGAGAAAAATCAATAAACTGCTTTTTAAAAATTAAATAAAATTTAAGAAAGATTGAACAAATGGGAGTGCATGTAACTGCAGAACTTCTGCGTGACAAAGGACATAGCTAGCAAGATCAATAGAAAGCCCATGGATTGGGAGAAGATTTTTCACTAGCCATACAACAGACAAGGGCTTCATATCTAAAAGATACTTAGAACTCAAAAAAACACCCCAACAACAAATTCTCAAAGAAACAACCGCCCCATTAATAAGTAGGCTAAAGATTTAGAGACTTCCCTGAAAAGGAAGTAAGAATGGACAATAGACATATGAAGAAATGCTCAACTTCTCCAGCTATAAAAGAAATGCAAATCAGAACAGCATTGAGATTCCACCTCACTCCAGTTAGAATGGCTATAATCAAGAAATCTAATAATAACAGATACTGGAGAGGATGTGGCCAAAAGGGAACCCTACTGCATTGTTAGTGGGAGTGTAAACATGTTCAACCACTCTGGAAATAGTACAGAGGTTCCTCAAAAGACTCCACATAGAGCTCCCCTATCACCCAGCAATCCCACTTTCAGTCATTTACCCAAAGTATCACAAACAAACCATACTAAAGTTACCAGCACAACTATGCTTATCACAAACAAGGCCATACTAAAGCTACCAGCACAACTATGTTTATCACAGCATTATTCATCATAGCTGAGACATGGAACCAACCTAGATGCCCCTCAGTAGATGAATGGATCAAGAAAATGTGGTATATATACACAATGGAATTCTATGCCTCCATCAGAAAGAATGACATTGCCCCATTTATTAGGAAATGGAAAGACTTGGAAAAAATTATATTAAGTGAAGTAAGCCAGACCCAAAGAAATGTAGGTCCCATGGTTTCCCTTATTTTCATTAACTAGTATATGTCTAGAACAAGCAGAAAAGGTCAAAAGCTATATACATCTAACCATATAAGATGATGCTAAGAGAAATGAACACCAAGTGAGGAACTAAAGAGGTTTTATCTTTGTGGCTGTAGTTTTTAATGTAGTTATAATGGACCATGTGATTTTTTTGTTTCTTTTGTATGTTTTTCCCCCATGGTATAATCCCTGTTGTCACTGTATTTGATTCCAGTGCCCTGAATCTTGTATATACATTTTTCTAATTTGGGGAAGGGAAGGGAAATAACAAAATGCTGAAACAAGTATACAGCTTGACCCCATTGTAACAATGAGATGTACAAGACACTATGTTGAAAATGAACTTTACAACTTTGGCACAGGGGAGAGGAAGGAATTGGGGAGGTAGGGAGGGAAGAGATGGTAGGGGAAAACAAAGGAGAGGGTAACAATGCTCAATAGGAAATGTACTCATTACCTTACTCATGTAACTGTAACCCCTCTGTACAGTATCTTTACAATAAAACAATTTTAAAAGAATAAATAAAATTTATAAACCCCAGCCAAAAAATAAAAGCTCAAACCAAAACAAGTAAATATTAATTAAAATAAATAAATGGATAAAATTAAACCCACTACCACTAACAACAGGAAAGGAAAGCTGATTTGGAACCCTTGAAAGAGGCATACAAGAAGTTTAGATTTGAATTTTTAACTTTCCCTAATTCTCCACTCCAATCAAATCACTATAGCCTAGCACTAACTATGCTAAAATCTCCACAAATATGGAGTCGTTTTTTTCTCTCTCATTCTGTAAAAATAAATAAACCCCTAGCTATAAGTATTAACAGAAAAACACAAAATTGATCAATATCAGAAGGAAAGGTGATTATATCTATAGATTTTAAAATATTATGTTAACTCTTAGGCCAATGAATTTGCCAATGAAGGTGAAATGGGCATATTACTTGAAAGACACAGAACACTAAAGCTAACACTGAAAAATATAAACTCAATTGTATCTTTACTGTTAGTTATAGTATTATAGTTTTAAGATTTTTCCATAATAAAGTTATAAAATCAAATGTTTTCCTAGGCAAATATTTTGCAGTCAAATAATGAATCACTGGAATTAAACATGTGTCAACAAATGCATGATCTGTAGAAGGACAAGGAATCTGTAGAATTTAAACAGGAATTGGTTGAAATAAAAATGGTTTGCTTTCTTAATTGGTTGAAATAAAAATGATTTGCTTTCTTAATGACACTGGTGAGAAAATGAAAAAGACAAGTCACAGGTTGGGAAAAATATTTAAAAAAATTGCATCAGATGAAGGACAATTTCTTGAATACATAAAAAACTCACAAAATTCAGTGATGAGAAAAATTCAATGAAATAAAACAAATATACACGTGTTATGGTTTGAATATGCAATGTCTCCACAGACTCACTTGTTGCTGAGGGTTTGATGCCCAATACAAGGCTCAGAGGTGGGGATATGGGGAAGATTTTGCATCATGGGAACTGTAACCTCATCAATGGGCTAATCCATTGACAGATTCATAATTTGATGGCATTATTGGAAGGAAGTAGAAGCTAGGAGGTGGAGCCCAGTTGGAGCAAGTAGATTGCTGGGGGGTGTATACTGGTAAGGGCATCTCATATTTCTTGCCACTCTCATTTTCATTCTCTGTCTACTGTCTGGTTGCCCTGAGGTGAGCAGCCTTCCTCGGCCACACCCTTCCATTATAACACTTGTACCTCACCACTTGGCTCCTGAAAGCAATGTAGCCAGCTGGCCAGGGACTGAAACCTTTAAAACCATGAGCCCAAGTAAGCCTTTTGTTCCTTTAATACTAACTTTCTCAGGGAGCATGTGATAGCCACAGAAATCTAACACAATAAATGCAAAAGATTTATGCAGACATTTCATCGGAAAAGATATTCAGATTGAAAACAAGCATGAAAGAAACTTTTCCAACACTGAAATCACTATGATATAATAATTTATCACTGTATTCCTTCAATAATGAACTTTAGTGATTCCTTTAAAATGTTTATTTAAAAAATATAATGCCCCAAGTATTGTCAAGAACAATAAATCTTCCTCTGGAAACATTATCTTTAAAATATATCACCCAACATAAAGTACTTGAGGTATTAAACAAATTTGCTTTTTCATTCATAGGAATCTATCTAAATTCTCCATAGAGTGACAGAAGAAAGGAAATGAACAGGACAAAACATTTTAATACCAATCCTGGACAGAATTATCCTAAAATAACTCGTTAGTAAAGGAGAGAATGGTTAGAAAACATATCTGTCATGACAGAACGTGTATACTCCACTTGTAAATAAAGTTGTGATTTTAGCTTTGTAGTTTTGCTTTGGGGTAGTGTTGTTTTTAATAACAAGGATCAATATGGGGAGATCAAAAGCCATCTTTTTGTAGTATTTACCACAAAGAGAGACTTTCTTCAAAGATTTATAAAGAAAACTAACAGAAGAAAATAAACTTATCAAACTGCAAGTTCAACAAAAGGAGAGGAAAAACACAGGCAGCAACAGCTCCAGCATTTCAACACAACTATAGCAACAAAATAATGAAAGGAGTAACAAAAGAGCAGACATATACCCAAGTTCTGAGTCTGACTGCAGCTGGAGCACTGAGGGGTCTGTGTCCCACTGCAGGGTCCTAATCGTGCAGCACAAAGGAAAAAGAACACAGAGTATTAACAAAAAGGGAGGGCAACACACCAAACCAAACTATGTCATTCGTCAAGGAAACGGTGTATACGATACATAATACACACAGATAACATGTTCCTACTTCTTCCTCTCCATGCCCAGTGCTTACTGAATGACTCAGTGAGAGCTCATCCTTCCCTTTCACATCTGTTACATATTGGAGGATATGGTTGTTTCCATGGAAGAAAGCTTGAAGCCAAATATTCAAACTACACACCGCACACACACGCGCACACACACACACACACACACACACACACACACACACACACACACACACACACACACCCGTTGCTTGTTTTAGTTTCTACTGACAACTGATTGGCTTGAGCATGTAAACTGCAGCATGCATCTCTGATACCCCAGTGCCCATCTATCCTTGGGAGCACCCAGTATCTTCCATGCCCTGAGAAGAACTAAATACAAATGAGCTAGGGCAGGAGCCTCTGGGAAATCCAATTAGATGAATCAAGACCATAGGTTCTGGCCAATAGTGACTTCCTTGAGTCACTTACTAAAAATATAATGTATTAGACTTGAGACTCTTGGGTATTTTATGTATTTATCTGCATGGATTATACCAAAACAGTCATCAAAAATGTCATTTATCTCTAAGATGCCGGCCTTAATTGTATCTTTTAAGTACTTCACAAGATATTGCATAGAATCTCAATAATTACCAAGGCAATTGGTGTGGTGAGTGTTTGCTCTATGTCAGCCAACCAGGTACATCCTTTAGAAGTCAGATTATATCTTCTGATAAGATCAGAGATGCCAAATTGACCTGATTCTTAGAATGGGACAGACATGTATTTCCATCTATACCTGGTTTATTGGCCTTGTGCAGCTGAGTAAATCTACTATATTGTGTAAGACACTGTTATACTGCTTTAGATTCTGATTCAACAATGCATTGCCAGAATCATAACTTCCAGGCAAATCCACTGTATAAGCCTGATAGTTTTCTCTATTTGAAGATCAGTCTTGGGAAGTCAGATGGCTCCAGCCTTTGAGTTTAGAACTAGTAAATCTGAGTGTTTTAACTACTATAGATTCCCCTACGTTCTTTCCTCCGTGTTCTCGTCCTTCATTAAATGCACACATATTTTCTCACTGTGACCACATTTCCCTCAAACTCATAGACTAATCAATCCAGCACTTTCTCACTGATATATTCGGGATCCTTTTAACTATGTCAGTTAGATGTCTATATACTATTCTTAGTTGGAAATCCAGCCTGATTCGTTTGCTTATTTTTATGGGATGTATTTATCTTCTCTGACAAATTTGAGCTAATTTCATAGGTTAAATTTCTGAGAGTCTAAGAGAGAAATTCTAAAATATTCCTTTTATTGGAGGTCAGCTGTTTGCACAGCAATTTCTTGTCTGTTGTAGATCAAGGGGCATTAGTTATTATAATTTGATGGGCCTACATTTGAATTGAGAGTTATGGACGTATCAATCAAGGTCACATTTATCAACTTTGTTTTGAGATCCTAGGTATAGCAGCTTCTCACCCTATGGGAAATAATTGGTTATCTGACCCTAAACATTCTAGATAATATATCCTTTTACATCTAATAAAAAAGGTCTAACATGTAACAGTTTAAAATTCCATGGTAAATTTCTTTTTTTCTCTCTGTGTGTTTACTGTGTATTGTACAAAAGAATAGACAGTGTCAAAGTTCTTCAAACTAACAGTGACCTAGTAAGAGACTACTAGAAATTCATATTTTAAAAACTTTTACCAATTCAATACTAACCAACTGCTTGTAAATTCTCCCTTCATTAGTTCAATTTTATTTGCTCAGTTTCAGCTTACTAAATAAAATTAAAATAAAATTAATCAAAATAAAATTAATAATCTCTGGCCATCTGCTAAAAATACAATTTAAGTACAAAAGGCATGCCCTGAGTTGAATATAATTTGCCTCTGCTAAGTGGATACTTTCTTTCTGCTCCCCCTTTATGAGTAACATTTTGGTAAATTTTTCCATAAAATATATCTTACCTTTTTCAGGTTTCAGTTAATAAGGAAGATGTCTAATAGATATTTGAAAGATAGTTGTTAATTTGTAATACTAACACACATGGCTAAAGCACATTCACATGATGCTAGTAGAATTTAATATTTTGAGGCATAGGAGAAGCAATATATCAAAGTATAGCAAAAATCATAATTGCTCTAGATTGGGCTTACTACCAGGAACTTAGGCTATAGTATAAAAGTGTATCATCAATAATAATAACCAAACTGATGATGATAATTGTGGTGATGATAATGAGGACTTCCATATCACCAAATAATACTTTCAATTCTTATTCCTTGTCTTGAACCCTAGGATTCTATTCACTTGGCTCCTCCATGGAATATTTTTTGTTTAGATTTCTTGTCACTAAAAATCCTGTTGCTTTTCCTCATCCCATTGTAAACCTCCTCCCACCATAAATTTGGCAAATCCCTATTCTTTACATCCCTCAGAGATAAGGATTCTACAACCAGGATTATGTCTTCACTCTTCCTTTTGTGCTCTACTGGTAGGTAATTGTATGTATGTCTGCATATCTTCTGAAAAAAAAAACCATAATTTCTCTGAATTATCTCTTTTTATTTTTTGTTTTTGTTTTCATTAGGATTTGAATTCAGGGACTCAGGTTTACTAAGCTGGCAGATGACCATTTGAGAAATACCTCTAGCCTTGTACTTTTTGCTGGTTATTCTGGTGATATGTTTAATGAACTTTCTGCCCCAGCTGACCTTGAACCATGATTCTCTAGATCTGTTTCCTCTTGTTCTACACATCTTCACAGTCAAGCAAATCACTGCTCTTAGACAAGGAAAACAGATTGAGCCAATATGAACATAATGCCAAAATCTCCCCCCCCCAGCTAATTTTAAATGCCATTTCCAAATGTAAGACATTGAAAAATAAAAATTTAATTCTATCATATCAATCTGTCACAGTCATTAAAATGTCAGATAAATAAAAGTGCTCTTTAAATAATTATTACACCTAGATTCCAATTATTTACTTACTTAAGACAAGCAATGATGTTGATAAAGTTTTTTTTCTTTTCTTTCTTTTGCCATTAGTGGGATTTGAATTTAGCACCTCCCATGTACTCAGCTTGCTTGTTTGCCTGATGCTATACCACCTCAGCCACCTTCTTCCAGCCAACTTTGTGCTGATTATTTTCAAGATAGAATCTTATAGACTTTCTGCCAGGCTGACTTTGAACCACCACTTTCTGCCAGGCTGACTTTGAACCACCACTTCTCACTCTCACCCCCCTGAGTAGCTAGGCTTACAGTCATAAGCCATTAGCACCTGGTTTCAAGTTCATTTTCTTTTTCTTTTCTTTTATTTATTTTTTTAAAAAAAATTTTTGGGTCCGGTCATGGGGCCTGAACTCTGGGCCTGGGCGCTGTCCCTCAGCTCTTCAGCTCTAGGCTAGTGCTCTACCACTTGAGCCACAGCACCACTTCCGGCTTTTTTTTTGTTTATGTGGTGCTGAGGAATCGAACCCAGGGCCTCAGGCATGGAAGGCAAGCGCTCTACCACTGAGCCACCTTCCCAGCCCCTCATTTTCTTTTTATAAGCTTTTTTTTTCTAATTTGCTGTTGAGAATATTTCCTCTGTTGGTTAACATGCAGGTGCTAACAGTGGGCTTTGATGCACACCACACTAAGTTACTAGGAAATCTATCTGAGTTGGATTAAAAAAATATGACTTCCATTATAGCATAAGCAATATTCTTCTCAAACTGTACATGAGACCTGCTGCCAAGCAAGCAGTTTCTCTAGAAGGAGAAACAGCATCCTCTTGCTAAAACAGATGCTTGCTTTGTTAATGTAACTGTGTGGGTACATATGGCACATTGTGCCTGAAGACAGAGTGATAAGAAATAAAAGATTTCGAACTAACCAGTTAATGTGCTACACAAAAAGAAGCCCTCAGAATGTAAATCTTATTTTAAAAAGACGCCCATTTTTTTAAAATCAGGCTTAAATCAGTACCAGACTGCAGGAAATCCAAGAACCTCAAAACTCTTTACAGAACCATAAAATTATTTCAGCATACAAAGTTTAATAGTCTTAATAAACTTCCCTGGTAGTGGTGCATACTTAAATTGTATTTGCATATTTTATTCATCCTTACTAATAACTCCTTAATGCCTTCTCTTTAGCTAGTGTTTCATCAGATCACCATGGGAGAGGATGATGCTTCCACCAAAAGGTGTCAGAAGTCCTTAGAGGCCCATGTTTCCAGACAGGGTTCTCCCTAATCTGCTAGTAGATAACCATGGAAGCTCTGAGGATTTTCTGTTGGTTGTGAGGCCCAGGAGCATTTTCTTTTCCTAAGATCATCTAGAAAAGGAAATGTTTGCGTGCAGCCAGCACAAGCTACCCACAAGAAAATTATCCTAGACCAATCGAATGTTCTTATTTGAGAATTTACTGGGCAGTGGCCCTAAGAAAGGCTGGGTTTATCAATCTGCATAGGTTAAAACCTAGCACTTTTAACTATATTCTCTGTAAACCTGAGAAAATGACCAATTCTTTCTCTGCCTTAGTGACTTCATCTATAAACAAATAGGAGGGCAGTCCATTCATTTAATAAACACTTATCAAATACTTCCTGTAGAGACACAACCTCAAATATCACTTCATCCCTAATTGCAAGGAAATTTTTAGTTTCTTGAGGAATAGATGTTTTCCACAAGTCTATTCTTCCTCAAGAGTTATAAAGGGTATATCCTTCAGACTTGTGTATAAAGGATATAGGGTGTTGGTGTCAAGTCAACAGTCTTTAAAATATTAAGAAAATTATTCATGTTCTAGATTGCTAAGCTTTGAAATTTAGAAACAAACTAGACACTGTGTTGAAAATGAGCTGTACAACCTGTGGATGGAGATGGGAGGGGCAAACTTGGAGAGAGAGAAGGAAGGGGTAACGTCTAAAAAGAAATATACTCATTACCTGACTTATGGAACAGTAACCCTTCTGTACATCACCTTTATAATAACAATGAAAATATTTTTAAAAACACAACCAAAAAGTAGAGAAACAGATATTTAAAATTCTCAAATATCATTTAAATTTGTATTGCAATGGCCACATTTCCTTACTTGACTTTCTCATATGCTAAATTATGCTCACACGTTTTCCTTTCTGAAAAAATCCTTGAATTCTTAAATCTATACTGTTGAATCATTCATAATACCATCCTTATGTTGTGTTGGATTCCATATCATATATTAAAGATTCCATGTCATATCTTAGTTTATGTTTATATTAAGGAATTTAAAATTGATATTCAAATAAAAATCAGCTTTTCAAATGTTTTATTAACAAAAAATTGAAAATGTAAGAGATTTTTTTATTTCTCATTGTGATTAACTAAGGAATGATTAATTAATTTTACCAAAACCAGTTGAAAAAACAGAAAAAAAATGTCACACATATGCTATAAATAGAAAATGGGCTATAACAACAGGAGAAATTACAAAACAAACTGTGGCATTTTAACTTTTAAAAAGTTTTCAAATTAAGCTATACTAGTATAATTTTTAAAATATTATATATTTCTACTTAAAACATAGACTCCATCATCATAAAATCAATAAAAGGGAATTTTGTTAACAGCTCCTTAGTTTATAAAAAACTACTTTAATCTTTTCTGTATAATAGGGTACATCAATTTTCAGATTAGCCATTCCGGGAATTGTAAGAAATGTTTGCCAATCCTGGTTCTGTAAAGAAATTTTTATTTAGGACTAAAAATTTGACAGAATTTACACTTTTCAGATGACTAGACAAGCTAATTTGATTCCAATTTTCTGAAAGAGACCAAATTCTATACAAATAGGAAAGATTATTACTATGAAGATTTAGATTTAGTTTTTTCCTAGTCTGGCTTTTTGAGTTGTTAAAGTTAATGATAATCGTTTTCAGAGATATTGCTTAACACAAAAGGCATACTAGGTGGCATTTTATATACCAAAATATTATATTCTCTGGCAACTTAATTCTCATATTCATTTTGTTAAAGCAAAACCATAAATTACTATGGAATTTTAAGCTCAAAACAAGCTGCTCCTAACTCATTCTTCTCAAGCAAACTTTGGGTTGTTTGTCTGAAAGCTATTGTTTTGTTTAATGCCAATTTTCTTGTATCCCTATGAGACCTGAATTTAACAAGGAATTTACTCACTCACTTCTGTTTGTATATATTCTTGCCTGAATTTTCCTATAAAGAGTTGAGACCTAAACTTTGTGTGTGGGAAGAGTGGTGGGGGTAGGAAATAAATTTACTTTTCCAAAGTGATTCACCAAATTAAAAAAAAAAGTTAAGAAGGTGAAAGAAATGTTCTTTGAAAAGGAATGATTACTATTGTCCTCATAGTACTAACAGCATAGGTTAGCTTTCTCTAGAAAGTTTTCCAAAGGGCTCATCAACTGTGTAGTCAGTAATAGAATTTAATGCTGCTAAGTGCTCTCCTTGACGCTAAGTGATAATGACACCACACCATCATTGTATAGAAACAGTCAAGCTATATTAGTGTGAAGGCAAGGGCAATGGACCCCCTAAGGAATACGATTACATTATGTCAGTCTGCGAATAAATGAAATAAATGAGCTTACACAACTGTGTTATTATTACTTTACTCCTTCAAAGATCTTTTTGAGAAGTGTTCAAGCAAAAGATGACAAAAGATACATGCTACTCCAAAGCACAAAGGTGATTTGCTAAAATAAAGCAGTTTTGGGCCCACATAAAAACCCTACATTCATTTTTCTCAAATTGAAAGCTGTGTCTGCTGGTTGGTGTGAAGCCAATCAAGAGACAATATGAGTGAGATAATTCTGGTCTTACCTCTTGGTTTGTAAATGCCAGAAAAGCTTACACCTCAAGGTATATAGTGGATTTGTTTGTTTCATCATTTGGTTGGTTGGCTGACTGGTTGGTTGGTTTGATTTGGACTTTGAGAAAGGGTCTCACAATGAAGCTGAAGTTGACCTTGAAATTGCAATCCTGCCACCTCAGTTTCCCAAGAGCTGGAATTATAGGTGTGTGACACTACATCTGTTAAATCCATTTATTAAACTGCCCAGGCCTCAATGGAAGCATGCACTTTCAGAAGAAAATGTTTATAGTAATGCATAAATGGGTGGATAAAGAAAATTTTTGTACTTCCTCCCCCCAAAATAGTAGCAAAAACTTTACTCAGGTGGAAAAGGGTTAAAAGGAGCACAGTCAGACTAAAAGACTGATCTGCTAGCAGAGCAGTGCTGATGATTTCTGTTCTATTTCAAGATGGATTTAAGTGTTTTATGATCATTATTAAATTAATGGGCACAGCTAGAGGCCACAAACTGCCTAGCTGCAGGCCAGCTCTGGCCCCTAACTGACCTGAACAAAAGTCATTTGTCCTCCATATTTATTGAATAAATATGACTTACACAAACATGAATCCTGCACATAAATGTGAATTTCTATTTCTCATGAAATATTGCAAAATGTGGAGAAAACTGGGCCTAAATTTCCCAGTGAGCTCAATTACCTTAAGCTGAAAGAAGGCCATCTGTACTTTAAAATAACTTGATGTGTGCTAAGAAGCTTCTAAAGGCCCCATTCTACACTCACCCATATCACCTGAGGAACAAGAATTATTAAGGATTTACCATGACTCTATCCATATTAATTAATATTCTTTCTTCTTGTCACATCTTTACCTTACAGATAACTCTTCAGCGGTAAGAGTAGAGATTATCTATATCCTCTTACAGAAGATCATAATCTATGAGCATAGGTGATATTATAGTAAAGTTTATAGATGGTATATAGTTTACTGACTCACTAAGTAGAAGCAGTCAACCCTAATTAACTAACAACCACCCATTTAGCCAATTGAAATTAGCCGATTCTATTACATAAATAAATATGATGCTAAAGAAATTATATTTGGGGTTAGAAAACAAAAACAATGTAGAATAATGAAAACTTATGCTTATGCTAATCAATGTTTATGTTTTGTTTGTAAGACATATGGTTCTAAATTAGCTAGCCCATTTAAGGAAGAATGATGGATGTTTATCATTTCTAGTGTTTAATGGCATTGCTATGCTGCTAAAGAGAGCAAGTCAGCATGAATTTAAACCCCAAATGACGGAAGCATACATGTAGATGCATACACAATTAGCAGTGTTCATTTTTAGAATTGACATCCCACTCAGCCTTATAAAGAGACAATTCTTACCTTGTCAATGGTCCCAGATCGCCTGAGTCTTGGCTTCCAGCTTCACTGGGAGTGCTCACTGATTTCGAGGAGGGAGACATAGGGGTTGGGACTAAATAATGAAAATAACAGGTATCCCATGTTAAAAAATGCAGCGGCTGCACTGGAGAAGAGCAGTGTCAGACAAATCAAAGCAAATGGGCCCAAATTAAAGTGGTTGTATGATCAGGAGAGATTGAAATGGGATAAGGAAAAAAAAAGGAAAGAAAAGGAAGAAAGTCAAGTGAATTATTCATTATTTGGAAATTAAAATTTGAAATGAATTTAGACAGGATTAATTTAAGGATTGACAGGCCATGTCGACCTAAACAAAGTAAAATGGAGAACCAAAATAGCTATCCAGATAATTCAAATTAATCATTCGTCCAATATGAACTATCCAGATAATTCCAATTCTTCACTTTATTTTGTTAGTATAGATGTGACCTACAAAAGAAACAATATGGGGTGTCTATAAAACTGTAAAAGATTATGAAATAATTTTTAAATGGCTAAGGAAAGTCGGAACATCTGCTGTATGTTGGAATGAAATTCATGGCTTATCTTGGATAAACTACTTTGCCAGGATACATGACAGATAGAGGAAGAGTAAATGTTGAACCTGGTAATTTAAAGAAATCTCTCTTGAAACCAAGGGAAATGCCAGGCTGCTTTATTTTTACATCTAATTAATGGTTTCATGCCATTGTACTATTTACTGAGCTGGGGACTTGTTTTCCTTTGCCTCCCACAACTCTAAAAGACACGGCCAGATGTGTGGAAGTGAGCTGCCAGTCTGAAGCCAGGAAAGAAGTTCAAAGGCTCAGGTCAGCATGAGCTGAAAGTCTGAGAGAAAAGGCCAATCAAAATGCAAATGTCTTTTTCATCTCCATCCTTCAGATATAAGCGAAGTATCTTTCAGTTAGAAGCTGCACCAACTAGCCAGGATGGCTTTAGGCCAGACAGCAAGGGGTTCTTATTATCTCACATAGCAAAGAAGCCTATGGACAGAAAGTGCATAAAGGCAGATTCCCATTTGGTTTGAATCAGGTGCAATTTCCTTTTGTTTTTTATTTAATAGGGTAAAGGGCTTAATTATTTTGTCCAAATCCTATCACAGATCTGTTATAGGATCCAATGCCACATCTGTCAAGGAGCTGGAAATTCTCACGTGGATTTTCACTTAACTCCTTCATTACCCTCCATGCTAAGGTGAATGTATGTTGGAAAAATGGATGAAAAATGAAAATGGCCATTCTTGCCAGAGTCCTGTGGAAGAGAAGCAAGGAGAATTGAGAACTTATTTATGGGTTAGGGATAGTTCAGTATTCTGCTTTTCAAAATTTAAATACTGGCTTTAGGTAGGGTAGGAAAAATATGATGTACTATTAATGTGCTTAATCAGTGTTGACATAGCAACCACATTTCAAAGACTATTTTGAGGAACAAATATAAGAGATTGCAAGGTGTCTATTTTTTTTA
This sequence comes from Dipodomys merriami, assembly GCF_024711535.1. Classification (NCBI taxonomy): domain Eukaryota; kingdom Metazoa; phylum Chordata; class Mammalia; order Rodentia; family Heteromyidae; genus Dipodomys; species Dipodomys merriami. The sequence goes on along the minus strand of NW_027206068.1, from coordinate 43,475,152 downwards.
ATTTAATTTAATTTAATTTGTGAACATACTGTACAGAGGAGTTACAATTACATGGGCAGGATAATGCGTACATTTCTTACCAAGCATTGCAGCCTCCTCCTTTGTTTACCCTTCACATCCCAAGGTGTCTAATTTACATCAATGTCAGCAAAGTACCTGCTTCTCAAAGGAGATCCATAAGATACTCCAGATTCAATTTTTCATAATATAAAAAGGTTAAGTAAAATAATATAATTAGAAGTGTGTTGAATATGGACGAATTTTATTCTGAATATAAGTAACTATGGGAAAGAAATTTTATTTTTAGTGTAAGATGAAATTTTATTTAATGTAGAATTCAGTTACAGAATTAAGGAAAGATAAACCATTTTGAACTGATTCTGATATTATATTTATTTCAATAAATTATTTTGAAAGTTTCTTTGTTATCTTGGCTATTGTGTAGTTTTATGGACACCCGAGGCTTACTCTTAAATGTATGGAAAAACAAAAGAATAAAGGAAAAATAAAGTAATTGTCAGGTCAGTGGCAAATAAGTGCATGCATTGTTACCATCAACACAAATAAAATAAATAATAGCAGACCTTAGGAATAAAAAAAAAGGATCCATGAGTTACCAGCTGGGAATGAATGAGTTGGAGGAGGGGTATGTCAGTGAAAATACCAATTAGCAATGAAATCAAGATACACAATTGTCTAATCAATCAATTTAAACTTGTTGGTTGCAGCTACTAGTCTGCAGATTGTAAGTTTCCTAGAATTTTCCCACTAAGCATGCTCTTTTCAGCATTGAATGACATGTCTGTGATGGTTATGACATTTCTAACCAGATTTACAGCATTTATATAGGCAAAATGAAGTTGGATTCAGCAATGGAAAAGAAGAACATTTACTGAAAAAAAAAAAGTCAAGATTTTTTACATTTACCAAGTGGTAGCTCATTCAACAAACATTAAAAAAAAATGTTCATAACATGATGGAAGAGTTTGACCACAAAGGCAATCAGTAAGTCATTAGCAAACACTTAATGACTCTCCAACCTTCCCATCTCCTTCCAGCCCCCTCACTTCCAAAACTACATGCAACCTGAACCATTAACACAGAATTTCTTAAAATTAGAAAAAAAAAGTAAAGTCTGTAAAGCTAGTGACTTAAAAGATTAGTAAATTCTGCCATGGTATATCCTGTTCAAGTCTACTTGAGCAATTGTAACACAAAGTATTGTTAACTACCTAGAGGTGGCTCGGGCGATATACCAATGCTCTGAAGCAAAGCCTCTGTCTCCCGACGCTTGCGATCGAGATCTGAGTCATCCTGAACAGGTTCTTTCTTCTGCTGCATATCCGCCTAAAATGATTAGATGTCAGTAAGGAAAGTGAATAGCATGGCTATATTTATGCTTTTCCTGGTGGAAGCAGAAAATGTAAATAAGTATGAAGGATGAAAAATATACTGTAACTTCTCCATTTAATGCTAACTGACCTCATGCTTTGTCTTTTGGTTGAAGGTTTTTTTTTTTTTTTCTGGTTCTGTATCACATAGTGTGAAAGTTCCTCTCACACAGTTTCACATCAAGGTAAAGTATTTGTGATAAGAGTTAGAATGCCTGCAAAGAACTTTGTCTGCCTTGTCAGATCTCCTTGTCCCTTCTGCAGTCCTTAATGTGTGTGTGTGTGTGTGTGTGTGTGTGTGTGTGTGTGTGTGTGTGTGTTTGTGTGTTTGGATTATTCATATCATATCTCTGCAATGGTGCAAATAGGAATTGTTGGAAAGTAAAATTGTTTACAAAAACATGTAAATATGAACATTAATCATTTTTGAAATATAAGTTTATCATGGTTTAAAACAAACTAAGCTGAAATCAGTATTAAAACATTTTTGATTTTTAGATTAGGGATGTCAAACCTGTGCTTATATATCTCTTTATGAACCACACTATCTCTTCACAGGGAGAACATAAAAGCATATTCTCTTTTCTTTCACCACTCTATTTATTTAGAGCCAGTACTAGGGTTAGAACTCAGGATCTGGGCACTGTTCTTTAGGTAGTTTGTTCAAGGGCTGATGTTCTACCAGTTGAGCCACATTTCCACTTCCAGCTTGTTACTGAGTCACTGAACATGAGAGTCTCTTGGTTTTGTCTGTCTGGACTGGCTTCAAACTGTGATGTTCAGATCTCAACCCCCTGAGTAGCCAAGTTATCACAGGCTATCAGTTATTACTTTATGCTTTTAGAAATGGGAAAAGTGAGACCTGTCGTAAGTTAAATTCCAGACGAGGTAGAGACCAAAGAACACCTGGACCCACACTCCTTACCACTTGCCATCCCCATTCTCCTCAGGCTCTTTTTTGCTCTAGAAGAGGCTAAATCTCCACTGGGCAAAATTAGTTGGTTTAACAGCAAAACAAGGAGGTGGTTTGGATCTATCTTGTGTTTGCCTATAATTTCTCCAAATGCATAAAATGGGGGGGGGGGGAGAGCAGACAGCATAATTTGAAGTCTGATTTCTTACATAATATTGCATTTTGTTGTAATTCTATGAAAGTCAAGTTGTATATTAGAATGTCAGTTTCAAAGGAAACTGGATATTAGTAAAGGATAACAGGTGCTTTAAGACTACAGTAAGTGTTGACATTTGAAGGAAAGGAAGCATAATAACTTAATGCCTTTTTTGGCTTTGCATAGAAATGAATAGCCATTCCATGTCAAATCTCACCTCTATTTCACCCAAAACCAGCATATATAACAGCAAGCATCTCCACAGAAAAACCATTACGTATGATGTCAAGGACAAATAAATTATTACATCAATCAAAGTGCAATGGTGTAGAGAGATGGGGGATGCCCATCTCTCAAATGTAAAAGCTCAAATGTATCTACAATTATGTCTTATCTTGTTGGAAAATCATAATTGTTACAAATCTGTTACTCTGGCCTCCCAGCTTTGTACTATGAGACACTATATTTCAATTACAAGGCATCAGAATACATTATTTTCTTCCTTAAAAAAAAAAGCCCTGTATGTGAAGGGTAAACAAAGGAGGAGGCTGTAATGCTTGATAAGAAATGTACGTATTATCCTGCCCATGTAATTGTAACCCCTCTGTACAGCATGTTCACAAAAGAAATAAAAATAAAATGAAAAAAAAAGAAAAAGCCCTGTGTATGTAAGGAGGTGGCTATGGAAGTTTAGTATATTGCACAAAATTTTCTTCATAGGAAATTACTCCAAAATATTTTTGGCATTTGCTTTTTGTATAAGATATGAGCTATTTCTACACTGCTACAAGTTAAAAATACGGTATTTGTTGGACTGAGATGGTAAAAGGACATGCAGGCTGTGAACTAGGAGTCAAGAGTCTTAAATTCAGAGTAGAACAGCAGACAAGCTGTGTTTCATCTCTGGGTCTTTGCCGTTCTGTTGGAAAAAGAGAGCATGACCAAGGGTCTCTAAATTTTTTTTTTCCATTTCAAACACTGTGTCCTGTATGATTCTAGTCACTTCTCACTCGTATTCCCTTTAACCTAGGTTTCTTACAAATCAATGGAAAGCCATTGGCACCACTTTATATTTTTTCTAAAATGGTCCTGCAAAAAAATATATTTTCCACTGGGCACTAGTAGCTCACACTTGTAATCTTACTTACTCAAGAGAATGAGATCTGAGGACTGAAGTTTGAAGCCAGCCCAGGGAAGAAAGTCTGTGCAACTCTAATCTCCAATTCTCTAGCAAAACTTAGGAAGTAGAGCTGTGGTTCAGCATGACAGAGTGCCAGCTTTGAGTGAAAAAGATATGAGACAGCCCTGATTTAAACTCCAGTACTATATGACCACACACACACACACACACACACACACACACACACACACACACACACACACACACACACACACACACACACACACACACACACACACACACACACACACACACACACCTAAAACTAACATTAAGTACTAACCATAGCCTAAGCATTGGCATGTGGTATACCAGGTTTTTTAAAATTCTAAACAGCTATATTTGGTCTATTTTCACTACCAGAAAATAAAGAAAAAAAATTGAACAAAATACTAATCACATACTATGAAAGACTATGCATGCTTTCTCTTCCAGCTCAAAATCGTTTGCCAAGTACAGTAGGCACTAGATTCTACTCTTCAGTTTTAAGGCAAATAATCTGGACTAAGAAATTGTGTCCCATGAGCAAGTACCAGCTATAGGCTAAGTACTAGTGCCTTAGGAACTCAACAACTTTTAATCTTTACAACCCTGTAAAATAAATATGCCATTGTTTTCTTATTAAGAATAGGACTGAGGCTGAAAAAAGTTAAAGAATACTCAACAATAAAGACATCTCAGAGTTACACTTTGCAATGAACCTGGGTTTGGGGAACCTCTGCGCTATACCCTACCCACAATTTAGGTGATGTAAGCACCCAGGAGATGCAATGACCTATTCAATAAGAGTAACTTATTGTGTGGATAGCTTGCCCGTCTTGCTCAGATATCATAAAAGAATTCTTTGAGGGGTTTCCTGCTTATTCGCAGAAACAGCACTGGGAATCCAGTGATCTTTCCTTTTACCCTAAATGCCTGCATACCCAGTATTTACCTCTTTCTTTTTCCGTTCTTCTTCCTTCCGTTTCTTTTCTTCTCTTATTTGTGCTAAGCGCTGCTTTTTGCGCTCAAGCTCAGCTTTTAAGTCACTTTTGTCAGACATGTTGGTTACCTTGGAGGAAAAAAAAAGTAAGTACATATATAAATAGACTCCTTGTATTAACATTGTAAAAATCATTTGAAAAGAAATGTACCTTGAAAATGTGACTTTAGGATAATAACACTGTATTATTTAACCTATGTTGAAAAATAAAATAAAGTTAGGGTCTGGTCTAATTATACAATTCTTTCTCTACTAGGTCCACATAAATGACACAGAAGCTCAGTGCTATCACTGAACTTGTGATTTGAAAGAACAACTTAGTTGCAAATAAGTGAAAACAGGGCACATTTTCCATGTAAGTTTCTTTACAAACAGAAGAGAAAGGGAGACTTATTAAAGAATCATCATCATGATTTCTAGCTTAGAAGCTAATGGGGCAATTCATCCACACTGAGAAAAGAAAATAGGCTGTCATGAACCCTTAGAGTATACCCTGATCAAATTTCTATGGACTCAATAAACATTCTTCTACTAGGCTTGAAGATTTCATTTTTGCCTGCCATTTTATGCATCATGGAAGACAGCTGCAGACCTAACATGTTAATATTCTTTTTATGCAAAACTCTTCCTGAACTGTCACAATTAATTTTATCTCTAATACAACCTTATCTCTGTAAAACTTCCATTTGCATACTGAATGCAACCTCACTTATTTTGGCACTTTCCTTTTGCAAGTAGAGGGTGTTTGCATACACATGAAATGGGAGAAAATACTGGGGTAAGTTCTTGGGAAATTTTATCCGAACAAGATTTAATTTTCATTTTAATTGTGATAACAGGGTTCATGGTGAATGGGGCTGGAAATGCTTTCAAATAAGAGAAGGATCAATTACCAAAGATTATATATTTGCATCTTAGATTTTGAAAGCAAACAAGATGAAACCCTAAGAAATGAAAAATCCTTTTCTGATCTAAATTCCTGAAATAAAGAAATAGCCAAGAGTGATTAACTACAAAAGTCTTGAGTACTCACTTGTACACTATGCATATGCAGATATGATAAATGCATAATATATTTATTCCTATATAGATGACAGGGTGATGGAAGGCAAAAACTTACCAAAGGACACAGAACACTGACACATCCTCAAACCTCCTGACATTGTCGATTGAAGGTAATCATGAATCTGTAGTCATTCTAAGACATAGTTTCAATCAGCTACACAGACAGGAAATGTCATGCATTCTTACCATACACATGCCTACTCATAGTGCGATGGCAAAGACTTGTGAAATAACAATTTTGATCACAATAATCAATCTCTTTATTTTTCTACTAACAATTATTGAGTACTTAATCTCTACTGGGTCCTATGTAAGGTATAAAGATAGTCAGAAAACCAGTTTTGTTTTGTCCATTTGTTTGTTTGATTCAAAGAATGTTTAATTCAAATTTTTGAACATGTGGTGTGGCTGGAGACAGCCTCTAAAATATTGGCTTACTGATTACAGATGCCAGGCCCTTGGCAATCATTATTACATTTAATCTACAACTCAAGAAGAATGGAATAATTAATGCCTTTTTTGCAACTAAGATAATGGAGATCAGTAAGACCTGATATTATCCAGCCAATATGAGACAGAACCTAATTTTAAGCTTACTTGTGCTCTGACCTACGAATGTTTAAAAGCAATGCAGAGTACTCAATAATCAAGATGGATGGGAGGAGGGTGGGAAAATCCAGGGTGAATATGGAGGAATAGGTGGAATTGAACTGGGAGCAAGGGGAGATTTGGATTTGGAAAGAGGAACCCAGAAAATTGAGTTTAAGAAATAAAAATGAGTCTAAATCAAAATGAGTGTAGTAGGGGAGAGAAAAACATTATAGAAGAGAGAGAGAGAGAGAGAGAGAGAGAGAGAGAGAGAGAGAGAGAGAGAGAGAGAGAGAGAGAGAGAGAGAGAGAGAGAGAAGAAAAGAAAAGAAAAGAAAGAAATTAATCAATAAGACCCATCAAAGTATGGTATTCTCACAATAAAAACAAAGACACTCTATGGGGGGGGGTGGAGGGAGGAGTTGGAGAGGTGTGAAGGGAATGGATGGTAGGCTAAAAACAAAGGAGGATGTAACAATGCTCAATAAGAAATGTACTCATTACCTTACTTATGTAACTGTAACCCCTCTGTACAGTACCTTCACAATAAAAAATTAAAAAGAAAAAAAAGGCCCATCAAAAAGGAGTTGGGATACACTGTTGGTGGGAATGCAAACTTGTCCATTCACTCTAGAAAGTAGTATGGAGATTCCTCAAAATACTACACATAGAGCTTCCCAATCCCACTCCAGGGCATTTACCCAAGTGACCAAAAACAAGGCCATACTAAAGCTATCACCATAACCATGTTCATTGCAGCATCATTTACCATAGCTAGATATAGAACCAACCCAGATGTCCCTCAGTAGATGAATGGATCAAGAAGATGTGATACACACACACACACACACACACACACACACACACACACACACACACACACAGAGTGAAGTTGTTATTCCATCAGAAAGAATGCCATTTTCCCATTTTTAAGAAAATGGAAAGACTTGTAAAAAATTATATTAAATGAAGGAAGCCAGACCCAAAGAAAAATAGATTGTATGCTTTCTCTCATTTGTAAGAACTAGAATATGTCTATGATATTCTTAACAGGGGAACTCAATAACCCAATTGCTTAGTGCATAGGACCACATATAATGAAGCACATCAACATGAACTCCAAGATATAAAAACAAGAGGTTCATATTATGTGCTGTCTGTAATTTGTTTCTTTTCATTTCTCTTAGTTTTCGATACCTGGTGCCTTGTATATGAGATTAATCAATATATATAGAAGGGAAAGGGAATCACAGAAACAGCAGGACAAAGATAAACCAATGCAACATTGATATTCACTTGACACTATGTTGGATATCAACCTTACAACTTGGAGGGAGGGAATAGGGAGGGGTAAGCAGGAGAAAATGAGGGATGGGGTAACAATGATTAAAACCAAATGTACTTATTACCTTACTTATGTAACTGTAAGCCCCCCTACGCCCCTGCTCATCATCTTTTCAATAAAAATATTTTTTTAATGGAGTAGGGAAGTAGAGAAGATGAAACATGGATAAGAAACAGTAACATAGATGGGTAAATTTGATCTAAGTACATTATATTCAAGTTGTAAATAATCACAATTCAATTAGATTATTTTTTAAAAGACAAAGAAATATAAAGACTAGTTATGGAGGTATTTGAGAAAGCCTTGCAAATACAGAAAAGCGAGTTTTATTTGATATACTGTACTAGGGGATGAGTGATCACAGCAGCTTTCTGAAAGGAAAAGTGACAACATGAAAGTGGAATTTGCCTGAGCCTATTCTTGTCCCTGCCTGCAGAACAGATTGAAGCCGAACTAGGGTAAGACAAGCTGCTCGGAGATAGTGCCAACATAGATCTCAGTCAATGCATGTGCGGTGGGACAGGAACTGGATGGGAGACAGTATAGATGAGAAACAAAGAGCCAAGAAGGACAAAGTCAATGTTGGTGGCTGCAAAACAGAAAGACTTTGTAAGAATTTCTTTTCAAGAATACAAAGACGATGGTGATAAAAGAAGGCAAAGGAAATGACAAAAAAAAAATTAGCATGCCATAATTTTGTTACCAATGGGATTTGGGGGCAGAATGCATAAATACACTACTACTGATGGCATGAGAAGATGGAGAAGACGCTGGAGCTATGGAATAGAGATTTGAACCATATCTACCCACAAAAGGCTTTTCATGTGAGTCGTAGATATAAAGTCCATACAGAAGATAGGCAGATAGCAGAGAGGTGTACGGAGAAGTACTCTGCCTAACAAGGCTGCTCGTACCTGGTTCCCGCTTAGACGACCCATGCAGTTAGATCTTCTAATTTGTTTCTGTTGTTTTTAGAAATGCTAAAGAACTGGTAGCTATAAAAATGCTGGTGGCTAAAATTTCAACACCAACAGGTAAAATTCCTGGTAGAAGAATTTTTCTAATTTGGGGAGGGGAAGGGAAATAACAAAATGCTGGAATAAGGATACAGGTTGACCCATTGTAACCATGAGATGTACAAGACACCACATTGAAAAGGAACTTCACAACTTCTGGGGAGGTGGGGAGGGAAGGGATGGTAGGGGAAAAACAAAGGGGGGTCACAATGCTCAATAGGAAATGTATTCATTCCCTTACTCATATAACTGTAACCCCTCTGTATAGTATCTTTACAATAAAACATTAAAATAGAAAATAAGATTCTAATTATACATGTCATCAAAGTTACATACATTTTGTCAATGTGAACCAATCTAACTGTTGTGGCTAAATTTTTGTTTTCTGCCATCAAAAGTGAAATGTATAATCAGAAAGATCTCTGTTTAAGCAACAATTATGTCATTCTAAGCCAGAGGAAAAACTTCCTAGAAAACTCAACTTTCCCTCTTCAACATTTTCCCAGCAATTATCAACATTTTCTAAGTCAAAACTTTCATTAAGTAGAGATGATTTTTGAAAGTCCAAATCCTGTTTGAAATGTAGAGAGCTACAATGGGTAAGACCACAGCTCTACTGGGTTTTTCCAATTCTTCATTTTTGGATCCATTCCCAAACTGACACTTAGCCTCAACCTTCTGGGAGAACCAGATACCTAAAGAAAATTCTTCCTATCAAGGGGTTGGGAAGTACATGTTAGAGTAAATGAATGAGCCTTTACGCATAGGGTGAAATAGTGGCACAAAGTGCAGTGTCAGCATTGAATCCCACTGGCTTTCCCATGGGACTGGCCAGACTAACCCACTAAATCTCCCTTCACTTCAAACAAAGAAAATTGTGGAGCAAAGCATGAAGGACATGAGTTATAGAGGGCCCTGTGGCTAATATAGGTCACAGCTCAGGCAAGTCTGATGTTCTCAACAGAAGAAAATAAGCATTAGAGCTAATTATTGTTAACTTACTTCACACAAATCAAAAGCTGGTCTCTTCTTTTATTGACAAAATGGCAAGGGATCAAGGAAATAAATCAAAATTATTTTAGAAAACAAAAGGCTTCCCTGTCTAATTATCTAAATGTTCCTCCACCTGCAGACAAGGCAAGACTCTACTCCACCCAAGTTTTGGAATAAACACAGATTAGCTTCACCCAACTCCATCCATTCTGGGGTCACTTGATGCACTTTTGCCCTGCCAGCTCAGGATCTCTCACAGCAGTCCTGCACTGTGAACTCTCCCCTTTTCACTCTCTCTGAGCCTGGCTTCATTGCCAAATCCGCCCTTCCTGTTTGCTTTCACCACTCAACATGTTACCTCTTGCTCTCGGCAAACCCCTTGTTTCACCTCTGGTTGACCACAATCTCCTCTCCTGTTTTCCTTTCTTTGTCTATGCCCAACTCAAAGCATATCAAATCACCTACATCCTTTACTCCCTAATCATAACCACAACTTATAGACAAAAATAGTAAGAAGAATATAACTCATTTACTGGGGTTTGAACTCAATCTTGTTCTTATTATGTAGGTGCTCTTACCCCTGGGAAACACTTTTAGCCTTAATTTTTCCTATCCTACTTTTGAGATAAAGCTTCTCTTCCTGCTCAGGTTTGCGCCTTCACCATCAACCTATGGTAGACCTCCCGTGGCCTCTGACCATAACCTTCCCAATCTCAACCTCACAAGCAACTAAGATTATAGGCGTGAGGGATATTTAATGAACCTAGGTTATTTCTTAATAACCTAGGCAGTGAAGTTTGTTGCCATCACTAATAGTTTTGGTTTCTATCTCAATTCATGCTGAGACACCATTATATAATGACACCATGGTTGTCATTATACCCTGAGTGCAAATATCAACACAGTGATAAAAAGCACAGAAAACATTTCTGTGTAACTATGAAAACTGATTAATAGGTTGCTTTACTTTCCTGGTTTTGTTGTTCTTTTTTCTGTGTCTCTGTGTGTGTGTGCACGCGCACGTGTGTGTGTGTGTGTGTGTGTGTGTGTGTGTGTGTGTATGTGGAGAGAGAGAGAGAGAGAGAGAGAGGGAGGGAGGGAGAGGGAGGGAGGGAGGGAGAGAGAGAGAAATAGTTTTGTTATTTAGCTGAGGCTGACCTCAAATTCACCAATGTCTTGCTTCACTCTTGAAAATCATTTTGATCTTACAAAGCCCAGTTGTATCTTGGGGACTTTAGCACCCTCAAATTGCTCTCTCACTTAACCTACTTCTGATGACACACATTGATTTTTAAAGCCTGACTCAGAGACATGTTCAAATGCAATAGCTAGTATATATCTAAGACAAGAAGAAAAGGTCAGATAAGATGATGTTAAGTGAAATAAACCCCAAGATAAGGACACAAGTGGTTTTTTTTTTCTTTCTTGCTATTTATTCTAATGTATTTATTAGATACCACATGATTTTTTTGTTGTTGTTTTGTATGTCCCTCCCCCATGGTATAACCCCTATTTTCACTGTATTTGATGTTGGTATAGTTTGGGGAGCGGAAGAGAAAAAAACAAATTGTTTAAATAAGGATACAGATTGACCCATTGCAACAAATTGCAACAATGATGTGTACAAGATGTTATGTCGAAAAACAAACTTTATAATTTAGGCGGGGGGGGGGTGGGAAGCTGGAGGACTGTAGTTGTGGAGATGGGAAGAAAGGGATGGTAGGGGAAAATCAAAGGAGGAGGCAACAATGCTTGATAAGAAATGTACTCATTACGGGATGGGAAGGTGGCTCAGTGGTGGAGTGCTTGCCTTGCATGCATGAGGCCCTGGGTTCGATTCCTCAGCACCACATAAGCAAAAAGAAAAAAGCCGGAAGTGGTGCTGTGGCTCAAGTGGTAGAGTGCTAGCCTTGAGCTGAAGAGCTGAGGGACAGCGCCCAGGCCCAGAGTTCAGGCCCCACAACCGGACCCAAAAAAAAAACAAAGAAAAGAAATGTACTCATTACTTGCTCATGTGATTGTAACCCCTCTGTACAGTATTTTCACAATAAAAAACTTAATTAATAAAACCAAATAACCTAAATGAGAGAATTTAAATTCTTTCTTTTAAGGAAAATGAAAACTGGAAGATACAGTAGGAAAATCGCTAAGCATAGAAAATTCAGGACAGGTTCACAAATTCTACAAGCTAAAATGCTTTAGAAATATCAAAAAGAGTTAAGGTCTCAGGGATAGATTAAAAAAATAGTAGAGGAGCATGAGGCTTCAGGAAAAGGTTTAGAGAACTGTGTGTGAGCTGGATACCTGTTGCACATGCCTGTAAGCCTTAGCTACTTAGAAAACTGAGATCTGAGGATTCTGGTTTGAAGTCAGCCAGAACAGGAAAGTCCTTAAGACTCTTATTTCCAATGAATCACAAAAAATTCTGGAAGTGGAGCTATGGCTCAAGTATAGAGTACTAGTGTTAAACAAAAACAAACAAACAAAAAACTCAGGAATAACATCTAGGCCCTGAATGGAAGCCCTAGGGCCATCACAGAAACAACAACAACAACAAAAACCCTCTGTGTGAAAGATTTCTCAGTTGGCTACACCAGCGAAGAGGTTTCTTCTTCCTCACTTTCCCACCGCACACACATATCAACAGGCTTGAGGCTGGTTTTGAAATAACAAAGACAAATTGTTAATAAACTACAGACTTTTCTCCGAGAATTTTTTATTCTTTTGTCCTTTGGCTATTGCTGTATAATGTTTTCACTGCATTTGATGTTGGTATAATTTGTGGAGGGGAAGGGAAAAAACAAATTGTTTAAATAGGAATACAGGTGGACCCATTGCAACAATGAGATGTACAAGACGTTATGTTGAAAAACGAACTTTACAACTTTGGCTGGGGGAAGGTGGGGTGGGGGAGGGATGGGATGGGAAGGGATGGAAAGGGGAAACAAAGGAGAAGGCAACAATGCTTGCTAAGAAATGTACTCATTACCCAGCTCATGTAATTGTAATCCATCTTTATGGTATTTTCACAATAAAAAAAAGAATAAGAATAAGAACCTCAAAGATTACATAATCCAGTAACCGTATTTTCTAAATAGAAAAATTACAATGAATTTTTCCAGTTTTACAACCATTAAATCCATGTCAGAACTTAATACCAGATCTCCTTATTCTTGAATAACTTTGTGAGATAACGCCTCCCTTTCAGTGTTCACTTACTCAAGATTTTACTTATTTTAACACAAAGAAAGTTCTTCAATGAAAGGTCTTTATGGTGGATCCTCATCAGAAAATTTCTGGTCCAATCTTACTGTCATTCTCTCTCACCCTTCCTTGGCAGAGCACATAAATTGTATGAGGAAGTTGGTACCACAAAGAAAGCCTCTTGTGAAATTCTCAGGCATATCACCAAAGATAATACTGGGTGGTTTAAAGCACTGCAAAATTTTCATTTATTTTAGTAGAGAACTACTAGCACAATATATACACACCATTTTAAGTATCAATATTAATTTTTTCTATGCTATATTCAATTTTACTCTTTTAATTTTTTTATTATTGTCAAGGTGCTATACAGAGTGATGTACATAAGTAAGGTAATAAGTACATTTCTTGTCAAACTTGTTACCCCTTCCCTCATTCTTTTTTTTGGGGGGGGGGTCCAATTGTGGGGCCTGAACTCTGGGCCTGTGCACTATCCCTCAGCTCTTCAGCTCAAGGTTAGCGCTCTAACACGTGAGCCACAGCACCACTTCTGGCTTTTTTCTTTTTGTTTTTGTGGTGCTGAGGAATCGAACCCAGGGCCTCATGCATGCAAGGCAAGCGCTCTACCACTGAGCCACCTTCCCAGGCCCCCTTCCCTCATTCTTAACTAGGAAACCAGGCAATATTTAATACAGGTAAGCCTTTGTTCTGCTTTTATTGAGTTTTTGAACTATGTTTAGTATTTGAACTATGTTTAGTATTACTATGTTTCCAGCGATACTTTCACTGCTTTATATTCTGAGTGACCCAAATTGTTCTGCTTAAAGTGTAACTTGAGCATTAGCAATCGCAGTGCATTAAACAAGAGGGACTAGAGCCCTTAGCACAGACTCATTATGCTAGAGAGCAAAATCAATCCATAGGGTATCTGCTCTCTCATCTAGTTAACTGGGTAGGGATGAGAGCTCTTAAATCTTAGAGGACTTGACAGCTAGGGCTATTTTTGCCCAAAAGTTGTAAGAAATATCGCCTTATTTCTGACCCCTACAGTGTATTCCACTAATTTATAGATTCAACATGCCTCTCTGTAGAAAAAGAATTTTTCCTCAATTAAGAGAATCAGTCATTCATATCTTAGAGTAGATCCCCTTGAGGAGATACTCAGATATCAAGAGTCCTTAGGACACGAGAATTTCAAGTAGAACTCTTGAAAGGGCATAAAACTAGAGATGGAACAGTTTGAATAACTAGAAGGATGTATTTTGGGAATGAGTCTCCAGGAAATAGGGTAGAAGAGAAACAAGGGAACAGCATGAAGAAATCTAAAAAGAAGGACCTCATGAAAGGATCCTTTAAAACCCATAAACTTGGTCAAAGTAGATGGGAAAGTTGAATTGTCTGCTTGTGCTTTACAATGAACAAAGCCAAAGAATTTCTTTCTTGGTTTGTGACAAATCTTTACATTTATAGTAAAGGAAATTCACTCTCTCATTCACCAGTACAGATGTGCACGACACACCTACTCCCAGCATCCCCTCATCCAGGAAACTATCTTTACTAAATCACTACCAATACCGATCCATTGATACAATTTTTCCTGCCTGAATTACATTTTTAACCTGTTTTCTGACTCTAAAAGGACTAGATAGCAAAATCTATTCAACTTATAACTGACAGCCTCCATTGTTTATCTCAAGTAATAAACTTAGCAATCAAGAATGTATGGTTCAAAATGTCTTAAGGATAAATCATCATGCTGAAGGTTGGCTTTTCTCCTTAAAATTTATACAAAAATAATCTGTACTTTAAAACAGAGCACTCTTACTGCATTTGCAGCTGTTTTCTCAGAGTTGCTAAGATGATAAATGAACATGTCTAAAAATAAATGTACTCTCAATAACCTGAAGGGTTGATCTTTAAAGCAACTGATAACAAAACAAGACAATCTTTAGACATAACTAATTTCAGCTGAGACTTGGAGTCCTGAGCCTGCTGTTCTTGGGGCCATATTGTCTGCGCAATCAAGTTAATTAAAAACAACACTGGCCAGTAGGCCTACTTACTGTGGACTCTTTCCTGACCTATAGAGGCTGTGAGCTAATGTGTGATACCAGGAACTCCTTACCCATCATAAGAGAAAATAAATTTAAACTCTCATCATAAAAGGAAATTAAGTCCAGGAATCTGTGGCTCACACTTGTGATCCCAGCTACTCAGGAGACTAAGATCTGAGAACCTCAGTTCAAAGCCAGCCTGGACTGGAAAATCCAAGCAGGAAAATCTGTGGGACACTTATCTCTAATTATTCACACATACAAAGAAGAAGAAGGAGGAAGAGGAGGGGGAGGGAGGAGGGGGAGGGGGGAGGGGGAAGGGGAGGGGGAGGGGGGAGGAGGCGGCAGCAACAGCAACACAGCTAGAAGTAAAGCTGTGGCTCAAGTGGTAGAGCAATAAAAAAATAACTCAGGGTCAGGGCCCAAACCCTGTGTTCAAGTGCTAGGACCAGGACAGAAAAAAAAAAAAGGAAAATTCAGCATCCACTGATAAAATTAGGGAAGGACAAATTTTAATATTTAAAAAGCAAAAATAAATTTTCCTAATGTAAGTCAGCAACAATCATGCTCACAAGAAGTCAACTTACTCAATCTTTTAAAAATAGATGTTACCGCCAGGTGTCAGCTACTCAGCATGTTAAGATCTAAAGTTCATGGTTTAAAGCCGACCTGTGCAGGAAAGTGCATGTAACTCTTATTTTCAATTAACTACCATAAAAACCAAAAGTGGCACTGTATACTGTAGCTCAAGTAGTAGAATGCTAGCCTTAAGTAAAAATGTTCAGGGACAGCATCCAGGCTCTGAGTTCAAGCACCAGGACCATTACCAAAAACAACAACAACAACAAAAAACAACAACAACAAAAAACCTCACATGTCAGCATCAGTGTCTTGTACCTATAATTCTAGTAACTCAGGAAGCTGAGATCTAAGGATTGAGGTGGGAAGCCAAAGGCAGGGAAGTTCAGAAGCTCTTATCTACAATTAACCACCACAAAGTAGAAAATGGAGCTATGGATCAAGTGGTAGAGTGCCAGTCTTAATCTACAAAGCTAAAACACAAGCAGACCCTGAGTTCAAACCCCAGTATGAGTGCTCATGTATGTGCGCGTGTGTGCACATACACACACACAAATTTGAATGCATTCTACTGAATTTTATGGACCACAATTGAAATGATCATGGAGGGAGAAGTACAAATAGAAAAGAGATGTATAGAAAAGATACTCAAAGTAAACACCTTCCCAATTGAAGAGTTATTATTCAAACCCAAGTCTCTTAAGATAGTTAATCATTGCCTGTGTCTTTAGTTATATTCCTCCCATATCCCTTGACCCACTCTCTTGGTCTTAGAATCTTATTGGTGTATTCTGCTTCTCTTAGATTGGTTCTTTGCTGTGTCATTCACATCTGTCAGCAATTTTCATCCCAGTGTTGTTCCACAAGCAGTAAAAAAATAAGACAGCTGAGAATAACACAGAGCAACTAAAGATCCCGTAACTCAAAGTGGTCAATGGTTACCACTGTGTTCACAGAAGGAATAGCCAAAGCTTCAGAAAGTAGGTGAATTAAAGCATCAGAGAGACAGATTGGCATGGGTAAATGGTACATCATAGACAAAGAAGGAAGCATGAACAAAGGTGGAAAGGAAAGGAAGAGAATGGCCAATCTGTGGGATTGAACACTGAGTATAAAGGAAGGCTGAGTGAGATGAGTTTGGAAATACAACTAACAACCAGATTCCTAATTAAATGTCCAGCGCTGCAGTTTGCACAGAAATGAAGGGAAAGCATACTGAGGGTCTTTCAGTGCTCAAGCCAGGAAAGCTCCAGGAAAACATGGATGTATCGCTCACCCTATAGTCAAAGGCCTGCTGGGCCATGCATCAAAGGAATCTGAATTTCTCAGTAGGCAGAGGAAATTTGGAAACATTTGAACAAAGAAAAAACCCTATCATTTATTACAATTATATAATTCATACTGTATTCGCTTTTCAAAGGAGAGGCTACAACTCACTGGTGAGTGTACAACAACTGAGAGGTCACAGGCAGGAATTTCCTTATGAAGAGATTTAGAACTATTAGAAAGCATTGACAGTACTGCTTAGAACATCTATCATTTCATAGAACTTACTTTAAACACGCATACATACATATTCATTTTTATATGCACCCTTTTCTTCCCTACTACTTGAGCCACAATCTCAAGCCTTTTAGCTTTCATTCTTTTTCAAACGTAGTCTCACATTTATGTTGGGTAGTCTGGATAGCAGTCCTCTTATTTATGCTTTAGATGAAATGACATGTACATACTGCCACACCCAAGATATTTTTCCCTAGGCTAATCCTCTCAATCTCTGCCTCCCAAGTAGCTAGTTATAGGCATGCACTACCAAGCCAGGTTTTATTCTTTATTACTATTAGTAAAGGTTAAATGTTTAAAATCTGTTGGACCTCATTAATTCTAAAACAGATAAATTTTAAATTCTAATGTTGATTCCTATCTTTGTACCTTGTCACTCAACACTTTTCATATCATGATCCCCATAGAGTTATGATGGTATTTTCACAGGATGTCAGTGAGAACAGAAAAGGCTGTTTGCTACCAAGGGAGACTAATCAAGCTTTAACAATCCTCAGGACCATGAGATCAGTATCTGGATGCTCATGAATGTGTATATCCATTTGCAAATTCTACCACAGAATGACCAAAGCTCATAGTGCTACATGTTTAAATCCACTGTGAGTAAAAGTAGAGGAACACAAAATGAAGTGTCCCTAAATACTTCAAGCCATAAATATACCAGGGCAGGTATCCTTACCCATATTAACCTACATTTTTAGCTACCCTAACAGGCTCATGGGAGTGTAGGAAATCAACACTGCCAGAAATGCAGGGACATAGCATGCTTCCTGCAGAGCCTGCCAGCAGAAATGGTGAATGCCAGGACAGGATTTGGAAAATGGGTATTTGCCTCATTGGCACAACCTTTATATCTCTTTTAGAAAAACAGCCATCTGAAATCCTTGGCTACAAATGGACTGGCCTGGCAAATAGCATTCTGTACATGAATGGATAACTCCATGGTATGAGACAGCATTCACAACAGATTTCTCAACTGGCTCTAAAAGGCTTAAACGTGTCTGATACTACAAGTATTCTTTAATTCAAAAAGTTTTGAATTTAGCTACAGTTTCAACCATCTGTCTCTCTTGGTGAAAATAGGATATAGGCCTGTATATAATAGCTTTTAAAGAAAACCCATGTTGGTAGATAGAATTTTAAAATGAAAGACGAATTATATCACAATTTTCTAGATGATTTTACGCAGCGACAAAGTATCTAAAATAAGCAGCAGTTGACATGAATGCTCCTACTTCCTTTGAGGTCTGCTCCTATCCCAGATCATTCCTGGACTGAGCATCACTTCAAAATGGACCATTTCTACTCAATCATAGACTTTCAAAGCAGCAGAATGGAGGCAATAAAGTAAGTCCTCCTATTTTAGTGACCACAGCAGAGGCAGTGAGGGACAGTGATAGATAGTACCTGTGAAGAATTTGGAAATAACGGAAATACGCAGAACCACTTTCTGAGCTTTAAACTTTTCTGAAAAGGTAGGACATCTCCCAAGTCACAACCACAAAGGAGACTATCAGCTTTCAGGGGAAACCAAATAAAGCTAGGTTAACCAAATATAATGGAAAGCCACCACATAATTAGTAAAATCTATACAATTAAAGGATAAAAGAATCCTCGATGACAGAAGGGTCATGAATATTTGAGGTTTTTTTCCTCCAGTGTATTGATGGGAAAAGGGCAATGTGACTGATCGTCATCCAGTCAAGAATGTTAACCCAGGTGCAAAGGCTCAGCCTATAATCCTAGCTACTAGGAAGGCTGAGATCTGAAGGATCGTAGTTCAAAGCCAGTCTGAAGGGGCAACAACAAATATCCACAAGACCCTATCTCAACAGAAAAAAACATGTTTCTATACATCTGTTACCTAGTTACAGCAAGAAGTATAAAGTCTAGGCTGTCACTAGAGGAGAAAGTGAGACCCTTTCTCAAAAAATAACCAGAGCAAAAATGGCTGGAGGTGTGGCTCAAGAAGTAAAGTGCCTAATAATCATGAAGCCCTGAGTTTAAACCCCAGAGCCACCAAAAGTTAGGATGTGATTAGGTAACCAGCATCACCTCGACATGCCCTCAGTACACGAGCATGCGCCCACACTCATGAGCACACAGTCACTCGACCCCAGGTTCTTCTGGAAGATCACAGCACACTTCTCCCCACAGCTGCAGTCCCTGCTGTGCCCTGACTTTTCAAGGAGAACGTGGGGGCAACGAGAAGGAGGTTAGGAAGATTTGCTCCCGTGAAAGAGACAGAAGAATCATCTTGCCTGGGAGGATCTGACCAAAGTCACTTATGCTTCTGTAAAGCAGGCAGAGTCACGCTGCTTTGCAAAGCAGTTGTAAATTAAAATGTTTGCCCTCGAGAAATGTTTACTCCCTAAAAAACCATCAAGAATGTTGAAATTGCTAAGATTCAGGAAGTTCAAGTAATTTGGTTACATGATGCTAACTTTATCTTTTTATTAATTTATTTCATTTAAACTAGTACTAAGCTCTACAAAGTCCAAAGTGCAGTTATAAAACCCATGGGAGTTACACAAATGGTCAAGAAAGAGTCTGTCTCACAAGCTCTTAACATGGTCTGGGAGCAGTTGCCATGGAGACTGGCAAAAACACATGACAAGGTAGAATGCACTACGATAGCATGCAGTCTCTGGATTGTGAAGTATGCTTCATGAAGGAGGAGCTGCAGGAGCTAGACATTGATGAGTGAACAGGATGTGAACTAGGGAGCCCTTCCTGTGGAAGGAGAGCATTGTGGTTAAATGACCAAGGAAGGGGTCCCCAGCCTGTGTATGGAAAACACATAATTCAATGGGACTAGAGGATATGGATGGATGGAGTTAGGATGGCAGAATGTGGGACAATGTGGGACACGCAATAGGTGATCCAGGAACATTGGTTCTTTTCTTCCAACCTACCTCATTGCCGAAGAAAATTATTATTCCTCATACAGGTTAGAATCATATTGGGTACCAGGTGCTCATGTCTTAGCTACTCAGGAGGCTGAGATCTGAGGATCTCAGTTCATAGTCAGCCCAGGCAGCAAAGTCTGTGAGAGATTCTTATCTCCAATTAACCACCAAAAAGCAGAAAGTGGAGCTGTGGCTTAAGTACTAGAGTGCCAGCTTTGAGCCAAAAACCTAAGCCACAGACAGTACACTAGTACTGACACTGAAAAAAAAGACACGCAGACCGACAGAAAGAAAGAAAGAAAGAAAGAAAGAAAGAAAGAAAGAAAGAAAGAAAGAAAGAAAGAAAGAAAGAAAGAGAGAAAGGAAGGAGAGAGGGAGGGAGGTAAACAAAGAAAGAGGAAGAAAGGAAGGAGAAAAGAGAAAAAAGGAAGAAAAGAAGGAAGGAAGGAAAGGGAAAAGAAAAGGAAAAAGGAATAGAAAAGGAAATAAAGAAAAAGTAGGAATTTAAGCATTTCCTTGTTATGTCAATATAGTCTACTCAGTTGTGTTAATGCCAACACTAATATTAACACTTCCCTCACATATCACACCTTTGCTGTATAGGATGAAAAAGTGAGAAATTAAGCTTCCAAATAGATATATTAGCATGTGTGATACATTCTTTGCATAATAAAAAGCACATAGGGTGGAAACTCTATTAGCTATATTATCTCTAATTTTCTCTTTTTAATAGTCAAAGAATATGTCTGAGGTTTCCTGACATATGGCCTTTAATGTCACCTATTTGTCTAGCCTCAGTTCGGGGGAAGGCTTAAAAGACTCTAAATCACCAGGTGTATTAAATCATTACTGAATGGAAAAACCAAAACAAAAATATAAATCAGTGAGAGAATAAGTTAAGTATAATGTTAGCTCCAGTTTCTTTGCTTTTAATGGTTATGACAACTCCATCTAACACATCTATACTATTCTCAGTCTGACAGGAATTTATATGGCAGTGTTCATTCACTGAGGAATGAACACATGTTACAACCTGAACAGTCACTAGGAAAAGGAAGTAGACACAGATTATTACATTTAATTTCCAATTTCACAATTGTTCATTTACACCAGCAGCAAGTAAATGGCTGAATCTTACCAAAAGAAAAAGTGATGTAAGGCTCTTCTAATGACTCATATATTACTAAATTTTGGGAGATGCAATGTAGAAATTGCCAAACAATGCTGTGACTTGTTATTAATGGTCTTTGTAGACAGCCCTCTCTGAAGGTAACACATTGAAATTCTCTAGGCACTAAGAACTCACTACACACAGTTAACCCACTCTACTTTTTGAATAGCTTGAGTTAATATGAATTCTACTTCTCACTAGAAGTTGGGTTACAATTGATGTCTTTCCATATCTATTTGCTAATAGTAGAATCCTTGTACCCAGCCCTTCTTCTGCATGTAACTACAGTCTAACGCTTTGTTTCTTCAATGTTGCCCACTTTGTGTGCAAGCAGTGTTAGGGGAGGGGCAAAAGCCAGGAAGAAACGGAGGTCACAGAACAACAGTATCTACCAGATGACAGCATCTACCTCCATCACAGTCAGACTCTGGTTGTCAAACTTTCACCTGTGTTACTGACTCTAAGCACAAGGATCTTCTAACTTGCTGGAATCCAACAAGCAGAATGTCCCCATGATTCAATCACAATGAATTTCTACCACTTTAGAGCTTAATTTAATGCATGGAGCAACAGGGAGGTTGGAAACATACCCTCCACAGACCCAAATTGAAGATGAGAATAGAAATCAGTTTTATACTGAAAGAGATCTTTAGCCTAAGATTGCACCACAACCTAGAAAAAAAGAACTGACAGAAAAAAATTCTCTCCTTCATAATGATGTTGCCCTAGTCAGTCACTACCATCAGGCACAGACAGAAATATGCCGACTGATCTAGACTCAGGAAAACCGGGCTTCTAGAATGCCAGGGATTAGCAAGCTCACATTGGGCCCAGACATCCAAAAGGTCATTTCCTTTGTCTTAGGAAATCAATGTTTATATTAAACATAAGAAAGCAATACAACAGAGAAAAACTCAATCCTACAAGAAATGGAGAATTAATTGATATTTATGTTTTCAAATCTTGTCATAACAAAAGGAAGCAGTACGTTTTTTCACGTCCCGTTTTACAGGTGAAGAAGATGAGGTGAAGGGAGGCAGAGTGACTTGTCAAATGTCACTGTGTAGTAAGTGGTGGAACTGAGAGACCTGAACCTCAGTCTCAGAAATTACATTCATTTATTACTTAATCAGAATCACTTTGCATTGTTTTGCAATCAAAGCAAGTATAAGAACAAAAGAGGAGGACGAAGATTAAGACAACCATGGAAATATTTGTAAAAAAAAAAAGAAAAGAAAAGAAAGAAAGACAAATGATAAAGGACTGTACCCAGACCCTAGTTCAAGCCTCAGTACTCTCTCTTTCTCTTTCTCTCTCTCTCTCTCTCTCTCTCTCTCTCTTTCTCTCTCACTCTCCATCTCTATCTCTCCATCTCTAACTCTCTCTCTCTCTCTCACACACACAAACAGTATATTTGCTAGTGAATAAATGCAGTAGATTTCTAAATAAGTAACTTTGACAAATATTACTAACATGTTAATCTGCATAAAGTTTCTGAGATCTGTATCCATGTCATTTATACATTCCTTAAACTAATAACTGCTATTTGCTTTGAAAAAAAGGCAAATGTCTGGTTAGCCTACAAATTCAAAGAAGTCATTATTTTCTTTTGTTTTTAATTTATTTTATTTTATTTGTGAACATACTGTACAGAGGGGTTACAATTACATGGGCAGGATAATGCGTACATTTCTTACCAAGCATTGCAGCCTCCTCCTTTGTTTCTCCTTCACATCCCTTCCCAGCCTCCCCCCTCCCCCCCAGTCCCAATCCTTCTCCCTCCCCCGCCCCCCCGCCCCCCCCCCCACAGACATTGTAAAGCTCGTTATGGACATGACAACTTGTACTTCTCACATTGTTGTAACAGGTCCACCTGTATCCTTAAACGACTTGTTTTTCCCCCTCTCCTCCACAAGTTATACTGACATCAAATATAGTGAAAGCAGGGGTTATACTGTGGGGGAGGGACATACAAAGCAACAAAGAAATAATCTTATAAATGCGTTAGACACACATGCATGAAAGAAAAAAACATTAAAATACATATCTAAGGGTTCATTTTCCTAACATCACATTATCTGACCTTTTCCGCTTGACTCATACATATACTACATATTGCAAATAAGGGAAACCATGGGGCCTATGTTTCTTTGGGCTTACTTCGCTTAATATAATTTTTTCCAAGTCTTTCCATTTCCTAACAAATGGGGCAATGTCATTCTTTCTGATGGAGGCATAGAATTCCATTGTGTATATATACCACATTTTCTTGATCCATTCATCTACTGAGGGGCATCTGGATTGGTTCCAGATCTTAGCTATGGTGAATAATGCTGCACTAAACTTAATTATTGATTCCTTCCTTTCTTTGAATCCCCATGTACTTTGCCAAACCTGTCAGGAATTTAGCACCTTTAGCCATATATGGTTACCATTTAATAAGCGAAATACATGACAATATACAACCACATCACAGATATTAAACTCTTTCAGTTTTCAACTAGACATCAGTACATAGACCTATACCTTATTCATTTTCATACACATATATATATTTATTGTAAAGATACTGTAGCTTTAGTATGGCTATGTTTGAGATTACTTGGGTGAATGCCCCAAACTGGGATTCCTAGGTCATAGGGGAGCTCTATGTGGAGTCTTTTGAGGAACCTCCATACTGCTTTCCAAAGTGGTTGAACTAGTTTATACTCCCACCAACAATGCAGTAGGGATCCTTTTTGGCCACATCCCCTCCAACATCTGTTGTTATTAGAGTTCTTGATTACAACCATTCTAACTGGGTTGAGGTGGAATCTCAATATTGTTTTGATTTGAATTTCTTTTTTTTTTAATATTTTATTTTATTTTATTTGAGAACATACTGTACAGAGGGGTTACAATTACATGGGCAGGATAACGCATACATTTCTTACCAAGCATTGCAGCCTCCTCCTTTGTTTACCCTTCACCTCCCTTCCCAGCCTCCCCCCTCCCCCCTACCCAATCATACCCCCTCCCCCCCCACACCGACATTGTAAAGCTGGTTTTGACATGACATTTTGTACTTCTCATTGTTGCAACAGGTCCACCTGAATCCTTAAACGACTTGTTTGTCCCCATCTCCTCCACATGTTATACTGACATCAAATATAGTGAAAGCGGGGGTTACACTGTGGGGGAGGGACATACAAAGCAACAAAGAAATAATCTTATAAATGCGTTAGACACACATGCATGAAAGAAACAAAAACATTAAAATACATATTTAAGGGTTCGTTTTCCTAACATCACATTATCTGACCTTTTCCGCTTGACTCATACCTATACTAGATATTGCAAATAAGGGAAACCATGGGACCTATGTTTCTTTGGGCCTGGCTTACTTCACTTAATATAATTTTTTCCAAGCCTTTCCATTTCCTAACAAATGGGGAAATGTCATTCTTTCTGATGGAGGCATAGAATTCCATTGTGTATATATACCACATTTTCTTGATCCATTCATCTACTGAGGGGCATCTGGGTTGGTTCCATATCTTAGCTATGGTAAATAATGCTGCAATAAACATAGTTGTGCTGGTAGCTTTAGTGTGGTCTTGTTTGTAAACATTTGGGTAAATGCCCAAAAGTGGGATTGCTGGATCATAGGGGAGATCTATGTGAAGTCTTTTGAGGAACCTCCATACTGCTTTCCAAAGTGGTTGAACAAATTTACATTCCCACCAACAATGAAGTAAGGTTCCTTTCTGTCCACATCCCCTCCAGCATCTGTTGTTGTTAGAGTTCTTGATTTTTGCCGTTCTAACTGGAGTGAGGTGATATCTCAATGTTGTTTTGATTTGCATTTCTTTTATGGCTAGGGATGTTGAACATTTCTTCATGTGTCTATTGGCCATCCTTCTTTCTTCTTCAGAGAAGCTTCTCTTTAAGTCTTTCGCCCACTTATTTATTGGGCAGTTGTTTCTTTGAGGATTTGTTGTTGGGTGGTTTAATTTTTTGAGTTCCAAGTATATTTTAGATATGTGACCCTTGTCCGTTGTATGGCTAGTAAAGATCTTCTCCCAATCGGTGGGCTTTCTATTGATCTTGCTAGCTATGTCATTTGCCCTGCAGAAGCTCTGCAACCTTATGATTTGCATTTCTTTTATGGCTGGAGAAGTTGAGCATTTCTTCATGTATCTATTGGCTATTCTTATTTCTTCTTCAGAGAGAGAAGTCTCTCTTCAAGTCTTTAGCCCACTGGGAAACCTATCAATATCCCAACCTCATTCTTCAAGGAAATAGAAGAAGCAACCCAAAAATTCATATGGAACAATAAAAGACCCCAAATAGCAAAAACAATCCTTAGAAGAAATAACAGTGCTGGAGGACTATCAATACCAAACTTCAAACTCTATTCCAAAGCCATAGAAATCAAAACAGCTTGGTACCAGCACAAGAACATACCTGAGGACCATTGGAAAAGAACTGAAGACCCAGAAATCAACCCACAAACCTATAGCCACCTACTATTCGAAAGGGAGCTAAAAAATAGAATGGAAGAAAGACAGCCTCTTCAGTAAATGGCGCTGGCCAAATTCATTTAACACCTGTAGAAAACTAAAGCTAGATCCTTATATGTCACCCTGCACCGGAATCAACGTCAAATGGATCAAAGACCTTGAAATCAAAGCAGACACTCTGAAAACATTGCAGGAAGGAATAGGAGAAACTCTAGGGCTCCTTGACACAGGCCAAAATTTTCTTAATAGATACCTAGAAACACAACAAATCAAAGAAAGTTTGGACAAATGAAATTGCATGAAACTGCAAAGCTTCTGCATGGCAAAGGACATAATAAACAAGATTAATAGAAAGCCCACAGATTGGGAGAAGATCTTCACTAGCCACACAATGGCCAAGGGTCTCATATCTAAATATACTTAGAACTCAAAAAATTAAATCCCCCAACAACAAGTCCTCAAAGAAACAACCGCCCAATTAATAAGTGGACCTTATTCATTTTCAAGTATGGGCCAGGTACTCATTCTTGCTTATAACTGGCATTCTATAAGTACGAGATAAATGTGCTTCACTGGAATTTTTTGTTAATCTCTTAGAAAAACCAATGCTTTTTCTAGTTATCATCAATAAAAAAGATCTAGATTTGTGAGCTCAATTTTCTAGGAATCTATTATTTCTGGCGATGCTAAAATCACTCAAATTCTTTTCATATTCTAAACAGGTATTCTCTCAGATATACCAGAGTTAGATGAGATATGTGGCTATATATCCATTAGGGATGCTCCCTTGAGTCTGTGGTTACCTTCGCAACAGATAGGTCTCATGTACTTTCCTCTCTTTCATAGTCATTTGTTCATTACAAAACTTCCCTTTCTGGGACTGGGAAGGTGGCTCAGTGGTAGAGTGCTTGCCTTGTATGCTTGAGTCCCTGGGTTCAGTTCCTCAGTACCACATAAGCAGAAAAAGCCAGAAGTGGTGCTATGACTCAAGTAGTAGAGTGCTAGCCTTGTGCTGAAGAGCTCAGGGACAGTCCCAGGCTCTGAGCTCAGGCCCCACTACCGACAAAAAAAAACACTTTCCTTTTCTATCCCTTAGATCTACACTTAAGGCCTCCTTTGAAGTCAAGCAAGATCATTTACTGGTTTTGACCAATGAGGTGTAATTAGAGTTTGCAGTGTGTCACTTCTGGTAGGAGGCCTAATACCCAGAATGCAATTTGCCACAGGGATCAGAAAAAGAAAATCTCAAAATGAAGCATCTCTTGTCACAGGTCTCAGAATGGATATGAAATGCTTTGTTTATCCACAATGGACATGAATAATGAGCAGGAAAATCTTTCCTTGTGTTGTTCTGCTGAGGTTTGAGAGTTGTTTACTGAAACATCAGGATTCAGCCTAACCTGAACAGTCTGCCCTTGTACCCAACTCCATCCCTGTGAGCCAGGTTTCTGGTACTTTCACCTTTCTTGAATTAGGGTTGGGAAGTGTCAAGAACCTTTCCTTCAGTCAAATACAACTGTGGAATGTCCTGTGAGGATGATAAGACAATGTTCTCACTAACCAAAGTCACCAGAAAATGTGCTCTGGCTAAAGCAACATTCATTCTGTATTTTCCCTTAGAGAGGAAAATACATATTCTCCATGTCCTGCTCATATCTACCTGGCCAGCATTCAGGAGGTGATCATGGACCTGGTGTCCTCTTTCCAATATCCTGAAGGATCCCCCAAAGTCAAGTTTTTCTCCAAAGTTACAGAGGTACTTGGTTCAGTATGGGTAGAGTATACCAGTGAAAAAGGAAATTGGAAGAGTACCTTCCTTCCCACAGACTGCTGCGTTTGTAATCAGTCTTTCCTACCTTCTTTAAACTAAAAAGCTGTAATAGTTTGGCCCTCAAATTGTAAGTATTCATATTTTTTATTTTAAAATGTAAGAGGCCCTTAAAGGAAATGAGCAGTTTCCCTCCACCCTCTGAACTTGATGGCATAAGATACAAGATTTTTACCCTTATATGATATGTCAGTTACTTTTCAGCAGTATTTGGGAAAATATTGAGAAGCTTAAAAGAGGAGAAAATCTGTAAGTGCTCAAAACCCCAAACGTTGTCCTTGTGTGGTCCAAGTCTGCATCGGGAGATTTAGTTTGGCATTTTCACTTATGTAAATAGAGTCTCCCTTTCCTCTGAGCCCAGAGGCATTCAAACAGGAGGATCCTTTTTCCAAATCAGGGTAACCTATACCTTCTGAAAGTGAATGAAGTCACACTTTTAAAGGAAGCAGGCAGAAAAGTATTTTGTTATTCTTCTTCCACAAAATACACACCAGTTCCTACAACCCCTTGCTATTTTGATACTGATGGACTGAATGGTGAAACAGGAGAGGCTAGTCATTTTCAAAGAGGACTTGGTGTCAAAACTCACCTCACTGCGCCTGCTGCTCTTTCCACCAGCAAACTATTGACATTCCACAAGTGGATTGTGAGACAGAATCCCAGGTCATCTGAACTCACATTATTTTCAACATTCAACAACTTGATAAACATTTAAACATTTCCATATGGTGCACTATAAGATCTAAAAGTACATTCTATAGGAGAGGACTGCATTCCATTCCCACAAGTAAAATCTTCATCTTGTCCAACAAAGCAATAGGCACTATTTCAGGATTAAGCAGACAGTCTAATGAAAGCTGTAGATGAAGGGTTTTTATAATGTTGTGCCATCATTTATTCATTAGAGCTATTTCTAATATACTCATTGTTCTCATGGCATTAGAATAAAACAGACATTTGTTAACAAATCAAGATTTCCCTCCTCTTTCAGCAAAAAGGAACTAAGGAACTGGGAGCGGTGTCAGATCAAAGCCGCATCATAACTAGCCTAAGGGAATCCTAGAAGAAAACACATCCCAGCCCTCATTTCCAGAAGGGAGAGTGTCCAAGATTCCTCTTGGCCATGCAGAAATGCTCCACACAATGGTGATTCAGGAAGGCAAGGCTTCCAGAATTGTGGGTGCAGTCATACTGGGAAAAGATGCACAATGGATACTACGTTTCAGGAAGTTAAATGTTTTTTACTAAACAGATTTAAATGGTCCAAGGGAAAGAACTCAATCTTATAAGAAAAAGAAAGTTAAGTGGGATTTATTCTGGCTAAAATTTCAAGTCAATTAAAGCTTGTTGAGTTTATTGTCTTGTGAGACCTTCTATTAGAAAATGAAAGGCAGGGTCAAGGAACCTAGAGTCTAGAAGGGAAAAAGGTATGCCCATAAATAAGAATAAACTGAATAGTTTACTTTTGGTTCAAAAAGAAGGTAAGATCCTATACATCCCAGAGAAGATCATTCTTGGCTGATTATCAGTGAGAGAGTGGTAATTACAGTAGGATAATAAAAAGAAAAGTATCCCCCATGCATGAATACACACCGTGTATCAGACCTTGTGCACTCTTTGTCTTGGATCATCACAATTTCATGAGCCAGGCAACATTATTCCCTTTTAACAGATGAATAAACTGAGGCTTACAAGGCAGTAAGTAGGACATCTCATCTCTACTTCCAGTACTTTATGGCTGCCTGTAGATCTCATTCTCTTACTATCTTACAAAGAAGGACAGAGAAATGGTTTAAATTACCCATGGAAAATTTCAATAGTGGGAAAACCAGAATATCTAAAGGAAAGTTTCTCTATCCTGGCATAATTAACATTTTAGACCAGATAATTGTTTGCTCTAGGATCTGTCTTATCCACTGTAGAAACATCTGGGGGCCCCTTTCCTACCTCCCTTTCATAAAGGTCCTTCTTGCACACTTTTATTTAAAGCAAACAACCCCCATACCCAAGTCTTAGTGATGCCTTACCATAAGATTGATAATATCCTTGTGTTAAAGAACTTCTTCATCCACTTTTTATACTGAAGTTAGTACAGTATTTAGATTTAATTGGACTCCATAAAAATTTTATTTTTAATTCACAATATTTAATTCACAATATCCTCAAAATCATACTGATTGCAATTTAAATTTATGATAAAAAATGATCCCTAAAATGTGTGATGGCAACAGAGTGGCAGAATTTTTAAAAAACTCAGGATCATAGGGGAGAAAAAAAGGTGTTGAAAGCCATGGAGTTGAAGCATAATGAAATATTCTGGTACCTGTTGCTAGGCAGATCAGGCTCTATGGAGCCTGAGTACATTTACTTGTATTACAGAGAGTGCCTTTAACAGAAAATGTTGTTATCTGTTCTTGTCATCCAGATGGCATGAGCCCTTCTGCCCTCCACGATAAATAATGAGCTGTTATATTACCACCAGACCACAAGGAAAGATAAAAATGTTAAAAAACATAAGGGATATTTTGGAAGCAAGAGCAACTGCTTGAGAGGGTTTCAGATTTGCTATGACCTGAACACAGCACACAGAGATTAGGAGTAAGCAGAGGGCCTTCCAGGACTTAGTACTAAGCCTCCATTATGGATCATGACCCAGCCATTGTATCTAGTGCAAATCAAAGAAAGCTTTGATTTGCAATTGTCCAAAAGCAAGTAAAATAGTCTTTGGGCTGAATTAGGTAAGGGCTGCTATACACCTGCCATTCAACAAAGATGCCTAGCCATATGTGTCAGTCACATGAGTGGAGTTTCATCTTGAAAGAAACTAGGGCTGGTGTATCCCCTACCACACTGAAAGATGTATTATTTCCTTGTTGCTTTTGATAACAGTTTAGGCTTTTCCTATCAGTGTGTGAGCGTGTTCTTGAGGAACACTCAGTGCTGCCACAACCCACATAGATAGAGAAACAATGAGAAGCTGAGGGAAGAGAATAAACAGACTTTAGAATCAGGATGATCTGCATTTGCAATGGAACACTTCCAATAGCTGGCCTCAGGTGGCCTCAGTCGAGTGACTGAATCTTCCATGCATTTCTTTGTTTGTGTCAGTAGATAAAAATGTCTACCTTACAAGGATGTCAGGACCATTCGATGAATGGACACAGCAGTAACAAAGCTCTAATTATGCACAGGGTAAGTGACCAATGAGTAAAACAGAACTCAGGCTGCCTAACACACCAAGAGACCTAACTTAGTGGCAGCCTGGGTTGGTGAATAGTGTTCTTGACACCCAGACTTCTGGGGTCTTGATATGATAATCAAGAAGAGATTTTTCTTATTGTCTGGTTCTGGCAAGTAGTTTTGCTTTGCCTATAATACATTTGATGAGGGTGGCCTTGTGCCTCTCCCCTTTGTTAAACATTGAATATAAATATAATAGCCGGGCACTGGTCACCATGCCTGTAATCCACTCAGGAGACTCAGATCTGAGGATTTCAGCCAGCTCGTAGACAGCCCAAGCAAGAAAGTCCATCATAAGCTTATCTCTAATGAATCAACAAAAAGCCAGAAGTAGAGCTGTGGTTCAACAATCTTGAAAGAAGGG
Source organism: Dipodomys merriami (assembly GCF_024711535.1). NCBI lineage: Eukaryota > Metazoa > Chordata > Mammalia > Rodentia > Heteromyidae > Dipodomys > Dipodomys merriami. The sequence continues at coordinate 43,444,069 of NW_027206068.1, read as the reverse complement.
ACAACACGTGGGCCCTAAGTTCAAGCCCCAGTACTAGTGTGAATGCACATTCACATAGTAGTTCTTAATATATTTTTAATCATACTTTATTCCCCCACCAAAAGAAAAACCTACATTTGTGCATAAATGCACCATCTTACTGGGATCAGTGACTATCTGAAAACTGCTCAAGAGCCTGCTCATGGTGTCTGTTGATTTTAAGAAGCTTCCCCTACACATACACACACACACACAAACAGCACACAAGGTGCTATTAACCCGTGGGCTCTTAGAGATTAACACCTGGGAAGTTGCGTCTGCATCACAAGGCAAGCTTCACTCTGACATTCTGGTGACTGGCTTCCTGCGTAGAAGAAGCAAAGGAAATGATTCCAGGGCATATATGAAATATCTCCAGTCAAGAGGAACAGTTTTCATATGAGCTGGGTTTATACTTTACCCAAAAAAAAATGAGAGTTTTTCTTTGAATTAACCTGTTTTTTTTTCAAGTCAACTAGATATTCATTTGCCCCAGCTAAATTCCCAAAAGTAGACAAGCTTTCACATTTCCTTTTTTAAAAAAAGTGTAATGCTTTTCTAATTGAATTGAATTTATTAGCTTACATTAAGCTATACAGAAGATGATTTCATCACAATGAAATGTCACACATTTCCATGTATGTATAAAATATATTCCATCAATCCCTCTCATCATTCTCCCATACCTAGTTAGCCCTTCTCCTTTCCTAACCTAAGTTCAAGAGGTGTCATTTTTCTATTTTCACACTTACTGACCATCTATTTCAATATTATCCATCCTCTTTAACCCTTATTACCCCACCTCTTTCTCCCTAATACTCCTCCACAAGGAGTCTGTTTCTCTTCTCCTATTGAGCTTTTATTGAGTTCTTTATGTTGTTTTCCTCTGTCTTTGCAGTATAGGGAGATGCAGAAGTCACACAGTTTTCTAGTAAATGGGATCTCTGGTCAAAGTAGAAAGCATATAGGGGGCTTTTGATATCTGTAAAACATCATGGATAATTGGCTAGTTTAAAACCAACACAATATATTATTTCAGGAGACAAAGTTGACTTTGAGTTTAGCTGCCAATCAGGCAGCAGCAGTGGAAATAACAACAACAACAACAACAAAATGGCTACATTTGTGGCTTCAAGGAAATAATGGTTTGAGGAAAAATTTCAGCCAATATAGAAGTAGAAATTTTCTGTCTGTTTTGTTTTTATAGCAGGTATTAATCAGAATGGATGGGTTCTGAATATAGAGTTGCCTGGTTTGAATATAGAGTAGACCTGGTTTGAATCCTCCCTCTGCCAATTATTAACCATGACCTTGAGTTTATAACTGAATTCAGTTTCAACCTGTATAAAGTAGGGAGCATGATTTCTACTTTATGGTATTCATCTAAGGATTAAAAAGAAATAATCTTTCCTTGACCAAAAATAAACAAAAGCCTAGGATTCAATATCTGAAAATAAACCAATGGAATTGCCTTATAAGATAGAAGCTTAGGTAAGAATCTTGACCTGGCGCCAAGCTTCCTATGCTCAAGTTGGCTTTACCACTTGAGCAAGCAAGCCTTGGGAAGTTACTTGTTATCTTCTTGTCACATCATTTTCCTCTAATTTCTTAATTTTTAAAATAGGATTGCAAACAATAATGGCCTCATATGATTTTTATGAGATTCAAATGATGCACATGTGGAAGACTTTAAAATGGACTGAAATTGTAAAATGAGGTGCTCAATACATTTTAGTTATTACTGTCAACATTTGTCTTATTTGTGGCATAAAGTGTAGAAAAACAAGGAAGATACTCATGTTTGCAGCAGGTATGTGATGTCCTTCATTTGATACTAAGTTAACAACAGAAAGGAGGAGAAAGAACAATCTAGAAGGACAATAGAGCGGCGCCTGCACATACAGTCTCTGCACAAGGCAGACTTGGGTCAATAGCTTGGCATGCCTTTTACAGGACTGCTCTACACAGCTTCATGTGTATGGACACAGCATATGAATTTCCCAAGATTTCCACTACTCAGAACTAGCAGTCAGGGGAAGGACTAGTTGATCACAGGTTGACTTAGAAAGAAGTATTCTGGGGAAAAGTACTAGGGAGCAAGTTCCTAGTACCTCTCTTAGATATAAAACACTATGGGAGAAAGAAGCAGAGCTGAAATTGAGGACCACAAACCAGTGGCCTAACTCTGCTAGCTTCTTCCAGAGGGTTGAGTTTCTCTCTTCTGCCTGTATCTGTAACTATGATTATATCTAATGATGTAAACTTTTGATGACCAAAAGGAGCTTCAGGTGTATTTTCAGTAGGAAAATTTAAAAATAAAATTAGGAGTGGGGCAAGGCTTATTGAGCCACCCCTTTTCTCCTCCTCAAGAGGACAGTACAAAAGAGGTTGCTGCAGCCCAGACATTTAGGAAGAACTCTAGAAGCAGGTGTAGCAGTGTCTGAGGCTTGAGGCAAAGAAGAGATGCAATAGATGTTCTAGACGCAAAATGGGGCCTAGAGATGGACAAACAGGATAAGTCTTCACTGAGTCCTCCAACCATATTAAGAAACCATGCTAGAGAAAACACTGGATTTTTAGATGAATAGCACCTGGAGCCCTGGTTCCCCAAATCCTCAGAAGTCCTGGCCAGGCTGGTTGCAATAAAGAGAACATAGTGTCTTACTGCTTGAGAGTAATCCACTTTATCTTATTAAGAATCATGGTTTGTGGTGCATGCTGTTAAGCCTAGTTTCTCAGAAGGCTGAGATCTGAGGCTCACAGTTGGAAGCTAGTTCAGGAAGGAATGTCCGGGAAACCCTTCTGTCCAATTAACTAACTAGCTAACAACAACAACAAGGTGAAAGTGTAGCTGTAGTTCAAGTGGTAGAGAGTTAGCCTTGAGCAAAAAAGCTCAGGCACAGCCCCCAGCCCCAGTGTGCACGCACACTGTACACACAAGGAAGAGCAGACTTCAAGTCCTTTTCCCAAGGCAAACTTTTTGAAGCAAACTTGGCATTGTAAATAAGGGGGAGGGCCTGTCACTCACATTCTCACTGTCCCTACTCTGGGGAGGCAATCTGCAGTATGTGTTCCCATTGCCAATTCGCAAAAGTGGTTACTATGTTTCTCTACAGTTCCCACAATTGCACAGAAAGTCCAGACATACACACAGTCCCCCTCATCTGTTTTACGAGCCGAGGATGTCTACTGCAGTTCCTGTGGCCTGGCTGTTGAGCTTAGCTTCCTACCAGGCTGGAATGTTTGGAAGCAATTTTTCACAACTCTTGTCTACAGCCATGGCTTTTGAAAGGCAATTGCAAGCAAGAAAATGGCTGGCTACTTGCTCCTACCCTTTATTTAGGTGTGGTAAGAGGCCAGGACAACACATCTACTCCATCTTCTGCCTTTCACGGAGTCTCTGATTTCCTCAGTCATTTCCTGCCCTGGCCCTGAGTCTCTCTTTAACCTTATTAGCCAAGGTACCAGTCACGAGGCCCCCGCACACTGCGCTGCCACCGGGGCTGCGGGAATCACTGCCCTTATGGTGATGACGCACAGATTTACCAGGACAGAGCGGTTCCGCTTCCCAGTGGGAGTGGGTTGCGGGGAGCGGGCTGGAGAGCCCCACAGCCAGGAAGGTGTTTACCAAAACGCATCCCCATCCACACTCGTTTTTTGTAATCGAGAAGGAAACTGGCATTTTCTTGCGTGCTTGAATGTTTAATTAAAGCCCTGCGAGAAGAAGTACCTCCCCTCCCGCTAACTTGGCGGGTAGCAACCGCATCCAGGAGCTGGGCAGACAGCTCCGACATGCAATCAGACGGCATCCTCGCCTCCCTCCGCAGCTCCCCGCCCCGGGGGCCGTCAGCTGGAAGCTCTCCGGGGTGCAGATTTCACAGCTGCTCGCCTTCTGTCTGAGCGGAGGGGGCAGGGAGGGAGACCCAGGCGGGGCGCCCCGGGGATGCCCCTCCCAGGAGCAAGGTGGGAGCCAAGGTGACGACCTCGTGACCCTTCCTCCTCGGCACGAGCCTCTCGGCTTCTCCCTGAGCGGCCACAGGGGCTGCCGCTGGGGGGGCTCTTGGCCGCCTTAGGGCACCGCGGAGTAGGTAGGAGCCTGGGGAGGGGCCAGGGCAGGGTGCAGCGCAGGCTGCAGCGGTGGCCGACGCCGCTGCCCGGCTCCCAGCGCAGGGCGCACGACCCCGGGGCTGGGGAGGGGCGCGGAGGGGGCGGCGCGGAGACGCGACCTGCGGCAGGGTTTTTACCTGGGCAGCGGCGGCTCTGGGGTCTGGCAGGCGGCGACTCCCGGGCTCTGGCGTGACCGTGGCGGAGCAGCCGAGGGCGGCGGGCCCGGCCAGCAGGATGTGCTGTCTCACGCTGCGCCCGCCGCTAGGCTCGCGCTCCTCCCGGAGCAATCACTTCCTCCCGCCGCCAGCCTGACACTGACAGCTCCCGCAGCACCCGGGCTGCGGGGTTCGCCCCGCCCCCGGCCCACGCCCTCCGCGCCCGCGCGCCTCCCGCGGGAGGGCCTGCGCGCCCCGGGCAGGGGGCGGAGGGGGGCGAGGGGACGGGACAGGGGGAGGGGGCAGGGGCAGCCTAAGGGCCGGGCCGGGGCTCCTGGAGGGGCTGGGGCGGGGGGTGACTCACACCTAAGTGGCTAGGAAATGCTCCGGGGTCGGGAGCGCCTACTGATGCGCCACCATGGAAAAACTGCTGCTAAACTCCCTGACTGCTAAACTTTAAAGCTATGTAAATCAAGCAGACTAACATCAGATTCACCTATTTATTCAGAATGATCTGCAGGTCTGATTGATTTCTGGTTTTCTTAGAAAGGAATACAGACACACACACACACAATCTAATTGATTGTGGGTGTGTGCTTTGTGTGTGTCTTGCTCTTTCGTTGCTTCTGAGAGGACCTAGCTTTTAAATATTTAAGTGAACAGCCCAGTGCTGCTGGCTCATGCCTGTAATCCTAGCTACTCAAGAGGCTGAGGTCTGAGCATGGCAGTTGGAAGTCAGCCTGGGCAAGAAAGTCCACGAGCCTCTTACCTCCAATTAAACATCCAAAAAAGAAAAAAAAAAAAAACCCGAAAGTGGAGTTGTGGCTCAAGTGATAGAACACTAGCCTTGAGGTTTTTGTTTTTTGTTTTTTGTGTTTCTTTTAAAGCTCAGGGACAGCGACAGCGCCCAGACCCCTAAGTTCAAACCCTAGCACGAACACACACACACACACACACACACACACACACACACACACACACACACACACACACACACACACACACACACACACACACACACACACCCCTATCCAGGTAAACAAGCATTTGCCATTAATTCTTAAATTGTAAGGCTGAGTTTGAGATGTTAATAGGCTTTTGGCCCCCTTTTATAGATAAGCTTTTCATCATTTTTCTTGAACATACATTGTTTCATGTACATGTAAGAATGGATGCTAGGGGAAGGCAGAGACTATCTCTTGATCATTACTTTCTCCTCACCATGTAGAAAACAGTGTGATGTTTAACAGGTGCTGGGTTCTTTACAGATTTATCAATTGACAAGAAGTACAATTTAAAAAATAAGATCTAGTTATGGGTACAGTATCATACTTATCTTGGTTCCATTTTTGCCTTCCTGGCAGGTTTTTTGTGGCCATAAATAAAGAGAGAGGTGAATTGTCTTTATATAGAAAGTCCCTATTCAAGATAGTCCACAAGGAACATTCTTTGAAAACCTCTCAATATTTACTGCACAACAATAGTTAAATACCCAGCACTACTGATGATACACTTAAAATAGTTAAAATGGTGTACTTAATTGCGGTGATGTTTTACAATAGAAAGTAGTCATAAATGAATTTCATTATCAGGTACCCAGGTATGGTGAAAGTAGTATGGGGCTGGCCAAGAACAAGAAATGAATGAACCGTATTTCCTAGATGCTCAAACTATAATGAAAAGATGCAATTGGCTAGCATAACTGGGCATGCCTGTAATCCCAGCTACTTAGGAGGGAGAACTTGAAAGGATCATGGCTCAAGGGCAACAGGGAGCTTGAGTTGGGGGCACATGCCTATCATCTCAGCTACACAGGCTGCCTTTGCATTGTAGAGTAAGGCAAAAGCATGAGTAGAAAGACAAGACTCCATCTGAATAAGAAATGTACTCATTATCTTGCCCATGGAATTGTAACCCCTCTGTACAGTATTTTCACAATAAAAAAAATAAATAAAAATTAAAAAAAAACAACAGATGCTGGAGGGGATGTGGACAGAAAGGAACCTTACTTCATTGTTGGTGGGAATGTAAACTTGTTCAACCACTTTGGAAAGCAGTATGGAGGTTCCTCAAAAGACTTCACATAGATCTCCCCTATGATCCAGCAATCCCACTTTTGGGCATTTACCCAAATGTATACAAACAAGACCACACTAAAGCTACCAGCACAACTATGTTTATTGCAGCATTATTTACCATAGCTAAGATATGGAACCAACTCAGATGCCCCTCAGTAGATGAATGGATCAAGAAAATGTGGTATATATACACAATGGAATTCTATGCATCCATCAGAAAGAATGACATTTCCCCATTTGTTAGGAAATGGAAAGGTTTGGAAAAAATTATATTAAGTGAAGTAAGCCAGGCCCAAAGAAGCATAGGTCCCATGGTTTCCCTTATTTGCAATATCTAGTATAGGTATGAGTCAAGCGGAAAAGGTCAGATAATGTGATGTTAGGAAAATGAACCCTTAAATATGTATTTTAATGTTTTCGTTTCTTTCATGCATGTGTTTCTAACGCATTTATAAGATTATTTCTTTGTTGCTTTGTATGTCCCTCCCCCACAGTGTAACCCCCGCTTTCACTATATTTGATGTCAGTATAACATGTGGAGGAGATGGGGACAAACAAGTCGTTTAAGGATTCAGGTAGACCTGTTGCAACAATGAGAAGTACAAAATGTGATGTCAAAACCAACTTTACAATGTCGGTGTGGGGGGGGGAGGGGGGTATAATTGGGTGGGGGGAGGGGGAAGGCTGGGAAGGGAGGTGAAGGGTAAACAAAGGAGGAGGCTGCAATGCTTGGTAAGAAATGTATGCATTATCCTGCCCATGTAATTGTAGCCCCTCTGTACAGTATGTTCTCAAATAAAATTAAATTAAATTAAAAAAAAAAAGAATAACTAAACCAACAAAAGGGCTAGGAGATGCTTGCCTAACAAGTATGAGGCCCTCAAGTGTTTAAAACAATAGAGAACAAAGGAGCATACTCCTGATTTCAACATCAAGTAAAGTAGAAAAGTTGGATTAATCAAAGAAATTTTCCATGAAAGAGTGAGAAAAGGAAAAAAAAAGCCCAGTTGGAAATTTCTCCAGCCTGGAAGACCTTAAGACGTCCTGGGAGCAGTTGTACAGTGAAACACAATTTAAACAGATGATTATAGTATTTGAGAATCTGACAAAAATTCAATGTCTTTTAAAAATATTAACAGGCCTTGTTTTTTAGAGCAGTTCTAGGTTTCGAAGAAAAATAGGCAGAAAGTACACATCCCATGTACCCCTCAAACCTTTATTATTACCACCTTGTATTAGTATGTACATTTGTTATAATTGATAAGCCAATATTGTTTGATTATGGCTAAGGCCCATAGCTTCCATTACAGTTCATGCTAGTAGTGTATTACTCTGGAGTTTTGACAAATGAAACCATTCTACTATCTGAAATGTCCTCTATATTCCATCCCTCTCCTTCCCTTCTTCAATCACCTGGCAACCACTCTGGTCTCTTCACTGGCCCTGCTGGTTTGTCTTTTCCAGCTTAAACTGTATAAATCCTTTCAAGACATTTCTTCCACTTAGCAGTATGTACTTAAGCTTCTTACAAATTTTTTATGGTTTGATGATTCATCTGATCACTGGATAACATGATATTTTGTGAATATAGTAGTTCATTTGCCTGCTCACCTATTGAGGAACATCTAGGTTGCTTCTAGTTTTTGGTAGGATTTATACATATTTTTATTCATTTTGGGTAAATCCCTAAGAGCATGATTCTTGGATCATATGATAAGCCTAGTGGTTAGCTTTGTAATAAACTGCCAAATTTTCTTCCAAACTGCTATACCATTTTGCTTTCCTGCTAGCAATAAATGAGTGTTCCTGTTGCTTCAAATGCTCATAAGCCATAAGTGCCATCAGTGTTTTGGATTTTAGCCATACATGTGCAGTGATGTTGTTGTTTTAGTTTGCAGTTCCCTCATGAAATAAGATGCTGGATGTCTTTTTGTATGTTTATTTGCCATCTGGATATCTTCTTTGGTGAGCTGGTAGTTCAGATCTTTGACATATTTTATAAATTAAATTGTTTATTTCCCTGTTGAATTTTAAATATTTTTGTATACTTTAATCATAAATCATTTGTCAGATGCGTGAAAATATGTTGTTCATTCTGTAGCATGTCTTTCATTCTTTTACCTGTATCTTTCACAGAGAAAGGTTTTTAATTTTAACAAACAACATTCTTTTTCTTTCATGGGCCATTTTTGGTCTTCTCTAAAGAGCTGTCACCAAACCTGAGGATTCACAGATTTTCTTCTGAGTTTTCTCCTGAAGTTTCACATTATTAAATTTTACTCTTAGGTTTATTATCAACTTTGAGTTAAGTTTTATGAAAAGTGTAATGTTTGCATCCATGTTCTTTATTTTTCTTTATATGAGAATGTACAATTATTTCAGCACCCTATTTCTTGGAAAAGACTACATGATGGATACTTTTCCATCACTGGAGAAAAGCCTTCTCTCCGTAGATGGAGAGAGAAGCATTATCATGTGATACTGGCTGAGTTAGCTCTTTACAACTGCATATCTATACTATATAATATAAGGTAGCCTTTGTTTTGGACTAGAGAATTAAAGATCATGGATCTTGCTTTATCCACCTGGTTAATCTTGACTATCAACTTGATTGGACTGGGATACACTTGAGAGATTAGGAAAAGTCCACCTCAGTATGTGTCTGTGAGGACATTTTTAGATGCAATTGCATCATGAAATCTCTGATCTAATGGATGATTTAATCCATTAATGGATTCAAATGAGAATACTCTATGGGTGTGGGGACTGGAAATTGTATAAGATGGGGCCTGGTTAGAGAAATCAGGCGACGGGACACCATGTCCTTAGAAGACATGCTGACTCCTTCCTGTCTCTATTTATACACTCTGGGTACCTTAGTCGAACAGCACTGTTCCATTACACTCTACCCACTATGATGAGCAAAACATATATTTAGCAGATGATTATAAATGAAATATAAAAGATTCTATGGAGAACTCAAATAATATAATTCTTAGAAAGATGAAGTCAAAGCCCAACAAAATAAGTGCCAAGAAATGGTACATGCAAGAGTGTGTGTGTGTGGCGGGGGTGCTGAGTGGAAAGTGGTAGACAAATGAAGGGGGAAAGAGGGGAGAATGCATTGTATACACCACAGAATTGAGAAAAAAAGGGAAAGGGTGGATCAAAAGGGGGGTGAAAATTTTGAAAGGATGACACAGATAAGAAGCATTGTATTCATAAACTGCTTTGTTAAGTGGCCAAAAATAATCATATATATCTTAAAAGTTAAGAAAAGTGAGGAAAGGAAGGGGTTGGAAGGGATGGGTGTAAATGTTGATGGGTGAATTGATCAAGATGCATTATATTCATAAACTGCTTTGTTGGATGGCAACTCCTTTCCACAATTACTTAACGATCATATATATGTTGGTCATGGGGTTTGAACTCTGGGCCTGGGCACTATCCCTGCATCCCTGCACTCTTCAGCTCAAGGCCAGCACTCTACAGCTTGAGCCACAGCACTTCCAGTTTTCTAGAAGTTAAGAGTCTCATGGACTTAACTGCCGGAGCTGGCTTTGAACTGTGATCCTCAGATCTCAGCCTCCTGAGTAGCTAGGATTACAGGTGTGAGCCATGGGAGCCCGGCAATAAAAATATTTTAAAGATACTTTAACATTGTATTTAAACCAGAGTGTTCTCCCGTAAGTATTCTATGTAGTTAATTCTCTAGGAATCTACATTTTCCTCTTATTTATAGGGAACTCACTAATCCAAATTGGACAGAACCTTTGAAGTCATGACCAAACCAATTCTTTCTTCTCCTAAATTGTACTTAATTATCAGGTATTTTGTTACTTTTGTAACACAAAAGTAGGTAATATATAACACATAGACAATCTAAAAAGTTAAATAAATACAGTTGCAATTTGGTCATGCCAATCTACCTACAATGCTGAATATCTATAGTTCTGTGAAGAATCATTTTGTATTATGCATGACTGCCCCTTCATTTGCATACTTGATTTTCTAACATAACACTGAATTTCCCAAAAATGATGGGCAATTCCATGTATTATAAAGGGCCATTCACATGAGATGGAGAAGAATTATTCTATGGGAGATGACAGTTTTCAAGTCCAGTTTCAAGTCTCTCACTCCTACAAGAAAGCACACCAAATATGAAAAGCTAGAACTCATCCAATATCAAGTCTGCCTTGGAAAATAAGAAAGCACTGATAAAATGCTCATCAAAGAAATATTAAGACTCATTGAAAAATTGAACATTGCTCATTGCAAGTTTATTTATTTATTTATTTATTTAGCCAGTCTTGGGGCTTGAACTCTAGGCCTGGGTGCTGTTTCTAGGCTCCTTTTGCTCAAAGCTAGTGCTGTACCACTTGAGCCACAGTACCACCTCCAGATTTTTTTTTCTGTGATTAATTGGAGATAAGAATTTCATGGACTTTCCTACTCAGGCTGGCTTTGAACTATGATCCCCAGATCTTAGCCTTCTGCCTAGCTAGGATTACATGCATGAGCCACTGGTGACTGGCTGTAAATTTGTCTTAAAAAAAAAGTTTTTGAGCCTGCTCTGGTGGTAGAAATGTCTCAAAAACTAAAGAGATTAAAGAAAATAAGACCAGACAAATTCCAACTTGGTGGCCATTGAGAGGTGCTTTAGAGGCCTTCAGGGAGGCAGTGGTATGTCTAAAAGCTCCTCCTCTGGGTACAGACTTAAGTCTGCTAACACTGGTTTCACAACCAGTGTTTGTGCATGTTGCTACACTCATCTGAAGGAAGCAATAACATTTATCTCCTGTGATATTTCAATGACTTCATTAAGGTGAAAGACTTGATATAGTCTCTAGAAAATAAATGCATTCAATACACAATAGCTAGAGTTTGCCATTTTATCCATCATGCATGAGAAATACAAAAGTAGAGTTTTGTATTTTCTAGATCCAATGTCCAAATTGTGACATTAGATCCCAGAGTCCACTTGGACCTTACAGTATTACTAGGCTTAAAGCTAGTACATAAATGTACCTGCCATTCATCAGTGCTGGACACAGGTGTAGCATCACAGCTGTCCCCTTACTTCTTCAAGGCTTACACAGTTTTAAGCAGCACTTTTAAATAACCAGAATCTTCCTCTTTTAAATTCCCAGAATCTTCCTCTGGAAGTCATTCAGTTCATTTTATCTTGGTTGGAAGAGAGAAAACTGAAGCCAGGGTCATAGGCTCATGCTGTTAACCATGGAAGAGAGGCTGGGATTGGGAGAATGGAGATTAGGGACTAGTACATGCAAAAAGTTGGAGAGTCCTTGTCAACAAATAGCTGGAAATAGTACACACCTGTCACTCCAGCTATGTGGGAGACTGAGAGGAGAAGAATTGAGATTTTTAGGCTAGCCTGGACAGAAAATTTGTGAGACTCCTTCCAAGGGGAAAGAGCTGGGAGTAGTGTTATATTTTATGGTGTCAAGTAAGCTATGGTGAGAAATATCAAAAAGGAGGCACCCAGTCCAAACTCAATACAGGGCAAAAAGTAGAACTCTATTTCAAAACAGGTTTGGAGTTCAAAACAGAACTGGCAGTATGGCTCAGTGGTAGAGCACCTGTCTAGCAAACACCAGGCTCTGAGATCAAACCTTAATACTTCTACAAAAGAAAACTGAAAGTTAACCTTAGTGGCCCAAAGTCTCTCAAAATTACATCCATCAAATGTAGTTGACAAAATGCAAGGTATCTACAGACAAAAAGATTGCTTGTTAATATTTTCCGGAGAGGCTGACATGTGTTTTATATGATTCTAAGAATAAAAACCTATGAGGAGCCTATTTTAAATCACAGTCTAATGTTATATATGGCTGTGTGTCAGAAATATTTCAGAACAGATGTATTTCCTATATTTGTCTGTTATAAAACCAAGGCCAATTTGTTTGTGCCAATCCAAAGCAAAATTAGATGTCAAGAAGCAAGTATATAATTAGGGTTTGAAATTTTATTAGAAATGAAAGAGTGATGAATGGGAAACATGTCCAACATTTAAGGGAATTTCTGCTTTTTGTATTCTGGATATTTTTCATTTCGGAACATTGCCTTTGTTTTTATACAGTAGACAAAAGAGTCTGCAATAAATAAATAAATGCATACAAACTCATGCACAGATTTATCTCTAGAAGAATGAGTTCAGAAATGTCTGCTATGTGGTTTCAGAATTTTAAGTGCCCTTTGGATAACTTCCAAATGCCACTCCCATTATAGTATCATTACCTCTATTTGTGATAGAATTGCATTGTAATGACCCACACCACTTGTGCCTCCATACATCTTTCTCCCTTCTCCATGGCCCTCCTACTTTCATATTCTCCATCAGCTTTTCTCTCAAGAATGGAGAGCAATTTTATCATCTGTCCAGAATCAGGATAGGCATGTTAGAAGCTGTAAGCTGTGGGTAGTTCTGGAGATAAGGAGAGCATATCCTTTTTAGAAAAAGAGTGAAGACAGAATGGAGTCCGGTGGATGCAGTTGGTGACCATGCTCTCCTGCTTCCTGGATGAATGTCATGTAGCATGATACTATCTTTTTATGAGCTCTATCTGGTATAGGCCATTTAGCTTCTTATCACATCACTCTGGTTCCATTGAGCTGCAGTGGGCAAGGAAGGAGGCCTTCAGCAGGCACCTTTAATGGTGTCTACGATCTTCTTAGGCCTTGGAACTATGTGCTGCCATATCTATACTCTGGGAAGATTCTTCGCATTAGTGATGGTGAGGACCATGGGACTACTTGTGTCCTAGCTGCTCAGGAGGCTGAGATCTGAGGATCACAGTTCAAAGCCAACCCCGGTAAGAAAGTCCTTGTGACTCTTACCTACAGTTAACCACTAGAAATGACGCTGTGGCTCAACGTGGTAGAGTGCTAGTCTTGAGTGAAAAAGCTCAGGGACAGCGCCCAGGTTCTGAGGTCAAACCCCAAGACCAAAAGCAAAACAAAATAAAATGAAAAGAATTTAACAAGAAAACCAATTAGCATAGGAGGAAGTCTTTAATCAGAGAGTTAGTATACTGTGAGATGAGTTCAAGTTTGAGATAAATTACCCTGTTGTGTGTTAAGTTCCTTTTGAACCTTGGATCAATATAAATGGGCATATTAACAATTCTAAAAATGTTTTCCTTCTCCTTGGAAAAACATTGTTTTGTTTTTATTTCCAAGAATCAAGAAAGAAGGTTTATTTTCCAATGGAAAACTGGGACTTTTGTCCAGACATAAAGGAATAATGTAGAGTTTATACAGTCACCCAAATGCTAATGGTATCCTTCCAGAGACTTTGAATTCATAGCACATTAGATTTGCTCTGTTTTATTTCCTGTACAAAATCATTGCCACTCATTCCACAGATTAGGAAGTCAGAACCAGAATTTGCTTCTTGTGCTATTTTCTCCCAACCAAATAAGGATATTTTTCTAATTCAATCAAGCACAATATATAAATGAACATTACTTAATGCAAGCATTGTGGGGAAATCCGTATTTTAATTATTATTCATAAATTTCCAGGTGTTCTTTAAAATGTTGGTTTTAAAATTTTATAAATTGGGAATTGGAAGCATGACTCCACGATAGAGTACCTGCCTGTCAAACACAATTTGTTTAGTTCAAATTTCAGTGATAATAATAATAAATCCTATAAAACAAGTGTGTCAAGGTGGCATGCTTTATTTACTGAGCATAGGTCTTGCACATGCTAAGCACATACTCTATCACTAAGCCCCAAGAGAACTAGTTTCCTTTTGTGTTGGTTACAGCGGCATCATCAAAGCAATAAATAAAACACTTTCAGTTCCATGTGTATGATCGAGCCATAGCTATATCCAAGAATAAATGTTTACATTCTGGGAAGAGAAAATCTTGACTTTTAGTACTCTTTTTACTTTTCAAAGTGGAAAGTTCTACGCATTGCATTATTAGTTTAGCTTTTTGCTTGCCTTTCAATGTTTGCTGATATTAACACAAACTATTTGGTAAGATGTTTTCTCAATGTCAGAGAAATGAGGGAGCTTCAAAAGAATACAGAGGAGGTTTGAGTTCAATAAATGCTGATTTTGCTACTCTTGTCAATGTATACTCTTCTTTTATAATAACTTTCAACAAATATTTACTAAGTACCTGCTATGTGCCAGGAACCACAGATGTATTTCCTCTCTGTTATAAGCTCTTCCTTGTATACAGACACTATTATTATCATTCTATATGCACTGGGAAGGTTAGGGCTCAGAGAGGGTAAGTAACTCAAAGCCATGAGCTCATGGCTTCCAAGGAGTAAAACTTGGACCCTAATTTGTTGTCTGATACCAGACCACTACCAGGGAAATAGCTAGCTTTGGGGTTTTGTCAGAAGGTAGGAAATAGAGAGATGGATTTTACACACAGACTTCTGAGAATTGTAATTTGAGCCAAGATCATTATTTACTTAACCTCCATCAAATTGCTTGACTTTGCTGTTTTTCATAGACTCTAATGCCACCTGCCTCATTCTGTGTTAGCCAGGAGGAGCACTGAGAAAATGCCACATACATAGTGAGCACTACTATTAAATGTGGGGAACTGCTTATTACTTAGAATTGTATGCTAATAGATGTTCTGTTCCTCAAGGAGTATGTTGTTTATGCTCTGTTTCTCATATCAGAGGATGGTGAGTAAAAAAAAAAAAATAATAGCAGCTGTTGAGCTATTAATGGTGAAGGAAGAAAGCTGCCCAAGAAGGGGTTGGAAAACAGTCACATCAAGAGATAACAAAAAAAGAAAAAAGAAAATACAATATTGTATGTCATAAAGAGAGTTTCTAAGAGTGAATACACATGTGCATGTGCACACTCACACACTCACACACACACACACACATACACACCCCTTACACAGACACACCTTGGTAGTTGTTTCTACAGAAATCAAACACTAAAGAGTTGATGGTAAAACCAGCACAGAAAAGCAAGCCACTAAGCACAGTGACCTGGTGTAGAAGCAGGAGATAGTAATGCAAACACACCCTCCCTTGCAGTCCTTCCCAGACATTGTTTCTCTACCACCTCCTCCTGTCTGGTTGTAGCTGCACTCAAAGCTATGGTTAGGCTGGATCTCTGACTTCCCACTAAGCATGTATCTTTTGTAGCTGTCCCTCCTCCCCCTTTCCCTCCACCCCTCTTTACTCCATCCCAGTTGCTAGACACACTGGCCCTTTAAAAACAAAAACAAAAAACAAAACAGTCCAGCACAAATGCAAAGTTTGTCATTTCCACGAAAAGTGGTATTCAGAATCATGCCAGGGTCTCTGAATCCTAATTGCCTTACAAACAATTTTCATAGATCCTTTTGTAGTAGTAGGTAGTAAAGATGAAACATATATCCATTCTGGCAGTGAGCTTTATAAGTGATGATGAGAGATAAAGCCACTGAGGAAACACACAAATACAAACAGAAACCACACCCATTAGAAGTTACCTCTTAGCAATAGATACACAAAACAATGTTCAATATCTTTAGCCGTAAAGGAAATAAAAATCAAAATGTATTGGGATTCCATCTTAACCCATTCAGAATGGCAACCATAACTAAAGAATCAACTACAAATGTTGGAGGGAACCCTCATGCATGGTGGGATTTAAGCTAGTACAATGAGTATGTGAATCAGTATAAAAATCCTCAATAAAATAAACATAGACCTAGCATATGATAGAGCAATATCACTCCTACGTATATATGTGAAGGAATCACAGTCAGCATACAATAGAAATAGTACACCCTTGCTTATTGTGACACTGTTTACAAGAGACAAGTTATGGAATCAGTTTAAGTACACTTTAGCAGATGAGTAAAAAAAGAAATAAATATATACAATGGATTAGTATTCAGCCATTAAAATAATGAAATCATGCCATTTTCAGGAAAGGGGAACTGGAGATTATCAAGAAAATAAGTCAAACTCACAAAAATATTGCCTGCTTTATGGAATGTACAGAATTTATTTTTTAAGACAGGAAAATAGAAAGGGAAAAAAAAGAAGAGACCAGAAGGAGGAGGATTACAGGAGAGAATAATGAGAAATAAATATAATCAATATAAATTATACATACATATCAAAGTCAATCATAATAAAACCCATTATTTTATACAATAAACATAAACTTTTAAAAAGTGACCCCCTCAGAGCTTGTTCTTACTTGAGTTTACATTCCCCTCCCTTTTTTAGTTTTCATTATTTCTGATTTATGTGATAAACTTCATTTTGGAAATGTCTGGCCTTTCTCTTTAATATTCCTGAAATAATATAAAAGATCTTCAATACCTAATACAGCAAAAGGGCAAAAGAGCATCATATGGTTGATTTCAACATCTACCTCAAATTATATTAACCAAAACAGCATAGTACAGAATCAAAATAGACACACAGTATATTGTTTTTTTTTAAGTTAGGTCATTAAAACTCCATACATTTCTAGTCAATTGATTTTCACCAAAGATGCCAAGAATATCCAATCAGGATTGTAGAGCCTTTTCACTCAGTGATATCAATATAGAAAGGCAAAATAAAACCTCATTTTTTTCTTATTTTTAGCTAGTCTAACAGAGCCCAATCTATTAGTACAACAGCAACAATGATGATTAGAACTTCTAGATAAGTAAAATATATCATAGTAACATTACAAGGGCTTGAAGAAGAAACTGGAAACACCCTACATTACTCACAGCACTTATGAAACAAGATGTGGCTTCAAAGTGGAATTAGATGAGTTGTAAGCATACATTGCACTCTGTAAAGAAACCTATTGGGATCTGTGGTGTGTGTGTGTGTGTGTGTGTGTGTGTGTGTGTGTGTGTGTGTGTGTGTGTGTGTGTGTGTGTGTGATGGGGCTTGAATTTGGGCCTGGGCACTGTCCCTCAGCTCTTCAGCTCCAGGAGAGTGCTCTACCACTTGAGCCACAGTGCAATTCCAGTTTTCTGGTGGTTTATTGGAGATAAGAGTCTCATAGGCTTTGCTGTCCCAGCTGGCTTTGAACCGAGATCCTCAGATCTCAGCCTCCTGAGTAGCTAAGATTACAGACATGAGCCATCAGTCCCCAGCTATCTGTAGCTTTTTTAAAGAAAAAAAGAGTGATGTGGAAAACAACAGTATATCCACATGTTGAAGAATTAGATCCCATATCACACCATATACACAAGTCAACTCAAAATTCATAAGGTACTTAAATACTGCTGGGTAGACCCACAAAGGAAATGAAATCAGGATGTTAAAGAGATATCTGCACTCTCCTGTTTCTCATAGCATTAGTCACAGTAGTCAAGACATTGGACCTGCCTAGATGTCCATCAACTACAAATGGATAAGAAAACAATGGGTACACACACAGTGGAAGACATTGTGCTCTTGGAGTTATTCAGGAATACATATTATACTAAGAAAACAAAGGAATTTCTCCAACCTGTTAATAGGCATATATGAAAATTCTAATGTTCTATAAAATTCTCTATGACAGAGTACTCAATGGAGAAAATAGTTGATGTTGTTTCTTGAGAACAGTATAAGGAAATCTGCTTCAACCACTTCCTCCCCAAATGCTTCTGGATATTCCCAACAATGAAATGAAGAAAGAAAAGGATAAAAGAGACATTAAAATTGAAAAAGAGATCTACATCCTCAGATGATATTACTATATATGAAGAAAATCCAAAGAAATCTATAATCACAAATAAATAAATTCAAGGCATAAATAAAACTAGGTTGTATTTCTAGATATTTCTATTCCAAAACAAATTAGGTAAAGAAAATAATCACACTATTTACAGTAGCAGTGAAAATATTAAATGACAGGAATGATAACAATGACAGACATTTCAAATCTTGTATAGAAACTATAAAACTTGACCCAGGTGCTGGTTGCTTTTGCCTATAATCCTAGCTATTCAGGAGGCTGAGATTTGAGGATTGTAGTTCAAAGCCAGACTGGGGAGAAGACTCCATGTGGTCTCCAATCACCAATTAATCACTAGAAAGCCAGAAGTAGAGCTGTGGCTCAAAGTGATAGAGAACTAGCCTTGAGTAAAAAAGCTAGGGGACAGCACTCAGGCCCCAGGCCCTGAGATTAGATCTCTGTACTAGTGCACACATGCACACATACACACACACACACACACAAAACACACACAGAGAAAATTATAAAACTTACTAAAGGACATCTTACTATATGAGGAAATCATTTGTGTTCATTCGCTGGAGTTCTCGGTATTTTAAAGAGGTCAATTCTTACAATATTGATTTTTAAATTCTTTTAATTCCTTTAAAATGCTAGCAGCATGACATGCAAAGATTGACAAGCTAATATTCAAATGCATGTGGAAATGTGAAGAATTTGAAGGGGTCAAAACAGCATTGAAAAAAATAACAGAACTCCTGGTACTGATTTTTATTTGATAAGTCTAAGACCTCAGGGAAGAATCACTTCTAAGTTTGAGTCTAAAGACTACTTGCTAGCAGAATCTCCTTTGTTAGGGAGGTTAGTGTTTTATATGAAAACCTTCAGCCAGTTGGTTGACATTAGGATGGTCACTTTGTAGATACATCTTGAAATCTGGAATAATATTTGGCAACCACATGGTTACAATGGCTTGGGTAAGATGATACATATAAATAACCATCACCATCCTACAGTTTAAACATACACAAGTGGGCAGCCATTTATCATCCATGATAATGGATCAATAATGAGCTGTAGGGTAGGGAAATGAATGGATGTGAGGGACATGCCTGGGGCAAGGTGATGGCAGGCTGGTCAGGGAAAAGCTGACCAAGTGCAGTTATTCTTATGTTGGCTTATAAAAAGGAAGTCCATAGAGGGAAGATAGGGGCAGCTTTCTCTTTTTAGATGCAGATTGAAGATGCATCCAACTGTGACTGTCATTTGCACAAGGGCACCGTAATCATGACAGGCACCAGAAGAATGAAGATTGGTAATGGGATGTGGCAGAAAAGAAACCTAAGCCAAAGCATGACATGTAAGTCTCCGTAGTGGAGTACAAAAGAGGGATAATGGTAGAAAGGTGGTGGGCTTTACAGCATTGACTGCTTAAGATGCATTTTCCCACCAGCATTTGTTATCTATGGGTGTTAGAGGGTTGGGCGATTTCTACAGGACATTTATTTCTTGCTCTACCTTGAATCCTAAGCTGCTCTTACTGGCCTGTCTTCTTTGATGTAGCCTAGTATGACTGTGTTTAAAATCATAGCCTGAGACCTTAGGTCTAGAAATCCCTAGATACAGATTAATCTCTTTCAGGCTGTGTGATCTTAGGCCAATATTTCTTACCTTGTCTTGCTTTTCTTTCTGTATCCATCAAATGGTAATGATAAAGACATATCCTCTATTTGATTATAGTTTCATATAAATGGGTTAATATAAGTAATACCCTTGCAATAGTGTTAGACTGAGTTATTACTATCATCATCATGCTCATCACCACCACCCTCATCTTCATCATCACTTGCATGATTACCACCACCATCATCATCACCACCTGCCCCACTATCATCATCTTCATCACCATCATCACCATCATCATCACCACTTTCATTACCACCATCATCATTTAAGGACAAAATGTTTAAATCAGCTTAAAGTATAAAGAGTTGGTTGAATAAATTATAATTCAAAGGTAAAACGAACACTATGAAGTTGCTTGAAAGTAAATTCATAGATATATTAATGTGAAGAAACTGAAGAATAGCTTGATTTTGTCTGCCTAAAACAATAACTATAGTTACAAATGCATGGTCATTTTAAATTTGAGCCATGAAACTTGGCCAGAAACATAAATATGAAAAGAGACATTTTTATTCCATTTTTATATTTTAATTTAAGAACAATTTAAGTGTTTTTAAATATTTTTGAATGTTTTAAATATTTTTAAATGTAGGAGATGTCTTATTTTTTTATTTTTTAGGAGATGTCTTAAAATAAAAATACAAGAGAAAGGACAAATTCTAACTAATGCATTAAAGTTAGGAAACTCCAAATGTGTACATGAAAGTGGTGATCCTGAGATCTGAATAGTGTAAAGTGATGACTTCAATTGTCATTTAAAAAGGAAGGTCTGACCCAGGTCCAGTGGAATAGAATTGAAAACCCAGAAATGAACCTAAAGACCTATAGCCATCTAATCTTCTATAAGGGAGCTAAAAAAATAGAATGGAAGAAAGACAACCTCTTCAGTAAATGGTGCTGGCAAAATTGGTCAACTACTTGTAGAAAACTAAAGCTAGATCCTTATATATCACCCTGTACCTGAATCAAGTCCAAATGGATCAAAGACCTTGGAGTCAAAACAGACACTCTGAAATCATTACAGGATGGAATAGAAGAAACCCTAGGTCTCCTTGGCACAGGCCGAAATTTTCTTAATAGAGACCCAGAAACACAACAAATCAAAGAAAGGTTGGACAAATGGGATTTCATGAAATTGCAGAGCTTCTGCATGGCAAAGGACATAGCTAGCAAGATCAATAGAAAGCCCACAGATTGGGAGAAGATCTTCATATAACAGACAAGGGTCTCATATCTAAAATATACCTGGAACTCAAAAAATTAAATCCCCCAACAACAAATCTTCAAACAACTGCCCAATAAATAAGTGGGCTAAAGACTTACAGAGAAACTTCTCTGAAGAGAAAAGAAGATGGCCAATAGACACATGAAGAAATGCTCAACCTCCCTAGCCATAAAAGAAATGTAAATCAAAACAACATTAAGATACCATCTCACCCCAGTTAGAATGGCTATAATCAAGAACTCTAATAACAACAGATGCTGGAGGGGGTGTGGACAGAAGGGAACCTTACTGCATTGTTGGTGGGAGTGTAAACTTGTTCAACCACTTTGGAAAGCAGTATGGAGGTTCCTCAAAAGACTCCAGATAGAGCTCCCCTATGACCCAGCAATCTCACTTTTGGGCATTTACCCAAATGTTCACAAACAAGACCACACTAAAGCTACCAGCACGACTATGTTTATTGCAGCATTATTTACCATAGCTAAGATATGGAACCAACCCAGATGCCCCTCAGTAGATGAATGGATCAAGAAAATGTGTGGTATATATACACAATGGAATTCTATGCCTCCATCAGAAAGAATGACATTGTCTCATTTGTTAGGAAATCGAAAGACTTGGAAAAAATTATGTTAAGTGAAGTAAGCCAGGCCCAAAGAAAAATAGGTCCCATGGTTTCCCTTATTTGCAATACCTAGTATATGTCTGAGTCAAGCAGAAAAGGTCAGATAGGGAAATGAACCCTAAGATATGTATTCAAGTGTTTTTTTCTTTCATGAGATTATTTCTAACACATTTATAAGATGATTTCTTTGTTGCTTTGTATGTCCCTCCCCCACGGTATAACCCCTGCTTTCACTGTATATGATGTCGGTATAATTTGTGGAGGGGAAGGGAAAAACAAATCGTTTAACTAGGGATACAGGTGGACCCATTGCAACAATGAGATGTACAAGTCATTATGTCGAAAACGAACTTTACAACTTTGGTGGAGGAGCTGGGGGTGGTGGGGAGGAGGGGAGGAGGATTGGGTGGGAGGGGGGAGGATAGGAAGGGATGGGAAGGGGAAACAAAGGAGGAGGCTACAATGCTTGATAAGAAATGTACTCATTATCTTGTCCATGTAATTGTAACCCCTCTGTACAGTATTTTCACACACACAAAAAATATTTAAACAGGAATAAAAAGGAAGGTCTGAGAACTCAAAACACCTATCTGTAGCAAAGGTGCCACCTGCAGGGAAAACTGAGAATTTTCAGTTTATTCATCAGCAGAATACAATACTTAGGACACTGCTTCCTGCTAGATGGTTATGAGTTGACTATTACATTTCTTAGACAAAGAAGTTGTATGGGAAATGATTTAAAGATATTGATAATAAAAATATGTTTGGCTTGTGGTTTTCAGAAAATAAAACATTTCCTACTTACTGGCTGTATTTTTCTATTGAAATAATCTCAGCTTCTGAGATAGGAACTTTCAGGTGTACTTATGGACTTACATAAACCTGAAGGAATAAAAACGTTACTATCATGTTGGTTCTATGAGAAAATGTTCTTAGCAACAACGTGCTGAAAATTCTTTGGGGTCAAAATTCCTTAGAAGTAAGTAGAGGGAGATTTTTGTGGTAGAAAGAGCAGAACCCTTCACATGAGAGCTATAAGCATCTCCTGGTCAAGTGCCAAGGCTCAGGCCATGTTTCTGAACATAGACAAACTGGGCTGCATCAAAGAAGACAATCAACAATGAGCATCCTGAGATTCAAAGTTGAACAAGAAATAACATGTCCTTGTGGATCCAAAAGAAAGCCCAACCTAGCACTGTATCCTATGCGGCTGCTATTTTAAAAATGAGTGTGTTTGTTCTCATACTCTTTGTGTAGTGGAGTCACACTGTGAATAGCTGTGCCCTTTACACCTGTCCCTTGATGAAGTCTTTTTAAATCAGCCAGTGTACAGTGCACACTCAACAAATTTGCCTTCTTCTGTATTTCTATGCTCTCTTTGGGCATCATTTTCAAGACACCGGTGGCATTTTAGTAAAGCATGGAATTAATTAATCTATCAAAAGCATCATTCGGATGCCATAGAACAGCATGAAGTAGGACAGTGCCACTCCCCTTGCAAGGATGGCTATTACTTTGTGAAACATTTGTTCCAGTTAAACATGTGTATGGCGCATATCTTACTGAGAGCAGTGGTTTGTGGATACATTAGCAGGTTTTCTTCCTGCTTTATTCCACCAAAATTAACCCAACCCAATTTTTGTTTGGCTGTTTGACAGATAATACAAATTCTAAAAGAATAGGGCAGTATATGGAAGTGTGGATTCTACTTTTAAATAGAAGGAGTGAAAGGGAAACATAAATTTACCTTTTGTTTAAAAGAATTATAATATAGTTGCAGATGGAGTTTATCAATATTCTGAAGTTGGTACTGAGTATTGGAAGAAGAGGCTCTTCAGCTAGAATGACAAAAGAGCACATAGGATTAGAAAATAATATGTGTAGCCCCAAAAGTGCAAAAACATCTCATTGAAGACTGCTAAATTTTGGCATTTCCACAATAGTGATGCAAGTTGATTTGTTTGGTAAGCGCGACCTCTAGTGACCACGTTCTAGAATTGCAGCAAAACCTTTTACCTTCATTCATCTGTTCTTTTTTCTCAAAAGTTAACTTCAGATGGCATCACAGATGTTTGGAACAGTAAAGGAAATATATTTGTATCTTTCTGAGACACAATAGTCATATTTTGTATACCAAGAAATTGTGCAAACAATGTCTAGTTTGATTTTGACAAAGGAAGTAAATATTCTTTCTCCCCCTCCCTTTCCTCCTCCTCTCTCCTTCTCTTATTCTCCCTTTCCACTTCCTCCCAACCTCCTCCTCCTCTTTCTCCTCCCAACCTCCTCCTCCTGCTCCTGCTCCTGCTCCTCCTCCTACTCCTCCTCCTCCTCCTCCTCCTCCTCCTCCTCCTCCTCCTCCTCTTCCTCCTCTTTCTTCTTTCTTCTTTCTTTCTCTCTTCCTCCTTCCTTCTCTCCCTCCCCCTCTCTTTCTCTCTGAAAGTGGAACCAAACCAGGTGTCACATTTTGAGGCAAGCAATTCTAATACACCACAGCCTCAAAATGCCACAATATTAAAAAATGATTCCTTAGGGATTATTTAGTCTATTTCCTTTATCATATAAATAAGAGATACAGAGAAGAGAGTCAGTTCTGTAAGGCCACATAGCTAGCAAGGGGCAGGAACAATCCTATTGTTCCTGTTTCTTGGTCTTCATTCTCTTTCAATAATACTGTATGAGACCAAGTCATTCTATTTAACCTAGTGTGGAATGACTAGTTTCTAGTAATCTTGCATTAATGGCAAAAATAGGAAGAAATAAACCAAGCTCATGCCTATAATCCTAGCTACTCAGGAAGCTGGAAGTTGAGAGTTGAATATTGCAGTTCAAAGCCAGCCTGGGCAGAAAAGTCCCTGAGATCATCAAAAGCCAGAAGTGGAGCTGTGGCTCAAGGGATAACTCAAGTGCTAGCCTTGAGTGTAAAAGCTCAGGGACAGAGCCCACATTCAGAGTTCCACCTCCAGGACTGGCAACAAAAAAAGGAAGGAAAAAATCATTTCATAGAAAAAATAACTTAAAAATTCTAATATAACTAAATTGTTTTAGGTTTAGAAAAGTTAAATTTCCTGCAGGAAAGTATAAAAAATTCAGAAATTAAAATGTAGTCAATAGCATAATCAAGAGGCTACAGACTACTGAAAGACACCTGCAGAATTATGGCTACCTCATGCTTTCTAATGGTATGCCACATTTACAAGAGAACAGAAACCAAACCTGACAAGATAAAAAGACAGACAACAACTACATTAAACTGGGTTTGCCTATTGGGGACAACCTTTGATTGGCAAGGTGGATTTTTAAACTATGAAAGTCATAGGAACTGGAGAGGATGGTCTTAAAATCTGATGCTGGATGGGGAAAAGTTGGAATGCTTCCCGTTAGAATTCTCTGTGTTTTCATTTTTTAAAGCCGGTCTGTTGAGGCATTAATGTATCTGAAATAAAACTCACTGTTTTGTATATACAGTTCTATGAATTTTAATAGCAGATGGCCACTACCTTAAAACAAAATGTGAAACAGGTATTTCACCTCCAAACTTTCTTGGTTTCACATTGTATTCAAATCTTCCCACCTCTAGCCTCTGCAACCACTCTGTCCCTAGAGGTGTTTTGTCTTTCTTAGAAGTCCGTGCAAATGGACTCAAACAACAGTTTTTTCAGGCTGCTTTCCCGTAGCATCCTGGCCTTGAGATCCATTGTGTAGTTGTGTGTACCAGAACTCCATTCCTTCTACATGACCAGCAACCTCCCCTTCGACTTCCCCACAAACCAGCTTGAACGGTCCATAGGGTGACCAGGCGCTTCAGTGTGTGAAGGGTAGTGTGCGCTCTGAGTTCCCTTCCTGCTCTTTCCTGATTATGATCCAGTGATATTCAAACACAACAGTGGAACCCCTCTTGCTCAGTCTCCATTCTAACTCTCAGTGAAGGCACGTGCTCTCCAGTCCTTCTTAACCTACTTGACTAAGTCCATCCACTTGGAGTTCCTCCCCTGCTGACCCAGACATTTGCCATGGTCCTGTCTCTAGACCTGGCAAATACAATAAATCCTTTAATCGAATCTACCTTTCTCATCTACCTTTCTAACAGTGGCTGTGTTAGAATGATACTTAAAACCAACAAAAGGGAATTTACTGCCTCATTTACAACACAGAAAGATATTGGGATCATTTCCAGTTAAAGCTGTTATTAATGAGTATAGAGGGTTTATTGTAGGTATTATTTTTGCTTGTGTTTTTGTTTTAAGACTATTTAGCCTAGGGTGGCTATAAATTATTATCTTCTTTCCTCTGCCTTTCTATTACTAGGACTACAGGTATGTGCTATCATACCCAGCCATGCACCGTATTTGTGTGAAGGAGTAGAATTTGGGGTTATATATTAAACATATACTTAAATTTGAAAATCTTTCTCTAAAATATGATTCAATGACTCTATCCCATTTTGCATCCTCACTAGCAATGAGAGTCTAAGAAGCTGTTCTTGGCAACATGGTTTTCCCAATTGGTCATTCAGATATATAAGTAGAAGCATGTTCACCGTGACTGGAGTTTACATTTCCCAAAGAACTGATGATCTTGAAAATCTTTTTAAGTGTTTTTGCTCATCTGTATGTCATGTTTGGTGAAGTATTTGCTACTTCTTTTTAATTGGGAAAATTTATTATTGAGCTGTGAGAATTGTGATTTTTAACAAAACACTTTTGAAAAAAATTATTTACTCACATGCAGTCATGAAAATAATAGAATCTTGTGATGACTTATTCAATTTGCCCCCACTGTAACAGATTTTAAAACTGTAGTACAATACACCAACCACGATATTGATGAAGTAAAAGTACAGTACATTTCCTTCCACAAAAGAAGGATTGTTTTGTAGACCCACTCTCTTCTTCCTAATGTATTCTCTTCTTGACCCCTATTAATAGCTACTCCCTAAGTGGAATAATAGCTTATACAAACTTCTGTGCTTGGCTTTTGTCAATCAAATAATTCTCAGGAGATTCATCCAAATTGTTTTATGTATCAATAGTTACTATTTATTTTTAGTTTCCTATTCTTTACTTTTCTGATTGCTGTGCAAAATATCTGAGAGAAGAAAGATTTTTAAAATTTATTTTTATTGTTACTGTAGAGTTGATATACATAGTGGTTATAGTTACATGAATCAGGTAACGCGTACAATTCTTTTTGAACCATGTCTCCCCTTCCTTCTCTCTCCCAGTTTTTTTCTCCCATCCCCACCCATAAGATGTACAGTTCATTTTCCACACAGTGTCTAGTGAGTACCATTGTTTTATTTGTTCACTTTGTTCCAAATTTCTGTACCCCCTTAATCTCCCAAATTCAAACTAATGAGATGAAAGTAAAAGAAAACAAAAACAGTGATAATGGCAATTAAAATGTCTCTTGTTTCCTTTTCTTAGAGTTCATTTCGTAAAATATTATCTTATGTTCATATGTACATAGCTAGTGAGCGTTTGTCAACCACTCTTATGCATATCCTCCTTTGTCCTCAGTGTTTGAATGTCTAGACTCCTATATAATTTATCATGCCCAGTGTGTGTGTATACATGTGTGTGTGTGTATATATATATTCAGTGTGTTTACTTGTAGATTTAATATATATGTTAATCATTCAGTCTGTTTACTTGTAAATTTAGAGGCCCATTATAGAGAGAAACCATTTAGAGAGAAACCATACAACCTATGTTTTTTTGGGTCTGTATTACTTCACTTAATATACTTTTTAAAAGTCTTTTAACTTCTAACTAATAATACAATATCATTCTTTCTGATGGATGAGTAGAATTCCATTATGTATATATACCACATTTTGCTGATCTATTCATCCACCTAGGGGCATCTGGGTTGATTCCATATCTTGGACTACGGTAAACAATGCTGTAATGAACATAATTTTGCTGGTGACCTTAATGTGGCCTTGTCTGTGTTCTATTGGATAAATGCCCAGAAGTGGGATTGCTGGGTCATAGGGGAGCTCTATGTTTTAGTCTTTTGAAGAACCTCTATACTGCTTTCAAGAGTGGTTAAACAAATTTACATTCCCACCAACAGTGTAGTAGAGATCTCTTTTGGCTACATCCCTGCCAGCATTTATTATTGTTAGTTTTCTTGATAATGGCCATTCTAACTGAAGTGAGGAGGAATCTCAATGTTATTTTGATTTGTATTTCTTTTATGGCCAAAGATGTTGAACACTTCTTCATGTGTCTACTGACCATTCTTACTTCTTCTTCTGAGAAGTCTCACTTTAAGTCTGTAACACATTTATTGATTGGGTTGTTGAGTTTTTGAGGGTTAATTTTTTTGGCCAGAGATGTTGAACACTTTCAAAATTTATCATTTTGAATTTTGATTTCTTTTTTATCTTCTCTTTTCATTTCTCTAATTTCTCTGCTTTCATGTGGATTACTAGGACAATTGTTAGAACTATATCTTGAAGATACCATTCAAATAAATTAAAGCATTTCTTTTAAACATATTACATACACATTTATTATGGTCTACTAATGACATAATTTTGTGAGTTTAAAACATATTTTATTTTATGAACTTTTATCCTGAAAATGCTTCTATAAGTAATTAGAAACACTCCTGAAATCAATAAAGGCTTTACAGAGAAAGTCTCAGTGAGTGACCAAACAGAAAATCTAAAAGTATCAAGTGCACAATTTAGAATTGAAAATTGCAAAACTTAAAAGTGTATGGGATAGCTTTAATAGGAAAATAGAAATGACAGAGGAAGAAGAAAATCAGCAAACTTGAAAAGAGATTGACAAAATATATTGAATCTAAGAAATAAGACGACAATTGAAACAGAAGAATAGAGTCTTATAACTTGTGAGATAGTCACAGAAAACCTGATGTATGTATCATCACAGCTCCAGAAGAAGAGGGAACACTATGGGACAGAGAGAAATGAAGGAAATTGAAAATGAAAACTAACCAAAAAACAAAAACAGAGATAGTCAATCAAACCAAAAGTTAATTTCTTGAAAAAAAATCAGTGTAGTTGATAACCCTCTAACAAAACTGAGGGAGAAAACACAAATGGCAAATTTCAACCATGAAAGAGGGAAATAATATCATTATAAAAATCTGCAGATATTAAGACTATTAAGGGAACCCTATCAATAATCTTACACATTTGATCACTTATATGATATAAAACAATTACTGAGAAGCCATAAACTTGTGCAATTTACTAAAGACAAAACTGAGCAGTTTAATATATTTTAAAGAATTTAATTTTGAAATTAAAAACCCCAGAAAAAGAAAATCAAGAGTTTCATACTGTCTTGGCAGAAAATTGGTAGATATTTCTCACAAACATTTAAATGAAAATCAACATTAATTTTATACCATCCTTATAGAGAATCAATGAGAACATTTCTACAATGATTTTATGACCTGGAATTACCCTCATACCAAAAGTAGATAAGATAGTCCAAAATAAGGAAACTATTCTGAATATTTTTTAGCAAATTATAGTCAGTACCAAGAATTATGGATCACAAGTAGCAGACTGATTTCAGATGCAAAACTTAATCATTTTTTAAAAAAACCAACGTAATTTGACATATTAACAAGTAATAAACTACAATTGTCACTGAAAAATAAGATTAAAATATTCAAAATATGAAATCTGAATAGTTCATTAACACATTAAAGAAATGATTATAAATTCCTGCATTAAAAATGCCAACTAAATTCTGTAAGTCTTCTAAGAATGAGCTTGACCCTGTTACAAATTGGCTCTACAGTGGAAATACCATACTACTAAATTGATTTAATTTTCTCCAATATCTTGTGATTTTTTATTAGTGCATCTGTTTCAATTATTCATTCAGAATTTTGAATTCAGTTTACTTTGTTAATTCTCTTAAGACAGTAAGCTAATTTTGTTTCATTTCCCCAGGGCTCTTTAAAAAATATGGCTCTCCTTCACATTTAGTTTTTCATGTTTCAGAATCGCTTATGTATACTCAGACATTTTCCTAAAGTTGATGTATATAGTTTTATCTATTTTTGTTCAATTAATTTTTACATAAATGTAGAGAAAATGTGATCTGGGAAAGTGAAAGAATGTTAAATATGTATTTGTGGCTCAACTTCTCCTGTTATTATAAAATGTTTCTTTATTACACCAGCCCATTGCTTTTCTCCTTTTGTGGGAATTATAGAGGACCTTTGCTTTTAGGATGCATGAAAGCCATTTATACTTTTTTTTTAATTGTGAAAATACTGTACAGAGGGGTTACAATTACATGGGTAAGGTAATGAGTGCATTTCTTATCAAGCATTGTTGCCTCCTCCTTTGTTTCCCCTTCCTATCCCTTCCCCACCCCCACCCCCACCCCCACCCCCGCCAAAGTTGTAAAGTTCGTTTTTCGACATAACGTCTTGTACATCTCATTGTTGCAATGGGTCCGTTTATTCTTATATGGTATGTTAGTCTATCTCATAGGGCTTACCTGCCCTGAAAATGGGTATAATATATTTCATTTTCATGCCTGGAAGAGCTGAGAGTTCTTCCTATTTTTTTTTGTTTTGTTTTGTTTTTGGGTCAGGTGGTGGGCCTGAACTCTGGGCCTGGGCGCTGTCCCTCAGCTCTTCAGCTCAAGGCTAGTATTCTACCACTTGAGCCACAGCGCCACTTCCGGCTTTTTTTCCTTTTTGCTTATGTGGTGCTGGGAAATCGAACCCAGGGCCTCATGCATGCAAGGCAAGAGCTCTACCACTGAGCCACCTTCCCAGCCCTTCCTATTTTTCTTTTTAAGTAGTTTTCTTGGTATTCCCTCTCCTCTTTTGTTGGGGGGAGGGGTAGTAACTGTCTATGTCTCTCATGTCCACCTTGATACTCAAGAATCTCCCTATTTTCAGTTGTCTAAGAGCAATATTTTAATTGTGTTTATCTCAGCTGGGGCATTGGCAAATTTCTGTGTTTTTAGGTGCCCTCATAAGTGTAATTCTCTTCTGGGAAGATCCTGCTTTTAATTGTCCAAAGCTTAATTATACTTGTACAGACAATAGTGTGTCTTGTTTGCGTTCATTATAACCATGCTATGGTTCCCAGCTTCAGCAGTGTGGTTATGTTTTGTGCCCTTTCTGTGATTTAGTTTTCAAGCTTTTGTTTGGAGTTGACCATTCAATTTTCCATTCTGCAAGTAATCACTTTTGTAGTGATTATCTCCTGCCTATTCCTTTTATTTTTCTGAACGCTACCCTCTCCCTTTGTTTTTAGCTTCGGTTTAATGGTGTCAAGGAACATGAAAGGCATAGATGGCTGTATGGTTTCTAATTCTCCAACTTGATGTCTTAATTCCTTTTGTAATTAGCCATCTTGGGTATTACCACTACATTACGCATTCGTTATTTTGTGGTTGAACTTGTTTTAGGATGTCCACTATAATATAGGCCAATTTAGTGTCATGGCTGGACACTGTCTGTAATTCTGACATCCACATTATTGAAATCCCCCATTAGAGTGTGAAATTAGCAGGGACAGAAACCCCTAGGTCATTATCACCATTGCAATATTTATGACATGCAGCACCATCTGCTTGAGAACACAGGGCTCTTTTTTTTCCTTTTATTTCCCCTCTAATTCTGTGTAGATCTTTCACTATTTCAAATCTGACTGCCATACTCACTCATAATCTAGTTCCCCCCTTTCCCTTTTGTTCCCTTTTGTTCACATCTTGATGTGAAATTTTCTTTTGCTTTAGTCTTATACCCTCAAAGGAGCATATCACTTTAAAAATGTGATGCTGTGCCAATATGGCCAATAGAGATGCAGAAAACCATTTACATTTTGAAGGTGAAAAAAGGTCAGGCTCAAGCTTAATAAGGATCCTGGAGGAGAAAATGTCACGTCATTATGTGGATAGATGCATGTTATTGTCAATTAGGTGTTTTTAAGCATATCTATACATGATTTGTGATCTTTTCCTGAAAAATGAAATATCCAAACAAAGAGTGGCCTCGTATCCTGAGTGTCTGGAGGAGTGATGAGATGGGGCTTTTCTGATTTGTTATATGGAGGTCCAAGAAAACTAAACTGTGAGCAGGGCAATGAGCTTGCTTGTGCAAACTTGAGAGGAACCGAAAATGCATCATTGTGGGGGTTGTGTCAAAACGGGTGTACAGACTGTTGCCACGGGAATACGGTGATCCTGAAAGAGACAGTAAGTTCAAGAACACACTGGCTAAAGGTTACTTGGAACAAAAAAGCCAGGCCTAAAATTCTACTCCCCCTTCACTCATGAAGCAATGAATGCTCAAGAGGCTGCATGAGGTGGCCCAGAGAACGTACCAACCAAGTCAAATGTGTGAGGTTCGGTAGCTTTCCCTGTATCTTGCCACACTGTACTTCCTATCATGTGACCTGTGGTGATGTGTCTTTGACGACAGTATTTTATCAGTCAGCATTTAAATGGTTCTGTTATTCCAGCGAGGAGTTGATTTTGACTCCATCTCATACATGGCTCTCAGAAAAACAGAAACAAACCAGCAAAAATTCTCAGCTTGTCCTGCAGATGCCAGCATTACCACACAGCATCCCCTTCTAGCTCTTCAGCACTGATTTCTCAAGGCTGCGGGAGAAAGCAGGAATTCCATCAAATTAAACAACTCAGTTATGGGGCTGACAGTTCTCATTGGTAAATCCAAGCAGGTGTTGAGAGTCCTGTATCTCTGTATCTCTCTCTCTGTCTCTCTCTCTCTCTTTCTCTCTCTCTCTCTCTCTGTCTCTCTCTCTCTCTCTCTCTGTCTCTGTCTCTCTCTCTCTCTGTCTTTGTCTCTCTCTCTCACACACCCACACATGCACACATACCCCACTGAATTATGTTTTAGAATTTTTTCTTTTGAAGAAACATTTTTAATCTTTTGAAGAGAATACCTTATGACACAAAAATGAGAAAGTTTAACATATCATGTAATAAAGAAATAATTTTCCTTCCACTAGAGCTTATTTGCCCATCCATCTTCCCAGTTTTTTAATGATGTCCAAAAATGTCCAAAATAGCTTATCTCAGTCAGTAGCCTCCTGTATCATTACAGAGACTAACACACACACACACACACACATACACAAATATAAAAATATACATCACTGACATTTTTTACACAAACAAAAGCACATATAAAGACCAGTTTGTATTACTCTTACTTGATACTACTCAATAATTACTTGTAATATCAAGGAGCATGATAAGCATTATTGTCGTGCATCTTCTAATTCTCCAGCTTGATGTTTTTAATTCCTTGTTAAAATTTTATGGTTACCAATATTGCATATGCATTCGTTATTCTACACTTGAGCCTGTCTATGTCACCTATAGCACAGGACATTTCAGTGTCATGGCTGAACACTTTCTGTAATTCCTACATCTAAATGGCTATTGGCAGGACCAGAAGAACATTTCTTTTCATTAGAAGCTGGGTGTCATCCTAGCTACTCAGGAGGTTGAGACATGAGAATCACAGTTTGAAGCTGACTCAGACAAAACCTGAAGATTCATATCCCCAATTAGCCAACAAAAAGCCAAAAGCAGAATGCTCTCTGACCAAGGGGGATTTGTTTTTCTATTGTGGCATTCAACTGACTGGATGGAGCCCACCCATATTATGAAGAGCAATCTGTTTTACTTGATTATCAATTTAAAGGCAGTGCAATCCAAAATTAATTCCTTCTGTAAGGATTGGACTTTTTTTTTGCAGGATTGAGGATTAAACCTGTTTTCTAGGAATGTGTCTCCACATAAACCAGGCCCCCCGCTCACCTAGCATGCAATGTTTCATAGTTTACTTTGCAGATAGAATCTCATCATTTCTTTTCTGCAGGGAAAAGAGGGTCTTCTCTCCCTATCTCACTGTCTCACTACCTCTGTGTCTATTTTTCTCCCTCGCTTTTGCCTTCCTCCCCCTTCTCTCTATCCCTCCCCACCTTCCTCCCTTCTCCTCCCCACGTGCCATGTGTTTCTCTCACTACCCAGGCAGTACTGGGCTTTCATCTTTCCTGCTCCAGCCGTGAGGCCCAGCAATAAGGTCTGGCTGTGATTACCTCCGTAGTACCAGGGGCATGCCTTCCTTTGAGGCACAGCTTACTTTGTCCAGGCACTGAGGCACATTCCTTTTCCCCTAATATTTCTACAAAAATGCCCACATCAATATAATGAAGCTGGAGTACTGGCAATAAAAACCTGTGCTTATGTTAACATCCCAGAGGCCACTTAGATGCACAGCTCTACCTCATAAATATACCAGTTATTGTTCAAAGTCCAGGATCTCTGAGAGATGAATATTCCTCTTGGTCAGGTCCTAATGTGGCTTCTCAAAATCCAGCAAACTATGATTAAATGAACACCATAACTCACAGTGTACTTGTATGAAGAGGTGACAACGGAAATAAAACCTTTCATTGGGAAAAACAGAGATTAGGAGCCAGGGCATGGGGTATCTGACCTCCAACAGCTGAACACTCCAGACCTTTAGATTAAGTGATACTGGTTTCAGCCACTTTCGAATGTTCTCCTTTTTCCTTTATCTTCTGTGTCTCCATTTGAGGTGGAGGCCTTTAATTAGGGCACTCCCTTCTATGGGTGGTCTACTTAGCAGAGTGTAGATTCCACAGCACAGAATCTTAAAAGGTGTTATAATAACCAGGGTATCTCAAAGCTAATATTCATCACCGGAAGAGTCTACTTTTATTCCTCTATTCTGCATATCTTCCTGAGGTATCTAATATAAAAATAGTTTTGTTAACAGTATTTTTATTATTATTGCTAAAACTCTCCTATCTAGTAACTGTACATGGGAAATCCAGGCTCACTTCCTCCTGACTCCATGTTCTGCTGAATTCCTGTATCAGTTTGAAAAAAAATAGAGGAAAGATGGAATAATTCTCACTTTGTCCTGCAGGTGCTGCCCTCACCACACAGCATAAATTTC
Source organism: Dipodomys merriami (assembly GCF_024711535.1). Lineage (NCBI taxonomy): Eukaryota > Metazoa > Chordata > Mammalia > Rodentia > Heteromyidae > Dipodomys > Dipodomys merriami. Next base: position 43,409,526 of record NW_027206068.1, on the reverse strand, counting down.
CACTTTGTGGAGCTTTCTAGAAGATGGAAGAAGTCTGTGTCCCATTTCTGTGGTTCAGAGCCAGGATTCACCACCTGCTCTTTATTATTCAACAGTTCCCATAGACAGAAAAAATTAATTTTTATTCATCTAGCTTTTTAATACATAATATAATTCTGTGGTTCTTAAAGGTACAAAAAGAATAAAGCAAAACAATCTCTTACTAAATGCATACCAAAGATTAGTTATGTCTTTTAGTTTCTTTTCAACTTCCAGAGAATGTTTTATGCACAAATATTTTTAAACTACTTCTTTTTATTTGCATGATAATGTACTGTAGCATCTTTTATCTCAAGATCATTATTCCATGTAACACTATACCTTTTTGAAATGTGGTACTTTGTATCCGTATATTGAAATTTTCCTTTTCCTGAAAGATGGGGGGAATGATGAAAGAGGGGAGACGCTGATCAAGATGTACAAACTGACATGCTAAATGGAAACTTCTTCTAACAACTACTTAGAGATAACCTAAAAATAATTTTAAAGCTCCCTTCTTTCCCTCTCTCCCACTGTTTCTTCCTTCCCCTCACCTCCCTCCTCTTCAGAGTGCTCCCACTACAAGGATGTAGTCATTTAGGGAGGGTAATTTATCTATCCACTTCTGTATTGGTGAACACATGTCAATTCTTTTACTGTTAAAAGCAATAATAAAAAATTCTAGGGCTTATATCAGTGTATGATCATACTAGCCAAGTGTGAAATTATCTATGTTTACACAATATGGCCAATAGAAAGCACTTGGGATATTTGCCAGTCAATCTGAGAATAAAAAACATGATAACAGTTTTATTTTTTAAATTTCCTCTGAGGATGAGAAACCCAGTTCCATCTGACCTAGGTAAGAAGATATTTGTCATCTCACAACTTAAAATTTTGGTGGTAGATATAGACTTGAAAAAAAAACAAACGCTACCTATCTGGTAAAGAGAAGACTATGAAATCTCAAAAAAGTGGTTTTCTGTCCGTAATATGAAAGACAGGAAGAACAAAGCCTTCCTAGCCTGCAGGCAATGTGAGCTTCTACTAGCCGCTTTGCCACTTGTCTGCAAGGACCTCGTTGTCCTGACTGCTAAGAGCTGGGGACTACAGGGCAAGAGGCCTTTTCTGTAGGCTCCAACCTTCAGCAGGCTGCTTTCTGCTGGAATGCATTTGGGGTACTTAGGATTGTCTTAAGGGTTGTTGTGTGCCAACTTTAGAGTTTCTCTGGCAAAATAAGTCTCAAAAAACTTTAAGACATTAACCCACAATGCAGATAATAGATTACACATTTCACAAAAGTAGCCACTCTGACTTTCTATAATGTAGAGAATGTTATGTTCCTTTTCCTAGAGACTCCCACAGTTCGTCATAACAAAGAATAAAGGACAAAGCGGGTATTTCCAAGTGGGAGTGTTTATCTCAAAATTTAAGCTTCCTATTTGTTTCTATGAAAATTATGCTTGCAATAACTAGTATCTGTAATGAAAAAAGTCTGGCTTGCTTGCCTGTGCCTTGTGAAAGTCTTTTGTCTCCACTCCCCAATTCAGGTTAAAAACAATTGCAATATTCAATTTGTCCTCTAGGTGCCACTGTCATCTTGAGATATTGTTTTCCATCACTGAAGCCCGTTTTCTTAAAAAACAGAAAGATTCAGGAATTCTGGAAGAAGGGGCAAAATGAGCACATTATTCAGTTTATGATCCCCGCCCCAAGCCCCAAAACATACATATAAGGTTAAAATTCTGTAGCTACAGCATTTATTCTTTCCTTTCCCGGTATTTTTATTTGTTTTTTGAATGGATTGTATAGTCTAGATTTCAAAAATTAAATGTATAGTTTTTTTTCTTAATCTTTGTCGATTACCCAGTGGCTTTCTTTCCATGGCAATTGTAATTTTTAAGTATGGGAATTCATTTGTGCATTCTTTCTGAAATATTAAGGGACTTGCATATACATAAGAATATACATTCTCTTTCCCATTCTTTGAACATCAACTATAGAAAGCTATTCATAGTTCTATATAATATAGGAAGCTTTTCATGATCAATTCCTAAAGAAATTGCCTATTCTTCTTAATGGATTTAGAGTTCCACACCATGTGAATGAAACCAGCAATGGCCATTTAGGCTAACTCCTATTGCTTGCTCTTTGAAACAGAGCTGTACCAAATAGTTTTGTAAAGACTTCATTTTTCTTACGTAGATAGAAGAAGAAATTACATAAAAATATAACTGCTGGGTCAAAGCCTATATGTATTTACAATTTCAACCAATCGCCTTCTTTAGGGGTAACATGAGAGTTTATCTACATCTGTGCAGTGTGGCTGATACAATGTGCCATCAGTTTTCATTTTCTTTGCCAAAATAGTACGTAGACAATGTTCTTTCATTTTTAATTTCGACTTTTATTGTGCATGAGATTGAGCAGTTTCTAATATAAAATATTTATAAGGTTTTTAAAAATTACGAGTGGGAAATAAATAAACTACCACACCCTGGCACTAGGAAAACAATTTATTGTCTTTAAGATGGAATGCTTAAATGGTAAATTCACTTTTCATGGTGCCTGGATGCAAAGATTGCAGTGTTACTATTAAAGCTTATCCTTAAATACAAGCTTCTCTCTCTCCCTCCTTCCCTTCCTCCCTCCCTCCCTCTCTCTCTCTCTCCCCCCCCCCCTCTCTGCCTCTCTCTCAGTCTCACTTGCTTGCTAATTATTGAATCCACAGCAATCCTCAGCTCATCTCTTGGCTGAATTTCTTAAGGATTTCCCCTCCTGTTGATGCAGGTTTGGGGACCTGGGGTTGAGCAATCACAAGTCACTTCTGGAGGGCACAGTTGTTAGAGCTCAAGTCACATAGTTTACTTGAAATATTACTAGGCAATGTTACAATAAGGTAGATATTATAGTCTACCTTTTACAAGTGAAGAAACTTGCTTGAAGCTACAAGGACAGTAAAAATAATAGGAATATTTGTGCTCTGATGGCTATGATAATAAATCTGTGGTTAAGGTCATAACATTTTTGTCCAGCAACTCCAATAGAAAACCAATCATTACGGTGCCATCCATAGCTTACTTCTGAATCTAATAAACAGGAGATATTGCATGTGTGCTGCAGATGGCACTGTTGCCACAGGATAAACACTGCGGCAATGCAGCATAGACCTCTTCAGTGCTGATGTTCTAGAAAGTGGAAGAAAGCCTGCCCATTCCATCGATGCAGCCGACATTTCAGCACCAGAGTATCACATATAAAATAGAATTTTAGAACCAATTTTATTGTTTGTGTACTCTGTCCTTAAAGATGTACAGTATTGAAAATAAGTACTGTTTATGTAGTTCGTAGTTTTTAATACTGTAAAATTAAGGGCATACAATTAAAAATATCCTCCCTAGTCTTATTCCCTAAATTCCATATGTCAACTCAACTTCATGTACAGTTTCTTCTCAGTTTCTCATCTGCCCTTTTCTGAGATATTATCAGCAAATATGAGCAAATATTGGGCACATATAAGCAAATATAAAATATTTCCTTCTTTTATTTTGCCACAAATACAAGTAACTTTAAAATTTTCTCCTAGCAACATACTTTGAAAATATATATATATTAGCAAGGAAAGAACAACCTTGTTCTTTTACCATTTTCCCTGCTTCCCCTGCATAAATTCACCATAAATTTTCACTTGTATTGGTCCTAACTGATACATATTGACTGATAGATTTTAGTATTATAAGCAATGACCTGGAGAATAAACACTTGTATTGGTCCTAACTGATACATATTGACTGATAGATTTTAGTATTATAAACAATGACCTGGAGAATAAATGTAATATCATTTCACATGAACAACAACATTTGCAGCATAGATTCTGGAAGTGAAATGGTTAGCTAAAAAGTAAGTGCATGGATAATTTTGACAGATATTTCTAAATAGATCTACCATCTTGTTACTCCTACTAGCAAAGTTTGATAATTTTTATTTCTCCATAAGTTGGCCAATACAACTTGTTATCCAGATAAAGCATATTTGCAAAATGATAGCTGAGAATTGACATGCCATTTTATTTGTCATATTTTAAGTGGAATTAATTATGTTTTAATTTATTGAAGACCTACTGGATTTTGGTGAATATTTTTTTTCTTATTTGCAAGAGTTATAAACTCACTCACTGTGGCTGAAACCAAAGGAAGTGATTTATTATCCACATAACTGGATATGCATGTTTTTAGATCCTGAGTCTCTTTCTCTACTAATCTCTCTTCTCACTTCTCTCTTTCAAATGGAGAACCATGGCAGGTTCAGACGTGTAACTTCACAGCTCCAAGTTGAGCAAAAAAAGTTCTGGAACAAGTCTTCCTCATACAATGGACCTGAATTGCGATCTGTGTTAATATTATTATATTGTTTATATTGTTATATTGCTTGTACAAGTTTTTAGTATTCTGAAGCAAATCCTTCTTCTCAAATGAATACAGAGTTTTCTATACTGAAACTGTATATTGGTGGTTGAGATTAAGGGTCAGGTCAGATTAGAGCTGTATAACATAGGAAAACAAATACCCATATACATGCACTCAAAAAGTAGTCATTTTGGGTTGGGAAGGTGGCTCAGTGGTAGAGTGCTTGCCTTGCATGCATGAGGCCCTGAGTTCGATTCCTTAGCATCACATAAGCAGAAAAAGCCTGATGTGGCACTGTGGCTCAAGTGGTAGAGCGCTAGCCTTGATTTGAAGAGCTGAGGAACAGTTGAAGAGCTGAGGGACAGCGCCCAGGCTCAGAGTTCAGGCCCCATGACTGGCAAAAAAAAAAAAAAAAGTGGTCATGTCCACAGGAAAAAAATTAAAATTATTAATTTTATTTCCAAGGAAAGGCAACCTTATCTTCATAACTTCATATCTGGGATATCTAAGAGATATACATTTTTATTATATCTAGGATTGATTCAACAATCATCATATTAATAAGTTATAACACTGGTCATCATCAACAAACACACAGTTGCTTCATTGATAAAGAATGATATGATCAAACTAAAAAGTACATTAGAAATGCAGAAATAAGAAAATGAGAAATTCAGATGAAGTAACAAGAACATAATATAAAACATAACTGTGGAGTTTCTTAAGAATATAACCCAGCATCCTGGTTTTGTTCTCTAAAAAGTCTATCTTCACTGGGGATGGTCTTTGGCTGTGCTTTTGAAATGGAAGATGCATTGCCTTAGGGATTGATCATCATTGACTCACCTGTTTGAGTTTTAAAAAGATAGCTCTCGTAAGCAATACATATACAAAGATGATGATGATGATAATGTTTACATTTTACAAGTTGAAAAGTTGGAGAGGATAGAAATCTTTGCTCTTTGTTACAAGGTTGTGAGTAGTCTCTTTTTAAAATTCTTCTGTGGTTTAAAAGAAAATGAAATCACAAAACTGTTTGTCCGGTAAAGGCCACTTGAATCACAAACTATTATTTTGATTCTTTTGAGTATTATAGCTCTGGTCTTTCTGAGCTATAATAAATTTGAGAACGTAGAAGGCAGAGGAAGTCTTACAGGTCAATACATGTAGCCATTAGCTCCGTTCCTGGATCCCTGTACACATGCTTAGGGATTTATACTCCAAATACATTAGTTAGCACTGTAGTATTTTCTTTAAAATATATTTTTTTAAATTTTAGCTCTGTAACACATTTCTGGCTCCAAAAGTAAAAGAGTATGGTGTTTTCAGTAAAATACATACACAGACACATACGTACATGCATGAATACAAACATATATACAGAAGCTCTCTTCCATTCTTATCTCTTGTTTGCTAAGTCTCCATCCTACTTCCTGAATCTGTTACAATACATTATGTCCTTGCACTCCTTGGCAGACATTTATGTATATATACTAATGCATAGTCTGTCTGCCTCCTTTTCATGCCAATAGAGACATAAAATCAGTCTGCAAAACAATATATCTTAGAAAAATATGCATCAGACTAAACAATCTTGATTGTTTTTGACATCTTTAAAGCATGCTACCATCTGGAGGTACTGTACTTTGTTTAGCTAGTCTTTCTTGATGGACATTTAAGTTCACTTATGTCTCTTATTGTTACAAGTAATACTGAAATGAACTGTGGCTCATGTTGCTTCCCACATATGTAAGTACATTTGCTGAATAGATTCTAGAAGTGGAGTTGCTCAGGTAATATGCATGTTTTATTTCCATAAATATTCCCACATTGCTCTTCATAAACATTTTGCGACCAACTTATATTTCATCAGCGGTATGTGAGGGTGTTTACTTCACAGCTTGGCCTGCTTTGTTTAAATATTTGGATTTTTGCCAGTCTGATAGGTAAAATGGCATCTTTTTTGCATTTTAAATTGTCTATCTTGTTTTGAGTAAGATTAAACAACTTTTTATGTTTGTGAGAAACCATAGAAAACAACGTAAGACTTTTGTAGTTTCTGACATTAGAAAACCAAACAGGGCTTAAGCTTAAAGAAAAATAGTGATTTAATTTACTAGAGTGCTATATGCATAGTTTATGAAGCTTAGTTTTGAGATTTCTAGGGCCTTGTCTCTAGATAGAAAAGAAAATCAGTGTCCATTCTTCTTGTTCTAAGGGATAATGATACCTTCTTAGTCCCAGAGTGGTTGTTCTTTGTCTCAGATTTAAATCATCATGACTAGGGGTCATTTGTAAGTGTAGGTGTCAGCTACTAGCAAGTCATTGCTCTTAGCAGTAGATTTTCCTGCCTTTTTCATTGCACCTCTTCAGCCTGTAGTGGAAATTCTAGACTTGTATACTCAGTCCAGGGCTCCAGGTCAAGATAGCTGTGGTAGTGACCTTGTTTCCCCCAAGAAGGAAGTCTATTTTCCTTATATTGAGCCCAGTAAGGTCTCCACTGAAATTTGTCTGCCTGCTTTGCTCCCTTGGCTAGAATCTGGTCTTTAATCTTCCTTCTTTGTCAGCCCTTCCTACATTCACCTCTTCCCTCCACCTCTAAAGTCTTGTATTTCTTTTCAGTGTTTTCACAGCATGTATGTATTATCACAATATGCTGCTATATTCTTCATATACAACCTTTTCTTGTAAGCTTTACTTACTCAGCTCCCATAAGCCTTGTCCCTATGACACAGAGCGAATCTCCAGTTTAATTTGAGGAAGCAACCATAGAAAGAGCCATATTTTTAGCTTCAAATTCAAATGGAAAGAGGAAGTTCATTCTGCAGTGTAAAGGCTATGCCCTACAATGCCCAACCAATGATTCCAATAGAAATTTGGTATTTCTCCAATGGGTTCACTTGTTTTTTTTTCTTCTTTTTTGTACTAAATTGTTTTAATTGACCAAATGTTTTGTGTTTAGATGAACACAGCTTCAAATTGTTGTTTGATGAGCTTGTTAGATGCTATAAGCTAATTAGAAAAGCCAAGAAATACAATTTTAGCCTAGAAAGCATTTCAAAGTATTAGAAGAGTCTGTATTAACTGACATTTTTACTATAGTCTCTTCACAAATCATCTTTATTTAAAGAGGCACATGTTATTGTAGAAAGAACATGAGCTTTGAACCTTACAACTCTAGATCAAACATAGCTTCAGTTATACTCTTAGTATTATATAGATGTATATAATTTAAAATTTTTTGAGTTAACATGCATTTGTCATATGAGAGGTTTTTCTTGTAACATCTCCATACATAAAAAGTGTAGTTACAATCTTTACTGCAATAGAGAATTATCAACTCCCTATGAGCTTATCTATAAAATAACTGTGACCCTATCTCAATCAGTAAATACTGAACCAACTGTAACAAGGGCTTTATAATATTAGGAGCATAGTTGATAGTAAAAAATATTAATTGCTTAGCCACGTCCACACCAAATATTGTGTAAAAGTCTACATTCACAATTGGTGATCACAACAAACTCTGTGCACTTAGACAAGCTCAGAAACTATTTTGTCAGCCATATAAGAATGCAAGACAGTCCAATAAGCTTATGGGTAGGTGTAGGGCAGACTACATGAATTTGGGAAACAACAGTTTTCTTTACCTATACAGTAGCAAAGGACAGAGAAAAATAGTGAGCTCTGTATTTGGAGAGGTAGCATAGAGTACATCATGAAAGGCTTGGGAGGAGATCAGGCAAAGGCATTTGATCCCATCCCAAAGCAAAAAGGTAACTCTGAAGGTTCTAGGCAAAGACTGGTCATTTCTGGGTGTGATTTTGTAATGTTTACTCCAGCTGCAGTATGGATACAAAACTGTAAAGAAATAAGTTACAAGAAAGAAAGAAGGACAACTTCAGCCCAATTAGGGCAGTGGAGATGGAAAGAAGTACATGACAAATATAAAAATGCAGAATCTGTGGTTTATTTGACATGAAGACTGACAATGAGGGGAATGGGAGAATAAATGGAAACGTTTAGCTCTTATAGCTATTTGGTAATGGAATTCATCACACTGACAGTAAACACAGAAGAGGAATAAGAATTTTTGGGTGGGTCAAAAGAAATAATGAAAGCAATTACATTATGATAATTGAGATACTAATAACAGAACTGGCCAAATAGCTGTAACATACTTACATCTGAAGCATAAGAGACATCTGAGAGGTACATCTAATAGTCATTCGTATTTAGATAGAAACCCAACTAGAAGCTGATGAGATTGACCAGGGTGAATGTGCAGAAAAGAAAATAAGGATCTAAAATCTGCAATGAACTTCAGCCCAACAGCACTAAGTCTGAACACTGGGTTGCCTTTATAATCACGGAAGAGTTTATAAAGATTAGAAAGGCAATACCACATCCCTGACCAATGAAATAATGATCTCTTGGATTATGGCCCAGACATCAGCATTTTTTCAAAGTTCCCCAGTGATTCTGGTTGAGAATTCTGATTAAAGGACTAAGTAGAGGTAGAACAGTTTGGATACAAACCCAGATACTATGGTATCATAGTGCTGGTAATCTATCTCAGCAACAGATCACTTGAGTAGCACACAGGAAACACTGGGTTCAGTCCCCTAGCACTGAAAAAATTGAGTGCTATAGAGAGGGGGTGGGGAGAGAGGGAGGAAAGTAGAGAAGGAGGGAGGGAGAGACATAGAAGCCCTATGGAGAGTATATTTAAAGAAGAGAGGTGATCAACAGTGCTTATGTTCCTTCCAAGGTAGCAGTCAATGTCATTGGCAACTTGAACAGATCAGTTGTGAAAGAAAAGGAGGACGGCAGATTGCTGTATAATATTAGGATGCTGACACTAGAAGCCTGTAACAGCATTTGTTTACAGAAGAAGAACATATTTCTCGTTCACCTCCAAGAAGTCTGGTGATAGACTATTCGGTCTGGAATAGCAGTCCATTATTTCAGTTGCTAGGTGTTCTCTCTTGTTCCCACATTATGTATGACTTCTACTCCTAAATCCATTGTATGGTTCAAGTCAGCTGTTGGAATTCGAGCTAGCTCATCCACAATGTCATACTCTAAAACTCAGGCCTCAGGAGATATATTATCACTTTCCTTACCATCTCACCAATACACACACACACACACACACACACACACACACACACACACACACACATACAAATACAAAGGAAGCCAGAAAAGTCAATATGAATTCTAGATAGTTAAATATTCTGCTGAATAGTATAGTATTACTACCATGGAAAATGGTGAAAGTGGGTAAGGGTCAGGGGAACAACTAATGATTGCTGAATGAGAGAAAAATAGAAACAATTTAGGAAAATCTAAAAACATTGGGCTTGGTATATAATCACAATAAGTCATGGTGCAGCTTTTAAGAATAGTTCAAGTGTTGGTTGATTTAGAATGGGAGAGATGTCAACATCTGAATGTTTCTGAGATGACCCAGAAGAGAAAGAAGGCTTGTATTTAGAGAGATTTGATGAAGGCAGGAACCTGAGCTGTAAAGGAGGGCAGTGGGACCTTTTTATTTTTTGAGCACAGTTTCCTAAACTGTAATTATCTCATTAAAGGCAAAATCCAACTCAATAGGTCTATATAGGTATGAAGTTATGAATCTGGTACCTATGATGTTGCCATTTTTGGATCTTAGGTCGAAAGGAGAGTGAGTGGTAGTGAGGTTCAGTGCCTATGAAAGACAGGGGGAATTGTGATTCCTATGTTGTTAAGGAGCTCCTTTCAAAGTGAAGTTTGATTTGAGAATTGTATAGTTCTTTGCTCTGTGTGTGTGTGTGTGTGGCTGTGTGTGTGTTTACAATACTCAGCAACCAGCCTGCAAAAACTCAGAAGATAAATCAACTGTTTTGACAAATTACTTTTATGTGGAGAATAACTAGCATCAGCCATGCACCTGGTTGGTACTTTAGAACATGCAAATCATGCACAATAGTAAGCAATAGTAATAACTGCAGAGGACCTTAGCTGCTCTGTTACCTACATCCCATCTTTATTCATGTCAGTCAAGTCAATCTTCCTCTTACCACCTCTCTACAATGCCTTCTATCTTAGCTACATCTGAAATTAATCTGGAGAGCTAGTTAGAGACAGATTTTTAAGTATTTCCAGAGATCGCAGTTCAATAGATTTGGTAGTGAAGTCCACAAATGTGTAACTTGAAAAACTCTATATGATTCTGACGTAATTGGTCCATAGATGGCACTTTAGGAAATATTACTCTGCAGCGAGCTTCTTTTTCTTCTCTCTCTCTCTCTCTCTCTCTCTCTCTCTCTCTCTCTCTCTCTCTCTCTCTCTCTTCTTTTGTCAGTCATGGGGCTTTAACTCTAGGCCTGGGCGCTGTCCCTGAGCTCTTCAGCTCAAGACTAGTGCTCTACCACTTGGGCCATAGTGCCACTTCTGGTTTTCTGGTGGTTCTTTGGAGATAAGAGTCTCATGGACTTTCCTGCCCGGGCTGGATTTGAACTGAAATCCTCAGATCTCATTCTCCTGTGTAGCTACTATCACAGGTGTGAGCCCCCAGCACCGGGCTAGGCATCTTTTAATTAAACCTCCTACTCCCTCTTCTATTCTTTTTGGTACACCTAGAATCCCTCTTTTCAACCCATTGTTTACTTAATGTCCCAATTTAATTCTCATTTCTTCCAGGAGTCCTTAGCTATCAATTATGCTGTATAATTGATGCATCTCTCTGGCATTTTAATAGAACTGTCTACATTATATGCATGATGTTATTCTGTGCTGGCTCATTTTGTCACATGACATGATAATTTTGAGTCCCCATTGTTACTTTAGTCTGTGATTTCTCTCAGTGCACGGACCTTGTCGCTAGTGCAGTGTTTGACCTGAACAGTGCCCTGAAACTGCCATCTGCTGAATGAATAGATAGGTGAACAAATATGAGAATGTACAGGGAATCAAGAAACAGAAAAATTGATGGGGATACCAAAAGCAAGCAGTGTAGTGGAAAATAAAGATGTGATAAGCAGAATATAATAAAGGAAAAAACCAGGGTTTAGCAGGAAGAGAATCATTAGAGCCTAGAAGACAATGTGGGTGATTTAATCACAAATAGTTTTAAGAAACATGAGAAAAGGAGTCTGCAGGCAACTTGAAATAGACTCTTAAGTACCTGACAAACCTGAGAAAAATAGGTAGCAAAAAAAATCAATGCATTGAAACCCAACAAAGCTTCAATGTACCATCCCTTTTCAATCTCTTGGAAGGAAAATGATGTGTTTAGTACATCTGCCTTCTTCATGTTTGGACCCTTAAATAGGGTATTTGGATTCAAAGACTGTAGCCAGCTCAGATTGTCTCTCTTTCCAGCACATTGCTGTACTTTTTAAATGACACTGGCCCTTACAAGCAAGATTGATTGTAAACTTGAAAAGGTTGTATGTGATGTAATGAATAACACATGCTACCCCCTCAAGCACATCTCCGGAAGGGTGCATATCCAGGATCCTCTATGTTCTCATCATTTGAAAATGATTAGGAATGTATCTTCATAGACAAGCCAAAAGAAAACTTCATATTATGCCCACTTCATAGGCTGCTTAACTTATCCACTCAATGAGTACAGTTATTAAGAATCTCCTATCTTTGGAATTCCTTGATGATTGTAAATGAATGAGTGAGTATTGTGTGCAAGTCACAGTGCAAGATGCTATGAGAGGATCAAATAATTCAACCATGGGTCCTTCTCTTGACAGAGATCACAGTCTCATAAAGGAAGAAATAAATGATTCTTCCTAATAGAAACTCTATTAAGTACCACCGCAATTTATTAAGTATAGATTTTACTATGAAAATACAGAACAAAAGGGAAGGTATTGTTTCTATTTGAATTGTTAAAGAAGGATTTATAAAAGTTGTACTTACACTGAGCCTTGAACAATCTGGGCATGTTGGTTTCATGCAGATGTTTGGGGCAAACAAAGAATATGAGGTAGATTACAATGGAATGTATGAAAGATAGAGAAAAGCTTTCTTTGAATGAGATTTGAAATTTATAAGGGATAATATTAGGCAACAACATTGGAAACTATATTGAGAGTTTGTATGGATTTTTTTTTTTTTGCAGTTCCAGGGTTTAAATGATGGCTTACCACTTGGTAGACAGGAGCTCTAACTGCTGAGCCATGGCTCCAGATTTATTTTCTGGTAGTAGTTTTTGAGATAGAGTCTTGATGCCTGTACAAGCCTATTTTTGGATGTGATTTAACTATGATAGGCTTTTGAGTAGCTAGGATAACAGGTTCACACTGTCCCAAATTCTCCATGGAGAAAGGACTTTTTGAACTTTGCTGCCTGGTCAGGACTTGAGCAATAATCTCAGTAATCACAGCCTGATGGTATATATATATATATATATATATATATATATATATATGCACATTGGAGGGAAACTAGGAGGAGGACACAGAAAACATACAACAGCAGGACCCATCAGCTGCACTGGACATGGATAAAAAACAAACTAAACAACTCAATGGCAGTGATGTGGAGGGAGGGAATGAGCAGGAAAGAGAACAGCTGACACTAACCAAAAGGAAAAAATTGTACATATCACCCGATGTGGGAGAAATAACTGTATTGTCAAAGCTCACAGAACTCATAAACTTTATAGACCATGATAAAAACAATTTGCCTCATGAAGGTTAGAATGTGTTTGTGACTTTAACTAAGTACCACTATACTATGAAATTTGTGAAATTTATGTAATCACTTAATCACAATAAAAATTTGCACAAAATCTCAGCCTCCCAGATAGTTAAGATTATAGACATAAGTTCCTAACATCCTGCATATATAGAAATATTGTAAAGTTTTAGATTTCTAATTTCACATAAGATGACTAACTGCTAGTATTAGTTGAATGATTGCTATTGAAAACCATGTTGTAATTATGCAAGTTATTCTAGCTGAGGTACATTACAAGCTTGAGATCCTCAAGGTTCATGATATCTTCTTTATCCAGTATAACTGGTGCCAGGAAAGATCAGTTAGAAGGTCTCACTGAAAATGGAGAAATTTATTAGAGACTCCATGGTATGTTTTTATTTATGACTGGGTGTTGTTGGGCGGTGAGAGAGATTGATTATTTTCACAAGTAATATAACAACATATGCAATTTATTGTATTCAACAACATACACATTGTAACGACAGCTTTGTACTAAATCTTAGAATAAACAAAGAATAATTTTTCCAAGAAAATTACCTGAGTAAATAATGCAATGTTGTCTATTCCGGATTTGTATTTTTAGCATAATCATAAGGAAGATTGATTTTTAAGAACTTCTCTTTTTTTTTGCCAGTCCTGGGGCTTGAACTCAAGGCCTGGGCATTGTCTTTGAGCTTCATTTGCTCAAGGCTATCATTCTACTGCTTGAGCCACAGCACCACTTCTAGCTTTTTTCTGATTATGTGGTACTGAGTCTAACCCAGGGCATCCTGCATGCTAGGCAAGCACTCTACCACTAAGCCACATTTACAACTTGGGGCGGGGCGGGGGGGGGGGGGGAGTAGAGTCAAGGGGAAGGGAAAGTGGAAAGGAGGGAGGGGGTAATAGTGTTTGACAAGAAATGTACGCATTACCTTTCTTATGTAACTGTAACCCCTGTATATATCACCTTTACAATAAAAGAAAAGAACTTCTTTGAGTTCTTCAGAACTTTGTTATTAACATTATTCTCCTTTGACATGCTTATTGAGTCATTTTCCTGACAGATTTCTTTTCATGATGTGTTAATATATTTTAACTGCTAAGTATTTGTCAAGTGCTTTGTGAAGGATTCAAATAGTTCTTTGTATTTATTGGCCTCAGGATATCCTGTATCATTTTCACTGTTTATATTTTTGCTTTACAGGCCTTTGTATTCTATTCTCACTGTCATTATCAATATGGGAAATTTATTTGCAGGGCAAACAAAAGTCTTGCCAAAGCAGACAATGCTAGGGCGGGTGAGGCACCCGAGTGTGGGGATACTGGAGGGAAGGGTTCAAATGAAGAGTCCAACTCATTGGTAAATATTTTCATTTTAAAACATCTTTCATTTTTTTCTATTAATACGTTTTTTATAGTGAAAATACCCTACAGAGGGGTTACAATTATATGAGCAAGGTAATGAGTACATTTCTTATCAAGCATTGTTGCCTCCTCCTTTGTTTCCCCTTACCATCCCTTCCCTCCCATCTTTCCCCCTGACTCCCCAAAGTTGTAAAGTTCGTTTTCAACATAGCGTCTTGTACATCTCATTGTTGTGATGGGTTCACCTGCATCCCTATTTAAACAGTTTGTTTTTTCCCTTTCCCTCCCCAAATTATACCAACATCAAATACAGTGAAAGCAGGAGTTATACTGTGGGGGAGGGACATACAAAGCAACAAAAAAAATCATTTTATAAATATGTTAGAAACAATAGCAAGAAAGAAAAACCATTTGAGGGGCTGGGAAGGTGGCTCAGTGGTAGAGCGCTTGCCTTGCATGCCAGAGGCCCTGGGTTCGATTCCTCAGTACCACATAAGCAAAAAGAAAAAAAAAAGCTGGAAGTGGCACTGGGGCTCAAATGGTAGAGCGCTAGCCTTGAGCTGAAGAGCTGAGGGACAGCGCCCAGGCCCAGAGTTCAGGCCCCATGACTGGACCCCCCCAAAAGAAAGAAAAGAAAAGAAAAGAAAAGAAAAACCATTTGAGTCATTATCTTGGGGTTCATTTCACCTAACATCAATTTATCTGAAACCATGGGACTTATGTTTCTTTGGGCCTGGCTTACTTCACCTTCACTTAATACAACTTTTTCCGAGTCTTTCATTTTCCTAGCAAATGGGGCAATGTCATTCTTTCTGATGGAGGCATAGAATTCCATTGTGTGTATATATATATATATATATATATATATATATATATATATATATATATATATATATATATATATATATATATATATACCACATTTTCTTGATCCATTCATCTACTGAGGGGCATCTGGGTTGGTTCCATATCTTAGCTATGGTAAATAATGCCGCAATAAACATAGTTGTGCTGGTAGCTTTAGTATGGTCTTGTTTGTGATCATTTGGGTAAATGCCCAAAAGTGGCATTGCTGGGTCTTAGGGGAGCTCTATGTAGAGTCTTTTGAGGAACCTCCATACTACTTTCCAAAGTGGTTGAACCAGTTTATTTACACTCCCACCAACAATGCAGTAGGGTTCCTTTCTGGCCACATCCCCTCCAGCATCTGTTGTTGTTAGAGTTCTTGACTATAGCCATTCTAACTGGGGTGAGGTGGTATCTCACTGTTGTTTTGGTTTGCATTTCTTTTTTTTTTTATTGTCAAAATACTGTACAGAGGGGTTACAATCACATGGGCAAGATAATGAGTACATTTCTTTTTTTTTTTTTTTTTTTTGTCGGTCATGTCGGCCTGAACTCTGGGCCTGGGCGCCATCCCTGAGCTCTTCAGCTCAAGGTTAGCGTTCTACCACTTGAGAAACAGTGCCACTTCCGGCTTTTTCTGCTTATGTGGTGCTGAGGAATCGAACCCAGGGCCTCATGCATGCAAAGCAAGCATTCTTACCACTGAGCCACCTTCCCAGCCCCTGAGTACATTTCTTATCAAGCATTGTAGCCTCCTCCTTTGTTTCCCCTTCCTATCCTTTCCCATCCTCTCCCTCCTCCGCCCCCCACCCAATCCTCCTCCCCACCCCCCACCAAAGTTGTAAAGTTCGGTTTTGACATAACGACTTGTACATCTCATTGTTGCAATGGGTCCACCTGTATCCCTATTTAAACGATTTGTTTTTTCCCTTCCCCTCCACAAATTATACCGACATCAAATACAGTGAAAGGATTTGCATTTCTTTTATGGCTGGGGAGGTTGAGCATTTCTTCATGTGTCTATTGGTCATCCTTCTTTCCTCTTCAGAGAAGTTTCTCTGTAAGTCGTTAGCCCACTTATTTATTGGGCAGTTGACATATTTCATTTCTATGAATTGGAGCTAAATATTCTCTGAGTGCACTAATTACATATATTGTGGAAAATATAAATTGGAAAATAAGAATCTTGCAGCCAATTTAAAAATAAGCACACAATGGAGAAAAGATAAGTTTCACATAGTTTGTGTATCTGTAGCTTGGACTTAATAATCAGCAGCTACAAACAATTGCATTTAGAGATTGTTTTAGCTCATACATAGTTTTGATGAGCTCTTCAATGACCAATATTATATACAGGTTTGTCTTTTAGTTTCTAAAAAGAAACATGACTACCCTCTGGATTTCAGACTATCGTTTGCCTGATGCAGCGTCCAGAGCGACTCCCCCTCATTTAAGATTTGTTTTGATACCATTTCATGGTCAGTGTTTAGGAAGAATATATATTCTTTAACTCTTCAGTAAAAATTCTTATATAAGTGAATTAGATCAAAGTTACTAATTTTGCTTGATTTACTTTCTCAAGATTATTTTCAAGATGCATTAATTGCTGAAAGAATTACCTGATAATGTGACTATGGATCTGTCAAGTTTTCAGGTAATTTTGGCCACTTTTATTATTTGATGTTTGTTATGCTTGGGTTTAAAATTTTTGTGCATGCTTTGTTTTATTGTTCCTATGACTTTGACATAGTGTATTTTTCCATCTTTTTAAGTATATATGTTTTTCCTAATATATATGTACATGTGCTTACATATGTGTGTACATATTTTCTCACTTTTATTTAAAATTAAATAGCTTAATATTAGGTATCAATACTTAAAATTAAGTATCACCAGCTGTATCATAGCTATACTGGCCTTTTGCAGCTATTATTTTCATGGAATAATTTTTCTCTTACTTTTAGCCTTCCTGTGCCATATTTTAAGTGTATTTTTTATGAGCAGGGGAGATGATATTTAAAAAATCTATTTCAATAAACTCTATTCTTTAACTGATGAGTTTATTTACATTTATTTAAATTTCAGATACGTTTGGATCACTTTCCATCACCTTATATATTCTTTGTAGCATGCACTTTCTTTTTCCTATTCAGTTAAGAATTCAAAGTTTTCTTTATTCAACATTGTCCATGGCTAATAAAATTACATTCTATTTCTCTTCCTTTAGTGGTATCTTTAAATGTTTCATAAAAATCACTGGCCTAACCATATCCAAATACATACTTTTCTTTCTTCCTGACAATTAAAATTATTTTTAGAATATTTTACTCTTAAACATAATTATTAAGTACTTCATTGTTTTCTAGAACATCCTTTTATCATTTTCTCTAATGTTTTGGTAGAACTAGAATTTGAACTCAGGTCATCCAGCTTTCTAGACCTGTACTGTACCAACTGAGCCACCACTGCTACTTTTTTGCTAGTTGTTTTTGAATGGGGTGAAGACCTCTAACCATCATTCTCCCACTCTCAGCCCCCTACTTGGCTAGGGTTACAGGAGGGAAATATCAGCACCAACTAATTTTGTTTTTATATCACTAAATTTATCACCATCATCACTGTCAATGATTAGGAATATCCTCATGTTCACAATTGTGATTGTTCCATACTGCTTCTTTTTTTATTTTTTTTAGACTTTTTTTTATTGTGAAAATACTGTACAGAGGAGTTACAATTAGATGGGCAAGATAATGAGTACATTTCTTATCAAGCATTGTTGCCTCCTGCTTTGTTTCCCCTTACCATCCCTTCCCATCTCCCCTCTTTCTCCCCACCCCGTGTCCCTCATCCACCCCCCTCCCCCCTGCCGCTAAAGTCCTAAAGTTTGTTTTTCAACATAACGACTTATACTTCTCCTTGTTGCAATGGGTCCACCTGTATCCCTATTTAAACGATTTGTTTTTTTCCTTCCCCGCCACAAATTATACCAACATCAAATAGAGTGAAAGCAGGGGTTATGTCATGGGGGAGGGACATACAAAGCAACAGAGAAATCATCTTATAAATATGTTAGAAACAATCACGTGAAAAAAACATTTTAATACTTATCTTGGGGTTCATTTCACTTAACATCAACTTATCTGACCTTGTCTTAGACATATACTAGTTATTGCAAATAAGGGAAAACCATGGGACCTATGTTTCTTTGGGCCTGGCTTACTTCACTTAATATAATTTTTTCCAAGTCTTTCCATTTCCTAACAAATGGGGCAATGTCATTCTTTCTGACAGAGGCATAGAATTCCATTGTGTATAACATATACCACATTTTCTTGATCCATTCATCTACTGAGGGGCATCTGGGTTGGTTCCATATCTTAGCTATAGTAAATAATGTTGCAAACATAGTTGTTCTGGTAGCTTTAGTATGGTCTTGTTTGTGATCATTTGGGTAAATGCCCAAAAGTGGGATTGCTGGGTCATAGGGAGCTCTATGTGGAGTCTTTTGAGGAACCTCCATACTTTCCAAAGTGGTTGAACAAGTTTACACTCCCACCAACAATGCAGTAAGATTCCCTTCTGTCCACATCCCCTCCAGTATCTGTTGTTATTAGAGTTTTTGATTATAGACATTCTAACTGAGGTGAGGTGGAATCTCAATGTTGTTTTGATTTGCATTTCTTTTATGGCTAGGGACATACTGCTTCTTTTTTATGTTATTTTCTTCCCTTCACGAATTCACTTCCTTCTTTATCAATACAACATGTAATAGTACTTACCGGCATTCGTCTTTAAGGGATAAAAGTTCCTATTCTTTTTTTTTTTTTTTAATATTATTTTATTTTATTTGAGAACATACTGTACAGAGGGGCTACAATTACATGGGCAGGATAATGCATACATTTCTTACCAAGCATTGCAGCCTCCTCCTTTGTTTACCCTTCACCTCCCTTCCCAGCCTCCCCCCTCCCCCCACCCAATTATACCCCCCCTCCCCCCCCCCCCCCCGACATTGTAAAGCTGGTTTTGACATGACATTTTGTACTTCTCATTGTTGCAACAGGTCCACCTGAATCCTTAAACGACTTGTTTGCCCCCATCTCCTCCACATGTTATACTGACATCAAATATAGTGAAAGCGGGGGTTACACTGTGGGGGAGGGACATACAAAGCAACAAAGAAATAATCTTATAAATGCGTTAGAAACATATGCATGAAAGAAACGAAAACATTAAAATACATATTTAAGGGTTCATTTTCCTAACATCACATTATCTGACCTTTTCTGCTTGACTCATACCTATACTAGACATTGCAAATAAGGGAAACCATGGGACCTCTGCTTCTTTGGGCCTGGCTTACTTCACTTAATATAATTTTTTCCAAGCCTTTCCATTTCCTAACAAATGGGGAAATGTCATTCTTTCTGATGGAGGCATAGAATTCCATTGTGTATATATACCACATTTTCTTGATCCATTCATCTACTGAGGGGCATCTGGGTTGGTTCCATATCTTAGCTATGGTAAATAATGCTGCAATAAACATAGTTGTGCTGGTAGCTTTAGTGTGGTCTTGTTTATAAACATTTGGGTAAATGCCCAAAAGTGGGATTGCTGGATCATAGGGGAGATCTATGTGAAGTCTTTTGAGGAACCTCCATACTGCTTTCCAAAGTGGTTGAACAAGTTTACATTCCCACCAACAATGAAGTAAGGTTCCTTTCTGTCCACATCCCCTCCAGCATCTGTTGTTGTTAGAGTTCTTGATTTTTGCTGTTCTAACTGGAGTGAGGTGATATCTCAATGTTGTTTTGATTTGCATTTCTTTTATGGCTAGGGATGTTGAACATTTCTTCATGTGTCTATTGGCCATCCTTCTTTCTTCTTCAGAGAAGCTTCTCTTTAAGTCTTTCGCCCACTTATTTATTGGGCAGTTGTTTCTTTGAGGATTTGTTGTTGGGTGGTTTAATTTTTTGAGTTCCAAGTATATTTTAGATATGTGACCCTTGTCCGTTGTATGGCTAGTAAAGATCTTCTCCCAATCGGTAGGCTTTCTATTGATCTTGCTAGCTATGTCATTTGCCCTGCAGAAGCTCTGCAACCTTATGCAATCCCATTTGTCCAACCTTTCTTTGATTTGTTGTGCTTCCGGGTCTCTATTCAGAAAATTTCGGCCTGAGCCAAGGAGACCTAAGGTTTCTCCTATTCCATCCTGTAATGTTTTCAGAGTGTCTGCTTTGAGTTCAAGGTCTTTGATCCATTTGGAGTTGATTCTGGTGCAGGGTGATATATAAGGATCTAGCTTTAGTTTTCTACATGTAGTTAACCAATTTTGCCAGCAACATTTACTGAAGAGGCTGTCTTTCTTCCATTCTATTGTTTTAGCTTCCTTATCGAAGATTAGATGGCTATAGGTCTGTAGGTTCATTTCTGGGTTTTCAATTCTATTCCATTGGTCCTGAGGTCTGTTCTTATTCCAATACCAAGCTGTTTTGATTACTATGGCTTATAGTAGAGTTTGAAATTTGGTATTGATATTCCTCCAGCAGTGTTCTTTCCGTTGAGGAGCGTTTTTGCTATTCGGGGTCTTTTATTGTTCCATATGAATTTTTGGATTGCCTCCTCTATTTCCTTGAAGAATGAGGGTGGAATTTTGATAGGTATCGCGTTGAATTTGTAGATAGCCTTGGGAAGTATTGCCATTTTCACGATGTTAATCTTCCCAATCCAGGAGCATGGGAGGTTTTGCCATTTTTTAAGTTCTGTGTTGATTTCCTTTTTCAAGATTTTAAAGTTTTCATCATAGAGGTCCTTCACTTCTTTGGTTAAGTTAATTCCTAGGTATTTTATTTTTTGTGGGGCTATTACAAATGGAGTTGCTTTCCTAATTTCAGCCACACTTTTCTCATTGTTGGCATATAGAAAAGCCATTGATTTTGGGGGGTTAATTTTATAACCTGCTACTTTGCCAAAGTTTTGAAACAGCTTGAGTAATTTGGGAGTGGAGTCCATGGGATTCTTTAAATACAAGATCATGTCATCTGCAAAGAGGGAGAGTTTTATTTCTTCTTTCCCTATTTGGATCCCCTTTATGTCTGCATCTTGTCTTATTGCTGTAGCTAGGCATTCTAATACTAGATTGAAGAGAAGTGGAGAGAGTGGGCATCCTTGTCTCGTTCCTGAGTTAAGAGGAAATGGCTTTAGTTTTTCACCATTGAGTATAATGCTGGCTGTAGGTTTGTCATATACAGCCTTTATTGTATTGAGGAATGTTCCATGGATTCCTAATTTTTCCAGAACCTTCATCATAAAGGGGTGTTGGATCTTGTCAAATGCTTTTTCTGCATCTATTGAGATAACCATGTGGTTCTTATTCTTGCTCCTGTTGATGTGATGAATAATATTAATTGATTTGCGTATATTGAACCAGCTTTGCATCCCTGAAATGAATCCTGTTTGATCATGGTGTATGATTTTTTGGATGAATTGTTGAAGTCGATTGGCCAAAATTTTGTTGAGAAGTTTTGCATCAATGTTCATCAAAGAAATGGGTCTATAGTTCTCTTTCTTTGATGAGTCCTTGCCTGGTTTTGGGATGAGGGTTATGATGGCTTCATAGAATGTGTTTGGTAGTGAGCTTTCTCTTTCAATTTCATTGAAGAGTTGGAGGAGTATTGGTGTGAGCTCTGCTTTGAAGGCCTTGTAAAATTCCGCTGTAAAACCATCTGGTCCTGGACTTTTCTTAGCTGGGAGGTCTCTTATTGCTGTTTCTATTTCAATGCTTGATATGGGCCTGTTAAGCTGGTTTACCTCATCTTGGTTTAGTTTTGGCATGTCAATATTTGCTAGGAAAAGGTCCATTTCTGTCAAGTTCTCAAACTTATTAGCATAAAGTTTTGAGAAGTATTCCCTTATAATGTTCTGAATCTTGGTTGTTTCCGTGGTGATGTTTCCATTCTCATCTCTGAGTTTATTAATTTGGGTGTGTTCTCTCCTTTTTCTGATTAGATTTGCTAAGGGTCTGTCAATTTTGTTAAGTTTTTCGAAGAACCAACTCTTTGTTTTGTTGATTCTTTCTATAGTTTTTTTGAATTCTAATTCATTTAATTCTGATTTAATTTTGATTATTTCTTTCCATCTACTGGATTGGGGTTTATCTTGCTGCTCTTTTTCAAGGAGGTTTAGATGTGTCATTAAATTGTTAGTTTCCGATCTCTCCAATTTGTTGATGTAGGAGCTCAGAGCTATAAACTTGCCTCTGAGTACTGCCTTTGCTGTGTCCCAGAGGAGCTGGTAATTTGTGTGTTCATTTTTGTTGAATAGCATGAACATTTGAATTTCCTTTCTAATCTCTTCCATGACCCACTCATGATTCAGCAGTGTGTTGTTCAGCCTCCATGTGATACCGGACTTTCTTTGGTGGCTTTTGGTGTTGAGTTCTAATTTTATTCCCTTGTGGTCAGAGAGAATGCAAGGTATAACTTCAATGTTTCTGAATTTAGACAAGTTTGCTTTGTGTCCTAAAATGTGGTCTATTTTAGAAAACGTTCCATGTGCTGCTGAGAAGAACGTGTATTCTGATGCTGCTGGGTGAAATGTTCGGTAAATGTCTGTTAAGTCTAGTTGATCTATGCAGCTGTTTAGATCTGCGGTTTCTCTGTTGAGTTTTTGCCGAGTTGATCTATCTAGTGGGGAGAGTGGTGTGTTAAAATCCCCAACAATTAATGTCTTTGTATCTATATGGGATTTGAGGGAAAGTAGTGTTTCTTTGATAAATTTGGGTGCTCCATTGTTTGGCGAATAGATATTTAGAATTGTAATATCCTCCTGAAGGAGAGATCCTTTAATTAGTATGTAGCGACCTTCTTTATCTCTTCTCACGAATTTTAGTTTGAAGTCTATTTTATCTGATATTAGGATTGCAACTCCCGCCTGTTTATGGCGGCCGTTTGCTTGGTAGATTTTGTTCCAGCCTTTAACATTGAAGATGTGTTTGTTTTTACAGGCAAGATGTGACTCCTGCAGGCAGCAGATAGAAGGGTCTTGTTTTTTAATCCAACTAGACAGTCTATGTCGCTTAATTGGAGAGTTCAGTCCGTTAACGTTAAGAGATAGGACTGAGAGGTATTTGGGAGTTCCTGCCATGTTATCCACCTTCTTGGGGGCTGCGAAAACTGGGTTCTTCCTAAGGTTCTTGGATTCTCAGTTTGGGTGCAGTTTCTTGGCCTTTGTTGCGGTCTTGTTGGTTTTCTATGTGTAGGACATCTTTAAGAATCTTTTGTAGGGCTGGTTTGGTGGAGATGTATTGTTTCAATTTTTCTTTGCTATGGAAGGTTTTTATTTGGCCTTCAGTTATGAAGGAGAGTTTAGCTGGGTACAGTATTCTTGGTTGATAATTATTTGTTTTTAGGGCATGGCACACGTCATTCCAGGCTCTTCTTGCTTTGATTGTTTCTGCTGAGAAATCTGAGGTAATTCTAATTGGTTTCCCTTTGTAGGTGATTACCCTTTTCTCCCTGACAGCTTTAAGGATCTTTTCCTTGGTCTGGGTTGATCCTGTGTGGATTATAATGTGACGGTGGGATGTCCTATTCTGGTCTGGTCTATTTGGGGTTCTAAAAGCTTCTTGTATCTGAATAGGCCTATCTTTTTGTATGTTTGGGAAGTTCTCTGCTAGGATCCTGTTAAACAAATTTCCTAGACCATTAACTTCTGTTTCTAGGTGCTCCTCTACACCCATTATCCTTAGATTGGGCCTTCTGATGGTGTCTTCCAGGTGTTGGATAGACCTATCATATTTCTTGGACTTGTCTTGGATGGTTGTATGTTCTTTCTCTATAATATCTAGGCTGTCTTCAATCCCTGAGATTCGATCTTCTGCATGGTCTAACCTGCTGTCAAGACTCTCTACTTTGTTTTTTATCTCTTTTCCTTCTAATTGGTCAGCTTTGATGGCTTCAAGTTCTTTGTTGAAGCTCTGTTTTAGGTCTTGTATGAATTTCTTTACTTCCTTAATTTGGTGTTCAGTGTTTGTTCTCAAATCACTTAGTTGATTGGTTATGGTTTCTTTGGACTCCCATTCCTTCTGTTGGGTTCCATTCAGCATTCCCTTTGTGGTCTCCCTGACTTCCTTCAGCTCTTTGTTAATGGATTCCATGAATGCCTTTAGTGATCTTTGTGTATTCTCTACCTGGTCTCTCAATTCCTTAATTATTCTTTGATTAGCTTCTTCCCTTCTGTGGGATTCCTGCAGTTCTCTTTCTTCCCGTTCGTGGGAATCCTGGAGTTCTCTTTGAGTGTTCTCTGCCTGCTCACGCCATTCCTCCCTTTCTCTTTGAGCATTCTCAAGTTGTTCACGCAAATCCTGTATCAGTTTTTGAGTAGCTTCCTCACGCTTATGATATTCCTGTATAAACTTCTGGGATGCCTCCTCTCTCTCCCTATCACGCTCATACAGAGTCCTTTGTACATTGTCAAACTTCTCATTTATCATGTTTGCTATTAGTGTTTGTAGAGCTATTTGGGAACTCTCCTCTGGATTATTCTTTATCTGTTCTAATCCCTGATTATCAAGATTGGGAATTGAGATACCCGAATTTGCCATTTTTCTTGTGTTTTTCTGGCTTACTCGGCCCATTTGAGATGAAGATTGCACCAGTTTTGTGCTAGAACACTATCTTAAGGCAACCATCAACCAAAGTTTGCGTTTGTACAGTCAATAGTCTACAGATACAATCTAGTTCAACAGATACATCTATTCAACATCAAACAACTATATGTTAAAGTACTTCGAACCGCAGAAAAGAATTTGGAAAACCAGAAATTATTAGGATTAGGGAGAGATGTGGGTAAAAAATAGGAATAGATTGGTGTGGGGAGGCACAGGGAGAGTTAACTATGTCCTAATCACAATGCAGGAAATGGGTTGGGTAGGATGCAAGTAGAGAGAGAGGGAGACCAGAAAAAAAATAGAAATGTAAAAATTAATGTTATTATAGAAGTTAAAAGACCGTCTATTTAGAGAGGAATGTGAATATGTTCCGAGAAGGGGAGGGACATAGAGGAGATGTCAAAAACTTTAAGGATGGGAAAGGGAGAAGAAAAGATCTGAAGTTCAGTAGAGCTAGACAAAAAACAAAAAGATAATTAAGAAAGAAAGAAAAAGAGAAAGAAGACAAGAAAAGGAAAACGCTCATTCACATATTCCTAAAATAAAAATTATAAGATGAGAAAAAAAAAAGTTACTGGAAAACAATTATTTTTTCAGAAGAGGCCAAAATTAAAGATTAATAAAAATTTTAGAAGGGAAAAAAATATATATAAGGTAGCAAAAAACAAAAAACAAGCAAAAAAAGAAAAGAAGAAGAAAAAAAAAAGAAAAAAGAAAAAAAAGTCTTTTGATTTTTTTTTTGGGGGGGGAGGAGTGGGAAGAATCCTGTATCTCCCTTTTGTCTCTAACCAGTCTCTTGTTGGAGTCTCTGGTCAGCTTGAGGTCCTGTGGCTTGATTGGTTTCTTAAGTCAGTTGGTTGGAAGAGGCAGAAAAATGCTCTGCTTTACCCAAGATTTTGAGATCCCCCTCCCAGGTTAGTTTTCTGGGAGGGTGATCTGCTTTGAGAGTCACAAAAGAGGGGGATGTGGTGATGGGGCTAGGTTCTGGGTAGAGTTGAGGCCTTTCAACAAACAGTAGCTTTTCCCTGGGACTATTTTGTGATAAAGCTCACAGCGCCCAGCCTGGAGCCATTCTCAGGGTTTCTGTTTTTCAATTGATTGTGGTGGCTGCTAGAAGGAGGGGCAGCCTCTGGCTCTGGTTACCCAGTGAGGTGAGGCACTCCAATGGCTGGCGTCTGAGCTGGGTGACTTTTCCCTGGATGGTGCTGAGTCTGGCAGGTCACTTCGCCATTAAGTTCTTGTGACCTGCTAAATGACTCGTTTTATTCCAAGGCCTGAGCTGGAGCTAGCAGCTCCTCCGAGCTTTGTCGGTATCCAAGATGGAGATCACCGGTGCTGGGGGGGGGGAGGGGTAGCCTTCCCTCCTCTGCTTCCTGAGAAGGAGTGAGGATGTCGGGCTTGTACTCACGCCGAGTCTTGGATCCTGGGTCGTCTTTGGTCTGCAAACAGCAGGATGAAGATTTCCGCTCCTTGTCGGTTCTTGTTGGTGTTGAGTAGAATCCGCTCGTCCGCTGCGTCTGGCTCCTTCGTCCCGGACTCTCTGTGTCTCAGGTATGACCCCGTGGCTGGGGTCGCCGCCGCTACCCTGCCGCCGTAGCGGCAGCTGCTGTGTTTCCTTGGCTTCCCCTCTCTTGTCTAACTCTCTGTCCTGTGATGGCACACTTGGTGTGATTCTCTGGCTTAGGACTGTTCACTAGAACTCTAAAATTGCTTTCTATGCGAGAGCTTGTTCAGATTCCAGCTTCTCCTCCGCCATCTTCCCGGAACTCTCAGTTCCTATTCTTTTGCTAGAAATGAATTGTCAAATAATTTAGTTGAGTATAATCTTGGTTGATACATTTTTCCCTTAGTACTTTAAACACATGACTCCACTCTTATCTAGTCTCTCTTCTTGTAATGGAAAAATGTAAGATTGTGTCTAATAGTCTAACAGATTTCCTTTTATTTATTCATCTTAGAAACTGTGTGGTTGTTTATTTTGGAGATTCATGGACTTTCAAAATCACTTCTAAATTCTCTCAACCTTGTGAGAATGCTTTGTCCTTTTGTCCTCTCTATCCCCCTAGAATCCCTTTTAGGACATTCCACTTTTGTTTAATGTGCTTTCCATTGAATATCCTCAGCTAGAAATTCCAGTTCACAAATTACTCAGTTGCCTAATCCATATATTGGTCTATGTTATTTTTGTTTGTTTTTATTTTCTTATGAGGGGGTTTCAATTCACCATGGTGATTTATGTGTATCTTGATTAGTGAACCTTTCATAATGCCCTCCCTTCACCTGCCCCAATCCAACCCATCCCCTCAAATCTCCCGATCTGTTTTCATATATGTATATATGTATAGATATAAAAAATATTATGTCTTTATTCACTTCCTGTTCCTCTTCTCTTCATTTGTCTTCCCCTTTCCTCTGATGCCCTACTTTCTTTATTGGTTAATTTTAAAGATGGTTTATCTAGTTTATTTTTTCATATATTTTTCTTTCTTATGCATCTTCTATTTCTTGTTTTCATAGTTCCTTTTAGGATTTTCAATTTTCATATAATAATTTTAAGCAGATGTAGTTATATTCTGCTTTAGATTGACTGGCTATTATTTTAGATCCAATTCTGCTGTTTTCACTCACTCTCACTCATGGTGAATAGCTTCTTTTTGTGCTTGAAATTTTTGCCATCAGCTTTCTCCTTCAGTTTATTTTTCTCTACAGAACCTCCTCTGCCTTGCATTTTGGGAGCATCTTTCCAGGCTGCTTGGTTTATGGCAGGAATTTGGGGGTATTAGTAGCTTAGGAACTGATATAATTAATTTTATATTAATTCCTCAACCCAAGGTTGAGGATTAAATTTAGTTGGGTAGGCTAATAAGCTCGAAATCTGCTGAACACAGTTCTAGAGTAATAACTATCTGAGGTAACATTTTTGTTTTTAAATATATTTTTTTATTGTAAAAATACTCTACAGAGGGGCTACTCATGTAACTGAGGTAACTGTTGTTTTGAAATTTTCACCCAAAACTGAGGCAGAAACAAGTACATCTGTAGTATGTTTTTGCTAGTAAATGTATTTATTCCTAGTCCCATGTTTAACTAAAAGTGCAATCCATTTAGAGCTTCACATTTATATATCCAGCCTTCCTCATTGGATCTCTGTATTAGTCTGCTCAGGCTGCCATAACAAAATACCACACAGACCAGGTAGCTTTACAGAAGTGTATTGTCTCACATTTCTGGGGGATGTAAATGCAAGACAAGAGTGACAACAATATACAGTTCTGATGAAGTCTTTCTTCCTAGCTTGTAGGTAGCTGTCTTCTTTTTTTATTATTTATTTATTTTATTGCCAAGGTGATATACAGAGGGTTACAATTACATAATTAAGGTAATAAGTACATTTCTTGTCGAACGTATTACCCCCTCCTTCATCTTCTCCCACTTTCTCTCCTCCATCCCTCCCCCTAAGTTGTACAGAACATATCTAACATACTGTTTTGTGAGGATTGCTGTTGCATTGGTTCCCTCTTGTCCTTTGTCTCACCACTTTGTTGTTCCTATTCCCTTCCCTAATTCAGATAAATGTATATACAATACCCAGGGTACCAAAATCAAATACAGTGACCACAGGGATAAACCATAGGGGGAAGAACACACAAAAGAAACAAGAAATCACATACTATATTAAAAACAACAACAGCAAAGTAAAACCTCTTGTGTCTTGTAGTTCATTTCAATTAGCATCATCTTATATGGTCATATGTATGTAGCTATTAAGCTATTCTGCTCATCTGCTAAGATTACTGTGTTTCCATGTGATAAAGAAAAAATGATAGCAAGCTAACCATTGTCCCTTTTTGTAAAAGGCATTAATCTTGTTATGAAGTTCCTAACTTCATCACCTCTAGCAACCTTAATTATTTTTCAAAGGTCTCATCCTGAAATACTATATCACATTGTGGCTTACGAATTAAACACAAGAATTCTGCTGGGGATACAAATATGCAGTTTATAACAGATTCGATCTCTCATTCATTGCCTCTTGTACATACTAAAGGCAGGCTTTTAGTTCACCAAGACCAAGGGCCTCACTTTTACCTCATACACTTACACATTTTCTGCTCAGTTTGTGCTCCTAGCCTTCCTTCAGGTCTTCCCTTCTCACTATATTTCTGGGACCCAGGGACTTTACTGAATTTCTTTTTTTGAAATTTATTTATTTATTGTAAAAATACTGTACAGAGGGGTTACAATTACATGAGCAAGGTAATGAGTACATTTCTTATCAAGCATTGTTGCCTCCTGAATTTCTTTGAATCAACTATCCACCCTGTCTAGAATTTATTGAGTCTTGTAGTTTCTTACTTTTACTTCATAAGTATCTCACAACCAGCATTCACTAGTGATTCATGGGAGCTAAACGTTTGAATTTCCATCCCTGTCCTATTAAAAGGGGATGGAAGTATACAAACATAATTTTCATTTATCTCATAGTAATTCTGAAAAAGAGCAATTAGAGATAGCAATACATTGCAAATTGAAATTGTTAAATATAGCAAAAGCAAATAGAGATTCTCTAATACTGCATTTTAATTATAATGAATTGATATAACACATTTTATCTAAGGATATTAAAGTATATTATAACTACATTATAATTCCTTGAAGGGACCATCAATGTTTCTAACTCAGTGACCACAGAACAATAAAAAGCCATTTGGGATTTAATTGCAAATTAAATATTGTTGACTCCCTTCTCAAGACTATAAGTAGCATTTCTAGCATTGCTTATAACTATTGATATAGAGGTTATTTTGCTCAAAACATATGTAATCCAAATAGCCAATTTGGAAGATCCTATATGTAAACAATTTAGAAATAAATGAGAATGATTGAAACATACAAATAAACTTGGTAAGAAGAACAGTATGGATACTGAGTCTTTATTTACTTGCTATATTCTAATGGCTCTAGGATAAATAGTATTTTCCCAGTGACTTTCTTTTTTTCTAGAAGTAAATAAAAACAAAATTAGTTGAACAAATTATTTGCTATTAAACACAAAGTGAAACCTAGTATAGTTAACATCTGAAGAATAAAAATTGGGAAACTGAGAAGATTTTCTTAAAAATATATGAAGGGCACAGTCTAAGGAGGTGGTTTAGAGCCTATAAGACTAACCTTTCAAAGACCAGGGTTAAAAATCAAAGACTTGCCCGGGCGCCGGTGGCTCACACCTGTAATCCTCACTACTCAGGAGGCTGAGATCTGAGGATCGCGGTTCAAAGCCAGCCCGGGCAGGAAACTCCAGTTAACCACTAGAAAACCGGGAGTGACACTGTGGCTCAAGTGGTAGAGCACTCGTTATGAGCTGAAGAGCTCAGGAACAACACCCAGGCCCAGAGTTCAAGCCCTACGACCGACAAAAACAACAAAATCCAAGGACTCAATCTGGCTTCTACAGATAGGTATGATGATGTGTCTTGGGAACGGGGATTAAAATATAAGCATGAAATATGTTAATGCTTCACATATGCCTTCAATACATAACCTGAAGATAATTATATTAGTTAGCTTTCTAACTTCTATGACAGAATACCTGACATGAACAGTTTAAGGGAGGAAGTATTTATTTTAGCTCATTGTTTCAGAGGGATCCAACCATCATAGTAGGGAAAGCATAACAGAGCAGAGAAGTTTGACATCATAGTATCCAGGAAGTAGACAGAGATACAAGAAAGAGCCTGGGATAAGATAACCTCATGAACTTATCCTCCGGGATCTGCTTCTTCCAGACAGATCCCATCTCCTAGCTTCTAGCACCTCCTTAAATAACATCACCATTTTGTGACCAGGCATTCAACCCATGATCCTTTTGAGGCACACTTCATATTCAAACTTCAACCATAAATTTAAACCAGTAAAATACTTTTATTATCTTTAAGAAGTTGTACAAAGGACTTATTCAACAAAGCAGTTTATGAATGCAATATCTCTTGCATTTTTATTTCAGTCGGTCTTGCCCAGGCTGGTCTTGAACTCATGGTCCTCTAACATTAGCTTTCCAACTGCTAGAATTATAACATGTGTCATCACATCTGGCTTATGTACAATATTTTAAAGAATACTATATATGAAACAGACTTTCACAGTGGGGAATTTTCTACTATGGTGACACTTTGGTGTTCTGAAAGTTTCACAGTTTGAAACATATCAGATTTCAGATATGTTTTGATGTAGTCAGGCCTTGTTACCAGGCAAAATAGAGTCAATATTTTTCTTATAGAAAATGGGCCTTCAGCTTTGAATAAAAGTATCTGTAAGGATCTTTCATCTCTATATTCAAGTACATCAAAGAATGAGTGCTTTTAATGCACATTATATAACTACAGAATAGGGTTTTATCTGACACTTCATAATTTTATCATACTATGTTTGGAGGAAAGAAAAAGCAACACAGAGAGGCATAATTGATTATATTATTAGGGAGCTGTTATAACATGAAACAAACATTGTAAGATTGTAAAGAAGTTTTGACTAATAATGTATTTCTGACATCAATAAAATTAGTTGTTTTTCATCTGTGTTGTGAATTTTCTGACTCATTTTAGCCCTGTGTATTATTCTATTATGGCATTATTATTCTCATTATGCTTTCCCCAAGCTTATCAACAGATAGAGTCTAGACTCTAATTATCTCTATATTTAGTCAAAATAGTCAGGCTTCATCTGCTTCCAGAACAGTTCATATATTTGGCTCATTACTCTGAAAACACTGAGTACAATTTAGCTCAGTAAAAAACACATCCAGCATTAGTTTATGTAAAGAGCATAAGGGTCCACTGTGTGATGACTTTATTCTTTCCTGATGGCAGTGAGTCAGGAAATAATAGCTATTATTTCTGCTCACTTACAATGTTCCAGACACCATGTTCACCTCTTATACATATTATTCATCTAGTTCTCACAACAACAAATTATTATTTCCACTCTGCAGATTTAGAAGCTCTCCCAGAGTCATGCACTGAAAAAGTAAGTGGTGCAACCAGGACAGTCTAATTTAAAACTTTGAGGTCTTAACAGCCCTGCTATGGAAGTACTAGATTGTATCAACTTAGACTTGAAGGTTTATGTTCATAGAGACAACATTCAGTTATGTTATCATAGGGATTGAATGAAGTATCTCAACTACATCCTGAGACTGCTTCCAGGATGAAGGTAGCAGTAGTTTCTACTTGAGTAGATGATTTACCTACTTAAAATCTTTAAATGGTTTTCCATTGCTCTTGGAGGGACATTTCAAAGTCTGTGAGTTCCAGAGCATTTGGATTCTATTAACTTTGGATCAATCATTCTGGCTTTCTGTAGTTTCTCCAAAACACACATTTCCACCCTTATAGATTTCTCCCATATTATTCTGAGACCAACATTCTTTCACTCCTACTTATATTTCTGGCCTCTACTAAATATCATTTCTAAAGAAGCCTTCTTCTTTGTCATACTTCCAGGTTGTTTTAACCTCAATCTGGGGTCTACCTAACTACTACCTGGTGATCCAACAGAGACTAAGAGGAAGCCATGCCTGTCGGCCAACTGACAATAGACACAATGGGATGCCGGGGAAGATCCTCATCCCAGCAGCAGCTCCACAGATGGATCAAGATCAGAAAGATAACCCATCTACTCAAGAAACATATGTGATATAACTCCACTCAACAGGGGATGGGTCAGAGAAGCAATTCAACCAGTTGGGAAGGCTAACTGAAGACTTGAATTTGCCTAAAATATTCTGTGAAGAATGAAAGTGGGTTTATTTTTTTGAACTACATGAACACCAGGACAGACTTACAAAGATGACAAAGTCTCAGGCAAAAACATGGCACCATCAAAGAAAACTAGTAAATCCCAGAACTGACTGCAATGAGGTTCTCCTTGACTCTTTTTTTTTTTTGTGATTAAGTGATTACATAATTTCCCAAATTTCACAGTATTGTGGGATAGTGATGCTCAGTTAAAGTCACAAACACATTCTAACTTTCCTGGAGCAAATTGTCTATCACGGTCTATAACATTTATGAGTTCTATGAGCTTTGCGATACAGTTATTTCTTCCACATTGGGTGGTATGTACATTTCTTTTGTTTTGCATAGGATCAGCTGTTCCCTCTTTCCCATTTGTTCCCTCCCTCCCATCGCTACCATTGTGTTGCTTAGTTCATTTTGGTCAATGTCCTGTGAAGCTAATGGGTCCTGCTGTTGTATGTTTTTCCCTGATTCCCTCTAGTTCTGTGTCATCTTCCTGGTTCCCCTCCGGTGTACACATATATACCATACATGTGATCAGCAGCATGGGGATATTTAGTAGTGGTTCGACCAGATGAGTGGAAGTTCTTTGTTTCTTAAGTACTGTTAACTTTGTTGTATCACCTAACATTTTGGATTTAACATCCACTATCAGGGGGACCATGTACCGTTTGTCTCTTTGTTCTTGGCTTACCTTGCTCAACAGGATTTCTTCTAGCTCCATCCATTTCCCTGCAAATGTCATTATTTTGTCATTTCTAATGGCTGAATAATATTCCATTGTGTATAGATACCACAATTTTTGGATCCATTCATCTGTGGTGGGACATCTGGGTTCTTTCCATATCCTGGCTATTGTGAACAGTGCTGCAATAAACATGTGTCCTTGTATACTGGTTCCTGTTATTCAGGATAGATGCCTAGAAGTGGTATGACTGGGTCATAAGGGATGTCAATATTTAGCTTTCTGAGGACCCTCCAGACTGCTTTCCAAAGTGGTTGTATAAGTGTACATTCCCATCAGCAGTCTAATAGGGTTTCTCTTACTCCGCATCCCCTCCAGCATTTGTCGTTGGTTGACTTCAGGATGTGGGCCATTCTGACTGGGGTAAGGTGGTATCTCAGGGTTGTCTTTATTTGCATTTCCTTCACAACCAGGGATGGTGAACATTTCCTCATGTGGTTTTTTTTTTTTTTTGCCATTTTTATCTCTTCATCTGAGAAGTCTCTCTTTAGTTTCCTTGCCCATTTAGTAATTGGTTTGTTAGGTTTGGAAGGGATTAGTTTCTTGAGTTCCCTGTATATATTGGATATTAACCCCTTGTCTTATATATTGCTGGTAAATATTTTTTCCCAATTAATTGGTTGTTTTTCTAGCTTGGTTATTATAGCTTTAGCTGTACAGAGGCTTTTTAAGGTAGTCCCATTTGTTGAGTCTCTCTCCAATTTGTTGTTACCCTGGGACTCTGTTCAGGAAGTTCCTTCCTGTGCTTGTAAGTTCAAGTGTCTCTCCTACTCTGTCCTGCAGTAGTTTCAGAGATTCAGGTTTAATGTTAAGGTCTTTAATCCATTTTGAGTTGATGTTGGTGCATGGTGATAGGCTGGGTTCCACTTTTAGTCTTCTGCATGTGGCCACCCAGTTTTCCCAGAACCAGTAGTTGAAAAGGCTGTGTTTCTTCCATTGTATGTCTTTGACTCCTTTGTCAAATATCAGCTGACTGTAGGCATATGGATTTGTTTCTGGATCTTCTATTCTATTCCATTGGTCTTTGGGTCTTCTCCTTGACTTTTATCCTAACCTGCCCTTCCTGAACTATGTTTTCTATAGAACCATTGGGATTCATTGACATAGGGTACAAATACATACTTAATTCCATGATCATTTTTTATTTTTATTTTTTGTATATAGTTTTTATTGTAAAAATACTGTACAGAGGGATTACAGTTACATGAATAAAGTAACGAGTACATTTCCTATCAAGTATTAGTACCTCCTCTTTTGTTTTTCCCCTTGGATCGCTTCCTTCCCCACCTTCCCAAATACTTCCTCACTCCCCACCCCCAAGTTGTAAAGTTCATTTTCAACATAGTTTAAATGTCTTCTTTCAGCCCTAAAATGTAAGATTCAGTAAGGTCAAAGACTGTGTGTTTGTTGTTCACCCCTAAATACTACTGAATTCTCCACCTGGTACACACTACTATTAATTGAATGATAAGTGGCAATATATTTATGCAGTTATCTTTTCAAAAATATGCTTGCCAAGTTAGGTCACTGTCCATGGAACCAGCAAAGTACTGTATTGATAAGAGCTTGAATCTATGCTCTCTAGAGAGAATGTTTCTGCTTATTTATGTGATACGATCCTGGAAATGCTATTAAAAACAAAACAAAACACCCAAACAAAAATCGCATCTGGGCACCCATGGTTTGCACCTGCAATCTTAGCTATTCAAGAAACTGAGACTAGAGATTCAGATCAGGCAGGAAAGTCCATGAGACTCATCTTCAATTAATTACTCAAAAACAGGAAGTGGAGTTGTGACTCAAAGTGGTAGAGAGCTAGCCTTGAGCAAAAATGCTCAGGGACAGAGCCCAGGCACTGAGTTCAAGCTCCACAACCAACCAAAAACCAAAACTCCCCAAACCCCAAAGGACTAACTATTCGCAGGCAGTTACTAGTATTTTGAGCATGATGAGGACAGGAACAGAGCTTGCATATGTGGAGGTATAAACCAGTAATATTTATTTCAACATTGACAATACTAAAGTACATAAAGTTCTAGTTTTAAGATTATGATGAAGATATTTACTAAATTTTCAGACAATTTCTTCAGCCACCAAGGTAAAAATATAGATAGATAGATAGATATCTGAATAAATCAGTGTATATAGACTTTAACTGCAGATTAGAGAATGTGGTAAAGACAAAAACAAAAACACATTGGTGCTTTTGGAATCACTAACTCCTAATGCTAAAGTCTATAAGCGCTATGTTTCTTTTTAAGCTCCTAAATACTATCATTTTACAAAAAAAAGTGAGGGGAGGTAATAGAATCTGAGGCAAAGGGTGACAAAGTGCAGCAGTGGAGTGCACTGGACATTGATGAGCGTAACTATACAACTTGTGTGGAGACAGGAAGGAGGGACTGGAAGAACGTGATGGAACAGAAGACACTGTATGAAAGGAAATGTACTCATTGCCTGATTGTAAATGTAACCTCTCTGTATATCACCTCTATAATAACAATAAAGTAATTGTTTAACTGAGAACTTTTTTTTTACAAAAGTGTATATTACATCACTAAGTTGTTAATGTAAAAACTCTCTCAACTGATTTCATGAGTAGGTTAATGCATCAGATTGTCCAATCAGACTCACCAAATTCTTAATGCTGATGAAAGGGCGATACAAGAAGAAACATGCTCTATCCAAAATCTATCTCAAATGGTAGATTTTCTATTGGGATTGAACCTTTTTTTTCATTACAAACAGATTTGTAATAACAATTTTAGAAACATTAAAAAGTATAAACTGATCACTCAAATGCCTACCATTTTAAGAACATCTTAGGTAACATATGGTGTATTTCCTTTCAGTCATTTTCTACATCCTTATTAAATATAGCTATGACAAATTTATATCATACAAGATTGATTTTAATTTTTAAATTTTATTTTATGATTTATAAATGGAAGTATGCAGACAATTATAAAATATTTTTCAAAATGTAGATGAAGTAAAGGAAAAAGTGAATCTAAACCCATATGTTACTAACCATGCATAACTACTACTAAGAATTGGACATACTTTTTTACAATCTTTTCCTAGTCATTAGAAAAAAAAATTATGTTGCTTATTGTTTGTTGATCTCAATACAGGTAACACAGAGATGTTCACACATCTTACAATTGTCAGTCAATGTCCAAAGGCTAAAAATTGGTTGTCTATTTCAGTTTTCCTTTAGTCCAGCCCTGTTGCTTAATGGAATAAAGTATACTATAGCACCAAGTTGATTGATTTCATGAGTAGGTTAAGGCATAAAATCAGATTGTCTAATCAGACTCACCAATTCTTAATGCATTTACTCAACATTTCAGGATGTGGGCATTTAAGAAGGGGAAACAAAGCAAATGATCCAGGACACGAAAGGCACCAAGGATTCTTTCTCCCCACATCATAGTTGCTTACCCAGAATAATAGATATGGTTCCAGATAAGAACTTTCTGATTTACCTAACATTGCAGGGTTAGTATTTAGTTTATGAAACATTTCCACTTTATGTTCAAGAGTTATGAAACTAATGATATTCTTCAGGGAGCCATGTGTCCAACATCTATAAATTCTGATTTCTTTAGGGAGTAATATTCAGCAAGGACTTCCCGCTAAGGAGTTCTATATGTGAGAATTTTTCTGTTTAGAAAATATTAGTCTTACCTACCTGAAGTTCCAATTGAGAGAAATCAAATTGAGTTAACCTGCCTTTTTTCTTTCTATTGGGAGTAGTTTAAAAATAATTCTTACAGTCAACAATCAAAGAGGTTAAGACTAGCTTAATACTTTCAAAGTAAGTAATATTAAATATTCATTCATTGAAATCTATGAAACTTGTGTATATGTATACACATGTATATTCATATATGTTTATATTTCAATTAGTGTTTATATAAAATTGCCAGGAAAATGAGACTTCATTATGACTAAAATGCAGAAAAGAACAAAAGTATATTGGAAGTAATAGATTCCACCAATGTATCCAGCAAGAATCCATTTCACAGGCTGGATGGACACTGATGGCCTATATATAGCCAAATGGATTCTGAACTAATTGAATGCAAGGGACTCTCTAAAAAGGAAAGTGTTATTATTGCAACAATACTAGTGAAACATCATGTGGTAATTGGAAAATAAAGTCACAAACTGCAATTTAACTTAAAAATTAAAGAAAATTCATTTAAGAACTCTCTAGGCATTTCACTTCTTGTTGCTGAAATCTACTTTTAAAAGCCAAATTAACCAGATTGACCATTAACATTGATCACATTAGCTAGATAATTGCCAACCCTATCTTACTTCTGCTGCAGAGATGCAGCATGGTGTGAAAGTAAGGACAATGGAGTTGGATACACATCACACTCTTTCATGTTAACTTCTCTTAGAATGTTTTTTTGAAGTCCTGAGCTTTGAATTCAACTATATCGCTACTGTTGTCAAGCCAGGCACCACCTCACACCAGCACAGGACAGAAACTGCAGCAAAGGCTTTTCTAATGTCATAAATGGTGCCTAGTAGCTGTCCCTAGCAATGGAATGTAACAAAGGACAGGGTTCATGGACAAATATAAACAGGACTTTGCCAAGATTGCTTGGTAGTAACTACCATAAAAGACTTTAAGCTAAAAAGCAAAATCCTCCTCCCTTTGTTTAACTGACCACTGTAGTCTGCAGAGTTGTCTTGTCTTTGAAGCTCTTTTCACCAGGGAAATAAAGAATGTGCTTTAAACCCGATGCACAGCTTTTGCAAAATAAAATGAGTATATTCTGTACTCATATGCATGTACATATGTGTAACAAGAATAATTAAACCATAAATGAAAACTGCAATGCAATGTTGATATTTTTATCCAACTAGAATATCTCAGGAATCATATAATTTGACATAATTTTTTATTAAATATATTTTATTGTTGTACAGAGGGGTTAGTTACATGAGTAAGGTAATAAGTATATTTCCTCTTAAGGATTGTTACCCTCTCTTTTGATTTTCCCCTGTCATCCCTTCCCCTCTTAACTTCCCAACTCCTCCCTCCCCAACCAAAATTGTAAAGTTTGTTTTCAACATAGGGTCTTGTACATCTCATTGCTACAATGGGTAAACCTGTATCCTTATTTCAGCATTTTATTATTTCCTTAACCCTCCCCAAATTAGAAAAATGTATAAGCAAGATGCAGGGCACTGGAATCAAATACAGTGAAAACAGGGGTTATACCATGGGGAAAGAACATACAAAGAAAGAAAAAAATTACGTAGTACATAGTAAGTACATTAAAAACAACAGCAACAAAGATCAAAACTTCTTGTGTCCCTATCTTGGGGTTCATTTCGCTTAGCATCACCTTATATGGCCATATGTACATAGCTTTTGACCTTTTCTGCTTGTTCTAGACTTATACTAGTTATTGCAAATAAGGAGGGGGGTACCTATGTTTCTTTGGGTCTGGCTTACTTCACTTATTATAATTTTTTCCAAGTCTTTCTATCTACTAACAAATGGGGCGGTGTCATTCTTTCTGATGGAGGCATAGAATCCCATTTTATATATATATATATATATATATATATATATATATATATATATATATATATCACATTTTCTTGATTCATTCGTTTACTGAAGGCATCTGGGTTGGTTCTATATCTTAGCTAGATGAATAATGTTGTGATAAACATAGTTGTGTTGGTAGTTTTAATATGGCCTTGTTTGTGATCATTTGGATAAATGCCCAAACATTGTTTTGCTGGGTCATAGGGAAGCTCTATGTGTAGTCTTTTGAGGAACCTTCTTACTGCTTTCCAAAGTGGTTGAACAAGTTTACCCTCCCATCAACAATGAAGTAAGGTTCCCTTTTGGCCACATCCCCTCCAGCATCTGTTATTATTAGAGTTCTTGATTATAGCCATTCTAACTGGGGTGAGGTAGAATCTCAATGTTGTTTTGATTTGCATTTTTTTATGGATAGAGAAGTTGAGCATTTCTTCATGTGTCTATTAGCCATTCTTATTTCCTCTTTGGAGAAGTTTCTCTTGAAGTCTTTAACCCACCTATTAATTGGGTGATTGTTTCTTTGAGGATTTGTTTTTGGAAGATTTAATTTTTTGAATTCTAAGTATATTTTAGATATGAGACCCTTGTCCGTTTTATGGCTAGTGAAGATCTTCTCCCAATCCGTGGGCTTTCTATTGATCTTGCTAGCTATATCCTTTGCCGTGCAGAAGCTCTGCAGTTTCATGCAATCCCATTTGTCCAAACTTTCTTTGATTTGTGTGTTTCTGGGTCTTTATTAAGAAAATTTCAGCCTGTGTGACCATGTAGTTTCTTTCTCTTTAATTTGCTCAAGAATGTATCTGTTGGTTGTACCACA
Organism: Dipodomys merriami; assembly: GCF_024711535.1. Taxonomy (NCBI): domain Eukaryota; kingdom Metazoa; phylum Chordata; class Mammalia; order Rodentia; family Heteromyidae; genus Dipodomys; species Dipodomys merriami. The sequence continues at coordinate 43,369,570 of NW_027206068.1, read as the reverse complement.
AGAGAAAAATTTCTAGGATCTTTTACATTTCAAGTAGAACTCTGACACGTACAATTATTGGATATTTAGAATCTTGTGAAGTTGTATATGCATTTAAAAGCATGTTTACTAGGTAAGGGCAAAATCACTGATTCAAAGACCTGAATGAGTTTCTCAACTGCTGTTAATAAGGTGTACAATCAGTCTATTTTTTTTTTTTTTTTGGTCGTGGGGCTTGAACTCTGGGCCTGGACGCTTTCCCTGCGCCCTTAAGCTCAAGGCCAGCACTCTACCGCTTGAGCCACAGCACCACTTTCGGTTTTCTAGTGGTTTATTGGAGATAAGAGTCTCACAGAGTTTCCTGCCTGGGCTGGCTTTGAACTGTTATCCTCAGATCTCAGCCTCCTGAGTTGCTAGGATTACAGGCTTGAGCCACTGGTGTCCGGCTTCAGTCTATTTTTTAAAATCTAGTCACCTATTCTGTAGAATTAAAATGTACTCAGACCTTCCCATCTTCTTAAGATACTGTAGGGATTAAGGGAAATTTCATAAAAGCTCTTTAAAAAGTGGATTATTGCAAGTATGTTGCGATTGTTTTTAATTTCAGGGAAAGGATAAAAGCATCATGGAAAGGATAAAAGTGTAACAAGAACACAGTTTGGTAACTATCAGTCTTAAGCATCATTTAATAACAGATTGATTTTATTTCCCAAATTACTTTCTTTGGCTCTTCTGCTGCTACATTATTCAGACCATTAAAGAAAGATGGTGCATCCTGTGAATAGCATTATGTATAGCCTATTCTGTGATGCACGTGGGATCTCTGTGTCCTGATTGCAGCATTATAGCTTCTCATTATAGCACATGCTATAAATCATCCTGTGCACAGGAGACAGGGCTGGATCCTCTAGTAATCTGTGAACAGTGACACTCTTTATAACGAAGCTATGTTACTCTGGCTGCAATATAATGGGCCAAGCTTCCAGAATGTATGACACTATACTTTCATTAGACAGTTGGATATAATGATCAATAAAGGAAGATCTATTTTTTTCTATGAAGCAACTTCTAAAAGGGGAAGAGGAAGGTACATGTTGTTCTAACTAGCTGACTGCTAAGCACAGACAACACCAATCAAACTAATGATAAACAATATTTTAAAATTGTATAGCTAATTTATGATTTACAAAAAAATCAAACTTTGCTAGAAACCCACGTTTCTACAATCCTAGTTACTCAGATGCTGAGTTATAAGAGGCTTAAATGTCCAATGAAGGAGCAAAGAGTGAAAAGTGGGGACAAGGTTCAAGAAGTAGAAGGCTGGTCATGAGCCCAAGAAAAACAGAGAGGGAGAGGAGAAGAAGGAAACAGAGGGGAAGGGAAGGAAATGGATGGGAAAAAGAAGAGAAGAGAAAGAAGTGAGGGAAGGGGGATGAGGAGGAGCACAAGACAGGTGCTGAGCAATGATCTGTTGGATGTCAAGTTCATAGATAAATGGATGGATAAACTCAAGGTGATACACTGCAGGTGGAAACATCCTATAGAAACCACATTTGAAATTTCTCTTTGTACTCTTCAGCCTCAAAATAGCCCCTACAGGCCGGTGTTGGGCAAACCACCAAAAATTAACATTCTGTATCATTCTATTTTGTATTCACTATCCCATCTGTGACCCACACTAAAGCACTAAACAATAAGAGGGCATATATTCGCTAATGAAGTTTTTAGCATGTTCTCTAAAGTAGACACGGTCAAAATGATAAGGAATCACCACCCAAAATTAGGAAAATTATAGTAAAATCAATTAGGGAAGCCAGGAATTTAGTCTAAGTCATATGAATACACTTCCTGAACCTTTCTTATTGACACTTATCTTTCAGCTCATGGCCTCCGAGATAGCTGTCAGCTCTTTACCCATTAATCTTCTAGTGGCTGTATACTAATTCGCAATTGCTGGTAAGACATAATGTGTCCCATAAGGACTTCAGGAGTAGAATTATAAAAATCAAAAGAGAAACTGGAGGCGTTGACCTCCAGTTTCCACTTGACCAGGAATCGCCACACAAGAGGATTAGAGGACCAATCCATAAGGTAAAACTTCATTTAACAGAATAAGTGAAGACTAAGAAATAAGAGGGAACCTGTGGGCTTGTAACTTGTAACACTTGTAACTTTAGTTACTCATGAAGCTGAGATCTGAATGATCACAATTTAAAGCTAGCCTGGGAAGAAGAGTCAGTGAGACTCCATCTCTAATATAACTTGCAAAAATCCTAACTGGAGATGTGGTTCCAGTGATAAGGCACCAGCCAAGCATGACAATCAGCCAAGGAAATAGAAAGCCCTGAATTCAAGCCATGGCAAAATAAATAAATCAATGTTATGTGATTAAAACATTAAAAAGTGAAAGAAGAAAACTTGTAAGAACCTGGCTAGTATTTATTTTCTTTGTTATCCCTCTATTTATAGGCATATACTCATAAAATTTTAGAATACTACAGTTAAAGACAACAATTTTCTAAAGCAACTGACAGAAAACCAAAAATGAAGAAAACACGAGATCCAGGAAACATAGGAATTGTACAGTGGAGAGAGACAGAGGAACATTTAGGATGGTGTGAAGAAAAGTTTCAGGGTAACTACTATTCAGATGGCAACAAATATAGCTTAGAGGAGAGGTAAAAGTTTCCATTAAACCTCTTCCAAGAAAAAAGAAATTGTAGAATAGTTCATATGTGTCACATAGTTAGAGGAATTTTAAAGTTCTATCAGAGAAATTTTGTGGCTAAGTTAATAATAGGTATGTAGAAAATTAAGCAGCTCTCCCCACCCAAAAAAACAAAAAATAAATCAAAGAACCAGTATTGACCCCAGGGAAAGAAAAGAGAAAGGAAGAGTAATCCCATGAGAGCAAATGGTTCAGCTGTTACAATATTTCCATGTATATTGAATTGTGACATAACCCAAATAGGAGGGCAGGAGAGGGAAGACACCAGGCAATTACCTGGTTAAGTCCTAATCTTCCTTTGTGGGAGGGCATTGTGTAATGACTACATTTGAAAAGTAACATTTCAGGAGCATCTAAACATGATATACTTTTAATGAGTAGTGGAGTAAAGTTGAATAACTATGTATGAAAAGTTTTCTTTCTTTCAATATGCAGCACAAACAATGCTTCATGGGGAAAGTGTCCCTGTCACACACACACAGACACACACATCTTTTTGTATAGCAATTTTTATTGTGATTAAGTGATTACATAAATTTCACAGATTTCACAGTATTGTGAGATAGTGATATTTAGTTAAAGTTACAACACATTCTAACCTTCATGGGGCAAGTTGTCTTTATTGTGGTCTATAAAGTTTATGAGTTCTATGAGCTTTGACAATACAGTTATTTCTTCCACATCGGGTGATATGTACATTTCTTACCTTTTGCTTAGTGTCAGCTGTTATCTCTTTCCTGCACATTCCCTCCACTACCCCATCGCTGCCATTGCGTTGCTTAGTTAGTTTTGATCTATGACCAGTGCAGCTGATGGGTCCTGCTGTTGTATGTTTTCCCCTGTTTCCCTCTGTTTCTGTGTCCTCCTCCTAGTTTCCCTCAGATGGTCACACATCTTTTTAAATGATTTTTTATTGTGAGATTTTTGTGGTACAGTTAATAAATCACACATCTTTTGATTACAAGAAATCATCTCTCTTGACTTGAATTAGAAAAATGATACAAGTGTAGCTCTTGGAGCTTAAGGGTGCAAAGTACTGCTGAGCCTAATATAGGATGAGAACCAGGACTGTGGTGCCAAATGGAGCAGAGGTACTTCTATCAAGCTCTTCAGAGTCACAAGGTATACACCTATTTTTACTATGCATCTATTTTTACTTCTATTGATGGAAGATAGAATGCATGGGCAAACATGATTACAGTGGAATGGGATCCTCAGACTCCAAGTCCACATCATCTAGGTCAAAGGGTAACCATCCAAAAACGCAGCAACAGTTCTGAATTCAATTCCATGTTAACTGAGAAGAGTATCGGAACCACTCAGCTTTGCTCAGATTAGCGCTGGTAAATACTGAAGGGTTGTTTATAACAAACAAGGCAACATTCATCCATGCCAAGAATAGAAAGGAAAAGATGGTTCTCAAAGAAAAAGGGCATAGTTAGGAAGAAACATCATGTTCCCGCCCCCCCTCCCCATCCCACTTCCATATTTTGGGCAAAGGAGACATGAGAAAACACTTTTGGGCAGAAGAAAGAACTGAAGTTGAACAAGCAAGGTTCTACCTAAATAAGAACTATGAGTCCATTTAGCTAGCGACGATACTGAAAGGGAGAATCATAAAACATAATATAAAAAACAGAGTCTATGACGTGAGACTTAATCCTACCCTTCACTGCGCCCCTTGGTTGAAGTAGCAAGAGTTCAGTTTGTTCTTTGGGGATGGTTGCTGTGTTTTGTACTGGTAAGTTGCTCAGAGGATTTTGGAAAAAAAACCTGTTAAGACCTGTCTAGAAAAGCTTCTGGAGGTAAAGTACAAAAAGTTTGAATAAGCATCCAACAACTCCTACTTAACACTGCACAAGGGAATATTTTAAATCCTAAATCCTCAACCACACTGCTTCATAATTACTTTTCCTAGTGGAATTCAACACAAATTTATACTTCAAAACACTGACAGTACTTGTGAGGAAAAAATGATTTTTCAAGTGTCTGGTGTAATATTAAATCTCAAATGTCGTTTCTTGACAGAAGAAATGGTTTCATAAGAGAGTTGAAAATTTTCTGGAAAAATATCAAAGTAAAAAATGCATCAAGACTTTGACAGAACTAATAAAACTGACAAACATCTCTGAAGATAGATTTTGAAAAGGTGTGAAGGCACTAGTAAACAATATTAAAAAGAAAAAAAATCAATCCTTCAAAGGTTAAAAAGATAATCAGATGGTATTATGAACAACTTTATGTTATAACATGTGAAAATTCAATGAAAAGAATAAACCTCTAGAGAAAATATTACCAAAATTTTTTTAGGAATAAATAGAAAATGTAAACAATTATATAACCATAAGAAGTCCAAACCTTCTTCCCATAGAAAACCAGGTTCAATCAGCCTACTTCACTACCTATAACAAAGGAAGAAATAACTAAATATGCAAGAAAGGAATACCAATCTCCATAAATTTTCTAGTAATATGGAAAATTGGGATATTTCTAACTTGCCTTATCATTACAACTTTAACACAAAATCCAGCAAAGAATGAGATCATAATCATAAACTGAGATTAATCTTGCTTATTAACATGAATATCAAAATTTGAAACAATACTAACGTAAGTCTTAAGTGTGCAGTATATGTGTGTGTGTGTGTGTGTGTGTGTGTGTGTGGTGTGTGTGAGTGTGTGTTTATGTGTTAAGAAAATGGATGAGAACAAGCTTGATTTTTTTGTTGTTTGTTGTTGTTGTTGGTCATGGGGCTTGAACTCTGGGCCTAAGCACTGTCCCTCAGCTCTTCAGCTCAAAGCAAGCACTTTACCACTTGAGCAACAGGGCCACTTCTGGTTTTCTGGTGGTTTATTGGAGATAAGAGTTTCACGGACTTTCCTGACCAGGCTGGCTTTGAACTGTGATCCTCATGTCTTAGCCTCACCAGTGAGCCATTGGCATCCTGCACAAGCTTGATTTTTAAAAAATAAATATATTAGTGAATATCTAGACAAAAGGAAAAATAATCATCTTAAGAGGTAGAAAACAATTGATAAAATTCCTTAAACTGACAAATGGTACCTGCAGAAAACATGGAATTTTGTGGTACAATATTAAAAGCATTCCCTTTGAGACTGGGAAGAAAACTAGTATATCTGTGATCATGATTCATGTATGATCACAATAAACTTTAAGTCTATAATCAGGAAGATAAAGTAATAAAGGGCATATGGATTGAAAAGAAATAAAGAAAGCTGACATGTGGATATAATCTGTATGTTAGAATCCAAATGAAGCTTCACAACAAATTATTAAATTAAGAAAATATAACATAGTTTCAAGGTATAAATTGTATATGCACAATCATTTATGGTAACAGCACAATCATTAAATAGGAGTATCACAGAAATTTCAAAAGCTATGTAAAGTACAAAACTGAATTTTCAAACAAAATATTGATGAACATATAGTCATGATAGATGGATAAAAGGACTTGATACTATCAAAAATGTGATGCCCCTAAGATAGATGGATAATTTAAGAGATACCCACATCAAAATTGGTAATTGACAAGCTATTTAGGAATTTAAATGGAAGAACAAAATGCCCACAAGGTGAAGATGGACACTTCCTTTTATCATATTCATTGTTATAAAATAATAATAATTTAGAAAGAAGGGTTCTGCCAAGGGCTAATGAAGTGGAACAGACTAGAAAGCCACAAAACAGACCTGTTCTTATATGAATCTATGGGACATGACAGACTATGTACAAGAAGTCGTTGGAGAAACCATGCAATAGATAACGTAAGTTATTCAGACATACTTCACTATCCATTGGTGAGAAACAGACTTACATTCCTATGGCACACTACATTTAAAGCCAGGTTACATCACCTGAAAGCCTCAGACAGGAAATGTCCAAACTAGCAACAAAATAGAAAAGAAAATACCTTTCTGATTTCCCTATAGGGGAGAGGTTCTTAAACTTACACAAAAGCCATCAAAGAAAAGAAAAATTTTATCAATTCATTCAGGAGATATTAAAAATAATTAAAAGATAATATGCACAATAAGAAAAGAGGGGTTTTTAACAACTAAAGTTGACAAAAAGATTTGCACTAAATCATGGACCAAAACATAAAAAATAAAAACAAAAATGAAAACTTCTTGCAAATCAATTTTTAAATCCAATAAAATGGGAAAGCTCTTGAACAAAAACTTCACAGATGAATAATTCAAAGTGAAAATAAACATGTGAAAAGATGCTCAGTTTTATTAGAAATTATGAAATGTAAACACAAACTTCAATGAGATAATATCATACCCACAATACTGATGAAAATTAAAGTCTGGCAATATTCACGCTGGTAAAGATGTGGGAGCTGAGACTTTATTACAAATGATATGAGTATCAATAAATGCTGCAACCACTTTAGAATATAACTTCTTTTTAAATAAAATATGTATATCTCATTACCCAGGAAATATATGCATATAAGCATCAAGAGAAATATCCAAGAATACACACCGCTGTATGTTTATTATCTCTGCAAGTTCTAAATAACCCAAATGTCCTTTAGCACTATAACAGATCAATAAGTTATATTTTATTTACTAAATGAATTGCTATGCATCCATATAAATAATGAATTTCAGCCATACAAACCAACACTATTTAAAAAGTTTGTTTAAAAATGCATACAGTATTATTTCATTTATATGAAGTCAATATACTATTTAAAGATTTAAGGGGGAAATAATAGTATTTTGAAAATGGTCATAAAACACCAGATTGTATCATAGTTATTTAAGGGAGAAAATAAGCTAGGGTCAGACAGCAACACATGGAGACTTCTAGGTTCTTGAAAATGTTCTGTTTCTTGCCTACACATTGGATAAGTAGATGTAACTATGTTTGTTCTCTATATGTTACATATTTCCCACCAATATTTTGTATTTAATAATTAGGTCACTTATATGCTCTTTAAAATTGTTGCAATAGATCAAGGACAATGACAAATCTTCCAAATCTACAGTAGTGCCTCTTGAGGAAATCTATGCCCAAGACCAATGGCTTAACCAGCCAAGTTGGATGATAGCAAATTCCAAATGGAAAGATGGATGCATTGGATCTTTGTAGCCTGTCCCACCCAGTCATCTCATTAAATTATTCTTGTTCCAATTTTTTTTCCTTTCTAACCTATCCCACAATTATAAATTTAACAGCTCACATAGATTTGCCCAGGGGGAAGGAGAGTACCGATGAGTGCATATGAGTCACTAGAGAGCTTGATGGCTCCATTCCTCACTGTGATTTAAAGGTGGCATACTGGCTGATAGTTCATGTTCTGCACACATCCTTAGGGACAATCTAAGCCTGCTGAAGGGAAGATCGAACGATGAATCATTCCAGGAGCAAGGGTGTCCCCTTGTCTGAGAAGGAGGCAGAACAACAGGAAGGAAGTGTCCAGATCCCACAATCAGCATTCCAATACATTATCAAGGGATCTGATAATAGAGTACTCCATCTGGTTGTAGGCAGAGATTTGAGTGCTCATGAAGCACTCAATATATAAAGCACTATATATATATATATATATATATATATATATATATATATATATATATATATATATATATAAAGCAATATATAAAGCACTAAGTGCTGCAGTGAAAGACAGCATCATGTAGTTGAAACAACAGTTTTCAGAATCAATCTTGTCCAAATATTGGCTTTGTCATTCAGGAGGTACCTATACAATAGTTATAAATGAAGGTATAAATGACAATACTCATGCTGAAGATAATTTCAGGGACTGTACTGTGCCATTTCTCCAGGAGAGACCGTGTGGTAGATGGAAGAGCTTGTGTCTAGATGCCAGTCCTCAGTCTAATTCTTTATCCTTTGTGTTTCAGCCATATGATCAATTCCAGCCTCATTTTTTTCTTATTTACAAAACAAGGTAAGGACATCAACCTTGAGGAGATGGTGAGATAATGAGACTAACCAAAGACACTTTGGAAGTGCTCAACAAAGGTAAGATAATTTTATTGTTGTTGAATGTTGATTAGCCATTTAACAATCAAGTTTGGAGAGGGGCAGGACAAGGAAGCAGAGGGATGCTGAAGGCAAGGAGAAGGTGCCATCAGAGTGATAAATCACAGGTGTGAACTGATGCCAAGGGAAGAGAAAGGGATGGCAAACAACAGTGAGATAGGACTGGCCGTAGCAAAGGAAGAGCAAGCACTAACAGAAGGAAATCCTTTAGTCATTAGTGACTCAGATGTGGAGATTGTGCTCACGGACAGATTTCCAATTGTTGGGAAAGAGGGTAGAACAAACGCAACTTTCAGTCACTCCCAGACAAACTTGAGTGGAATAAGTCTTAATATCAAAATAAAAACCACATGTTCAAAGCAAAAGGCCACAACTCTAGCATCCTAATTTCCCAGCTCATCAATTGCATTGTCATCTGGGTTAGCATGGTGTGTGTGTGTGTGTGTGTGTGTGTGTGTGTGTGTGTGTGTGTGTGTGTGTGTGTTTGGAGCTCTAAGCTGCAAGGGAGTAAAGTCTAGGGACTCATGCTGACGAGGGAGTGAAGCATCACTTCATCATGGGCTTCAGCACATCAGTTAAAGGTAAAAGTTCTGTGGTGCATCAAGTAAGAGAGCAACTACACACTAGCCAGTTGTATTGCCCAAGTGGAGTCCTAAAGCCTTGGAATATCCTTATATTCTTGATATTCCAAGTTTGAAATCAAGGGTAATACTTGTAACAGCAAAGGTATCAGCAGATGGTATTTTATAACATGTGGATGGAAATAGCAAGGTTAAAAAATGCTTGGCAGATGTTGATATGTCTCAGTTGCTCCAATCCCAAACTCATACTCTTCATCCCAAGCCATTTCTCTAACATTCATAGAAAGGACAGGGCAAAATGTTGTTCATAAAGATTGCTACTGCTCCTGTAAAGGGCTATTCATAAAAGATGGTTGCTCCTGTTTCTAGCTGTGCTGATTACAAGTTTGGTGCATGAACAATAGAAGTTAATTTCCTCAAAAAACACAAACATTGAACACAAAACATAATATTTCAAAGTACCAGAGAGATTCCAAAAGTCTGGTCAACTTGGAAAAACATTTTGAAGGAAATCCATTGCAGTTCTGAATGAAAAAATGAATCTGGTTTTCATATAACTTTTTCAAGATAGGTTTCATTTCTAGTTGGCTTTACAAATATTTTTCTAGGACTTTAGAAATACTATTTAGAAATACTTTTGAGGACTTCCAAAATGTTAAGAGAGTAAATATTTGCTTACAACTGCAGCATGTGCATTGAGTTTGAGATGCAGTTTGTCACTTGGCTTAAACAAATAGTGTTTCTATGTTACATTGTGTGGGATGAGTAGTTCTTTCTTTTAATGTTTGTGTCTTTTCAATCGTTAGCACTGCCAAAAACATCACCTGAGTGCTTTGGGGCATTAACAAGGAAGAATTGCTTTTGTGCAAACACCTGCCACCAATTGGAGAAGAATTAAGTTCGCTCCAATTCTACCTACCTTCCTGGAAATTTTAGTCCACTTCAAATTAGAATAGGGAGAAAAATCCTTAGGGAAATCATTCGACTTTTTAATCTGAAGAAAAAGGTGTAATATCTTAGTTCCTAATGCAAGGTTTTAGTTAATATTACTACTCAGTAGTTCTTCCATTTGCCCCTTCTTTTAACTGCATAAATATTCAATTCTATTTATTTTACTGCACATAGCATTAGTAAGCCATAGGATTCACCAGTAAAAGATAATATAATTAGAATTTCTGGTGCTTAGCTGTATCCATTTCTCTGGGGCTGGGGGAGGAGCATTCTTACGTATTTCTGTTCTGTCTTGGTGGCTTCTGTGGCCACCCAAAGCATTGCTTTATTTTTTCCATCATATTTCTTTCTCTCTCTTCTAACAAGAAACCCCAACCTGACTCAAAGATAGTCACAAATATTGGAGCTGTTTCTGTGTTAGTTAATGTAGGACTGACCATTGTTTGATGAAGGTTTGTGTAATTTTTCCGGAGCGCATGTAGTCTGGTGGTATGATAAGGAAGATTAGAGACAAGAGCAAAAATCCTGCTCTTCAATGAAAGACTGTGCATTAGCATTCTGTTGACAGGCAGACTGGGTTTGAATCTCTTCTGCCCTTTGTTACCTGGGTGTTTTAAGGTATATTGACACTTATCTTTATAATGAAAACAAGAACACTGTGTGTCTCATAGGGTTAGTGTTGAAGGTTCAGATATATAGTGCCTAGCACAATACAGTGTTATTATGATAGAAACTCTTCTCTCTGCCATGTCATTCTTAAGAAACTTTGGTCAAGCCACTCAACTGCTGAAGCTTTGATTCTTCTCTGAGGTGTAAAATGAAGGAAACAGTCTATAAAGCTTTCTCAGTTTTAATTTTCTATGACTTGAAAATTTTCTGTTCATTAGTAACAATGGTAGTTGGTACTCACCAAATACTATCTATATATATCCTTTAGATTTTCAAAATCATTCTTAGGTTCTAGTGAATAAAAATACATGTGTAAGTAATACACAGCTCTGAGTCTAAGGCAGTTATGAGCAAATTTACTACATTCTCACTGTCTATTTCTCTGCATGTCTGTCTCTTCCAGAGAAAAGAGGAGGAAGAAGAAGAGGAAGAGGAAGAGGAGGAGGAGGAGGAGGAGGAGGAGGAGGAGGAGGAGGAGGAGGAGGAGGAGGAGGAGGAGGAGGAGGAGGAGGAGGAGGAGGAGGAAGAGGAGAGTGGGGAAAGGCAGATTTGGGATACGGATACGTTGCAAAAGAAATCTTGTTCTCCAAGAAAGTACTGGAGAAAATCTGACTGAATTACATTTGACTGTGACAAGAAAAAAAGCAATAATTCTTTCTACTATTAAGCAACTAGAATATTTCAATTTTATTGTGTAAACAACTAGCAGTTACTTACACTGACTTATATAGGGCTCATATTCTTCCATATCCCATGCTTTAAATTTTTATACAGATGACTGTTTCAAAAACAGAAATAAAGAACAATCTTACAGAGAAGATGAACAAAGGAAATGCAATTCTCAATCAGCATACAGGCTGAGAAAGGAGGCTAGAAAGACAATTATGGTATTGTCCATACTCCACATCTCTCTTGAATTTACCCGTAATATTTAATTTTCTTAACTCAAACATGTTGGGTAAACTATATATTAGAAGTTGAGAATTATGAAGTTCTGTGCAATTTGATATGATAGATCATGGGATAAGATGTACATTGCAAAGGCATTACAAGTTATTTAATAAGTCAGCATATCTGACGTGGGCAAATTTTGGTAATTTTTAAGAGAAGAAACATGAAAGTCAAAATATGAGTCTGGTAGACATTTCCATAAGAACTTGGGAAAGAGGAGTGTAGTATGCTCCACAGAACATACTTGATGTCCTTAATTATTTTCTTTCTTTGAAAAAATTATTAAACTTACTATATCAGGAAAAGGATAAAGAAGAACTTTAGAAAACAGAAAAAGCAGCATAACAAAAATGTCTTTCTAAGCAATTGGATAGTTGAACTTCTCTGTATAGTTTCAGAAAACTGGAATCAGTTGAGAGTGGACACATATCAATATCATTTTATTAATGATAAAATTAAAGGTGAATTTCAAAAATACATAAATACCAGTGGTTCCACTTTCTATATCATTAATTAATTAATTAATTAATTTATCCAAACTATGTATGAGTCAAAGAGCTTTGTGGATTGAGGGCCAACACAGCACCATAAACAAGAGAGCTGAACCTATAAGAGATGAATAATGACCTAATCCAAAGAGATTATCTCCAGGTTCCATCGGTCATTGTCTAGTCTCAGCAATATGCTAAGGACACATAAAGTGCCAGAGTAGAAAAGAGTCTGCTTGGCTTTGCTTTCTGTTTGTAGTTGTTCACACGGAGGATGATTGATGCAGAACAGTGAGCAGAATTCCTGCAGCATGGAAGATTGCAGTTCACTGATGTCAGTGCTCTGGCACCTGTCATGCTTCACAAGATACGAAGGAAGTATACAAGGAACGAATATGAGGCTTGAAGCAATGAATCTGGTCATTGGACACAATAAAGTTTCATCCCAGGAAAGTGGGTTTTCCCATGAAAAGAATTGCTTGAAAGTTTGGTAAAAGAAGAGACACTTAGCATTGTATCAAAAAAAATGATGCACATATCTTCTGAGCTCTACATACATTTTGCAACTTACAAGAGGCTTTTACCTTCAAAGCTTAGCCAACAGTGGATCATTCCATCTCATAGCCAAAGGTGTGTGTATGTATGTATATATATATATATATATATATATATATGCATATATATATATATGAAAAAGAAAGTGGCAAAAATCCTTAATAGTCATCAATGACTATAGATTAAAAATTCTGTCAGCTACAAGTTCCAACAATATGTGCCACAGTAACCCCCAGATTACTACAATAAATTTAGAAAGTCATTAAAATACATGTTAAATTCTCTAGGGAGACATAGCAATATCTCTCTGATACCATATAAATTGGTATTAATCAGTTGTTCGGATATTAATAATAAATTGATGGTTAAGAATTATTTGGACTGAAGAACACCTGAAAAAAAATTACAGAGTCTCTGTTACCCAATAAGTTTTGCAGTCTCTCAATTACTGTTGTAGTATTCCCTTTCAGCATTTGTAAGACAACTTGCTAAGCTGGGGATACAGCTCAGGGCTATGCAAAAACACTTGCCTAGTATACATAAGGTGTGGGTTTGATCCACAGACCTACCTAAAGATAAAATAATGAAAATAATAATTAGTGAGGTTTCATTAGGATTTGAGAACTACTAAAAGTGGCTCAGTGGTAGAGTGCCTTGCATGCATGAGGCCCTGGGTTCGATTCCTCAGCACCACATAAACAGAAAAAGCCAGAAGTGGCACTGTGGCTCAAGTGGTAGAGCACTAGCCTTGAGCTGAAGAGCTGAGGGATAGTGCCCAGGCCCAGAGTTCAGGCCCCATGACCGACAAAAAAAAGGGAGGGGGGCTCCAAAAAAATCTTCTGGATTCATGTGCCTTTAGTTTTTATCTGGTGTTTCCAAACTCTCCTCAGTGGGACAAAATAAACATGTATGATGCCATTAAATGAAGCAATACCTCCTACTCTTGACCAACAATCTTTCCTAGAGTAAAGAATAACAAGGAGATCAACTACCTTGTTGAGGTACATTTCAAAAGGCACTTCTTTCATCCTAAATTGAGCATCTACTGTGTATCGGTAAACAAAACACATAGGCCCCGCTTAATATTCTAAAATCTAATTGCTTCCCCAAATGTCAACTAACAGTAAATGCAAAGGGAAATAATAAAACACAACATTGACAAGTGTCAGGGAAATAGGGCATGGTACCTTAGTTGGTCAGGAAGTGGTCCTGTGTGGAGATGCTTTCTACGGACATCTGAATAAGGAGGGAAAGTAACACAAAAATAACTGCAGAAACAGTTCCAGGAAGAGGGAACAGCAGGTTCCATGATACAGGCATTCAGGACATTCCACATAGAAACTGTGTCTTGCAAGTTTAAATCTCACATTTGACTCCAAATACTGGCTAACTGTTTAAAAACACTTTTACAAACCTATAAAGCCAAGGTAGGGTTTGTGTCAGTGGCTTGGTAAACATGCAGACTCACTTTGTGGTGAACGGAAAAACTTGCTTTGTTTAAAAGCATCATTTTGACTGTAAAACATTACAAAATCAGACTGGAACAACAAAATGAGTCCCTCTACTTAAAGCAGGGTGGGAAAATCTTGCTGTGCCATCAGTTAAAAAGAAGATGCCCATGTAAAGCAGTGAGGTTAAAGGTGACTTGCATATTTTTTGTTTGCTTATATCCTGAATTATGTAAAGCAGTGAGGTTAAAGGTGACTTGCATATTTTTTGTTTGCTTATATCCTGAATTATTTACATTTCCACTAAGCATTTTTGATTAGGTGGAAAATGTCCAAAGCATTTTTATTTTTACTATTAAAATCAAGCTATAAAACAATACTGTGTGTGGTGAGTTTTTTTTAATATAAAACATATATTCTGTGACTGAGTCTACCTTTGTATCCATTTTTTTCATCTGTGTCTCTGTAGTAGCATTTGTATGTTAATAATGGTTATATTAGAGTGGTTGGATTTTTGACTTTTCACAAACTATTTTCTGTATTACACCTTGTTTTTTTGGAGGTGGCAGTTATTTGGGTTTGAATTCAGGGTTTCGCATTTGCTAGGAAAGCCCTCTGATACTTAAACCATATGCCTATCCCCTTTTGCTTTTAGTTATTTTTCAGATAGGGTCTCATGCTTTTTCCCAGATAGGCCTTGGACAGCAATCCTCCTATTTCCACCTCCTGTGTAGCTGGGATTACAAGTATGTCACATCATACCCAGCATCTTTTAAATTTTTTTTATTTGAAAAAATTACCGGTAGAGACAAGATGTGAAGCATACACTTTTGACTGGTTTTCACATTAAGAAAAATGAAATCATATTGAAGTAAGGAGGTCAGGTCTGACCTGCGCCATATTGGCCACATGGTGGATAGTAGGGTCTAGCATCTTGTCTTCATGCTGGAGGGAGAAAATGCCCCTGCCTCCCAGGTGATGGGCATGCTGAGATGCCTGAAGGCAGGTGCTGGAACTTGGCTGATAGGTTACTGACACTGTCAGTGCCCGGGACTGGGAATTTCCTGTGGACCTGCCTCCTGTGCCGACCCTATTTAGGCCCAGACCAGCACTGGAGGCCATGGCACGTGTGTCTCCATGATCGTGTCCTGTGTCCTGTTTCCTGGCTCATCTCCAGACATCATGGCATTCCAAGTCAGTTCTTCATCGGAGCTGAATTGGTTCATTGGTATTGTTTTTGTTCTTTCTTTACTCTCTGGCCTGTTTCTTAACCTTGTTACATGTAGTTGGGGGCTGCAGGCCTTTGTAAGAACTGGCTGTCTGCCATCTGCTAACTGTAATAAAGACTCCAATATTCCATCTTCCAAACTGTGGCTTCTGGGATACTTCACCTTACAACAATATAAAATGCCATGCTTGAAATTTACTTTCTTTCAGAATGTCTCTTCTTGTCAGCTAATAAAATATTTTGGGATTGAACCACGCAAAAATTTCCCGAATCTTTTTCCAAGAATCTGCACAAATTGCTCTCTAGTAACATTGGCCATAAAGTGCATTCACATAGATGCAAAATTTACTCTCACAAAACTCGATGGAATAGGTAGTTCTGCTATTTCAATATCCTCTTTCAATATCCTCATTGATGAGGTGATGAAATTGAGGCCCAGTGAGGTTCGGCAAGCTGTTCACAATCTCATAGCTAGTTGTGAGTGGAGGTGGAATTGTATTCTCAATATGAAGAAAACAGCGCAACTACCTATTGCACAGGGTGACACCTTATGATATACTCTTTTGGAAGAGAACATCATCTTTGGGGATTCTTGTGGAATCTTCCTTAGACCTGCAAAGAATGAAGATAAAAATAGAATAACATGGGTCTTTGCTTGTCTAACATTTCATATTTTCCAAAGCAAAGAAAACATTATAATCTATAATCTATGTCTTTAAACTCCTGCCCTTACTGAACTCTTTTTTTTTTTTTTTTGCCCTACCTTTCTTCCTTCTATTCTTCCACTAAATGCTCATTGAAAGTCCACTGTGCACCATGCACCATTCTAGGTACTTATTATCCAGCAGTAAATGAAACAGACATGACTGCCAACTGCTTGAAACCAATAGACTTGCAAACTAAGGTCATTTGTAAACAAAAACTCCCAAGTGTGATAAGTATTAAGTGCTTATGCAGTGACCTTGCACAAATTAAGAGATAAATGTTTGATCAATACATCAATGTTTGAGTGAATGGTCAAGTAGATGAATTCACTGGTCTTCAAGATTATTACTCTGAGATTCTTAGCATTGCAGAGTAATCACAGTTTTCCTCTGATTCTCATTCTCTATCCTTATATTGCAGTGGGTGAAAAAATGTTGAGGAAGAATTAGGCTCAATCTGTCAGTCAAAAATAAAACTTCATAAAGAAAATCAATTAAGTAGCTCAGAATCATTTCTGTACTTTCATGAAAAAAAAGAAAGAAAGCAGCTGCCTGATGATATTTTTAATTAAATTCAGAAGCTATTACCTACAAGAACCTTTAATTTATTCTTACCCAGTCAATCGAAAACAATTTAAGCAAAGCAGAATCTGTTTTCTTCTAAGTTGCAACTGAGCCGAGAGCTGTCATGCCAATTTTCACCCAGTGTGAATATCAGCAGCTGAATGATAAACACCAGTGAAAGAAACCCTTCTCTAGAATGCCAGCAGGACTACTTTAGCCAAGCTTATGCTACTCAGCAACAATCTAAGAAAACCAATGTTCTGTTACTAATTACCCATCTAAAAGGCTAGAGAAGAAATTATAGGAAAGCATAATTCCTCATTCCCCTGTCCAGAATACACTCTCACCCAAGAAGTTTCAGAGAAGCCCCATTCTCATTCAAGCAGAGAAAGATTGCCTCTCTAAAGGAGAGAATATAGAATCTGAAGTAGTAGAGCAAAAACCTGAAAATGGCAACCTGGCTTCAACTGGCTATTCATTCAATTATTCGTCATAGGTTAACCAGACAGAAAAACATTCAGTCTAATTGTTGGGATCAGATGGAAAACAAGTAAACAGGAAGCAAAGGGATCAAAGGTAATGGTGCCCCAAAGAATGTCCCCAAAGTGATTTTGATGTTTTATTTGCAAGCTGGTTAAGAGAAGCCTTTCAGAATAATCTTCCAGCGTAAGATTTTATGTATTATCAGTGTTCTCTCTGCCCCTTGTAAATTGGGCCTAACCATTGTCCATCATATTGGTTAGTATAAATAAGCAAGAACTAGACATTTTTCAACCAACTCACAATTGATGAGTCTGTGACAAGAAAGGGAAGAGATAGTAATAAGACATCTCAACACAATGGCTGAAAGGAGCCAAGAAATTATAAGGAGAAATATGTACTACTTCCTTTGTAGGAAAGTAGACAAGACAAGGAAAGATTCCTTAGAAAGGCTAAATAAAAGCAACATTTTGAAGAAATAGTTTTCAAAATTCAAAACTTCCAGTCATCATAAGGTACCATTTATACTCTGTTTCTTTTCAGAATATACAAACCTTTCACCTTTTGCAAGATACCATTCATGTAATGAAAAAGTAAATGAGAGATAGGAGAAAGTACATACATACATATAAATATACATAAATGTTTGCATGGTTCACCTTAGCAATATTTGACATTGTGATTGCATGAAAGCAATATACATTCAATAGAAACTATACTTCAAATTTTGGTACATGAATGCCAGGCAGCAATAGGCAGCCACATAATCATGGGGAAAAGAACTGATACCTTATAACACAACCTGTTGCTATGACATTAGTTAGATTAGGTAATTAAAATCATTTTCAACATAATATTTTCAACTTATGACTGATTTATCAGGGCATAATCACTAAAAGGATCATGTTATATTATTTGTAAATAATAATAATAAAGGTGAGTTGGACACTGTAAAGTTGACTTTTTAAACTCTTTTTTTTTTCTATTACGTAGCCTGAATGTTTGCTTTTTAGTGGTGTATATGTTGTATCATTCATTAAATTGGTTCACAAACTCTGATATTAGAAAGCTAGGCAGACATGGACCTGGTGTTAATAATCATAGCCCCAAATATTCACTGACATAATTTTAGCATATTTTCAGAGATCATTTTCACAGAGTATTCTTGAAAGATACTCTGTAAAAAGGAAATGTCTGTGGTTCAGTAGACTTTAAAAAGACTGAATGAATATTAGAAATATCACCCTAAACATAGTTCTGAAAGGCCTACAGTAAATAAAAATTAATTTTTGACATCTCGACTTATTTGAGCAAGGTATACCTAATAGAATACAAACTGGGAAATGTTAAATTAATTGATACATATAACCCTGGAGAGTAGTTCCTATCTCAACTGTACTTAATATATATGCATTTCAAGTCTCATAAAGAGAGATCTAACACGCAACATTTCCCACCTATGTTTGAGAATGTTATTCTTTTTTCAGTTGCATCATGCAAAATTGATGTTTGATTGCAGTTTCTTCCAGAAAACAGTACTTAAGCATCATCTAAAGAGTTTGGACCTTGACCTCCAACAACTTTGACCCAATGGCAAAAACAAATTTCAGTTTTTCAGATTACAGAAGATAGTTTTTTGTTTGTTTGTTTTGTGTCTCTATCTGTGCATGTCAGGGCTTGAACTCAGGACCTCATGATCTAAGTTGGCTTTTTTAACTCATGGCTGGCACACTGCTATTTGAACCATAGCTCCATTCAACTAGGTTTTTGTTTTTGTTTGGCTTGGTTTTAAGGATAGGTAATATGATATAATTTGAATTCACTAAGACCTGGACAGGCAAAATTGATGATTTTTTTAAAATAAAACTTTGTTGGGTTTGAAAAATCAGTAAGTTTTGTGAAAAAGAAAACCAGACATTGAAATTTTAACTCACAGTACATTCCACCCAAAATATAATGTTGTTACAACAAAAGTCAGTTCAAACTTAGTCTACACAATTGAAAGAACAGTGTCAAGATTATTAAGAAGTAGACATTATTATTGTAAGTGAAAGGTCAAAGGGCTGAGAATAATAGCCCAAGACAAGGGAAGGTACAATCCAAGGAATACATAAGAATATTGAACTCCAAATACATTTGGAAATAGCATGTGAGTTAATCATCTTGACAATCACCCTTCTAGGCCTACTTTTCAAAGTCTGTAGTTGTTCCTAAGTCTGTCTTAACTAAAAGCAGAAGGATCAGCTCTGGTCAATAGGTAGTTTGGGCCCAGGGGAGTCTGAAGCCCAGCGGAAGCCATCTAGGCCTTGCACCCTTCCAGCCCCTGACGAGAGATCTCTGAAGGGAGGAAAAGAGACATGTATCAGTACGGGCAAAATTATACTACCGGAATGAGTGTGTGTGAGAGAGAGGTAGGGGGCGGGGGGAGCAAGAAGAGAAAAGAGAGAGATCCTAGCATCTTTCATGGGAAGTAAACACTTGCTCTTCCCAGATAAAAGGCAATGGTGGGTATACACCAAAAGGATAATGGTGTTACAGGATGCCTAGCAATGAGACAGACCAAACTCCTAGTTATTAGATGGAGGACTAAAGGAGGTAATATTTCTCAGTTATTTCATCACTGTGACAAGTATCTGAGAAAACAACATAATGGAGGAGAGATTTCTTTTAGCTCAAGTTTCAATGGGTTCAGTCCATGCTATTTGACACCATGTAGAACATCATGGTAGCAGAAACCTCAGAGACAGAGAGTACCACAGGGATGGGACCCAGATATAAGCTTCAAACACAAATCCCCAGGGCCTGCTTCCTCCAGGAAGGCCTTATCTCCCAAAGTTTCCACCAATAAGCAAAATAGTACCACAACCACAAGTTAAAAATCAAGGGCTCATTACATAAACCTGTGGGAGATACTTCATAGTCAAACCTTAACGAAAGAGTTAGGTTTATTTTTTAATTCTTCAAGACTCCAAAACTAGAAAAAAAATGAGGCAGATGGAGTGAAATCAATGTCTTTAATGTAAAGAACAATCTTTACATGACCAGAAGGAAATAGGTCTTGTACCAGATAGAGTTCTATGTCACCTGAAGTAGCCCAGCAACACTGAGGTAGTGGCTGGTCTGGGATGCTGTAAGGCTGTTTCTGTTGGAAGGAGTCAAAGATTCTTCCTTAATGTGAGAGAGGCAACTACCATTCCAACTCATTCAGTGAGTCAATAATAGGCAGACAAGGAGACTAGTCGACCTAAGGATGCATGTTAGAGGTTATCGATAACCACACTTGATTTTCTTTATTAATATGAAACTGAGACACAAAAACTAAGTGATCCCCCTGCCCTGCCCTCCAAGGGCTGATAGCTGGATGAATAGCAAAAGAAATATAGAACTCAGGATCTTTATACCCTCAGCTGTTACACGATACTGTTCCTTCCAAGGAACACATTCACTTCATGATAGAAATAGAAACTTTAATAAAAATCTTCAAAAATACCCATCATTTATAGAATGAACATCAGATCAGGAAACTGTGGTTGTAGACTGAGTAAGGATGTTGAAGTAAGATGAAAAATCTATTCAAACCTAAATGAATTTCGCACTCTGGTGTGACCTCTAATTTACCATCATGTCCTTGACTTTTTGGATAATTGAAATTGGGGTGTTAAAAGAAAAGCAATGCTTTGCCCACCAGGAAGACCTCAGGAAAATGTCACTGTGAAGGCAAATTATTTTTCATTTGCTTAGCAAACTTTTTGACTGATGAAAAATCAATACTTCACCAATTCTTCTCACAGGTGTTGTTTGTCTGATATGTCTCTTATGCCATCAGGATCCAACAGTTTAAACATACCTTAATGAGAAAAATAGCCTATGGCTGGTGTGGAATTGCCTTAAATGGATTTGTAGCTGATAAGATGTTTGGTTGAAATGTTTCTTAAAGGACAAATCCATTATTTGTTGCCACTTTTTCCAAGGTTCATAGAGAAATTAGCTTAATTCTTTCTTTGGTTGCCAGAACATAGAAAATCTGTTCTTGGGAAAGAAAGGCACACGCTTATTGTTAACTAGTTTTGAGCAATTCTTTCATAAATCAGAATAGTGAGATGGGTAGATTAAGGCATCAGCTACCCTATTATGAAGGACAGAGTTGATTATATTAGTTTTTTCCCCCTCAATGCAGAGGCAGATGAAAAATAGAAGAATTTTCTGAGAGGTTGTGTCAAAATATGTGGATATAAAAACTGCAGTCGTTTGAAGATGTTGTTAATTTATCTAATACTGTGACCTCCTACTTTTCTTCAAATTGTAATGAGTAGATTCTTTCATTACATCCTAAAATATAACATCCATCATCCCCAGAGAAGTATTATCACAACTCAGAAACACTTTACTTATTTAAAAGACAATCAAACTGGGCACTGGTGGCTCATGTAATCCTAGCTACTCAGGAAATGCTCACATTTCATTAATTCTGGAAACCATCCTAGCAGGATGTTGTTTGAAGGTACTTTTGAAAATAATAGCTGGCAGTTTTCCCAAAGGTCTCAATGTCCTGTGGAGTTAGTGGATCCTATTTTTTATAAAACAACAAAGCAAGCAGTTTCTTGCAGGGCTCAAAACAGCAAGCTTTTGTTCCTAGAATATAGAGCAGTAATCTTCAACATGAACAAGACAGATGTGAGGATTTTTTTTGGGGGGGGGCCAACACTGGGATTTCAATTCAGGACCTCATGCTCACTAGGCTTGCTTGCTCAGCTGGTACTCTTCCTCTTCCATTTGAGCCACAACTCTAGCCTGGCTTTTTGCTAGCTATTTTGAGGATAGATTCTCATGTACTTTCCTTCCTGGGCTAGGTTTGAAATTCCATCCCAAGAATATCAGCTTCTTGAGTAGCTAGGATGATAGATGTGACCCACTAGCACCAGACTTAGAACAAAATTTTATATTAAAAAAATTTAGTTACTAGAAGTATGACTTTTGTCCTCGATTCAGTTTTAATACCATTTGTTAACCATTAAATGGATCCATCACCCACTAATTGATTTCAACACACTGTCTAAAATCTATGTTCTACCACATGGAGAAATTCTCTCTTAATCTGATGGCATTTCCAGCCATGTTTAAGGGCTGGATATGGCTCAGGGAGTACTTGAGTATTTCCTAACAGGCACAAGGTCCTGGGTTCTATCTTCAGTACTAAGAAACAATAAAAATAAAAGATAAACAAATCAGATAGATAAATCTGTACATTCTTTTATTAAAAAGAATCGCTCTCTGAGTACTGGTTATAGTATTTACCTAATGTAAATTTGCCAGTAACTAGACTGTGTTTTGGACTGCTATGCTCAGTGCAGGGTGACCTGTAAATCACTGTATGTACCCTCTGTTTTTCCATTTGAACAGCAGAATTTCTAAAGGCCAGGACGCCTGAGCCAGCTTAGTCTCATGGCTTGAACACAGCTGGGATCAGGCATGGGCTATTATAAGATCGCCTCTAGTCTGTGTGACCTTTCCCCTTGAGAGCTTTATTTCCATGAACCTAGATGCCTGAGAGCTGAGCCACGGAAAGTTATTGCTGCTACACAAAGATGACCCTTCACCTACTAAACTTCCCCTGTTGACTGCTCTGCCAGGCATCTAGCCCAGGCTGTGGGTGTGGGACTAGTAACCTCTCACCCACTTAATGTGACTTGAGAGAGGACAGGAATCTGCTTTGCTTCTGCAAGATTGGCTGTTTCTTTCCACAAAACAATACTGATTAACACTGTGGGTCACAGTAACTTTATTTTTACTTTTAAACAAGAAATGAAACAAATGAATTACTAGCAAGGCAATCTTTTGTTCTAAGACAAAGTGTATTTTAAGGAGTCTGAGCATTAAAAGAAGAGGTAGAAGAGACAGATAGTGTGAAAGGGGTGGGAAATAATTTATTTTTAAAACGTATTGTTATTATAAAGTTGATGTACAGAGGGGTAACAGTTGAATAAATTTCTTTTAAGACAGTGTCATTCCTTCCCTCGCTCTCTCCCAGTTTTCCCCTCCTGCCCTCACCTACAAGTTGTATAGTTCCCTGTCAACATAGTGTCTAGTGGGGAGAAAAAAATTAAAAAGGGAGCCCCAAAGCCTTTCCTATCTGAACTTAATCTTTGGACTTCACACTGGCTGTTGAAACCTGGCCACGCCCCTTTTGTCACTGAAACATACATGTGTTGTCCAAACTTATCAGGTCAGATCCTCAATTTTATGTTCAAACCACAAGTTCGAAAGGGGAAAAGGGCCAGGCATCGGTGTGGATATTGTTTAAATTGAAGACAGTTTATTTTCTCTGGTGGAGCCCCGTCAATGTCCTGTATGTGAAAGGATGTCATATGAAATCAGTGTCATTCTGGAAGCAAACCATAGAACATCAGCATCTGTTTGGTTTGTTTGAAGTTCAGTTTCACACTGTTGCCTGGTTTCAGCCAAGAGTGCAAACAGACATTCTTGGTTCTGAAGTGTCAGAAAGATTAATGTTTAAAAACTAAAAGTTAGAAATGGCAAGCCCTAGGAGAGTGTGGCAAATGATGAAGACTTCTATAGTCTGTACTAGCGATATGACTTGGGTGACAGCTCCTCTGCCTCCATTTTATCCTATTTATTCACCACTCTAAGCTTTGCTATTGGCAGTCTCAGAGGGAGAAGCAGGAGTGCTGCTGTAGGTCACAGCACCCTACTTGTGGTCTACTTGGACTCCCAGCCCAAAAAGGAGCTGTATCTCCTAAACCTAATTCACTGATTCTGTGACATCTAAACAGATGTGCTGAGAAGTATCGCCAGGCCTAGCTAGACCTGACAGGAAAGAATGTGATTATTTATTATTAGTCTGGCTGCCACATTTGAATATGGAGGTCTAACTGCTTTTATCTACCTTGCTTAATTTACTACTTTCAAACAAAAAACATTTTTGTGTCACACTGGCTGTCTTTCCTTCTATTGCCAAACCTGTAAATAAATATTCAGGGAAATGAGCATTCAATGCTATGTAGATATATAGGGTTTTTCTTTTCTTAATCCTGCCCTGTAGTAAGCAAAGGAATCACAAGACTTCCTCTTGTGAAAATTTGTCTTCCAGATGATGTAATACCTGATTGTGGGTTTTTTTTTTATTACATAGATTATCAGACATGTTATCCAAGATGCCAACAGGGCTAAAGCAAGACTGGGCCAGGTCAAAATCTGGACCTTTCCAAGCAAGAGAATTCTACTTGAATTGACAGGGAGGCAAGTAGAGCCAAGTTTCAGCCAGCCACAGCTCAAGATCTGTCCCCAGAAGACACTGCACTGGAGTGTGATAAGTAGGAGAAAAGGATGATTATTGCAGTCTCCTCTTAGTCTGAGTCTTTAAGCTTCTTGGCATGCCCAAGGGGTTGGAATAGAAGGCAGGAACATTTCCCTATCCTCATTTGCCTTCCAAGTCAATCAAATGGCTGGATTTAGATGTGTATTGTTTTGGGTTTCAGAATTGAGGTTTGAACTCAGAGCCTCATACTTGTGAAGCTGGTGCTATACACTTGAGCCACATTTCCAACTCTGCTTTTACTTGGTTATTTTGGAGATGGAGTTTAGTGAGCTTTTCTGCCCCGACTGGCCTTTTACTATAATTTTCCAGATCTCAACTTTTTGAATATTAGGATTACAGGCATGAGTCACTGTCACCCAAAGTCAAATGCTTGGTTTGAACATGCATTTACCAAACTTGTCTTTCTTTTCTTTTGTTACACATTTCCATTTTAGAGTGACGTTTTTAGCTTTTAGAGTGATGTTTATTTTCCTATAATTAACAAACAATGCACATTTCATTGTGTAACATTTGGAAAAGTATTTAAGAAGCAAATCTAAATACTGGTAGTTCTAACACTAAAAAATACAATTATGAGAAATCTGATGTCTGTTTGTATTGAATACATTTGTACATAAAATAGACAAAATACTATCCATATAGGTTTTTCAGTTTCTTTAAAATCCTATAGCTCCCCAATTTGGGCTCACAGAAGAAGCCAAAAATACTTAATAGTAATTTAAAGCCAAGTGTAGTGATGCAACAGAAATCCCAGCACTTGGGCAGTAGAAGGAGAATTTCAGTTCCTGGCCAGCATGGGCTACTTAACAATACCTTGTAAGAAAGGAAGGAGGGTGGGAGAGGAGGAGAGATAGAAGGGGGGAGAAGGAGAAGGAAGAAGGGAGGGAAGAAAGAAGAAGAAAAGAAGGAAGGAAGGAAGGTAGCAAGGAAGGAAGGAAGGAAGGAAAAAAGGGAGGAAGGGAGGGAAGTAGATTTAAGAAATACATTTTACCACGTATTTAAGGTGTACAAACGTATGTATGGCTTCTATGGTCAATGAGTCCTTTCAAGAGTCATCTGAACTGTTATCAGTTCTCCTCCAACTTTTATTCCATACTGTGCCCTATAACCAGAGAATCTCATCTGATTTCAAAAGTAATAGTGGGAGTCATTATGTGTTTAATAATATATTTGAAGTCCCCTTTATATATAAATATGTATAATATAAATATATATGTGTGTGTGTGTTTATATATATACATATATACATTTAGTTTACCATGAGTGTGAGGATGGTGCCTATAATTCCAACTACTCAAGGCAAAGGCAAGATGATTAGTATTTCCTGAAAGAAGTTGATGATGACAATGAGGAGGAGGATGATAATGATAATAGTGATAATGACATGAAAAGGCTGGGGTCTAGCTTAAGTAATAGTGCACTTGTCTAGTAAGCAAAAAGCCATTGGTTCAATAAAAAACCCTATCCTTTTGAAACTCATTCTCTACACCAGGACCCTTGGAAGGCAGCAGGACTACAAATGGCTACACAGAAGATGGAGGAAAACAGGCCTAAGCCAACTTTGTAGAAGCAGCCCAATGTGCTGGTCAGGCTAATTAATACATTACCAGGCTATAGAAGTGGAAGGAATATGAATCGTACCTTCAGTATGTCTCAGTAACATCCAAATTAAATAAGCAAGGCACAAAGAGAAAGAGACAGACCCCAATAGGTCTTTGGGTGGAATGAAGTTATGGGTTAGAAATGTGCTTGAACCAATAATCAGGGACAATATTTGATGGGAACCATCTGAATGGGTGTTAGCACAGTCATATATCCATCTGCCCTGATACTTTGGGAATTTTTAATCTTGAGACAAAGAACAGTAAAATCTTAGATTAGCCAAAAGAAGTTAAAATAGACATTTACCTGGCTTATAGCAAGACAAGGGAAAGAAAGTATCAGTATTTGTACATTAGGAATTTGTGAAGTGAAATTTGTACTCACTCTATATATTTAGAGTAGTACAAATCAAGTTAGTTCGCCAAGTAAGTAAAACAGAAGGAGAGAGTTAAAAGTTTTCCCAAGTGTGTAATTGGAGTGTTGGGCCACGGAATCCTCATGACATAAGAGGAGGGGACTTAAAATGAAGGACAGTGAGGGTCAGAGTCTCAGTAAGTTTGAGTTAGTGAATTTGAAGAAAATAGTTGAGTTGAATGCTCAAAGAACGGGAGGTGATATAAAGGGAATGGGGTTCTTGTATTCAATCATTTGGTGATATTATTTGTGGAGGCAAATTTTAGGATATGATCACAGAAATGGTTGAATTGGATTTTGGAGAGATATGATAATGAAAATGTTAATGGATGAGGAAAGAAAATAAAGTTGGGTCATTCACAGCAGTCTATAAATGGCAGTAATAGAAAAGTAGTGGGTGGTATTGTCTAATGACTTCTTCAAAAAAAACCCTGTGATTTTGGGAATGGAGGAGAAATGTTTTGAGGCAAGGTGTTGAGTGGGTAATAGTTAAGGTATGGTAGATGGTGAGGAGAATACCTGTCTGACTTTGATAACCTGAAATGATTTGTTGAGAAAAGTCACATACATTTAAGAAACTACATGAAACCTGAGTCTGTCTTTAAGTTGTGACAAGAATACAAAAGAATACTCACAGAAGAAATTGAGGATGTAAGGAATGTGAAGACATCCTAAGTTCCAGCAGGCAGCATGTATTTGGAATGAGGGTGAGGAGAGAAAAAAACAGAGACAGAGAAAGAAAGAGAGAGAATATGCAGGTGTGGGTATAAGTGTCTAAGTCTGGAAGATGCCTAAAACAGTCTGGGGAATAAATTAGTCAAATATGGATGAGGTATGGATTAAATATGGATGGGATGAGAGGTAGACATGAATGACAGAAGATTAAATAACGACTAGAGTATTACAACAGAGATCCAGTTAGACTTTGATGTCTAATGGTACAGCATAGAAACCAGAATCATTTCACTAACTACTAAAACTAAAAGGCACTGTTCACTCTGGAACCTAAATATTTAATGAGACAATTTTCAGCAGGAACACAAAGTTTAGGGAAGACCTGGCATTTTGTTATCTTTTGCAATGTTGTGGTATAGTAAGCTCAGGGAGAAAATATCATGGGAAAATGTAAAATAACTCTCTATTGGATAATAGACCATAGAGTAGAACATAGAGGAATAGAATGAGAATGAAAAAAAGGTAATGAACAGGTCTAAGGTGAAGAGAAAAGAAACGGATACTAGAAGGACAACATTTTGGGAGCAATAGGAATATGGTTTATAATCAAAAGGTCTTTATAAATGACAGAGCAACATCAGAGATAGTGAGGCAATAACAAAATAGAAAAAGAGGATGTGTTGGGGGTAAAGTGAGGGCATCATCAGCCTCTTTCATAGTTTCAGAGATAAGCAAGTCCTGAGCAATAAAATGTACCTTAGTCCTTTTGTGTTCCCTATCACAAAAGAATAGAGGTTTATTTCTTATGGTACTGGAAGTTAGCGAGTAAAAGATGAAGTTAGCAAGTTTTTTTGTTGTTGTTCTTGTTGTTTGTTTGTTTGGTGATGGCTTCCCATGCTTCTAAGATAATTCCTTGTCTCAGGATCCTCTGGAGGGTAGTAGCGTTGTCCTTACATGGAGGAAGAAGAGAGAAGGAGCAACAACCTAAGCTTGTTCCTTCATCTATTTTGTAAGACACTAATCCATTCATGAGGGCAGAGTATTCATGATGCAATAACTTCCCCCAAAGTCTCCTCCACATTCAGAATGAAGTTTCAACATGAAACTCCAACATGAAACATCCAAATGATCGCATTCGCTATACAACATGGCCATAGAAATGGGTAAATAAAATGCAGTGTGAGTCAAAGTTTGCTGGGATTAGAGTTCAAGAAACAAAGTTGGATAATTTGTTCTGACCCTTGAAGTTGCCTAGGATCGTTTGGCTGCTCAGAGTCGCAGCTCTTCTTTCAAACTCAGTGACAGCATGCCAAAATACCAAAATACCAAATGCTGGCCAATCATTCCTCATTTCTTTTTAGAAATGCTCTCCATCTTACCCTCTCAACTATCCGCACTCACAGAAAATACAATCACAAAGTGATTGTCAGTGACACAGTTAGCAATAACAATAATCAAGTTCTTAGCTGCCTTACTCCACCATTTTTCAACCTGTAATGCCTTGAGGGAAGAAAATCACAAGGCAAATAAGTGAATGAGAGCATCCTATCCCCAAGCAGTGTGTTGCACATACTGTGCATTGGTCAAGTGCTCTTACTGGCTTCAGATTATAAAGCCCTGCCCAGGCATCATGAGGAAAATCATTTGGCATTATAAAGTAAGAAGTGAGAATGTCTCCTCTTGTCCATCTGTAATGTTATAACTGAGGTTTTCACATGATTCCTTCTCAGACTTGGTGCATACTTCAATTCAGATTCACATGTACACTTACCTTTTTATCTCTCTTTCATAAAAAATTAAACCACACTAGCTATGTATTAGTGCATAACAAAATGGACATTTTCTGCATTGATTAACATATATGATGTCAATGTTCATTCTTTGCTAAGCAGACAAGAGAGTGCAAGAAACTTTGAAGTTTGGTAGGAACAGAATTTATGGATTCACTAAATCAATGTCTTCGTAGCATCAATTGAACACCAACCTTCAGTACTTTTTATTATTTTTAACTGATGAAATTGTACATATTTATGGCACATGTATGATGTTTTACAGCATTGTACATTGTGGAATAGCTAAACAGAGCTCATCAGTATATGCATTAGCTTACATACTGAATAATTATTTTGGACACTAACACTTAAAATCCCTTCTCAGAAAATTTCAAGTATAAAATACATCATTGTTAACTATAGTTACCATGTTGTACAAGAGGTCATTTGAACTCACACCTGTCAAACTGAATGCTTCTGTGGGGGTTGCAAAGATGGTCAAAGGACATTAAATTTCAGGTAGATTGGATGTATAAAGATCTTCTTGTGAGGACTCAAATAGTGTAATTCACAACGAAGACAAAGTGAGAGTCAGGGAAAATAAAACACAAGGAAGTGGGTACTGGAAGTAGATAGGGTGGGGTCAAGGGGAAAGGAGCGGGAAAATGAAGAGGAACAGAGGAAGCAAATGCAGTCAACAATCCAATGTATTATGAAAAAATTTGGAAGAGGGAGGGAAAGAGTAGGTACAGGAGGGATGGATGAGAATGTTGAAAGGGGTGACATTGATCAAGATATATTCTTAAACTACTTTGCTAAATGGCAACTTGTAAATGCACAACTATGTAAAGTCAATAAAAAATTTAAAAATGGAACGACTAGAGAGTAACACAGGCTCTGTTGTAGGAGGCGCTTTCAGCAGGAGATAGGAGAGTGAATGAAGGTAAGCATGATTGTATCATATAAGTATGATTATAAGTATCATATAAATATGATTATAAGTATTATAAGTGTCATATAAATATATGATAATTGAACAATGAACCCAACTGAAAATTTTTAACTAAGGAGAAAGGGAATAACAGAGAGCAATAAGAACATGAGTTTGATGGGGTACATTATATGCATGTTTGAAAATATCGTACATTATATGCATGTATGAAAATATCGTACATTATATGCATGTATGAAAATATCACAGTGAAAACTGCCTTGTACACCTAGTGTACTGTTCATTTAAAAAAACTTTCAAAAAGTAAAACAAAATGAAACAAAAACCCTATCTTATCCTGGGAAAGTTTCAGGGACCTAAGCTTAGCCTTTCCCATTATAACAGCTCTAACCCCATAGGCTGAGGTCCAAATGCCAAGTACCAAGTATGTAAATACCAGTTATCCATTTGGGGGCAGGAAAACCTATCTTTGCCCAGTGTAAGACTCCTTTCATGGGGAATGTTTGCTCCAAAGCTTCTACCTGGGTTGCTTAAGGGAAATCTGTAAAAGGCATACTGATTTCATTTTCCATTTAAGGAAAGAACATTGAGGAACAGGGAAAGTTTTGTTGGTTTGTTGGCTTAATGATGTATACACAATACATAAGGAAGGAAAGAGGGAAGCAGAATGAAGTAGGCCAGACTTAGGCTGAAATATCCATTCTGATCTGACCAAGTATCAGCTAGAATGAAGAACCCCATCAGAGGTGTCCTACATTGAGGAAAAATGGCTTTCTATGTGTTTATCTATCATTGGGAACTGCTTCAAAACAGGGCAGCTCCAGTTCAAATGGTGCATAGGTCCCAAAGACACTGCAGCTGAGAACTGTCATTACTGCACACTTTGCAAATAACAGAAAACTATTCCTTTAAAAATGTATTATTAGAATATATCATCTGTATGAAGTGTTTTCATTGTGATGTTTTCATATTTACATAATCCATTCCTTCCTTCTGTGCATCCTCAAATTCCCTCTTACCTTCTTGTAACAAATTCAACAGTTTTGATTGTTCTATTTTCATGCATGTATGCAGAATACTTCTACCATATTTACTACTTCATACTTTCTCCTTTCACCCTCCTCTCTCCCTCTCTTCCTGCCTCATATGCCATCCCTAAATAGCAGGCCCTTCCTTGCAACAAGCTTTGAGTGGCAGACCTCTAAGACTGCTGAAAGATAGCTCACTCATTAAGTAGCTGCACAGCAGTTCAGTATGTAAGTGTATCGTTTATTTACACCTGTGGATTATCATCCACTACCCTGTGGGCATGCAAGTTTGTTTCCAAATTTTTGTGCTTACAGGTAATGCTACAATGGGAAATCTTCACATTCTTTCTTGGTAAAAACTATACAATAGGACTTGAGAAGTGCAATGAATGAGACAGATGATAACTATCCGTGAAAATACTGTACAGAGGGGGTACAATTACATGGGCAAGATAATGAGTACATTTCTTATCAAGCATTGTAGCCTCCTCCTTTGTTTCCCCTCCCCATCCCATCCTCCCCCCCAACCCTCCTCCCCACCCCACCAAAGTTGTAAAGTTCATTTTCGACATAACGACTAGTACGTCTATCTATAAAATTTCTAACACTTCTGCCAATTGCCTTTCAAAAATGTTAACATACTTACTCACACAAATAGTATAGACAGTGTTCATTTCCCCAAACATGGCCAACAGATGCTCTCAGCCACTCAGTGTTATTTAACAGTCATGTAGATGGTAGAATAATGAGGTATTACTACCTTTCTACTCTCCTAGTCACTCATTAGTTTGAGTATGTTTTTATTTGCTTTTTATACATTTATTTATTTTTCTTTAGTCCACTGTTCATTTCATTTGCTCACCATTCTTTATGTTTTTCAAAAGCAAAAGCCAGTCATAATTGTGAACTTTCTTGGAGGAAAAAGGAATAGCAAGTCTTTATTGGGAATGAGAAAAAATTCTTGCCTACCCACAAAAAGTTAAGACCTCCCCAATTATATCAGCTTGGCTTATTTTCTCCCTATAATGTTGAAGCCATCATGGCAAAAAGGATGAATTGGGTTTGCTGTGATATTGCTTCAGTGAAGTGTAAGGAGATCAAGAATGAGACAAAGGACTACTCTAGAAGAGACTACCATACATGGATAAAAGCAAGTCAGAGCTGGAGAATGAATAAGAGAGAGGAGCTTTGTATGAAGAAACTGGTGACTGAATCTCTCCCTTCTACTGTCACTACTCAGTAATGGCTTAATGGCCTTTGAGTTCTCATCTTTCCCGCTTTAATACTTAGTCATAAAACTCCCACAGTTTCTCCTTTCCTGAGTTATCCTTTCCTGTTGACTCTTTAATGGCCTTGATTTTTATTAATGAAATCAGTACAGAATTTAATTCTGTTTCATTCTCAAATTTGACAAAGCCTTGAGATTCTGACAATAAAACAACTCTTTGTATTCCCCCTCCCACCGCTCCAACACCCTTTCTCCTGGACTGCCTATCAATATCTATTCAACTTTTATAACTTATATGAAACCCCACCTCTTCCAAACAAGTCTAACTGAACTCACTGACTCCCCCTCTCCCTTGTATGAATCACATTCTTGTTTTCAGAGTTTTCATATGCCTTTATTCCTTCCTGGAAGATAAGAACTGTGTCTTTTTTTTATCTTTCTGTGCCAAGCACCGATCATGCCTGCTGTACATAAAACATTGGATAAAATGTAGTCTAATTGAATTGTATAATTGTTAATTAATTTGAGTGAATACATTTTCCCATTCCCTCTTCTCTCAGAGTGCTCTAGAAAACACTCAGACCACAGTAAACATTACTTCCTCACTACCTACCAATAATTTACCAAAATCTTACTCATCCTTCTAGGGTCACCCATAATGTTAGTTCTCAGATATAAGAACCCCTGATCACCAGCATAGGTCTTCTTCAAAGATCCCTGAGCACCAATAGCATTGCCACTCACTGTCACTATCTCTGTCATCACCAGAGTCCACAGTCAACATGGTGTCTTTCTATGAATTCTTGATTTTTCATTTAATGAGAACTTTTGCCTTAAGATTTTAAATAAAAGTCTCTCAAGTAGAAAGAAAAAAGACTATTTTTTTCATTACTCATTTACTTTAAAACAGATAATATTACATTTTCCAAGGCACCTAGTCTAGTTTCTGGTGCCTAGTACCTGCCAAGTTAGTACACACTGTAAGAAACAGGGCAGTGTAATGATTTAAACCCTACATAATCTCTTTCTCCGTATTCTCTACCAATATACTTTCACTAATA
Organism: Dipodomys merriami; assembly: GCF_024711535.1. NCBI lineage: Eukaryota > Metazoa > Chordata > Mammalia > Rodentia > Heteromyidae > Dipodomys > Dipodomys merriami. The sequence continues at coordinate 43,336,134 of NW_027206068.1, read as the reverse complement.
TTCCTTATCGTCTCTGATCTCATTTACTATTCATTTCATCAGAGACACCATCCCTGACTACCTAAAAGAGGGAGTTCTAGCTTGTTATTCACATGATCATCTCCATACTCTTGTTTTATTTTAATTTCACTGCTTTGGTAATACCTATTACTTCTATCAGTCTATCTGCTCCATGAAGATACAGATAAAACTATTTTGTTTCCTATTGAATATCTGTTTTGTAAATATTTTCTCTAAATTTCCTGTTCAACTTTTAATCTTAAATTTTCTAGAATCAAATATATTAATCTTTCTATCATGATGTTAGATTTCCTGTTAGATGTATTTTTAATTGCTTCTTTGGAATAAGTTCCCAAACTTGAAAATGTGTGTGCATGCACACACATACTTGTGCACGTAGTTAATTGGAGAGAAGAATTTCATGGACTTGCCTGCCCAGGCTGGCTTGAAACCATGATCCTCAGATCTCAGCTTCCTCAGCTGGTAGGATTACAGGCATGAGCCACTGGCACCTGGCAATCAGTTTCTTTTTAAGGATTCTGATTCATATTATCAAATTGGTTATTCTGGCAAAAGTGTGACTTGCAGTCTCAAAACTCTACCAGCAGCCTTACATTATTGGATTTTGCCAGGCAAGCCAGAGAGTTACTTAATGTAGGTAAAAGTGTGCCTGAAAATTTCAACAATCAGAAGTCTCAAGTAAAGTTGTGTTCAACACCATCTTCAAGGGGATAGTTTTGATTCCTTCTCATTCAGCCTTTATTATTGGCCTTTACTCAAATACAAGGATTTGTCCATAAGATTGACCTCAAATTGTATTTTTGGTTTACCTTTGCTCCAATTGGTTCACTTCCTCAACTTGTAGTCACCCTGAGAATAGAAGTTCCACTTTCTTCCCAGGGCACCCTTTAATCACAGTAATATGTGTCACATTAGCCAACAGGGTAAACAAGGCATGAGCATTCCAGCTCAGATACCATCAATGTTGCCAATTATAACATTTCTGTCACAGAAGTGACAGAAGAAAGACAACGAACTGTGAGAGTAACCAAGTGAGTATTATTGAATGAAATTATATGATGACAACATTTTGGTGACCTTAGATCACATTTTGCCTTCAGTCATCTGTGAATATCATATGACACCACCTGACCTTTAATCACCCAACAACAACATACGGTAAGTAAGTGACTCAATGGACTGAGTTCGGCTCTCAGGTGAGTTTGCACTAAAGATAGAAATGGTAAATCAGTCCAGTGAGTGAATGAGAAGACAAAGAGTGACATTGTGAGTTCCAGAATACCACCCCTCCCCCATCATTAGATTGTGTTTGTAACTAACTTCTTGCATTGTCAGCCTTCTATAACACTGGCTTCATTATTTAGTCTATTTAGATTGTAGGGAGGGGGAAGTTTAGGATGAGAGTCTTGTGATAGGATAATATGTTTCAACTGCCATTAGTTAAATAAATACCAAGTAAGTGACCAGGCAAGGTGGGAATGATGAAGATGTGTTGGATGCAGTGCCTGACCTGATATCTTTCAGAAAAAGTAGTATCAAAAGCAGATAGTATGACATTAAATCAGTACACTATCCTATAATTCTGTCAGTAGCAAAGGTCATATTTGGAAGGAGACCGAGCAACGAAGACATTTTGGTTTAAATGATGGAGTGGGGAACAATTGAGGACTAGAATTCTTCAGAAGAAGATTTGGGGAAAGGACATTTTATGCAGATAGATGAATAGAGGGCATGAATTATCTGATGGGAGAAAAAAGAGGGTGGGTGAAACAGACAAATTAGTCCCCCTTTTTTACTTCACTTTCAATTAAGAGAGAGAACTCTATTAATAGAGTTACTGGAGAGAAACAAATGGATGATCTTTTCACCACAGGGGGGGAAATGCCTTTTGGCAGCCTCAGATCCTAAAGTCAAACAAAAGGAACTTCCAGTTCCTGAGGTGTGCTGTTTGCAGCTGGAGGAACACACAAAGGGACCTTTCAGGGTGGGGATCACGGGTCCTTGCATTGCATAAGGCCCCAGAAATCATTTGCTAGGACACCTGCCTATATTTGATCATTTTATATAGATATTAACCAATGTGCAAGCGGTCCCTGCACCACCACCAACCCCCCAAACACATGTGCTCAGCCCGCCTAAAATTATTGGTTCCTTTCACGATCCAATGGCAGAGAAGCTCAAACTTTGCTAGGCAGCGGATTGAATGCTGTAAAAGTCCCGCTCCGGGCAAGCACCAATGAGCTCTCCCGAGCCGCGATTCTTGGAAACAGTTTCCAGTCAGGAATGCGTGACATTGAGACAGCCTCAGCCTTGTAAACAAGGACGAGTCTGCGCCCGCCGCAGCCCACGCGGCGAGGTGCCCGGTCCCAGGACGCCGGTCTAGGGCCCAGGGCCGCCCCAGCTGCCTCCTCTCTGACCTTTTTCCCCATCCTTTGTTCCTTACGTGCTGGGAGCAAAAGTAGCAGGCGACTGACTGTGGTCACGGTGCCGGGCCCCCGCGGTGACCCTGGCCAGGGGGCGGAGCCGAAAGTTCTTTCTCTGAGCTGATTGGCTTGGCCCCAAGTTCAGGACGTGTCTCCGGCTGGGGGGCGGGGTGGAGGGGGAGAAGGGGGTGGAGGGGGCGGGGAGGAGCAGCCACAGAATAAAAGGGAGCAAGTGGAGGGCAGACCAGAGTCTCCAGCCAGTGCACCTCGGACCCAGTGCCGGCTTCTCGGCCCTACAGCACCCCCGGCCCCCCGCCCCTCAGCCTTGAGTCCGCACCTGCTATTGCCCCGGGACGCACCGCGCCTGCTCCTCAGCCCCAAGTTCTGCTGCCACCGGCCTTCTGCGCTCAAGCCGGCTCCAGAGCCCAGCCGCTGTTCGCGCCAGGCCCGGCAGGCAGCGAGATGAAGGCGGCCCGTTTTGTGATGCGCAGCGCTAGCTCTCTGAGCAGCGCGGGCCTGGTACCCCTGGAGGTCGAGCGGTTCTCGCGCTACAGCCCGTCCCCGCTGTCCATCAAACAGCTGCTGGACTTCGGTGAGAGCCGACGTGGGGCCCGGGCGGGTGGCTCTGGGGCTGGGGGAAGCTGCCCTAACTCTACCCGGGGATCGGGGAAGGGCTGGAGGTCCTGGCTCAAACAACTTGGGGTCATTTGACTGATCCCCTCAAGGCTCAGCCTGAAGCTTTCCACGCCTGAACACCTTGCTTTGGGGGAGGTTTTGTTTTGTTTTACTTCTTTGCTGACAATTTGTGACTCCAAATTGCCACCTGTTGATACTGGATGGTTTGCGTTCACCATACTCTGTCTGCCTGGATCTTGGAGCCAAAATACATTTTGCTTTCAGACACCATTTATTTAACAACGCACTAGAGACGTTTTCCATTCCTTCACAACGTAGTCATTCTTGGGGAAAGATTCCTAATGTTATAAAATGGACTCAGATCAGTCGATTTTAGCCCTTAGTCAGCCTCTAGGCCTCTAGGCCTCCACACACAGCATTTATCTGTTGGCACTCCAGGCGTCCCCCGGCCCCCCTTTGGCTTTTTACCATTTTAGTTTTCCATATATTTAGCTTACTGCCAAAAATATTTACAGAGTGGTTGTAGTAATGTTCTCAGGAAACTTGGAAAGTGGTGTTGTTTATCAGTAGTCTGGAAACCTCAAAACTTCCACTCTACATCCTTCACCCCATCCCTACTCTGCATTTCATGTGTAGACTCAGTAAGTATATCATATTGTTGATATTGTGTGACTGACTCTGCCCTTTGTTTTCAGTAAAGGACCATGGGGGTTCTGATATCTTGAGGGTGACTTCTGGGGGAAGAAGAAAAAGACAGAAAAGAAAAAAAATTAATACTTTTTCTATTCTGAAATGAATAATTCTTTTATATCCCTTTAAAAGTAAAGAAGAATAAAAGGAAGGGAGGGAGGGAGGAAGGGAGGAAAGAAGGAAGGGAGGAAGGAAGGAAGGGAGAGAATTATGTGAGGGAATCTACCTGCTTCTGAACTCTTTAGTAGTGATTGAACTGAGAAATATAATTTTATACCTTAATGTGTTCAAAATTTGATAAAGATTTTCAAGTGTATGATTTGGATATACTTTTTGACAAAAACTGAAAGAATTTTATTTATTATAGGTTCAGAAAATGCATGTGAAAGAACTTCTTTTGCATTTTTGAGACAAGAGTTACCTGTGAGGCTAGCCAATATTCTGAAGGAAATTGATATTCTTCCTAACCGATTATTAAATACCTCTTCAGTGCAGTTGGTCAAAAGCTGGTAAGTAATGCACCATTTTGAAATCTCTCTAGTTATAAAACGATTACCTGAGAGTGGTTTCTTACGTTATGTAAATATCATAATTGGAAAACAGGTGGTCTGAACAGTACTTTTCAAAGTTGCAAATCATTTTTAAATTAATTTAGGGTAATTTATCCTATGGCAGTTATAAAGCTATAAATAGATATTTTATCTATTCTGTAAAAGTAGATTTCTTTACAATATAATTTTAAGTTACAAAGAAAACTTGAAATATAAGTTTGTACTTTACATAATAATAGAGTTTGATGTACTTTCAAATAAATCTTGAACTTAAAATCAATTCATATTACTACTATGTAGCTTAAGTGCAGAGGGATTAAGCTTTGATACTTAACAGTGACTATCAAATGAGCTCTGGATTCAAATCCTGGCTCTGCTGCTCTCTCACTTATTACTGAGAATGAAGTTTATGCCTCTTGATCTTTGAGTTCAAGAAAATAGGAAAACCCATTAAAATTTACAGTAGTACCAGGCATATAACTAGCATTTAGAAAGTGATAACTATAATCTCATCTTAAAAATAAAGATACTAATACCTAAAATACAGTAGGTAATCAATCCAAAGAGGCAATTTTCAGTGAACAGAGAAACATGTACTGTCGCAGACATGGACTAGAACTTTTCTGAAACCTATTGACTACACAGATTTCTGTTCACTGATTCAAGATGATTGCAATCTGAAACATTTTTAATATTCAAAACTCAGTTCCATTCTCAAGACTCCTCCTGTTCTATAGATAAATAGAGCAAGGGAAAAATAGCAACTCTCTTTAAAAGCAATTTCAAAGTAACTTTTCTAGAAGAAATGAAAACACAAAATGGTAAAGAAAATCACCACAGGCCTGGGAGAGTTTAAAAAATGATTAAATTTTAAGTTAGAAAATTGAGGGCTAAGAAAAACTTGTTAACATTTTAACATACTATTTTCCAAGTATTATGAAAGAAAGTTTTAGTTTGAAATATAATATTCACTTCTTTTTTGTGGGGGTCATAGGGCTTGAACTCAGGCTCTGGGTGCTGTCCCTTAGATCTTTGAATCAAGACTAGCCCTCCATCACTTTGAGCCACAGCTCCACTTCCAGTTTTCTGTTAATTGGAGATAAGAGTCTCAGAAACTTCCTGACCAGGGTTGGCTTTAAACCTAGATCTTTAGATCTCAGCTCCTGAGTAGCTAGGAGTACAGGTGTAAGCCACCAGCACCTATCTTCTCCTTTTAAAATTATTTGAAAAAGCATTTTATTTTCAGCCATTGCATCTAATTACTATTTGTCATTTTGCAGGTATATCCAAAGCTTGATGGATTTAGTAGAATTCCAGGAGAAAAGCCCAGATGACCAGAAAGTTTTATCAGAGTAAGTTCTCCGTGTTTAAAACCTTGGCTATTTCTACATATACCTAGGTGTTAGGTAATTAGATAGGTAGGTTTAACTAGATAGCTGATAAAGAGAACACCATGCAGTATTCAGGCAGGAAGAGAACTTTATTTTAGCAAACTGGTTGCTTGCACCCCGCCCCCCAGTCCATACAGATGTGACTTCAGGACCTAAGACCCTCCCTCCTTACCCTCCACCCCAGTCAGAAGGAGGCATAACCCCAGGCGGCCCAGGATGTAACCTCCAGGTGTGCCAGTTACCTTGGTGACACAGGTACTGGGCAGAAACTTAGACAAGAGAAGGGAGGAGCCTGCCCTGCCTTCCCAGGGCGGACTTTACACTAAGTACTGCTAGATTTGAAGTAAAGTAGTGCCAACCCTGAATAATACATTCTTATCTCCTTACAGATATCAAAGTTTGGCTTGTTTCATTTTTAGAAGAGAAAAATACAGCATTGGAAATAGATAATATGAACAAATACAGGGGACTCATTTTCTTTCAAGAAATTTATTTTTACTGCAAATTTAACCCAATGATTAGATTTACAGGAGTATTTACTTTGACTTAATTTTGATAGCTTTCTATGGCATTGAAGATTACATACTTTCAGAATACTTGGCAATTTATAAGTATCTAACTCAGGATCTTCCTTAAATCTGACAATTTCAAGCTTTTTAAAAAAATGACAGCATTCTAGAATTACTTTTGATTTTAATTATTTTTAAAGAAAAGGCCTCATGAATATTTTTGATGGCTGTACCAGTCCTAGAACAAGTAGTTTTATATGTAACTTGAAACAAAAACTTTTAAAAATGAAATTATCTCTCCCACAATAGCAGAATGTGCACTAAGAAACTTTAGCAAAGCTTCATGCTTCCATTTTATCATCTGATCTGTTTAGATGCTTGCCACAAAAAGAACTTGAAGCAATCTAAGATAGAAAATTGGGCAAAACTTACTTAAGTCTCACTAACTGTGAAAATAATTTAGCTTTGCAGACACTCTCATCAAAGTTCGAAACAGGCATCATAATGTAGTTCCTACAATGGCCCAAGGAATCATAGAGTATAAAGACACCTGCACAGTGGACCCAAACACCAATCAAAACCTTCAGTACTTTTTGGATCGCTTTTACATGAACCGGATTTCTACTCGAATGCTGATGAATCAGCACAGTAAGTGCACACTTCATATTGACATGGATGCAGATATAGGCCCTACTATAAGTTTTTGGTAGGACTTATACATGGAATTGTATATAGAAAGGGTTAAAATGGAACTGTAAACAGTTCCAATTTTCAATGGGTCACAGTTGTTGTTGGTGATGGTTCTAATCAGTATGCTTACTTTTATAACAAACTTCTTTTTTCTTTTTCATTTTTCAATAGTTCTGATATTCAGTGACTCAAAAACAGGAAACCCAAGCCACATTGGAAGCATTGATCCAAACTGTGATGTGGTGGCAGTTATTCAAGGTAATGTCTACATTTCCCTTATTGAAAATTTATAAAAAATGATTGATGTGTCTATAATTGAAGTGACTCTATGAATGGATTTGTGTTCAGGGTGTTCTGTCTATACTTTATAAATATTGCCATCAAAGTCTTTTGCTTTCAAGAGTCAAAAGTATAAACATTCATGTGTATTATTATAAAAACTTTAAATGTGAATAGCTCATGTGCCATATTCTCATGTGCTGCATTTGATTGCTGAAACATGTGCATTTCTATTGCTACAACCTCACTGAAATATTATTCTTCAATAAAATATTTAAAAGACTTTTTCATCGACACAAACCCATACTCTAGGGAATATTTTAGATTAAGAATAATATATACAATGAGATCACTTGAGAACTGTGGTTGGTGTAAATTCATTTCACTGTTATGAAAAATCTATTCTAGATGCCTTTGAGTGTTCAAAGATGCTCTGCGATCAGTATTATTTAACATCTCCTGAATTAAAGCTCACGCAAGTGAATGGTAAGCTATAAATAAAATATGTTTTAACTTATCAAAAACTCAGCATTCTGGCAGTATAATTACTTGATATAACACAAAGCATCTTTGGAGTTTTTTTCTCTCTTCTGAAATTGCCTAGTGTTTGCATAAAAGGTTTTAAGGCTAAGGATCCTTTATAGGTATGCAAGTTTTGATTGTGTATATTCAGTCCATAATTATGGTTGATCAGCTTGAACAAGTAATTTTAAATTAAAAGCAGTACCTGATTTACAGTACATCAGGGAGAGATTGCTGCTATAAAATTTGAAGGAAAAGGAAACCAGCAGTAAGGAGAACCACTGGCGATCTGCCTAAAGGGATTATCCATAAGACTTGGAAACAGAAATACATTAATTAAACAGAAATACATTAAACTAGTCACATAAAGACCCATATTGCAGGGTTCCACTTAAATGAAATATTCAAAGTAGTTAGCAAGAAAGCAGTGAGTAGAAGAGTGCTTGCCAGAGGCTGAGGGGAGGAGGAAGTGGGAAGTCAGTATTTAACAGGTATAAAACCTTAGTCATCCAAGATGAATCAATTCTAGAGATCAGCTGTGCATCAGAGTACCTATGCTGAACAGTACTGTATTGTTCACTTAAAATTTGTCTATGGTTGATCTTATGTTAAATGTTCTTAAATTTTTTTAAAAAGTTCTTAAATTCAAAACTTATGCTATCAGCATATACTATTGTTTGGGAGCAGAACATACTTCAAGAACTTCATTTCCAGGGTATCTCATGGGACAAAGTCTTCCCACATTGAAATGATCACCTGATGAATGCAAAGTCCTATTTCTTTTTTAAATGTGTTTTTTATTGTAAAAATACTGTACAGAGGGGTTACAGTTACATGAGCAAAGTAATGAGTACATTTCCTATCAAGCATTGTTACCTTCCTTCCCACCTCCACAGCTACACTCCCCCACCTCCCCACCTAAATTGTAAAGTTCGTTTTTCAACATAGTATCTTGTACATCTCATTGTTACAATGGGTCAACCTGCATCCCATTTAAGCATTTTGTTTTTTCCCTTCCCCTCTCCAAGTTAGAGAAATGTATATACAAGATACATGGCACTGACATCAAATACAGGGAAGACAGGGGTTATACCATGTGGGAGGAACATACAAAGAAACAAAAACTCACATGGTACATTATAAATACGTGAGGGACAAATAAGTTAGGGACAATAGCAAGAAAGAAAAAACCACTTGTGTCCCTATCTTGGGTTCATTTCACTTAATATCATCTTATCAGGTCATCTATACCTAGCTTTTGACCTATTCTGCTTGTCCCAGATATATACTAGTTGTTGCAAATAAGGGAAAACATAGGACATACGTTTCTTTGGGCCTGGCTTACTTCACTTAATATATTTTTTTTCCAACTCTTTCCATTTCCTAACAAATGAGGCAATGTCATTCTTTCTAATGGAGGCATAGAATTTCATTACATATATATATATATATATATATATATATATATATATATATTTATACCACATTTTCTTGATCCATTCATCTACTGAGGGGCATCTGGGTTGCTTCCATATCTTAGCTATGGTAAATAATGCTGCAATAAACATAGTTGTGCTTGTAGCTTTAGTATGGTCTTGTTTGTGATCATTTGGGTAAATATACTAAAGTGGGGTTGCTGGGTCATAGGGGAGCTCTATGTGGAGTCTTTTGAGAAACGTCCATACTGCTTTCCAAAGTGGTTGAACAAGTTTACACTCCTACCAACAATGCTTTAAGGTTCCCTTCTGGCCACATCCCCTACAGCATCTGTTGTTATTAGAATTCTTGATTATAGCCATTCTAACTGGAGTGAGGTGGAATCTCAATGCTGTTTTGATTTATATTTCTTTTATGGCTAGAGAGGTTGAGCATTTCTTCAGGTGTCTATTGGCCATTCTTCTTTCCTCTTCAGAGAAGTTTCTCTTTCAGTCTTTAGCCCATTTATTTATTGGACAGCTGTTTCTTTGAGGATTTATTGTTGGGGAATTTAATTTTTTGAGTTCCAAGTATATGTTAGATATGAGACCCTTGTCCATTGTATGGCTAGTAAAGATCTTCTTTCAATCTGTGGGCTTTCTACTGATCTTGCTAGCTATGTCCTTTGCCATGCAAAAGCTCTGCAGCTTCATGCAGTCCCATTTGTCAACCTTTCTTTGATTTGCTGTGTTTCTGGGTCTCTTGAGAAAATTTCGTCCTGTGCCAAGGAGTCCTAGGGTTTCTCCTATTCTGTCCTGTAATGTTTTCAGAGTTTCTGCTTTGACTCCGAGGTCTTTGATCCATTTGGAGTTGATTCTGGTGCAGGGTGACATATAAGGATCTAACTTTAGTTTTCTACAGGTATTTAACCAATTTTGCCAGCACCATTTCTGAAGAGGCTGTCTTTCTTCTATTCTATTTCTTTTAGCCCCCTTATTAAAGATTTGGTGGCTGTAGGTCTGTGGTTTCATTTCTGGGTTTTCAGTTATATTCCAATGGTCCTGAGGTCTGTTCTTGTGCCAGTACCAAACTGTTTTGATTACTATGGCTTTGTAGTAGAATTTGATATTTGGTATTGATATTCCTCCAGCATTATTCTTTCTGTTAAGGATCATTTTTGCTGTTTGGGGTCTTTTATTGTTCCATATGAGTTTTTGGATTGCTTCTTCTATGTCCTTGAAGAATGAAGTTGGAATATTGATAGATATCACACTGAATTTGTAGATAGCCTTGTCATTTTCACGATGTTGATCCTTCCAATCCAAGAGCATGGAGGTTTTTTCACTTCCTAAGTTCTGCTTTGATTTCTTTTTTCAGGTTTTTAAAGTTTTCATTATAGAGGTCTTTCAGTTCTTTAGTTAAGTTAATTCCTAGGTATTTTATTTTTTGTGGGGCTATTACAAAGGGAGTTGCTTTCCTGATTTCAGCCACGCTCTTCTCATTCTTGGCATTCAGAAAAGCCATTGATTTTTGAGGGTTAATTTTATGCCCTGCTACTTTGCCAAAGTTTCGAATCAGCTTGAGTAATTTGGGAGTGGAGTCCATTGGATTCTTTAAATACAAGATCATGTCATTTGCAAAGAAGGAGAGTTTTATTTCTTCTTTCCCTGTTTGGATCCCCTTTATGTTTTCATCTTGTCTTATTGCTGTAGTTAGGCATTCTAATACTAGATTGAAGAGAAGTGGGGAGAGTGGACATCCTTGTCTTGTTCCTGAGTTAAGAGGAAATGGCTTTAGTTTTTCACCATTAAGTATAATGCTGGCTGCAGGCTTGTCATTTACAGCCTTTATAATATTGAAGGATGTTCCATGGATTCCTAGTTTTTCCAGAGCCTTCATCATAAAGGGGTGTTGGATCATGTCAAATGCTTTTTCTGCGTCTATTGAGATAACCACATGGTTCTGCAAAGCCCTATTTCTTTTGCCTGAGAAGATTGCTGCTTCTTGCCAGGTGTTAATGACTCATGTCCATAATCCTAGCTACTCATGAGGATGAGATCTGAGAATTGCCGTTTGAAGCCAGCGCAGGCCCGAAAGTCTGTGAGACTCCTATCTCCAATTAACCACCAGAAAACTGGAAGGAGAGCTGTGGTTCAAAGTGGAAGAGTGCTAGCCTTGTGCAAGAAAGCTCAGGGACACACTCAGGCCCTGAGTTCAAACCCTACAATTGACAAAAAATGTTATTTCTCAAAGTAAAGAACATAGGTAGATTGGAACCAGTTTCTCCTTTTCACTGTAATTAAATATTTCATCCTAATACCATTTATACAAAAAAACAATTATTTTGAATGGCAAGAGTTAAAATCAAGTAGTTCAGATTAAGTATAGCATAACACATAGACTGGAACATAAAAAGGTAAATAAATATTGAACTAAAAGTAGCACAAAGAAAGATTGAAAAATATCTCAAAACATAAGCAGCATTGCATAACACTTGCAGATAAACTGAATTGCCTGATAAAATAAAGATGAGATTGTCGTAGACTTTGTGTTTTCTGATTCAGACTTTGCCAAGACCTGGGACACCAAAGAATAGCTATATTTTTCTTGTCAAACAATACCAAGAAGTCTTTGTTTCATTGTTTTTCTCTAGGCTGCTGGGGAATTTTATATCTGTTTAGCATATAAGACAATGTTGGGGTGAAGAAAAATCAGGAAAAATAATCAAGGAAGTAAATCAGATGTGTTATTTCATCCTGTCATAAAATATAAAAAATTATAGCTTGTACTAATATATTATTCTATTAGCACAGTTATTGTTTTCTATCTTAGCATGCATGTGACTTAAATTGAAATTGTCTAGTATAAACTCATTCAAAGTATAAGCAAGTAATGCCTATAACCTAATTTGTATCATCATTGTTTCACACCTCATTCAACTTTATAGAGTTGTAGAAAAATGCAAACATTAGCCTAGGAGCACTAGGCAGAGACTGGAATACTTTGGAAATAAGCCAGTCATCTTTACAATTGAGGTATGAAAGTTCTGGGTCAGGATTTTCAGGTGAGGAAAGTAAGGATTTTTTCCAAACCTGTTGAAATCTAAAATACTGTTCAAATAGATAGGGAAATTCACTTTTGTGGCAAAGTATTTGTTTCCTGATTCTAAATGGGTTTACTTTTCTAGGAAAATTTCCAGGCCAGCCAATTCATATTGTTTATGTTCCTTCTCACCTTCATCATATGCTCTTTGAACTCTTCAAGGTATGTTTTCCACAGTTGTTCTGATTACATCTTTGAAAAATGCTCACTAGTGTTAGGGGTGTGACTCAAGTCATGGAGTATTTGATAGCAAATGCAAGGTCAGCCCAAATTCAAACCACAGTGTCACCAAGAAAATTTTGTTCACTATTTGTATTTTTATTTATCACTCCCCAATAAACAAAAGCTTCAGTATCTTCTCCCAGTAAAACTTCTTTGCTCCTGATCAAAAGTAGCACATAGCTAATTAGGACCACAGACAATATTTGAAAAGTGTACCTAGAACACTACAGTATCAACATATATTTAAGAATCCTCAAATGGAACCAGTGGCCCATGCCTATAATCCCAGCTACTACTGTGGGTGAGATCATGGCTTGAAGTGGGCAGAAAAGTCAGCAAGATTCTTATCTCCAATTATATCACAGAAAAAAATCAGAAGTGGTACTGTGGCTCAAGTGGTAATAGAGTACTAACCTTGAATAAAAGGAGCTCAGCCATAGCACCTTGGCCCAGAGTTCAAGACCAGAAAAAAAAATAGAATTCACAATATGATTCATGGTGCTACAATGTAATTCGTTATGTTTTAACGTCTTAGAGCTGAGAGGATATGTTTTATTTTTCCAGATGTCCAGCAAAGTAACTAATCATTAGAATGGTCAAAAGGTGAATGTTGCAGTGAATGGGGTTTGTAACCCTGACACCTACAGGGTGTTCCAGCTCCAAATTCCAGAGTCATTGTAGGTGGTATGACCACATTCTGAGAGAGCATAAAGTATGCTTGAAGGACTGTTAGTTCCTTCAATGATCTCCATTAAAGCGCATACAGAAACTTCATTAAAATGAAAAATCTGATACAGTATGTCTAGCCTAAGGCCTTAGACTCTGATTTTCTAATGAGCTAACTTGTTGTGCTATAGCTCATAGTCCACATGTTGCTTAAAAATCCTAACAAACAGGGCTCCTCAGATTTTAGTGGGCACTAGAATCGTCAGCAGGACTTGTTAAGACACAGATGCATGAGCTCTGCCTAGACATTTGGACTGGGTAACTATGAGAATTTGAATTTCTGACAAACTCTCAGGGTATTCTCATGTTTCTGGTTTTGGATAAACAGATGCTAAATATTCTTCTATGGGGTCTAAAATTTTACTAAAATGTTGAAGTTAACTCCCAAACCCCTAATAATGATAATAGTAATAATAATAATAGCAAAATAAAACACACCCACTAGAAAATATGTGAAGCATTATGATTCTTCCAAAGAGTACTCTGGATTGGAAAGGAAAAAAAATCTGCCTCTAATTCTAACATAATTCCAGAAAGTATTATTTCCTAATTTATTCTAGTAGTGACATTGATTAAACTACAAACATCTCACCTTTTTAAAATTTCACTTCAACTAATGACTAGAACTTAATATTATATAGATACTAGAAGCTAGCTAGTGAGGAAAATACATTAAATACCCAAGAATTTATTAGTAAGACATGCAACCAGTAAACAGAAAGCTTGGTTTATTCTGTGTTAAAAGAACAAATTGTACTTTTTCATTGATTTGGTTTATTTTTAAATTGAATTGTTCAACTCATAGAGTTATTTTGCTGTCACTGGTAAAAGTTAAGATGATAATCAAATGCAAATTGAAATTTAATTTAGAATTATTGACTGTCCTTTTAAATAGGAACAACCTTTTACAGCAAATTTTATAAAAGCCAATAAATTGGTTCAATGATTCACTGTTCATTTGTTATGTAATAGTTTTCGCTGCTTGGATGTAAAATGTAATGGAAAGACAGAAAAGGGAGAGCTAGGAAATGGACTATAAAAACCAATTTCTACATTTAAATTAAGCTTACAAATAAGAACTTGACAGCTAGCAGAACTGTTTTTCCATTAGACATTACTCCCAGGAGCTATATTACATAGTAAATGAATATTTTTCATTATACATCCTGCATGACACATTCATAAATGGCTATTTACAGAGCCATTTTACCACTAACTTAAAAAAATAGAAACTTTGAATTACCTTCTTGCTGCCTTTATTTTAAACATAAAAAAAGTTATTTATGGTTCTTCAGGCTTCTGTCATTGAATTTCTTATGGGTTTGTTTTCTTTAGAATGCAATGAGGGCAACAGTTGAACACCAGGAAAATTGTTCTTCCCTTACACCAATTGAGGTGATCGTCGTCCTGGGGAAAGAAGACCTTACCATTAAGGTAACCATTCTCCATTTTTCTTTTGGTTCTCTCTTGAGTGAACTAAAAGGGGTCAATATTAATAAGATGCTCAGCTTTGAGCAATTGATCAAGATCATATAAAATGAAGGAAAGATATTTTTAGATAGATTTTGTTTTTTATAGATCTTGTTTTCCACATGTACCTCTGATGACTGATGGCTTGCTTGTTTCAGATTTCTGACCGAGGAGGTGGTGTTCCTCTGCGGATTACTGATCGCCTCTTTAGTTACACATATTCCACAGCGCCAACTCCTGTCATGGATAATTCCCGGAATGCTCCTTTGGTGAGACCAATAAGATGGCTAAATTTATCCCAGTCAGATAGTGCTAAATGTTCAGCAAGGATTACAAGGAGATATTTAGGAAAATTAAACCAATGTAGTTTAATTAGGTATGAGGTAGATGAGGAAAAAATGATTAAAGACAATAAATAGGGTGAAGTAATTCACCAAGGTTTCTGATTGGAAGCAGAAGATATTTATATAAGCTCTAGGAAATCATTACCAGGGATGACCTTTTTTTCTTTCCTACATTTTATGTTGTAATGATCACATCTTCTTCTTCACTAATGACTCATCTTCTCATTTTTAGGCTGGTTTTGGTTATGGCTTGCCAATTTCTCGTCTCTATGCCAAGTACTTTCAAGGAGATCTGAATCTGTACTCTCTGTCAGGATATGGAACAGATGCAATCATCTACTTAAAGGTACCCTTTGAATATAGTAGAAAAATCATGTTTTGTAAACAATGTCTTTTACAGCTTTGAGTGCTGTGACCCACAATGAGTTTCTCAACCCACGTTAATGCAGTCAATGAGCAGAAGTCATTCTATTTTCTGTGTGCACACACATGCTTGCTGCCCAAAGAGAACTCTAGGCCATGCTACCTTCAGCAAGTGAAGCAAAATTATTTACCAACAAGCAGGCTACCAAAATTTTCGAGCAAGGACATGCTCTTGTGAACTTTAAGGCAAATCCTCCGGGGAATTTCTGAAAATAGATAAACTGTTATGGTATTAATTTTGTGGATAATATGTTAATAATGTGGTAACATTAAAAAATGAAATAACATAACCGTTATCAAGACATTTGAAACCTTAAAGTGACCTTATTAGAAACCCAGAGGAAGGACACTGGACTGCTCATCGTCATTGGGATGCCAAGTATTTCCTGTTTAAACTTTTAAAACTTGTCCCATGTTTTGATTTGTTTCTATTTCTAAAAAAAAAAGGCCTTGATCTGTTTGCTAACTGTCCTGATTCTATTAATCATTTGCCAATTATTTCAACTGCAAATATATTTACAGATAGTAGTGACTAAATATTAAACTTAAAAGCTTTCTTTTGTGTATTGGAATTAAATAACAAATGTCCTTGGAATATCTGAAATAGTTTCTGAAACTAGCAAAAAAAATCTTGACACTACTGAGAAAGATCTTTTTAATAGAGTAATGGTATTAGATTAGGACTCTAAACTTAATTAGATAGAGATTTTTCACAGGAAAAAATTACTTTGCAATTCAGCTCTTACCATATCAGCCTATACAAACAAATGTGATATTTAAATATCAAGCATAAATTCAATTCTCTAATTTAAGTTTGCCCATGTACCATTTTTGCTCCTACTGGATGGAGACAAAATTTATGTTTCAGTTTTGTTTTAACTAGCTAGTGCATTGTGGGCATTGGTGTGGATTTCCTACCCAATCAATTAAATTATTATAGTTAAACATTCAATATTTACTTCTGAATGTGTTTGTATACTTTCTTCGGTGTGATTATTTTTTCCCCTTCTTTCAGGCTTTATCTTCTGAGTCTGTGGAAAAACTCCCTGTCTTTAACAAGTCAGCTTTCAAACACTATCAGATGTGTTCTGAGGCTGATGACTGGTGTATCCCAAGTAGAGAACCAAAGAACCTGGGAAAGGAAAAAGTGGCCATGTGAAGAGGGACACTGGGGACACTTTATGGGATCAAAGTGGGCCTACGGTAATGCTGCTTCTTGAATCTTTTTGTGTGAGCTCCTGATTCCATGAAAACAACAAAAATGTTGTTCCAATGAGGAATGGAGTTGAGATGTATGACGCAGGAGAAGACAGAGCAGAACTACAGGAAATGTGTGTGGCCTGCTCCTTGTTTGGTAGCATAGAATAGTTTGTGAGTTACTCTAAATCCTGAAGTAGTCAAGTCTCCTTTCTATCTCTTTGCCAGCAAGCATGGAGAGGAGAGCAGACATGAAGACAGAAATTAGCAACTGCAATAAGCTCATATTTTAGACATCAAAATATATTGAGATTTAACCAATCTCAGTTGTCAAGGTACCAGCATTTTCCTGCCATGCCAAGATTAGAGTTTAGTTTACACATATGATTAGAAATGTATGTAAATATACATTTCGCATATATTTATAGGCTCTAAGGAGGAAAAGATACTGACTAAAATCGTGTTCACTTTGAATGTGGGGGAATGAATAAAACATCTTATTCAAAGTTGCAACCAAGGCATCGGGGCCAATGTGAGATATCAGAAAAAAGCCTCTTCTGATCAGTACAACTCTTTTATGAGTTGCTTTTCCTGTTCATGCTTCAAGCAATAAGTGAATGCTTATTGCCAGGTGCCTAATCTCAGAGGAATTGTTCAATGTGTACTGGGTTAGAGTGAGAGAAAGACTGCCAAAGTGAGCTTAGAACTCTGACTTCCCTAACTTGTTTCTAAATTAAATAGCAGATAGGGAAGACTTGTGTTAAAGGAAGAAATCATGTAATCAGAATCTAATGCATTACGTAGGGGCTGTTCTCTAAACCTGACGGATGGCAACTGAAAAGTTCACATACATTTTCTAGGCTTGAGAAGATGTACTTTACTATATTTAATTGTATTCTGTATACTCCAACACAAACTGGTTCATTAATAAATTTCTGGTTTTCAAATGACTCAAGAACACGAAAATTCAAAGTACTTCTTAGAGTATTTTTTTAAACAAATAGGCCAAGTAAGAAGTTCTCATGCCAGGCTGCATTTATGCATCGAGCACCAGTGAATAGGGGAAAAAAGAAAAAAGAAAAAGAAAGCAAGGTGGTAATTTGCTAGTATTTTGAGAGGATTAAGATGAAAGTTGCAGACTGACTGGTCACTCATGCAGATTACTCTTAGGAAAGAAGGAATGAAAGAATAAAAGAGAAGGAGATAGGAAGATATGGAAGCAGAAGGCAGGCACCTTTCTACTTCCCCACAAACTATCCCAAGGAATCACGTGTATTTTCATGAAGAACTTATTGGCAAGAGGATGAACTGATGTCTTTTGGAGCACTGTGGCTTTCTTAAATGGCTATTACTATTACAGAAAATGGGCTTTGTTAAATAATAAATTATGCTGTGTTAAATTAATGTTTCAACTGACATGTAGGAAGAAACAACTAGGATTTTTTTCTGCACTGTAAAAGAATCTGTACTGTATTATACATTTAACTTGATATTTGTATTTGATTTTGTGTCAACCTGGTGCAATGGTGCTTAAAAGCTTCAACTGTGTGTTTTGGATTTCCTATTTTGTCATCCAAAGTCCTTTACAATGGCTTTTCTTGATGGCAGAACTTTGATTCATGCATTTATTGATTTTACAACACTTTGCAATAGGTTACTTATTGGTTCAGTTTTATTGAAATTAGAGATTGAAAAAACACTTCTGCATGTAAATCTTGTATTTATCAAAGACAAAGCCGTTGGCATATTGATTTACCCAAACATGGTAAACTGTCTCTAAAATACTAGAGAAAATAATGTTAGTATCTCAACTTCATTAACTGGTCAATTGAATAGAGTTGGCCTTCCCTGGTATTTGTGAATCTATGGAAGACCCTTAGGATTCCAGTAGATGCATAATGAATGCTCAGGCCCACTTAAGTTATTAATGTATGAGTTGTGTTTTTTTGTCTTTAGCCAATGTACAGAGATATGATAATTTTTATAATAAATATTTTTATTATAATAGTGGATGTGGTCTTTTGAAGTTTTTTTTCTCAAATTACAATAAATACTTTGAGTTAAAGAGATTCCTCACCTTATATTGTTATAATTTATTTACATCTGATATGCAATATAAAAAAACAACTTTAAACAGAACAACAACTTTAATCAGAAGGTAAATGCTTTATGGCAGGTTTCAGAGTTTTGGATTCTCCTTTTTGTGTTTGCAAATTTCTTGCTAACACACAATACAAGAATGTGTTTACCTCTGTGTGTTTATTCAGTAATTATTTTTGTATTGTATATTATACCTCTGTTCTTATATTGTATATTTGAAGTTCCACTTTGTGTGGTATTTGCATAAATATGGGGGCATATCACAATAATTACTTAGGTAATTTGTGATAGCAAATAACTTTTGGATTAAATATCTGTATAATAATAAGGTAGAAATAGGATAGAAATTACTAAATTCAATTGTAGCATGCATTAATTTTGCTATCCTTAGTATTTTTCCTTACTAACTGAATCCTTTTCATCTTTAGATTACAATCTTTACTCATTTTCATAGTGTTCTCACTAGCAAGGCTCTACCTATAAAAAACAAAAACTTTTTGGAGAGAGGAACAGAAATCAGAGTAAGGGAAAAAAGTCCAATGGGCACACATTCAGAGCCTTCCTTCATTTTTCCAGAAGCATAAAACTTTGTTGTCCATGATCTCCACATGCATTTTTTGTCTCTAATCAATATATTTACCCCCAAAACTACTAATTTTTAAGTTAACAAGACTGAGTTGAGTCCAGGCAAAGTTAATGAAAACCTATCTCAAAATCAAAACAAAAACAAAAGG
Source organism: Dipodomys merriami (assembly GCF_024711535.1). Classification (NCBI taxonomy): domain Eukaryota; kingdom Metazoa; phylum Chordata; class Mammalia; order Rodentia; family Heteromyidae; genus Dipodomys; species Dipodomys merriami. The sequence continues at coordinate 43,316,688 of NW_027206068.1, read as the reverse complement.
CTAAATGTGTAGCTCAAAAGATAGAGTGATTAGCTGGAAAACATGATATCCTGGGTTCAAATGAAAGGGGAGAGAGAGGGAGAAAGAGAGGTAGAAGCAGAGGGAGGAGATGAGGGAGAGGGAGAGAGAGAAAGAGAGAGAGAGCAGAATTTGATAGTTTATTCATTCTTCCATTACACTTTCAGGAGTTGCATTTGCATTTAGATTATGCCAACACCAAAAGCTATGTGGAACCACAAAGTCACTCATCTGTCTTGATTAAAGAGTTGAGAGATTTTAATAAAAGCACAGGAGTCCATTTAAGAAGTCACTGAATCTCTCCCATGACTACGTAGAGCAGTGGAGTTCTATCTTCATTGACATTTTACCATTATCTCTTTTGTAACTTACCACTTTTTAATATTTTTATCATTTACAAACAGTTATTTAAGCCCCCAATAATCATTCCTGGATAAATACATGCATGAAGACATTACTGTACTTCTGACTGAGGAATACTATTCCACCCCTGACATTAAAGGAAGATTGAAATTCATTGTTAAATAATGATACATGCATTTGTAGGATTTTATACTTGAAGTATTATTCAAGAACTTTTACAATATTTCATAAATCTGAAAGTCTAGTTCAACACCAATTACTTTCCAATTGATTTTTGTTCAGTATTACTCCCCACTAATTGTCTTTAGCCATTGGTTATTGCCACATATTTCATAAGAGATTGAACAATAGTTACAGTAGTGTTTTTAAGGAAATTTCTCAAGCATATGAGGTAGTGTTTTAGATTTTATGAATATTATTCCTCTTGCTTACCTTGGTTTATGATACTATTCTAATTCTAAATACTATAATTCCTTAATGGGAATGAAGACTATCTTTTCTTGAGATTTTTTTTACAGTTCTCAAGCATAAAAAGAAAAAAAAAGAAAATCCAGGAGCCAGCCATCACTGGCTTCTTTGTATCTAAGAAGCTGTTATTCATCTATTATTTATAGTTGCTTAACCATCTAACCTAAATAGCCAACCTTATAATTTCTCTCTAAAAGAACTGTACTCAGCATTATGTCTTCTAAACATCCAGGAAATATTATTTACTTCTATTGAAATTTTCCTTCATCTCTTCTCTTTTTCCTAAATGTTGCTTAAACTTCTTGGCCCATCTTAAATCCTTCCTCCATATGTTGGACATCCTAATCTCAACTAACCTCTCACATGATCAGGACCATTATAAAATGTACCACGTAATTCTCAAGGTTGGTATTAAACATCATAAGGAGATATAAAATCAGAAATACAACTTGTTTTTTTTTTTATAAAACTAAACATAAAATCTTGATTAATGCTTTTTTAGTCATTTGGGAAAACAATGTGACAATTCTTTTTTTTTGGTCTGAAGCTGGGACTCAACTTCTGTACCTTATGCTTTTGTTCATTGGCTAGCACTCTACCAACTGAGCCATGCCTCCAACCCCAAACAATTCTTAAATAGTTTATTTTATTAGGCTTAAGCCAAAGAAACTCATCTTAACTATTTTTTGATCCTCAGCACTTTTTGTCCCTCTTGAAGGGATTCATGTTTATGTTCACATAGACCACAGCTATCATATATACAGCTATTACATATACATATATATGTGTGTGTATATGTGCATATATATGTATATGTATGCATATGTACATAAATATATACACACACATGAGAAGTTAAATTACTTTAACAGCAGCACAAGTCAACAATAGAAATTCCTGTTCAGTCTATATAGTGAAGCAAAAGTGCTATCAGGCTATTATCTGGGTGAAAAGAGGACATTTACATAGATAAATGGTAGGACCATTAAATAAAGTTTCTGGGGAGACCACTGGAAAGTAAAGTTAGGGCTCAAGAGGAGATTAATCTGGAAGTCTAGATGTATTGTTTGTGGCATCCATGAGTTATTTACTAGAATGGCAAGATGATCAAAATTGTCTCACTGGCTAAAACCTCAAGATATATGTTTTTCTGTCAATGTATTTTCAAAATGGAATGCAAAATGTACATAAATGATAATTTGATACTGAAATAATGAAAGAGAGGTTTTGATAATGCTGATTGTTGAATAAAAACTAGGTCTGTGCTAAATTAGCTGTCAGCCATGTGGACTCTGCCTAAGTTTTGTGTTTCTGCCACTGAGCAGCAATGGGAGAGTATGTAGCCTGCTTGTTTTCTGATACGTGAAATGCAGATTATATTATCACCTCTTCTTTGTAGGATTGCTGTGAAAATTAAAATGACTTAATATATGTAAATATTTTCCCATACTTGGCACAGAGTATATATTATATAAATATTATACATTTGATCAAAGATGTAACATAAGTATTAGATAATGGATATATTAGAGAATGGATTCTTATGTTAAAATATTTACTAGTTAGTTGATAGGAATAAAAATAATGTATGTTCCTTTTGATAAGAAGTTCTGCAATGTGAGTATGTAATGCATGGAAGATACAGAATAACAAATTTACTCCATTGCATCCCATTGCCAGACTGCAGTTAGATTTTTAATGGTCTTTGACATTGCTGATGTTTGTTTAGGCAGAAATGAGACCCAGACCTTGCCCTCTTTTGTATCAACAAAAGCCAGGTAGGTGGTGGTATCTGTGTGTTACCTAATCTGTTAACTCCTTTTGGATTCTTTGTGAGCACCTCAAAGCTACATTTGCCTGAACACTGAGAAGGCTGCACACTGAACATTAGAAACAAACATGTAGATATCTAACACAGCACTTATACAGAGCACACTCGGTAATTGTTTGTGGAATGAATGAAAAGCATCTTAAGTCATTAGAAAAACAATTAGGCCTCAGTTGTTCCCTGGCAGTGTCTTTCTTCCACTAAATATTATATTTCATCTCATGAAAACAGACCTCCAAATGATAACAAAAACAAACACAAGACATTATTTTTTGAAAGCCTTTGAAAACAGTATCCTGGCATGTTGGAATGTTTTCCTTAGAATATCTAACAATGGTTCTTTGTAACTAAAAATATATCTTTCATTTTGTACAAAGACAGAAGTCATTCTAATTTTTACCTCATCCACATAGTTTCCATTTGGATCTCCATTCACCATGCACTAACTTCAGTAAATTTATTTTAAGGATGAAATTTGCTGTTGAACTTGAATAAACAATTTCTTAACCACTAATTTGAGCTTTTCAACTATATTTTTCAATGGCCACAAATATTCCCTTATTAGATTAAAATTTATTTTCCCTAGCCTTATTTTTTGTCTTCTGAACTGTTTTGTTCATTTTTTTCTTTGTTTGTGACAGTCCAGAGGCTTAAATCCAGGGCCTGAGTACTGTCCCTGAGCTTTTTGCTTAAGGCTAAAGTTCTACCACTTGAGCCAGAGTTTTCCTTCTAGCTTTTGGTGATTCATTGGAGGTAAGAGTCTCAGAGACTTTTATAACCAGGCTTTGAACTGAAATATTCAGATCTCCACCTCTCAAATAGCTAGGACTACAAGTGTGAGCCACCAGCATCTGGCTATTCTTGAACTGTGTTCTTTTTTTGTTTCTTAAAGTGTTTTTAAATCAAATATCAAGGAGGTAAAAAAAAAACAAACATCATACTTATATGTACTTGAATAAACCAATTCCTGTATCTTCCCAATAACTGTGAAATTATGTGTTTATGTGTTAAGAGGTGATGAGAACTCTAAGCATGGAGGTATTCCAAGAGTTACACTTTAAAAAAGAAAAAACAAATTGTTTAAATAGGGATACAGGTAGACCCACTGCAACAACGAGATGTACAAGACATTATGTCAAAAAATGAACTTTACAACTTTGGCATGGGGAGGTGGGGGGAGATGGGAAGGGATGGTAAGGGGAAACAAAGGAGGAGGCAACAATACTTGATAAGAAATGTACTCATTACATTGCTCATGTAATTGTAACCCCTCTGTATGGTATTTTCACAATAAAAAGATTGAATACTAAAAAAGATAAAGAAAAAGAAAAACCTTGGCTTGTGCCTAGCCTGTAGACATTCATCATTTGAAACTATGAGAACATGGAATCCTACTTATTCTGTCTCCAAGAGTTTGTGTACAATAGAAGGCAAAAGTTTCTCTGTCTCAGCAGCATTCCCTCTTTTACACGAACAGATTTGCTTTGAATTCTTTATAATATGGATTCCAGCAAGTATAATGTGTCACCTGACTCTCACTACTTCACCTTAGAAGGGGCAGAGCTTAGAGCAAAGACTGCTGATGTCGTCATTACTACCAGACCACAAATACTTTGTCCCTGCCCCTATAGTCTTATATTTATTTGTAGAATCATCTGAATACGTATAGATATTAAAGCACCAATATTTACAAGCTTTGTTTTTATGCTTAAGAATAGACTTTCTGTAGTTTATGGTATTCCCACTGCCTGTGTGCATGTGAGATTTAGAAATCTTTGGTGATTGCTTGTTGAACAAGTAAGTGAAGTACCTCAATCCTCAGAGATTTGTTACATGTCAGTCAGTGGACACAAGGACTGGCCTAGCAGTCTCATGCTTCTGATGGTCAGCATGTAGGTAATGCTTTCTGATCAGATTTGAAGAACTCCAGAGACTTACAGCTCATAGGATTGGCTCAGAGTTCCTCTTCTCTATAGATCATTAATGCATTGTCCATTTTCATGATCAAGGAATTGTGCAATTCCTAGATTTTTCCTAGCTACAGGAAACTTAACCTCTATTATGATAAGAATAGTATAGGGTGTGGGTAGATTATATATTATATATTCTTGGGTAGATCACATCCTTGAGAAATTTATCTTTAGGAAAGGAGGGGAAGATGAGAAGGTCAGAGGTTTGAAGACAGTAAATGGCTTGGAAATAGTAACAGAATAGGAAGATTTAATATAGGATTGGTGGAGAGTGGAGAAACTATCGACTAATTGTTCAGTTGTATGAAATATTTCATAATGTGCTGAGTAGTCTGGATTCAGGATCAGTAACTTTTTTTCTAGAAGAGAGCAAACAGAAAATACATTGTACTTAATGCAACATATGTGGTCTCTATTATAATCTTCCTTGCTATTTTAACAACTTTTTAGAAATGCATAAACTTCTTAACTCCTTTACCAGGCTGACTCCTGACTTAATTCCAGCAAAGGAAGCATGGATAGTTACATCTAATTATGGTTGTAAATTTCCTTGGTATGGTAGATGAACATTAGTAGACAATAAAGGTTAGAGTGTTGAAAAAATAATTGAGACATGTGTGCCAGTTATTGAGATATATCGTGCATAGATATCAAAAGACTTGTTATTTTTATAAAATCAATTTCTTCAAATTGGTCTTTAGGTGCAATGCACTCATAATCAAAACCTCAGTAGGTTTTCCAGAGAAAATTGACCAGCTCATCTTATTATTGTAATGGAGATGCAAAGATCCAGAATAGCCAAACAAATTCAATAAAAGAGAACTCAAAAAGACAACAGTATCTGCCCTCAAAACTTGTTATAAAGTTATAGTAATAATGACCATTTGATTTTGGTACCATGATTTTAAAAAATCAATTGGCGAGAATAGAAAGTTAAAAAATAAACCCACACATATAATGAGAACGAATTTTTGACAGAGTTGCAAAAGGAATAAGTGGAGGAAGGACAATCTTTTCAGCAAATATATATTAGTACAATCAGATATCCACATTGAATGCAGCAAGCTCTCAGTCACACAGATACAAAAATCGACTTCACATGGATCAAGGACCTTAATATAAACTCAAACCGTTTCTGGGAGAAAATATAGAAGAAAAAATATTTAAGTCCTTAGGTTAGAAAAGATTTCTTAGACACTTCACAAAAGAAACAAAAAAAATGAACTGTTTTAAACATTGATAAGTTGGAATGGATAAAAATTATAAATGTGCTTTTTTAAAGAATATAAAGATAAAACATAATGGAATAAATATTTATATATGAAGTGGATATGGTGGCTCAAGCTTATATACTAGCTACTTCAGCTATTACTATTCCTAGCTACGTTTTGATCAGGTAAAGAAAAGTTAAAAAGACTCCATCTCAACCAATGTCTAGATACAGTGTTGTACACCTGTCATTCTCAGTAACACAATGGAAGATATCAATCAAGGCTGGCTCAGAAATAAAACAATACCCTAGCTTGAAAATAGTAAACAATGCTTAAAGGTAGCTCAAGTGATAGAGCACTTACCTGGCAAGCACAAGGCCCTAAATCCAATTCCCAGTACTACTGCCAGAGAGAGAGAGAGGGGAGAGAGAGAGAGAGAGAGAGAGAGAGAGAGAGAGACAGACAGACAGACAGACAGACAGACAGACAGACAGACAGACAGACAGACAGACAGACAGACAGACAGAGACACGCAGAGAGACACACAGAGAGACACACAGAGAGACACAGAGAGAGAGAAAGAGAGAGAGAATTTATCAATTAGAAGTTCCTAGAACTCACTAATAATAAATTATACGATCTGGTAAAAAGGAAAAGGTAGAAAAATTTTGACTAGATAGTAGTTCAACAAAAATATGTAAATAGCAAATGGTCTCATGAATTGGTAACCTATATATAGCATATTGGTCATTAGAGAAGTGCAAATTATTGTGCTTCTGGGTCTCTACTAAGAAAATTTTGGCCTGTGCCAAGAAGCCTAGAGTTTCTCCTATTCCATACTGCAATGTTTTCATGGAGTCTGCTTTTATTTTGAGGTCTTTGATCCATCTGGAGTTGATTCTGGTGCAGGGTGAATATGCGGATCTAGCTTTAGTTTTCTACAAGTGTTTAACCAATTTTGCCAGAACCATCTACTGAAAAGACTGTCTTTCTTCCATTCTATTTCTTTAGTTACCTTGTCAAAGATTAGGTGGCTATAGGTCTGTAGGTTCATTTCTGGGTATTCAGTCCTATTCCATTGGTCCTCAGGTCTGTTTTTGTACCAGTACCAAGCTGTTTTGATTACTATGGCTTTATGGTAGAGTTTGAAGTTTGGAATTGATATTCCTCCAACACTGTTCTTTCTACTAAAGATTGTTTTTTGGTTCATGGTCTTTTATTGTTCCATATGAAAGCCATTGATTTCTGAGGGTTAATTTTGTACCCTGCTATTTTGCCAAAGTTTTGAATCAGCTCAAGTAACTTGGGAGTGGAGTTCATGGGTTCTTTAAATACAAGATCATGTCATCTGCAAAGAGGAAGAGTTTTACTTCATCCTTCCCTATTTGGATCCCCTTTATGTCTTCATCTTGTCTTATTGTTGTAGCTAGACACTCTAATACTAAATTGAAGAGGAGTAGAGTGAGCAGACATCCTTGTCTCATTCCTGAATTTAGAGGAAATGGCTTCAGTTTTTCACCATTGAGTATAATGCTGGCTGTAGGTTTGTCATATATAGCCTTTATTAAATTGAGGATTGTTCCATGGATTCCTAGTTTTTCCAGAGCCTTCATCATAAAGGGATATTGGATCTTGTCAAATACATCTATTGAGATAACCATGTGGTTCTTATCCTTGCTTTTGTTGATGTGATGAATTACATTGTTTTGCATATATTGAACCAGCTTTGCATCCCTGAAATGTATCCTGTTTGGTTGTGGTGTATGATTCTTTTGATGAGTTGTTGAAGTCAATTGGCCAAGATTTTGTTGAGAAGTTTTAGATAGGTTGGACAAATGGGACTGCATGAAACTACAGAGCTTCTGCAAGGCAAAGGACATAGCTAGCAAGATCAACAGAAAGCCCACGGACCGGGAGAAGATCTTCACTAGGTATACAACAGACAAGGGCCTCATCTGGCTAAAGACTTAAGGAGAGACTTCTCTGAAGAGGAAAGAAGGATGGCTTATAGACACATAAAGAAATGCTCAACTTCTCTAGCCATAAAAGAAATGAGAATCAAGACAACACTGAGATTCCACCTCACCCCAGCTAGAATGACTAAAATCAAGAAATCTAATAACCGATGCTGGAGGGTATATGTGGCCAAAAGGGAACCCTACTGCATTGTTGATGGGAGTGTAAACTTGTTCAACTACTTTGGAAAGTAGTATGGAGGTTCCTCAAAAGACTTCACATAGAGCTCCCTTATGACCCAGCAATCCCACTTTAGTATATTTACCCAAAGGATCACAAACAAGGTCATACCAAAGCTACCAGCACAACCATGTTTATCGCAGCATTATTTACTATAGCTAAGATATGGAACCAACCCAGATGCCCCTCAGTAGATGAATGGATTAAGAAATTGTGTGTGTGTGTGTGTGTGTGTGTGTGTGTGTGTGAATTCTATACCTCCATCAGAAAAAAATGACATTGCCTATTTTGTTAGGAAATGGAAAGATTTGGAAAAAAATCATATTAAGTGAAGTAAGCCAGGCCCAAAGAAACATAGGTCCTGTGGTTTCCCTTGTTTGCAGTGCCTAGTACATGTCTAGGACAAGCAGAGTAGATCAAAGGCTATGTACATACAAGCATATGAGATAATGTTAAGCAAAATGTACCCCAAGACAGGGACACAAGAGTTTGTTGTTGTTGCTGCTGTTGTTGTTTTCTCTTTCTTGCTAGTGTTTTTAAAGTACTTACTATACACTATGTGATTCTTATGTTTCTATTGTATGTTCTTCCCCCAAGATATAACCCCTGTTTTCACTGGATTTGATGCTGGTGCTCTGCACCTTGTATATATATTTTTGTAATTTGGGGAGGGCAAGGGATTTTGCAGCCACTTAAATGAAGATGCAGTCTGACCCATTGTGATGAAGAGATGAACATGACACTATATTGAAAATGAACTTTACAATGTCAGGGTGGTGGGGGCGGGAGGAGTTGGGGAGGTGAGGAGGGAAAGGATAGTAAGGGGAAACAAAGGAGGAGGCAACAATGCTTGATAAGAAATGCACTCGTTACCTTGCCCATGTAATTGTAACCCCTCTGTATGGTATTTTCACAATAAAAAAATTGCCCTTTACATATCATTTGTAATGTCAATTTTTAAAGTACATGCACCAATAAACAATCTTCTAAAGGAACTTGTAGAATGACTAGATATACATAGTGAGGAGGAACTAAGTCTCAAAAATGATTCCCAGCTGAATGTTGAAAACCTTTCTGAAATAGTAACAAATGCAACAAACCTTTATTAATTTTAAGAAAGAAAATAAAGATTTTGAGTTTTACTTCAGATAGCATGGTGCTTGTATTTGTGGAGCACACGAATTGATCAAGAATTCTCTAATACAATATTGACAGATAGAGGGGAAAATGACAAGGAGGTTGGCATATAAACTGCAATGTTATAGAACTTTTTTAAAATGAAAAAGTGGAGGAGCTGTGACATGGGGGGGGGGGAAGACCAGGAAAAGGTGGCTGGTATGCAGTTTGGCCAAAAAGGTTACTCATATAGGTTACTCATATGGAGTCATTGGTTAGATTCTTCACAGTAGTGGAAAGAGGATGTTGACATGGAAGGTCTGTTTATAATATCCCATTATGTGCCAGGAAGGCCTGTGGGAGATAAAAAAGGAAGGTACCTAAGGAAATGGAAAGTCTTGGAGAAAATTATATAAGTGAAGTAAGCCAGAGTCAGAAAAACAAGGGTTGCCTGGTTTCTAAATCTGTAAGGAAACACACTGGGGGGCATGCAAGCAGTTCCCAATGGTATGATTTTTTAGAAAGATGAAGTCAAAGCCCAACAAGATTAGCACCCAAGAAATGGGTACTTGAAAGGTGGCGGTGAGACCAAAGGGAAAGGAGTAGACAATGAAGAGGGGGACAAGGAGGAAGAATGCATTCAATAATTCATTGTATTATACCACAAAATTACAATGTAAGGGAGAGGTTGGCCGAACAGGGAAGAGACTGTTAAAGAGGAAGACACATTATCCTGCCCATGTAATTGTAACTCCTCTGTACAGTATGTTCACAAATAAAATAAAATTAAATTAAAAAAATAAAAAATAAAAAATAAAAACAAGATATTTGATGAGAAAAAAAAGAGGAAGACACAAATCAAGATGCATTGTAGTTACATACTTCTTTGTTAAATGGTACCTCCCTTGTACAACTACTTAACGATAATAACAATAAAATTATAACCCAGACTTTGCTTCTACTTTTTTTTTTTGGTCATGAGGCTTGAACTCTGGGCCTGGGAGTTGTCCCTGAGCTAGTCAGCTCAAGGCGAACACTCTACCACGTGAGCCACAGCGCCACTTCCTATAACCCAGACTTTGTGTTCATTAAAAATTAACAAGCACTGCATAAGGATATTTAGCCAACTGCTAGGTAGTATCATGCTAAAAAAGTAAGAAAGTGATATACAAGGTAAGCTTCTTAGAAGAAAACAGAATTTGAGGTGGTATTTACAGAAAATTATATTCTAAGATAAAAGTGTATAAACAACAGGAAAGGGGAAAGATGCTAAGCAAAGTTCTAAGACCAGAAAATATTCAGAGCACATTATGTGTGTTTATAGATGAGCCTACGTGTATTGCAGCCGAAATAAATGTAATAAAATAATGATAAAGTTCACTACTGGGAAATGTAAAATCAAATTTAAGTAAGACAGGTACAGATTATCAAGGTCTTAAAAATATAAACATAAGCACACAGCATAAGAAGCCATTATTGATTTTGACCAAAGGGATGAACGATCAGAGGAGTATTTTATAAAAATTAGAATTGCACTATGTGTACACAATTGCCTAGAGAAAAGACAGGCTGCTTTACAAGTCTATAAAAGTATCTTTGAAAGTCAAAACATATTTTTAAACTCTTTCTAGGGCTAAGTTGAATAACTCTGAACAACTTGTCATTTTTTTTTCTTCCCAAAGGAATGTTAATGTGATAAGCAAAGTGTATCATCAAGACTATACTTTTAAAAAGCAGTGTTTAAGAACTGTTTTTGCTCTTTTAATCTGGCTAGCTCAGTGTATAAAGACTTTAATTTCTATCTAAAAGTCATATTGCTGGAGGTTTTCTTCTCAAAATGCATGCTGGTTATTTTGCTCAATGTCTTAAAATTTCATTTCCAGTTGGGTGATTTAAATTTTAAGATGGGAAAAATAGTGAGAGATCTTCCCCCAAGAATTCAAATGAGTAAAAGTTGGAAGCTAAAAGCTTAAGATTAAAAGTGTTATGATGAGAGGAATGAGGGTTATTTGGTAAAATCAGTGGAATAACTTAAAACTTTTTCACCCAATGGACATCGATGTGTCCTCAGGATAACCTGTGTTTCTCCTTCTATAGGTAATGCATGAATAAGTACATGCAGTGCCTTGTTCTCAGTTATTCCTCTTGCATTAAACATGTCTGCACAGTTCCAAAGGGAACACAAAGAAGAATTTTTATAGTAATTTATACATTGGAGCAGATAATTAAGAAATATTATTGCATTAGGTAAGACTAAATTTATGTGGAGAAGAGGCAGAAGTCTAGGTAAATCTGGGTTATAATTGGGTTTTCATATTATTTAACAAATGAATATATATATATTATACAACATGTGGTTATGGGGAAAAGTTAAAATTATATGTAGAAGTTAAAGTTATAGAGAGAAGAAACAGAGGTCAAAATCTGGGTTATAAATTGGGCTTTCATATTATTGGCAAATGAAATACATATATATATATATATGTAATGTGTTTTGTTATATACATGTATGTTAATGTGAAATGATTAATTTGTCATCTCAAACACTAATGGTTTTGGGGAATGAGAACATTCAAATCTCTTAGTAATTTACAAATTTACAATATAATATTACTTATAGTTACCTTGACATACAATACATTTTGAGAATTTATTCTGTCTAAATAAAATTGTAACATCTTCATTTACTCTATGTTTCTTTGAGTTTTTTGGATTTCACAGGTTTGTCCATGTGCTGGAAAACATGGGATTTATTTTTTTTCTTGAAGACTAGATGACTAGAGAGTATTTTCTTGCGGCACATTTTCATCCATTTAGTCTTGGATGAACTCTTAGTTGATTTTGTGTATTGGGTACTGTGACATGCTACAATGAAAATGGGAATGCAGGTATTCAACATTTTGGTTTTGTTTTCCTTGAAAAAAATAATATAAAATTGTTGGTTGTGAGTCTTGAACTCAGGGCCTGGGTGCTGTCTCTGAGCTTCTTTGTACTCAAGGCTAGCATTCTACCACTTGAGACACAGCACCACTTCCAGTCTTTAAGTGGTTTATTCAAGATAAGAGTTTCACAGAGGACTTTTCTGCCTGGCTGGCTTTGAATCACCATCCTCAGATCTCTGCCTCCTGAATAACTAGGATTACAGGCATGAACCACCAGCACCTGGCTGAATATATATATATATATATATATATATATGTATATATATATATATATACATATATATATATATGTTGAAGTGAGATTGAAGAATCTATTTTGATTCCTTTGCATGACTGTTCACATTTTCACTCGCATATATTATCTTTTTGATGAAAGGTATTCTTAAAGTTATGAGGTTATATCTTACTGTCATTTTCATTTGTATTTTCCTCATGATTCGTGGTTTATTTTTTTTCTCTTGGTTTATTTTTTCTTTTACTTAGTTTTTCAGATATGGTTTCACATACTGTCTGGATATCCAGACTGTCTGGAAGGATATGCACCTTCCTCCTGTCTCCATCTCAAGAGTTTCTGGAATTATAGACATGTTCCACCACATCCAGCCCCAAGTAGTGATCATGAATTTCTTCATTGACATGTTGGCCTTTCATTTCATTTCCAAAAATGTCTACTCAGGTTCTTTGTCCATTTTTCTATTTGGTTTTATTATCATTGTTCCATTTCTTTAAGTATTTTGGATATTAACCCCTAGCAGATGTATAGTGTACAGGTATTTTCTTCCATTCTATAGGTGGTCTCTTCAACCTGGTTTCTTACTTGCTTGCTTGCTTGCTTGCTTGCTTGCTTGCTTGCTTTTTGCTATACATAAGTTTTTTTGTTTGCCTTATTTGTCTATTTTTCCTTTCCAATACCCCATTCCTAGGCTTTTGGGTCATATCCAAAGAATTTTAGCTGAGACAAATGTCAAGAAGACATTCCTGTGTGTTTATGTCTCAAGTCTTTTTTTTGGGGGGGGGGGGTTCAGTCATGGGGCCTGAACTCTGGGCCTGGGCACTGTCTCTCAGCTCTTCAGCTCAAAGCTAGGACTCTACCACTTGAGCCACAGCGCCACTTCCAGCTTTTTTCTTTTTTCTTATGTGGTGCTGAGGAATCGAACTCAGGGCCTCATGCATGCAAGGCAAGCACTCTACCACTGAGCCACCTTCCCAACCCTATGTCTCAAGTCTTTTTATTAGACTTTTATAAATTTGAGTTGATTTTTGTGTATGGAAAATAAAAGTGTATATGAGTATGTTTGTTTATGTGAGGTATGAGTCCAATTGAGTTCCTTTGCCTATGAATCCTAACATCAGTCACTAAAGATACTGCCCTTTCCCCATTGTATGATCTTGGGAATTGTGCTGAACATCAGTTTACTGGAATTGCTCACTTTATTTAGGAGCTTTCAATTCAGTTCCATTGATCTAACTGCTTTATATCAGTTTTATGCTGTTTTCATCACTACAGCTTTGTAGAATATTTTAAAAACAGGTATATATATATATATATATATATATATATATATATATATATATATATATATATATATATATATATATAGTATGCTTCTTCCAACTTTCTTTTTTATTTGCTCAAGGTTGTTTTGGATATTCAGGGCTTTTGTCGTTGTTTCTCTACACAAACTTTAGGTTTGTTCTTTTTGACAAATTCCATTGAGCCGGGTAACTACTCAGGAAGCTGAGATCTGAGGATCATGGTTCAAAGCCAGCCTGGACAGAAAAGTCCCTGTGACACTCTTATCCCCAATTAACTCCTCAAAAACTTGAAGTAGTGCTGTGGGCCAAGTGGTAGAGTGCTAGCCTTGAATACATTTAGCAGCCCAAAACAAGTTGTTTAGGTTAGGGGGATCTATAGAAAGGGGCTAACACAATTTTGAAATTTTTGAGAAACAGATATATTTAGCCACTCAGATATGTTTCTTACCTTTGTTCCCACTGAATCTGTTTTTGACAGATTAATATTTTTTAAACTACTAGTTATATTTGTAAGTACTGGTTTCCATACTTTACAGTTTGGGAACTCCTGTAATGGGATGGGAGCCATGAAGTTCTTCCCCCAGAACAGTGTGTCCAAGGGCTGCCAGCAGAATGTTCCAGAAATGCATTGTCTCACAGCTCTGAAGAGATGAAGTCCAAAATAAAGGTAACAGAAAAGTTGATTCTTCCATAGTTGTACAAAAGAATCTATTTCTTGCCTACCTCTGGATTCCATGGTCTCAAGTGTTCTTTGACTTATCCATAGTTTTACCCTGCTATTTCTTTGAGCACACTACTCTTTTATAAGACCACAGCCACCCTAACACCCGTCTTAACTTGATTTCCAAATAAGGTGATAATGATAACAGCTGGGGTAATAAAGCTAGGGGCGACAACTTCAGTCTGTTTCAGAGAAGCACATAACCCAAATGAACTACCTGACCAGTAACCATAAAGCAATTCTGGCACCAAGAAAATCCATGCTCTGAAGTAAAGTGCATCAGACAATACAAAGTACAATGAGAACAAAGGAACAGATTCAAATTATTTTATTTTATTTTACTTTGTTGAAAAGATGCTATACAGGGGGTTACAGTTACATGATAAGGTAATGAGTACATATCTTGTTAGCATTGTTACCCTGTCCTTTGTTGTTTTCCTACCATCCCTTACCTCCCCCACCTCCCTCATTCCTTCCCTGGCCCCTCCCTGAAGTTGTAAAGATCACTTCCAATATAGTGTCCTGTTGCAATGGGTCATCCTATGTCCTTCTTTCAGCATTTTGTTATTCCTCTTCCCCTCCTCAAATAAGACAAATGTATATACAAGATGCAGGGTACCAAAATCAAATACAGTAACAACAGGGGGAAAACATACAAAGGAAACAAAAAAATCACATAACAACAACAAAAAGGCCTCTTGTGCCCATATTTCGGGGTTCATTTTGCTTAGCATCTTCTTATATGGTCATATGTACATTGCTTTTGAGCTTTTCTGTTAGTATATGTCTAGGATAATTTTATCAGAGGAGCAGAAAAGATTCAAATTCTTTGAATACATTTAGCAGGGCTGGAGTTATAGCTTAGTGGTAGAGAAATTGCCTTGCATGTACAAGATAGGTACTGGCTTCAGTACCAGGCTTGTTTCCTATAGTCCTGTGAATTAAGCCTGGATGTTTGAATAAATCTACATTAGGCTTTACCTAGTGTTTGCTAGACTGAAACTATTAAGTGCTAAGTTGTTACATATTTTGTAAATGTAACTTTTTCTAATATTTTATGAAAATAAAGATTCCAGGGAATTAGTTTTCATTCAGTATAATATTTTGTTTATCTTGGAAACAAAGGCAAATGATTTGAAAGAAAATTTTGGAAAAGCTTTAGTTTTCCTTTTCATCTCCAATAGAGAAAGAAAAATAACAATTAAAAAAAAACTGCTACTAGGAGAATACTGTAGTTAAGTTTACATTTATAGGAAGCTCTCTAAAAACCTTCTGGAAAACTCTTCATATAAATACAGGAAGGAAAATCCCCAGAACTTAGCTCCTCCCCCACCTCCTTTTTAAGCCCTAAAGGCATTGGGATTTGATGCTGACCTTGTGTCATGATTTGGATCTTAAATGTCCCTCCAAAGCTCATACATCAAAGGCTTTGTCCACAGCTGGGAGACCTGTTTTTCTCAACAGATGGAAATTTTAGAAGGTCAAATATAACTTAGAATGGACATCTGGAGACCCATTCCGGTACCATTATCTCTTTTTGTCTGTCTCTGCTGACCAGAGCTCAGTCACAGGAATTTTCATTTGTTTCTTGTCCTCACTCCCCCAAACCCCCACATCCCTCTCTTGCAATTCTGGACTTACACTTCACAAATCACAAAAGTTCTCATACAATTGAGGTCAAGTTCTTTACTTAGGACATGGTCTAAGTCAAGATCTTTGCATAGAGCAAAGGTCAGACATTTCACTTTATCAATCCACATCCAACCTTTCTCCAAAATCTCTTAAAATATTCTCTACCACAGAATTTCACATTTTATTTATTGTTTCATTGGTTGTCTCATTCACTACTTTTTTCTGTATACATTTGTGACTCTTTCATTTAAGACTTTTTTTCACTTGTTTACTTTTCATGGGAATGATTTCTCCTTTTTCTTCAAGGTGGCCAGAACATAGACACTCTTTTAAAGAAATAATTACTCAGTCGCCCTTAATTCAAGGGTTCTGAAATATGAATTGGAGTGAACAACATGCAAGTGGCTTTGGAAGTCAAGTAAATGTCTACTTTCTAGTTCCCACCTGAGCTCCATTAGTATTTCTTCCAAGCCCACTTTGCCTTTCTAAGGGAACATACATATTTTACGTGCATACATACATACGTATATATACACACAGGGAAAATCAATACAACTTCCTGTCCTAGATCCTTCCTCCAAGTTCTAACTATCCTCCTTACGAATAGCTCCCTTTCCACTGTCTCAGCTTCAATAAAAGAAAAGATTAAGACTTGTAATAAATCCTATTTTTAAGTACTTAGCTAATAAATAATTCATATCGTTATGAACATCTAAGAAGGAACCTTGGGATGTATGCATATACTTAAGGTTATCCTATAAAACAATTGCTTTGAATCAAAGTAGATATACTCTTAAAAAGGCAAATGTCATAATATACTATGAAAAACTTACTGAGATGGTGATTTTTTTTTGTTAGTTGTGGGGTTTGAACTTGGGGCCTAGGCACTGTCCCTAACCTTTTGCTCAAGGCTAGTGCTCTGCCTGGACTGGCTTCAAACTGCGATCCTCAGATCTCAGCCTTTTAAGTAGCTAAGATTACAGGCGTGAGCCATCAGTGCATGGTTTGAGAAGATGATTTTAATTAGTGACCACAATTTCAACTTTCAACATTCTAGAATCTCAAAGTATCATGTTATTGATTGGGTAAATATCAGAAATCCAATATTTTTAGTGTAATACCATAATTCTTGTATTAAAAATTTGAGTTCAGAATTGTTTACAGAATTATTTTCGAGCAGTATCCAGAGAGTGAAATCCAACATAAAAGCTGTTGGATCCCTCCAGCCCTCTGGGCTGGTAAAGGAAGAAGACTAAAACACTAACCCAGATTTTTCACAGATCAAATTTACCTTAGCTCTACTTGGCCTGAATAGACAAGAAGCGGAGCCTCCCTAAAAGAGAATGACAAGAAACAAAGACTCCTCCTCAAGACAAGACTCCCTTCCAATAAGATCAGGTGGCTTGAAAGACAAGCCATGTTTTAGTGATGGAAACTCATTTGGCTGATTGATTGGTTTGGTTCAAACAAAGGCAATTTCATAGCAGAAGCTATGGACCCAGCATGTAGTGTGCTGACCCCTGAGCCTGAAGTAACAAAAACAACACCTATCAATAAAAATAACATAGGCTATAATATGTTTTAAAATGAAAACTTCTAAAAAAAACATATTTACAAGTAAAACATATGGAGGTAAATACTTTGACTTGGTTCCTATGGATCTTTGCACTATTCTTGGCTACAGAAAATATGAAAAAAGTTTTCTGGTGATGAAAAACTTTCCCCAAACTAAGATTTCCATATAATAGTGCAACTGTGTATTGATGGACACTGTTCATCTTCAAAACTATATTTTTTTCCATTATTTTATTATCTATAAGTCATTTGTACAAAAGAATTGCTGTTTGGCAAAGCAGTTTATGAATACACTATAAATCTAAACACTTAACTCACTTTCAGTTCTTAGGATTCTTTACTTTTCCTTTCTTTAGTTTATACATTTATTCATTTTTTCCTCCTGATGATTCAAACTAAGATACTATGTATTTTTGATATTTAAATAGTATTTAATGTTTTAGGCTTGAACATTTTATGTATGTATAAACATAAAATGTTTAGTTTCAGTGATTTTTTTCGTAAATTGTAGTCACCATTTTAAGTGAACTATAAGCATGGATACAAAGATATCATGTATTCTATCATTTTATTACATATTATATTATTTATTTTATTATAAAATATATTATTTTATAAGATAAATTATGTAACCACTTAATCACAATAAAAAAATTGGAAAAAATAAAATATATTATTACATTTTGAAATCACTGAAAATTCCAGTATTGTCCTTTTGTTCCGATAATGTCAGCATGTTTTCCTGCGGCTCTTCTCAATAATCCTACATGACTGATCAAGCTTGCCTGAAATGCAAATGAATGTTTAGTTGACTATTTCCAATATTCTTTTTTCTTTTCTTCCTTCTGGTCCTTAGCATCCTCTTCTTTTCTGCTGAGATTTGTCTTCTGATCCAATAACCCTGGAAAGGGGACCACAGCTATTTCTTGAGCATCAAACATGCACTTAGCACTATTAGGTGCTTGACAAAATCTCATTTGATTGTCACAAAACTTAGAGCAATCCTTGTCAAAAACAACTTATTTTACAGTTAAGGAAATGAACAATAAAGGTAGTTAAATAATGATGAAGTTTCCTATTGTGGGAGTCATGCTGATTTCCTAAGCCCAGTGTTTTCTCTCTTAGACTTCATTGCATGGAGTCTCTTGATCTCTTTTTCATAAGCCTGAAGGTATTGCTGTTTGCACACTGTGCAAGACACATTGTTCTTAATAGCTTATTTTCATAGAAATTCAGTAGCATTTTATCTTAACCAGATCACACAGATCCTGTGATATTCATTTCTGGTAGGCAAGGAGGACCATAAAATATAGTCAAAGGCATACAACAGTAAAAAAAACAAAACCTGCTAAAACATTTCCCCCACCCAAAAAATGCCCCTTCACAGGAGAATGGAAGTTTGAAGATCAAATGAGCATATTATGCTTTCTCCTAAACCAAAATTCCCAGTTGAATGTCATATTTGCTCTTTGATAGTAAAATATGTGTAGAATTTTTCTGTATGGTTACTTTCTTTGGAAAATAGGAATCAAATTTGTGAAATGCTGGATGTTTAGGTTTGCTAGCAGTTTATTAACACTGAGCACCACAAGGATCAAACCCTTTCAGTTTTTACTTTTATTCCCACTCTGATTTTAACCTGCTTAATCTCTCCTGCCTAAGACTTTATGGCATCTTGAGCAGATGCTAGATTTCTGACTTTTTCCAAGATGTAAAAGATGTATTTCAAAACAAACTTCAATTTCTCATCCAATGTCAATGTCTTTATCTTACTCTAGGCCTGGAAGCCAGTGGAAGAGACTTCTCTTGCTCGCTTTCCTCCCCCACCCCATCTTCTGCTTCCCTTTCGATGTGGAGGACAGGGAGAGAGGATTTGCAAAAGTGAATAGAAATGCTTTCACTTACCAGTAGCCATTGTATCTCTTAGACCAGGCAAGCACCCAAAGGCTGAGCCTTTTAACGACATGATTCTTTACAAAGCCTTTAAGCAGTCTCTTCACTGTGTGGCCATCTTTCATAGGAAATCAGCTCCAGTTAGCCTCTTACAGTCTTCCCTGCTTCCCATACAGCCCAGCCTATAGACCTACAGGTCTCTTCTCTTAGTGAGTCACAGGTTAGGGTACCCTTTCATACTAACAGTTCAAGCTAGGCACTTTCTGTTGTATCCACTTGCCCTAGAGAAGACTTATGCAGTGTTTTCTTTCAGATGATAGGAGCATGCTTCATTCTTCTGTTGCTCATTTTCAGTTAGGAAAATACCTGAAATACCCTGAGTTCTATTCTTACATTTTTCTCATTGCTCAAACAGGCAAAAATGATAGTTCAAAAGATAAATTACACAAATAATCACCTAACTGAAAAATGAGCTTTGAGGTTCAACTTCTTGCAGCCCAATCTAATCTTAACAAATCTGCCTCATGGTCCGCTACATTGACTTATGGGAGGAAGAGTAAAAAGAAGAAGCACAGAACTCTTAAGAAGTTGGGGTTTTAACATTTATAAGATTATTTCTTTGTTGCTTTGTATGTCCCTCCCCCAAGGTATAACCCCTGCTTTCACTGTATTTGGTGTTGTTATAATTTGTGGAGGGGAAGGGAAAAAACAAATCATTTAAATAGGGATACAGGTGGACCTATTGCAACAATGAGATGTACAAGTTGTTATGTTGAAAACAAACTTTACAACCTTGGTTGGGGTGTGAGGATGGGATGGGAAGGGGAAACAAAGGAGGAGGCTACAATGCTTGATAAGAAATGTACTCATTATCTTGACCATGTAATTGTAACCCCTCTGTACAGTATTTTCACAATAAAAAAAAAAGAAGTTGGGGTTTTAGGGTTTATTAGTTCCCTCAAATTATTTACTAGACAGTGATAACTAGGGTAGCAGAATGAATTTGCCTTTTGACAAATATCAGTTATCTCTGTGTTTCCTAATCACCACTAGGAATAACCAACTTCTGAACAATGTGGTCAATTTTGAGACAGAAAAAAAAATCCCTCTTAATATGCTATTGTGAACTATTTTGCAACATAAGCATTATTATACCTTAGGAAAAAGTAGTACAAATAATAACTGATGTTACTCTATAACTTCACGGTGATTTCCATCATTTCCCACCATGCTTGAATTAATAAATAATGTAAATAGGAATGTCAATGCTCAAAAACCAGTGAACTGGCATTTAAAAACATTGATTTTGAACATTAGCATTTCTGAACAAAGTGTAATCATCATCATCTTAATGGTGGTGATAGCTTTAGTCATGTCCTGTAACAGCTCCTTTCATTGAACTTAAATATACCTTTGAGTGAGCCCCATATTTCTCTTTCCATATTGGGATATAATGCTGTGACAGCTCCACCCACAAACATGTGAAACCAACTAGCATGGAATATGTTGATCCTGCCTGGGCTCCGCTTCCTATGTTTTTCATGATGATTTTTCCCCCCATGGCAGCCTTCTTAACATTCACACAGATCATTCTCCTCTGAGCTTTTCTGGTTTCAACTGCTTAATCAGACATAAGAATGGATAGGAAATTTTCCATCTCTTAGTTGCTATAGATTCTCGGTTTCAGTCATATAAAAGCTGACTGATTACCTATAGAAACTATTTATTTGTATTTAAATTTTATAGTAAAGGTGATGTACAGAGGGGCTGCAGTTAGATTTGTCTGGTAATGAGTACATTTCTTTACGAACAATGTCACCCTCTCCCTCATTTTCTCTCAGTTTTTCCTCTCCCAACCCCCTCCTTCTCCCTAAGCTGTATAGTTCATTTCCAATGTAGCATCTAGTGAGTATCATTGTCGCATTGGTTCACCCTGTGTCCCAGAGTTTCTGTGCTTTCCCCTCCCCTCACCAAATCAGATAAACTTATATACTAGACAAAGGGTAGAGAAAAACAGTGACAAATGGGAATAAACTGAAAGAAAATGGTAACTACCAATAGTACCTATAGAAACTTTAAACTTCAAAATTTGAAATGTTTTGGAAACAAGAAGCTATAGTAGTATCTGAAAAACTCACTTTCAGAATATTCATCTAAACATTAAGGTTTGATTCTTACCTAGAATTATTATAGAGGAAGCAATACTGGTAAAGATTTAACTTCTGAGTTGGGCCATGGTGGAAATGGCAGAGATTTAGGACGTCCCAAGGGTAAGAGGTAGAGAGGTTCCTAGTACCTCCCTTGGTTGAGGAGTTGACTTTACCCTAACCTCTGCCTGCACTGGCTGAATTTCAAGTAACCTTTGCCTTCCATGTGGAGGCTGGAGCCAAAGGCTAATGGGGGGCAGCAGTAAATCAAACTCTCTTCACCTATTTGAAACTGGAAAGATTGATGGGCATTCTCTTTGGGCTCCAACTCAAAGGTCCACTATCTGAGTCTCGGAGATGCAAAACAAATGAAAGTACAAGCAACATATTGACATTTGGCTTTGGATTGCAAGATCAAAGTTGCCCAGAGGAATAGTGGCCTATAATAACCATTTAAAACTAACTAAGGAGTGAGTGTGCAGAGAACCAGTCTGCAGACTTAGTTTGGGAGGAAAGGAGAGTGTGGCAACTAAGCACTATAAACTGTCTCTGTCTGAGCAGAAAGAGACTCAAGTATCTATTCTTGGCATTGATCGGACTCTCTCATAAGTTTCTGGCAGCTTCCCAGAGAGAACAGTGTGTTCCCCTCTGATTGTATAAAGGTCTTTGAAAACATGTTTGTATGGACAGCCAATCAGCAGGGCCTATTTGATTCCTCTGTGTCACAAATTGTCTTTCTGGAGTGTCAGGAGAAAGCTGGGCTGATCACATGGTCCAAGCAGGGTACATTGCTGATAAGTTCATAAAGCCTTTGCAGTTGGGACACAAATAAATTTTTCAGGAACCTGAATACGCGCCTAAACCTTGGTTCAAAAATATTCAGTTGCAAAGCATAAATATAGATATGTTTTCAGCTAACCTCCTGTTAGGGTCACAGAGGCCTCCTTTAGAAAGCTGCACCTGTTTTCCGAGCAGGAGAGCTCCTCTCCATGATTGCTCACCCTGTAGGAGCTAAGATAACACAGATTAACACCCATGCTGGCCAGGCCAGCTTGGAGGCACTGACTCACCTCCTCACACTCCTTTGTCAGGACAGTGAAATCTGAGCAGAGGGAGGTGTTAGTCATCTTGGCCTGAGAGGCCCCCATGATAACTCCTGGCACTTCCAGTAAATAGAATAGGGTTCACTAGGAAAACCTCCTAAGACTTTTGCACACACTATATAGGTTTCATTGTTTTGTGTTCTAGTAGAAAACTGCAGTCAAAGTATTGTAGAGCATCGTCAGAGTAGACTTGAAAATCATAAGATTTCATTATAGGTTTGTTATGGACAAGATAGGTCCAAAAAATATGAGGCATGTCACTAACTTGCTGGACCCAAAACTAGTGCTATTTCTCCCTCTTCCAATATACTCTGCACTATGCACTCATAACACATCTCATATCTTTCTTACTAAGGTCTTGCAATATAGTTACTGACTTCACTGAGTTTCTGCACACTTTCCATTTTCCTTATCTGCAATACTCTCCCTTCCTTCTTCCCTCCCTCTCCCTATCCCTTTCCCTGCTTCTCTCTCTCTCATTCTCTCTCTTTTCTTTCACTCTCTCTCTTTCACCATGAGGTTTTAACTCGGAGCTTTATATTTACTAAGTAGGTGCTCTATCAATTCAAGTTTTTAAGTCCTTTTTACTTTAAGTTATACTGCAGATAGGATCTTGTGTTTCTGCCCAGGCCCATCTCTGACTGAACTTCTTCCATCTAAATAGCTGTGATGACAGGACTGAATCACTACCAGCTTAATTGTTGAGATGGACTTCCACTGTTTTATTGTTGTTGTTGTTGTTGTTGTTGCTCCAACTCACCTGAAACCACAATCCTCCCAATCCCTGATTGCTAACTAGCTGGAATTTAGCTATAAGCTAACATGCCCAGTATTCTACTGGATTTTTCCATTCTATTCCATAATCCCCCTCACATTTAACACAGCAAAAATTAATTTTATCTTAAGAGACAATACAATGAATATATGAGTAGTGCCTGGTATTATGACCTTACATAATCTCTGGTTAGTCATTATTTAATGGGAAGTTTTCAGTTTATAATTTTATTTTTCTTATTTTTCATGCTAGTCCTGTGGCTTGGGTTCAGGGCCTGGGTGCTATCCCTGAGCTTCTTTTTGCTTGAGGCTAGAATTCTACCTCTACTCTAGCTTTTTGGGTAGTTAATGGAGATAAGAGTCTTACATACTTTCTGCCCAGGATGGCTTCAAACTGTGGCCCTCAAATCTTAGCCTCCTGAGTAGTTAGGATTACAGGCATAAGTCACCAATACCTGGCTGAGTTCCTTATATTTTTATGGAACTTTACATTACTTATGAAGTCCATTAGCAAATAAAAATATTATGTAGTACATGGCTATGTATTATATGTGTTAAACATATTATTAATTAACTATGCATAATTGTGTATAATTGTATATACCTATATATACATATATAATTGTATCTATACATTTACATATAACTCCATATATTACTTGAATAAATGTTAAAATTCAGTTTCTTCTCATCAAAAACAAAAGAATAAAACCCCTGTTGATAATTATCACCTGCCTGATAATTTTCTTGCAGCTTTTAAATTGCAGAATGTCTACCCTTAGCCTGGGAAGGCAATGAGAATGAAACTCAGCAATCACAAATTTGTTTCCTCTTGTCTATCAATGCCAAGAAATCTAGACACTGTATTGAGGAGGATTCTCAGGGGTGAGTCTGGACTCAACTTGAGAGAACATCCTAATACTAACAGGTTAACATTGCCTGCCATGAGTATAGAAAATGCTGTGCCACACTTTGCCACCTGAGACAGCTCAAAATCAAATAATTCCTAATATTTATTATAATAATTAAAGCAAGCTAGTCATACAAAGGCAGCTTATGTTGAGTGAATGAGGCAACCCTGTTCCTGTGTAGGACAAAAAAATTATTAACAATGATTTGAAAACTAACTTTAATATCAGAATTGTAGGGCCTCTGTTAATTTATTTAGATGTGGACAGTATCTACAAGTGTCAGTGGGCTATAACATGTACTAAAGGAATGGCAGTGAATGGCTACACCATACACACCAATCAGTGTGGTATTAGAATAATTTATAATTTATTAATTTACCAAAAACTAGGACTGGAAGCAGAAGAGCATTTGCCTAGCAAAAGCAAGGCACTGGGTTCAATATCCAGCATCAAAAGATAAAAGACGACCGTGTCGCTGACCTTGTACTGAGCATGATCGAAGTATTGTTTTCTTTGCTCTCCAATCAACTATGAGGCAACTCTAGGCCCTCGTGACCAAAGTAGAAACAAACTCAGAGATTATGCAGTAGAGAAAAAAATCTGTGCATGACCCTATTAGTCTATATGGCTAATTATTATGCTTTTATTTCAGGAAGTAATTTTTTGGTGCTTTTCCCCAAAGGAACACTTTTATGAGCCTGTAGTGGATAGATTCTGAACAGCCACATATGGAACATCTGCTACCCAGATCAGGTATTTGGACCTCTTCCCTTAAATAGGGGCAGGCAGAACCATGCCAGCTACATTTTGGAAACATTTTCCCCTGTTACCTTGCTTGTACTTTTTTGTTTGGCCCTTGTCTCTCACTTGTAATTTATTGCTAGAATGAAAACAATCTCTTCCACAATTATGGCTTTCAAGTTGGGAGCAAAAGAAAGTTTTTTTAAGAATTAGAGAAGGAGAAGCAATATTAAAATTTCCAAGTTAAGAATGGCTTATTAGTAAAATTAAAAATGTTACAGTTGCTGGGTCTCCTCAGTTGTGGACAATCCCCAGAAAGTTTCAACATGGCATTGATATTACTCACATTGAAAACCTACCCAAACAGAGAAGAAGAGAAGGAAGAAGAGAAGGAAGTGGAGAAGAAGGAAGAGGAAAGGAAGAGGAGGAAGAGAAGAAGGAAGAAGAAAAAGACAAGGGAAGAAAGTGGGGGAGAGGAGGAAGACGAGAAGGCAAGAAACAAAAAATGAAAGTAAAAAAGAAGAGAAGAAAGAAAGAATAATGTCAAGAAAAGGAAAAGGGAACTGGCATGGAAATACTAACAAAATTGTTTCTTTCAGCTACACAGAGAGAAAGTGATTGCAATGTTTTAGTTATTTTTGTTGTTCTTTCCAGACTGTATACAAACTAATGGCTATAGATCTTCCTTAAACCTAGATTTTTTTCCAGTGAAGGAAAGAGCAGATTTGTCTGGATTTGGTATAAAATATTTGTTTTCTTTAATATTTGTTGTTTAGTTTTCTTCCAGGCTGCAATTCTGTGGCTCTGATTCATGATAGGAGAAAGTATATTCCCACAGTGCTGCCTTCAGACCACACTGCCACAAGCAGAGAGACATTAACAAGTCAGCTTGGAACACTTGCTTCAAAGAGAGAATAGTCAAATATTGTTGCAGTTAAAGTGCAGTGAAATCCAGATGCCCCTCAGTAGATGAATGGATCAAGAAAATGGGGTATATATACACTATGGAATTCTATGCTTCCATCAGAAAGAAAGACATTGCCCAATTTGTTAGGAAATGGAAAGACTTGGAATAATTATATTAAATGAAGTAAGCCAGGCCCAAAGAAACATGGGTCTCATGGTTTCCCTTAGTTGCAATAACTAGTACATGTCTGAGTCAAGCAGAAAAGGGCAGATAAGTTGATGTTAGGGAAATGAACCCTAAGATAAGTATTCAAATGTTTTTTTTTCTTTCATGCGATTGTTTCTAACACATTTATAAGATTATTTCTTTGTTGCTTTGTATGTCCCTCCCCCACGGTATAACCTCTACTTTTACTGTATTTGGTGTTGTTATAATTTGTGGAGGGGAAGGAAAAAAAAACAAATCGTTTAAATAGGGATACAGGTGCAACAATGAGACGTACAAGTTGTTATGTCGAAAACGAACTTTACAACTTTGGTGGGGGGGAGGAGGGTTGGGTAGGGGAGAGAGGATGGGATGGGAAGGGGAAACAAAGGAGGAGGCTACAATGCTTGATAAGAAATGTACTCATTATCTTGCCCATGTAATTGTAACCCCTCTGTACAGTATTTTCACAATTAAAAAAAAACCTGAAAAAAAGTGCAGTGAAAAACCAAACTTGTATATTGTACCCTAAGAACGATGTCATGTCTTCCAGCATTACTTCTCTCTCTCTCTCTTTCTCTTTCTCTCTCTTTCTCTCCTCTCACTCACACACACACACACACACACACACACACACAGAGCAGTTCCTGTACCATGTACCATCTGTGCATGTATTGAGGCTTATTCATGTACACAGTGCTCTTTGAGATGCCTTACATACCTCATTTCATTTCATTGCCAATGGACCTTAGATGTCAGATATTCAATAATACTTAAGCATATAAACTGAAGGCTAGGGAAGTAGCTCAGTGGTCGAGTGATTGATTAGCATTGGAAAGGACTGTAGTTCAATTTCCAGCATTGCAAGAAAAATAAAATAAATGAAACAGAAAAGCATCTGACATTTAGGTTAAGTTTGGCTCAAGTTTACAAAACTAATAAATGGCACAATCAAGATGAAAGTCCAGACCACTGGATCACACAGTCATTCTGTGTTCCCCAAACCTCACTGTGGTACTAACACTAAGAACACTGATTCACTTAGAAACAATGTGCTGATGGCCAGTCTTTCCCTAATGGATCATCTCGAGTCTATCATTGTCCATCTGACTCCATCAGTCTTGGGACATCCAGAGGCTCTGGAGAATTGTGATTATGTCTAGGGTCCTATAAACCATTCATTGTTTAAACACTGCCATGTTGAGAACTGTAGCAGTTCTAAAAGCCCAAATTTTGAATTTTGTTTCTATACTGTCATTCTCTGATGCTGTGGATAATAATCTTTGTGTGTGTATGTGTGCGTGTTTCTCTGTGTGTATATGTTTGGGGGGGTGGTGGTGGTGGAATGCGTGCCTGACCTAGGATATGTCCCTGATCTTTTTGTTTGTCAAGATTAGAACCTCTACCATTTGAGCCACAGCTCCACTTCTGGATCTTTTTAGTGGTTAATTAGTGATTAGAGTCTTGTGGACTTTCTCCTGGATTTTTCTTCCCAGGCTGGCTTCAAACCATGATCCTCAGAGCTCAATCTCCTGTGTAGCGGGAAATACAGGTATAGGACTGCAGCACCCAGCTAACTTTATTCCTTTTTAATGTAATTTAAAATTTTTTACTTTAGATATTTAAAAAGATATAAGGTTATAACCACTTTTCAATTCAAGAATCAATTAATCAATATGATTCGTTTTCTACATGAGAAGGGTTAACTAGAATCACACACACATATTTTTTTTTTTTTCAGATCTCAAACTCCTGAACTGTCCATTTATTTAGGTGTAGAAGAAGAATTGATGTAATGGTAAAGGCAATTATCTAGTTCTAAGAATCATGAAAATGAACATATTCACACACTCTGGAAAGCAAGATGGAGATTCCTCAAAAGACTTAACAGAGCTTCCCTATGACATAGCAATTCCATTCCTGAGAATTTATCAAATGGACCACAAAGAAGGCCACACAAATGCTACCATCACAACCATGTTCATTACAATATTGTTACTATAACCATCATTTTGAATCCAGATGCCCTCGGTGTACTAATGGATCCAGAAAATGTAGTATACATACAGAATGGAGTTCTACTCATCCATCAGAAAGGATGATATTGTACCATTTATAATGAAATGGAAAGACTTGGGGAAAATGTATTAAGTGAAATAAGCCAGACCCAAAGAAACATAGGTTTCATGGTTCCCTTCATTTGTGATAACTAGAATGGGCCTATAAATCTACAATGGTTAATGAAAAAAGAAAATACACTGGGATATAAATTATAAAGGTCTCCAGGCATTCACACAAAGTGAGACCAAAGGAGTATATTCTTTAGAGAGGAACACAAAGATGCAATAGCTGTGTGCATCTGATTGTATAAAATAATATTTATAGAAATGAACTCCAGGAAATGGAAACAAAAGTTTTTTTTTCTTTGTTGCTGTTTTTGTTTTCTTCTCCTTTTGACTATTTGTTCATTGATCAGTCTTTGGGAGGTTGGGGGAAACAGAGAAATGGTAAGACAAATGCTGAAAAATTGCAGCTGTGATACTCACTAGACACTGTTGAAAATGAACTATACAACTTGTGGTTGGGAACAGGAGGGAAAACTTGGAGAGAAAGAGAAGGGGTGACATTGTTGATAAGAAATGTACTCCTTATCTGACTTATATAACTGTAAGCCTTCTGTACATTCCCTTTATAATAACAATAACAGTGTATAAAAATAGCATAAATGAATACAATATAAAGATCATGAAAACATTTTGAAGTTATAAACTACCTTTTACAGAATAATATAATTAATTACTACAAAAATTATAAGATTGGAAAAGCATAATTTTGGTAATAATAATAATATTCTTTGGTTCACCAGGTTGCTTCTTCATGATTCAAGCCCTTTCATCATTTAGTCCACTCAGTCCAAAATCCCTGACTAGTAATGGTGATGACAGTAACAGAGACAGCAATATTCATAATAAAATATTTTCTGTCTACCATGCTCTGTTCTGTTTGGCTATATTAACAATTTAACCCGAACAATCATATAGAAGCTGTTAAAGAGGCAACATGATTAACCCATGTTGCAAATAAGAAAAGTAAGGCATGGAGCAAATGTGTCATTTTCCTCTTGTTATGGGTCATTAATCTGAAGAAATCTTATCTGAAGATTGGAACTAGGATATAAGCCCAGGCAGACATGCATTGCAGGTAAAACTCTGAGCATTGAACAGTAATTATAGATAGCAGCTTCTTCTCCTATAGATAGGGCACAGTATTCCTTTTAGGCACTACCTCTGAGGTTTACATTTCAAAGCCAATGAGCCAATCATTGGACTGTTTTTTCAAAGTTTGGAAAGTGCATCAACTTACAACTTTTTAAGTCCTCCATAATCAGATAAGTAATAAAAATATATAAGGCTCAGCTGTCTTTTCCAACATCCATAACTCTCTGTACATGGTTTGTGACTTTTCTTATCCCTCCCCTCATCTTTTGACTACTGTGCTTTTATCAGAACCCACTGGGCTCAGAATGGAAGAACAAGTAGGGATGCAACACTGAGTGATTAAGAAAAAGAACACAAGAGTGTGTAGACCTTAAGCCTGGAGAAAACTGTCTGGGTGGTCTTTTTCCTCCTATAAAAATGTATAACTCTTGTGTCTCTTTCAGAATGGAGTTAATTTTTTTCTTCAGGACATTAGATGGTATATTTACAGAAAGTTCTTCCAGAAAGTAACAAAGCATCAGGAGAACATAAGTAGCTCTGATGCTTTTCTCAGGGTTGAGTAGATAGTGAGAATGAAGGGAAATGAAAAACCCCAAGATGACAGGGGGTGGTGGCGAGAAGTGGATGGACGTGATTCAGGACCTTTGTTTTTTATCATGAAAGTATCCTTGCTCCTACAGCAATAGGCTGCATTTTATTTGTATTTCAACCATATTTACCCTTTGAATTCTTGTGAAAACATTATTCATTTGCAGATCCAGTTCTGAGTTCTCTTTCTTTTTTGTTTTTGTAAATGTTGAACAAGTGAAATGTGTGATTTCAGTGTCATTTCTGAAAACTCAGCATTTTGTGAGGGGAAAACATCTTACTGACAAACAAACAGCTCACAAAGTGGAAGAGAAAGTAAAATCGTTTATTTTAGTTCTCTAAATAAAAGTTCAGACATGAAGGAAAAAGATCACCATAAGTCCACAAGTAAACAATTCAAAACAAGTAACCATGTATTCTAGGCTAAATTAATATTAATACTTAAATACAAGCAATCCAATTGAGAAATGTTTTCATTTCCTTTATGAATAACATCATCTCTTATTTCTAAGTCTGTAGATCACCATTTTTTTCCTGCCAGAATTCTCTCAAAGATGGAAAGAAACTTACAATCTTTCAAATGTTCTGAGATGTGCTACTATCTCTTCCTCAAGCAAACTACTCTGTGCATATATTTAGCAGTACTGGGGTTTGAACTCTGGCCCTTTTCCTTGATAGCCAAGCATTCTTTCATTTGAGCTATGCCTCGAGCTCTTTTAGCAAACTACTCTTTGATGAAACATTCCACAATGGAGAGCTTGTTTCTACAAATTAGCTGAGTACTACTGGTACATTAGAAAGAGTATTATATCCACCCATGGTTTTTCCTACAGTTCTGAAAATAAGAGAATCCCAGACCAGGAGCATACCTGGTAATCTAGTAGCATATTTAAATCTAATGACTACTTAACACTCAAACTCCCAAAGTTATATATGAAGGAGGAGCACAAAAATTAAAGAAACCTACTCACAACTAAGCATAGATTTATTTGTACTTCATTGCTTCGACTTTAACCTCTAAAGAAGCAATGACAAAGGCAACAAACTTACCTAAAAGCGATCAGCAAGAACAAGGCAGTAAAGCAACATTGGCCTCATAAACAAGTAGGCCCACAAGTAAACTAGCTATGTTTTCTTTTTTTGTGGGTCATGGGGCTTGAACTTACGGCCTGGGTGCTGTCCTTGAGCTCTTTTGCTCAAGGTTAGCACACTGCCACTTTAAGCCACAGTGCCACTTCCAGATTTTTGGTGGTAATTGGAGATAAGAGTCTCATGGGACTTTGCTGCCTGGGCTGGCTTCAAACCACTGATCCTCAGATCTCAGTCTCTTGAGTAGCTATGGTTATAGGTGTGAGCCACTCACCTGGCTTACTTCTTTTTTTCTCTGCAAAACACTAACTAGCGAGTCTGATTAGCACCCTCATCTTTCTGTTTCTCATTTTCAGTCTGTTTACTTTCCAAAATTAGCCATCACTAGCATTTCTGAGCCACTCAGAAATGTCAGTCAGTTGTATAAAAAGACCAAAGTAATCAACTAAGTCTTTTCCTTCTTTTATTTGGTTTCAGCCATTTCCCTAAACTTCCTTGTCATATATAGCAGAGTAACTGAGGGTGTAACATTTTTCTCAGAGTTTGAAGTATTAGTAAGGAAATGTAGTAAAAATAAACCAATAGCTAGATGTTCAGGGAAACTGAGGCACATTTACCCTCACTATAGCAAGAGATCCCTCTATTTATGCAATCTCTTCACTCTTTCATGCTTCACTCTTTCATGCTTCAAAGAAAAATCACAGACTTCACTTCAGAAACACAACTTTGAAAGTTACGCACTAACTTGAGTCTACACCTGTACTCTTGCCCTGACACTTTATACAGCAGTCGCCTGCTTGTATGTCTGGATCCTTGGCTTAAGGGTGAGACTCTGGAGGGCAGGAGTCAATGTAGACTCGTCTTTGCATCTCCAGTCTCTGGCTCAGTCAGTGTGTGATTGACATGTCCGTTTCTGACTTTTAAGTGGACTTTCTTATTTCTCATTGGACTCAAAGATCTAATTTTGACCATGCTTCACAAAAATAAGGGGAAGGTATTTGATTTGGAGAGTAGGAGTTTGCAAAACCAGTGACAGTACAGGTTGCTAAGTAGCTGAGGGGAAGCATCAAGTCTAAGAAGCCATCACAAAATCTGTTCTATTGCAAACGGAACAGTAATGTAAACTTATAATTGAAAAGGTAGAGAATGAGATTGGTTATAAGAAAATGTGGGTCCCATTTTTTATGAAGTAATATATGAAAAGTTTTACAAAATATGTCAGACACCTAACAAGGACACTACACACATTACCTACTACTGGTATAATCAATACCTTCTAAATGAATATTTGTCTTTGAAAATTTCTTAGCTAACTTCACATGTTTATTTCTCCTCACCATGATTCTCCAGGATTAATGACATAAGTGTTTGTAAAGTGTTTTGAAATCCCTAAAGTGTCATCATCAGCCCAAGTACCATTTTAATTATGCAAACTGTGTCTACCCAGCGAGTCCACTTAAATATCTAATATTGGGAAGTGCTGTCTCATAAGGTTTAATAAATGATTCCCTCTGGCTCTAAAAGCAAGTACTTTTTCAATGACAATGGGAGGGAAAGCAAAGGAATTGCCTTGTGGCATCTGTTGTGTAACGCTTTTCGAATGGCGCATCTCGACAAATGCATGAGGGTCCTTGGAGTATTACAGCACACCATGAAGAGAGAGTGGTAAAAATCCCAGTATTTCTGAAAAGAAAGGCAGGAGAAGTTAGGAAGGCCTCACCATTTACGTTAATAAAAAAACCAACCGGGATGTATTTGGCTTCTGCTTGATAGAGCAGGTTAGCACCATAGAGTCTCCAATGGGGAGACATGATTACACATGAAGCTAAGCAGGGGACGTGAGGAGGGACATATAAATGGAGTGGAGAGAGGAAGAAAAATAACAAGACAGTGTCCAACCCAGAAACTGAAATATACAGTATACTTATGTGAACTGCCTAGACAAAGTAGAAATCAAAATAGCAATTTAAAATTTGTCTAATATTGTTGTACATTATTGTGTACAATTTATGCAGCTCTTGAGACCATATATTGAAATACAATGAGGAGGATTAATGAAATTTAGTGAGCTTAAGTAACTTCTAAATATAAGCTAATAATTAGGGATTACACACCTAAGCTATCTACCTCTAAGTTTAGGGAACTTGGTGTTTTTGCTTGGTTCTTTCGATGTGTTAGACACAGCTTTGGGCTTCTAAATCCAAGACCCAGCTGTTTGGTAGAAAGGATTGGTTTAGCTGGGTGCAGGTGGCTCATGCCTGAAATCCTAACTAATCAGGGCACTGAGATCTGAGGATCTCAATTTGAAGCCAGCCTCATCAGGAAAGTTCATGAGACTCATCTCCAACTAACCACCAGAAAACTGAAAGTGGCACAATGGGCCAAAGTGGTAGAGCACTAAACTTGAATGAAAAACCTCGCAGTGCCCATGCCCTGAGTTCAAACCTCATGACCAACAAAAATAAACATTTTTTAAAAAGCACTGGTTACAGAGGCAGCAAAGTGCCTAAGTCCACAAGTGAGAACCTAAAGTATGACTCACTTTGGGGTTTTTAAAACTCTATTTCCTTCTTAATAAGAATCACTTCAAGATATTTAAAAGCAAGTGAAAATCCATATAAACACTTTAATTTCCTCATTTAAAAATGCCATCTGAGGAGTCTCAACTGTTATCATTTAATTTATCTAAATTGATGGAAAAGAAAATTGCTATCTTTATATATATTCAACTTGCCATTATGCTTCCTCAAGAGGCTTCATATGTCAAGCATTTGACAGAACTATATGTTCTCAGACTTGCTTTTCATGCCTCTTTTTCTCATTATATTTGTAAAGGCTTTCAAAGCATCTCAAAACCAATATTTTAAATTGAAAAGTTCTGTGCTTGTGTGGCAGTCTAGCATTTCTTGGTAATGAAAACCATAGGAAGTGAATTGAGTATTTACCTCCAAGTCATCATCAGGGATAGCTCTTCTCCACTTTATGTTCCATCTGATGTGTTCATAGGCATTGACTACAACTTCAATCGCTTTGGGACAAGAATGGCAAGCCTGGATCACCTGCAGAGGAAGCATAAAGTTTTCTTTGTTCAGTGAATACACAAAATACAGGCATGCTTCTCTCTGAGACATCGGGAAACTGTAGACTGTGGTCAGACACTGCACAGCTATCATCTCAGCTACTTTGGGCACTAAGGCCAAATGATCCCCTGAATTTGAGACTGGCCCATAGGAAGACCTCCATCTCAAAAAAAAGCCACAGCAATGAAAAATAAAGTTGTAAACATGTTAGGCTCACTGGAGAAATAAAGTGATTTTTGAGAAAGCTCACATCTTTGAATATTCTTACATAATCCCTCCTCTCCCATGGTTGATTGGCAGATTGATACAATTAAACAAATTTAACTTCGCTATTGATAAGCCACAAAAATCAGGCACTAACTAGGAAGGTAGGGATATAAAGTGCTTGCCTTCTACAAATGTTGCATACACCTATAACACTGGCATTTGGGAAGATCTCAAGTGTAAGGCCAGCCTGGGTTCACTAGGAAGACCCTGTCTAAAAGCAAACAAAAAAGTTAAGGTATACAATTTTTCAAAGGAACTACAGAAAATTCATGGGGAGCAGTGTAGATTGGGATTAGTGGTCAGGATAGATTCCTGGGATGGAGAGATGGAGAGGAAAGCTGATGTTAGTTTTCAGTCCTGGACAATAGAAAGGTCTTTGTGTGTACACATACCCATACCTGGCCACTCTGAAGTGTACAATAGAAACTAGCTTTAGTGAAACAACTTGTTTCTTCCTCTTTGACCATGAAAACCTATTCCTTGGAAACATTCTTCTCTATCCCTGACATGATACCTCAACAGGACTCATACTTGTTTCTAGTCCATTTTTCATAATAACAAGTCCTCTAGTCATTCTAGATACAAGAATAACATCCTATCAGTAACAAAAAGTATGTCCATGTTAATTGAATAACTAGACTCTAAATTTTGTTCCAAGTAAAAGAGTCCTCTCTCACATAATCCAGGCCTTGCTGAAGCTGGGAGCCTCAGTTGTGGAAGCAGGATTTATGGGAGTGGACTAAATAGGAAACTCATGTTTGGTCTTTGTCTGCCATTCCTTATTCAGAGCCCACTCAATCTTTGGAATTCCCAGAGCAAAAGGAGAATGCCTGGTTGTTCTTAATGAGCCCCCACAAGCCTTAGTTAAGAAAGTTGTAATTTTCCAACTTCATTCCTCACCTCCAAAGAGGAACTGGAAGTGAGTGCAATCACCAATGGCTAACGATTTTGATCCCTCATGTCTATGACCTGAAACTTCCATAAAGATCAGGGAGTTTCTAAGATGGTAAAAACATTAAAGTGTTGGCACAGTCTACGCCAGGAGGCACAATAGAATTTTTTTTTTTTTACCGCCCTCCGTTCTTTGCTCTGTGGCTCATTGACATTTGATTGCTATTTAGTTATATCCTTTAAAGTAAGCTAACAAACTAGTGCTCCTCCCTAAAGCACTTTCCTTAATTCTGGGAACCATTTGAACAAATTATATAATCCAAATGATCAATCTCAGAGATCAGGAACCTCAAATTTGTCTGTCAGCCTGATAGAAATGAGGACAAGCAAAACAACCTTCTTGGAAGCTGGTATCTAAAGCAGGTGCTGTGTAATGGAACCAAGGCAGGATATAACCTATGAAATATGACAGTGAATGCAGGTAGTTAGTGTTGGAATTAGATGGAATGGTTGGATAGGATAACTGGGTTGATGTTATAAGAAGAAACATCTCTGCAGGATTCTGTATTTCCTCACTTTGTCTCCTCATTTTCCTCTCCTACACTCTCCCTGGAAGAAGAAAAACAAAGGAAAGATCTTGGTTGGTACCAATATGGCCCCACAAGGGTGCTTTCTACAGTAGTAGTCTCTTCCTTTCATAGAGAGATTTTTTTGTTGTTTTACAGAGAAGTCTACAATTGGGAATACCAATCTCTTTGACAAGGACACTTGCTCTCTTTCTATTGGTCCTTACATTCCTCAGAAGTTTTTGTGTCCATCAGAACTCTTCTCTATACACAAATGTCCCAGCCTCTGTAATCCTTTGGATGTGGCCAGATTTCATTTAAAATTGAGCCCAATTAGCTGTCTAAATTGGCCCACAATGGTCCAGGGGAATATCCCATCCTCAGTGAAAGAAAGCTCTCCTCAACCTGTAATTTAATTACGGTTCTCTCCTTTACCACCAGACAAGCAGCTCCAGCCACAGAATTGCTCCTTTAAATTTTCTCATCCTCCGTTATTTGTTAGTGCCATTTATTTCCCTTAGTGTTAGAAGACATACACCAAGCTTTCTGAAAAATCCTACTGACATGCCTCTCACTGGGTGATATGAATAGGATTCCCCACACTTCCAACATTGGCAGGAGGCCAGGTGTCTGCAAAGAAATGTTCTTGTTAATTCCATGGTCTACTCAGCCTCCCTCACACTTCTTTTACTAGTCCTTGAATTTTGCAAAGTACGGTTTTGAGTATGTAATGTCTTCAATACTCAGGCAAAAAATTGTGGGAGAAAGATTATTGTTTTAACACTCAGCTAAGAAACTGAGTGTATATGCATGCATATGTGTATGTGCATTTTTATCTGTGTGTGTGCATGTGCGTGTGTGTGTGTGTGTGTGTGTGTGTGTGTGTGTGTGTGTGTGTGTGTGTATGTTGATAGTGTGGAGATCAGACTGCTGAATGGAGAGTTCAAGTCAGGAAGGAGCTAAAATTAAGAGCAGTTAAGATGGTGCTGGCTGAGATGCAAGCAGGAAGATCTTAGCATTGACTTGACAGGCAATAAAAGGATGGTATATACTTTTAAAAAGAAAGTGTTATAGCCAATCTATTCATTCCATTAGGAAGCCTTTATTGAGCATTGTGTTTGGTACTATAACAGTAATTCTGAGAAGTTTATGACCTGTTTTTGTCTTTAAGGAGTTTGTAACCTAGCTGAACCAAGAAGACAGATATTTCAGTTAGGGAGCAATATAAGTCAGTAAATACTCAAAGACTAACTTAAAGATCATCAAGCATCCCTTGAGCACCAGGATTAAATGCACAAAGAAGAAAACAAGTATGTCAAGGACAGAGAGTAGTGAAAGGCTGAAGGCAATGGACTCCCAGAAGCTACTTAGCTATGGTCAATGTTAGTCCCAGGGTATGCTGAGTAATGAACATGGGAAACATAAGTGGAGCTTCATAGTGATCAGATACAGAAAATAAGCAATGCAACTTGGAAGGATGACAACTAGGACAAAAATGATTGTAACATACAGAAACAGACTTAGAAAATCATGCAAATTTGAGACTGGACAGATGATGAACAAGAGGATAGCTCATCTGTAAATTCTCAATGGTACACAGAGATGTAGATATGTGTACCACTGAGGTACATACTCAATAAGCTGTGAGGTTCAGTCATCCTCTTATTGGACATAAATGGCAAAGGTGGAGGACCATCTTCAGAAACCATAAAAAAGGGAGATAAGAAGAAGAGGAAAATAAAAAAATAATAATGTTATATTGATAATATTATATTGATATTACCTTTTGTATAATATATTATATAGTATTATAAACATTATATATTATCTATCTTATATTATATTTTATGTTTTATGTGTATGTATTTATATATGAAATATAAATTATACTATCTAATCAGATTATATGAATATATTATTATATTCAAGATTGACTGTGCTGGGGATTATGTTGACTCTTTATATACTTTAATTAACTTGCTCAATCTTCAAACATCTATAATGAGTTTGGTCCTATCATCAGCCCAGTTTCACAGATTTAAAGCCAAAGTCTAAGAAAAACTTAAATTCCTAGTCATCTAACTAGTAGGATCCATACACATGACTGCATGACTCCAAAGTAAGACCCAGACATTGTCAGAGTCAAACGAAGAGAGAATTTAGAGCTAAGTGACCACTAGGACTTTGAAGACCAGAAAGACAATGACAGCTTGAATATTACCAGATTTGATTAGAAGGCCAGCTTACTGAGAGTTAGTAATATGAAGCAGGTAAGGACCAGAACCTTGAAGAAAGTATAGGATAAATGACACCTTGTACTTAACCTAACTTGGCCTTCCATGTCATCATGTGCAAGGTATTTAAGACTCAATAAATAAATTTCTGAACTAAGATTACACTTTAAAATGATATGAAGATAACTGGGAAGATTTTAGGAATTGGAAAAACCTCCCGTGCTCCTGGATTGAGAGAATTGACATTGTGAAAATGGCAATACTGCCCAAAGCTATCTACAAATTCAGTTTTGATTAGCATCATTTTATATGATCATATGTACATAGCTATTGAGCTATTGTGATCCTCTGCTAGGACTATCTTAGACATATACTAATTTTTACAAATGAAGGGAAACCATGGAGCCTATGTTTCTTTACAAATGAAGGGAAACCATGGAGCCTATGTTTCTTTGGGTATGACTTGCTTCACTTAATAAGATTTTTTCTAAGTCTTTCCATTTCCTTATGAATGGGTCAATGCCATTCTTTCTGAAGCACAGAAATTCCATTGTGTATAACACCACATTTTCTTGACCTATTTATCTATTGAGGGGAATCTGGGTTGGTTCCATATCTTAGCTATAATGCTACAATGAACATAGTTGTGCTGGTAGCTTTAGTGTGGCCTTGTTTGTGTTCATTTGGGTAAATGCCCAGGAGTAGGCTTGCTGGATCATAGGGTATTCTCTGTTTAGTCTTTTGAAGAACCACATGATCATCTCAAAGATTCAGAAAAAGAATTTGACACGATGTAATGCCCTTCTATGATTAAAGCTCTGAAGAAACTAGGAATCCATTGAACATTCCTCAATATAATAAAGGCTCTATATGACAAACCTACAGCTAGTATTACATTTAATGGTAAAAAGTTAAAACAATTTCTTCTAAAATCAGGAATGAGACAAGGATGTCTGCTCTCTCCACTCCTCTTCAGTATTGTATTGGAATTCCTAACTAGAGCAATAAGGCAAGAAACAAACATAAAGGGGATCCAGATAGGGAAAGTAGAAGAAAAATTCTCCCTCTTTGCAGATGACATGATCCTGTATTTAAAGAACACCCTCTCCCAAGTTAGTTGAGCTGATCCAAAAGTTTGGCTAATAATTATTTGAAAAATAGTATCTAATAAAAATCCCCAGATATGTCCTTTCTAGAAGAATGATTTGTAGTAAGAAGTATGGTGATAATTTGTTGAGGAATCAATAAAAGAGATAAATTTAAACAATCAATACAGAGACCATAGGTTAAATGAGTCCAATTCTTGTACCAAAACATACTTACTATTTATTCTAGAATTAAAAAAAATAGAGAGCATATCCTGGCATCAACCGGTGATACCAGTAATCTTAGCAACTCAGGAGTCTGAGACTTGTAGAGTTGTGGTTCAAAGCCAGTCTAGGCAGAAAAATCTTATCTCCAATTAATCACAACATAAAACCAGACTGGAAGTGGTGGTAGTATATCAGTCATGAGCAAGAAAGCTAAGCAAGACATTGAGGCCCTGAGTGCAATCACGACTACTACACTATATTTTTTAAGTATAGAGTAGCAGCTACTAGTATTTATCTCTTTTATGGATTCCTGTTGATTTCTACATTCTGCATTAATTCCCATACTATGCTGCCTCTTTTCATGGGGACCAAAATGGTTATCAATCAAGCTATCCCTATATACCCTTAGATATTCCTTATCTCCCAGCCTTGGTAACCACTAAGTGCACAGAGAAATAGAGGCAGAAGAAAAATGCAGTCAAATGTCATTCTCTCCTTGAGACCCATTACCTTCTTCACAGTTAGAGGGATTCCAATCATAGTAAATATTCATAATAACATTAATGCGAGGTACCCAGTTGAATTTGAATTCTATACAGTCTGATAACAAATAATTTTAAATCAAGTATGTTCCAAATACTGTTAAAAATATGCATTAACAATCACTTATTGTTTATCTGAACTCCACATTCAGCTCAGCATTCAATATTTCACTGGTAACCCTACTTCTAACTCTTATTCAGAAAGCCACACCAAGTTGCACGTGCAGAAATGTGATGGATCTATAGTTTAGCAACCCAACATCACATACTTCTTACTACTATCTCACCTGTATATCACAGGAAGATGACTTCTCACTTTTCATTAGGGTAAAAAAATAGGTAGTTTCAAATCCTAATCTTTTGCTGTTTTTAGAATCACAAACTATACATTCCAATTGTTTTTGTCATTAGCTTTTGCTGACACTCTGACTACTTCATTTTCTGTTGACAGAAGACTTGATTATCAAAGTGTGAATGTTCCTTCAAGGATGGCAGCTCCTTCTACACTAGCACTTTAGGCTTCTTCTAGAACTAAGACAGCAGGACACATGTTCTCAGACTTCAGACTTCAGACTTTCACTAGGAAATAGCTAAAGAACCTTAAGAGGCAGCAAATTGTAAGTCATCACTCTACATTGACTTCCAGGAACTTAAACCATTAAATAGCAAAAGACCATTGAGGATCACAAAGCAGGAAACCACTGCCTCCTCCATGCACTGGCCAGGCTGGGAAACAGAAAACATGCAGGGATCTTCATGTTCTGTGAGTCTCTGTGACTCTCTTCCCCCATCATAGAATAATGGGACCAAAAAAATTCTTTCTACTGTGCCAACAGGTAGAAAGAATTTTAGTCCCCTCCTTCACCATCCAGCATTGAGGAAGACACCACATATTCAAAAGCAGATTCAAGATAAGTCTCCCTGCCACTCTGCCAATCCAATACTTTGAAATCACTTCAGTGAAGAAATCCTAAAGCTACCTCTGCTTCATATATTGATATAATTGTACATTATAAGATACTTAAAGATAAAAGGGAACTTCTTGTTCCCTGGGCTTCACACACAACCTTGTTCAGCAGCAAAAATATCC
This sequence comes from Dipodomys merriami, assembly GCF_024711535.1. Lineage (NCBI taxonomy): Eukaryota > Metazoa > Chordata > Mammalia > Rodentia > Heteromyidae > Dipodomys > Dipodomys merriami. Next base: position 43,275,554 of record NW_027206068.1, on the reverse strand, counting down.
TTACCTTCCCCAAATCCTCACATTCCTACTTTCCCTCCCCAAGAAAAATGTCTTTCTTGCCCTCGAAGAAAGCCCAATCTTGGTTCCCTGGGGTGTCACTTCCTTCTGAATTATGCTTGGAGAAAAAAAAATCAAATGTCCTTTTGTACCCTGGAAAGCAATTGCAGACCCTATAATTCTTTTTCCCCTTGCTTATATAATTTATACATTGGCTTTCAGTGAAATACACCCTGCACATATTTGCCTTATATTTGGAAGACTGCATCTTCAGCTCTGACCTTGCTCTTGTAAATAAGGAAACTGAATTCCCCATCCACGAAAGAACAAATCACTTTATCTTCTGGATAAATGAGTCAGTCCTTTTGCTTGTCGTAAAAATGACTTTCTCTTTGAAAGTCTGGCTGTGGAATTGTTCTACATCACTTTCAAGCATCTGCATAGTAAATTGAGTAGTTTTTCTTTACTTTTTCTTTGGAGGATGGCCAGCTGTCTGGCATATTCTTCTTGATAGCAACAAAAAAATGTTTATAATACCAGCCAGCCATTAGTAGCCAGCCCTACCTTAAATCTCTTTCATATATAGTCAATCTAGAGGAAGTTGGAGGAGCAAACAGAAGTGAATAGGAAAGTGTTAACATAGATAAAAAGTTCCTTGCGATAGATACTTGTCAGCATATTTACAGACTAGTGAAGCCACTAAGTAGAGCTAGCGCATATCAGCAAGAGCATATCTTGTGAGGAAGAGGAGGAAAAGAAATGGTATGGTTGGGTACCACAGCTGGTCTCCTGGCAGAAATACTTCCTGCTCAGATGTTCCTGAAAAGTTCACATTACCACCTTTACTGATCATATGAGAGATTGGGTTCTGGGACATAAAGGAACACCATCAAAAATTATATAGTAGGTAAATGGCCAAGCCAGGACTCATGACCACAGCCACCACCCTTCTCTCTCTTTACCTTCCTCACTGGTATCTGTCAGAGCATTTCCTTTGTCAAAACGTCCTGAGGACCTCCCCACACTGGAGGAAAGAACAGAAATACTGTTTAAAACCCCATTCTCACTGTCAAAGAGAATGAGAAGAATTTCATTAAGCTATGTTGATCAAAAACTCATTTCACGTCAGCAACAGTGAGCTTCAAGACACAAATCAATACTGGGTCTCTAGCTCATGTATATCATGTCTCTACATTCTTAGAGGGGGTCAAGAAGGCTCGGATTCCACTAGTTCTACTACTCAACAGACATGTGATGCTTGTCATAATCATACCCATATTTTATATAATAGCTACCAGGCACTCAACACCAGACTAAACATTTCTCAAGTGTTATTTTATTCTCAAAACAATCTAATGAGAAGGCCGCCATGAGTCAGGATAAGTTATACAGAATGCTTCTCTGACACCATCGTGCCCCGTTTCCCTTCCATCTTTCACTTTGGAAGGATGGTAGCCTAACAGCAGCATCAGTATAGACTAAATATGATTTATGGAGTGAGCTGTATTTATCATCTAGAAGTTCCTCTATGAAATGTGGACAAAATAAAGGAGGTGGAAGTAGAGAGAGAGAGAGACAGAGAGAGAGACGGAGAGAGGTTGATAGATGAAAGCAAAGGGTTGAGGCAAGAAAGGGAACACTGCAAGAATGAAAAGTGCTCTAAGGTCTAAGGAAAAGAGGGAAGAATATGGGGCGTCATCCTCTGGACTCTGAATGTATTTATGTGTGTTCCCAACAGATTTAATTTCTCTTGGGTGAAGGATTGTGTTTGCACTCTATTGCCAAAGCATAAACTCATGGTGTATCTATTTGTCAGGAGAGGAAAATGGGGCTTAGGAAGTTTAAGTCATTTGCTCAGTCCCCCATTTTTGTTAGTACGACCTAAGTTTGACTCCAAAATCCATTCCTTGGATAAATAGCGTGACTAAGTCTAGAACAGATGATTGCAGATGACCAACAAAGCAAAGATGAAAATGACAAACAGGAACAACTTTATGTATAACTTAAACTACTGTGTTGTAGATTCACCATAGAGTGTGTTCACATTGGTTGTCTCAGTCAGGTCAGATTGCCAATGTATGATTCAGAAAATCAATATGACTTCAAGCTGTAGACATTCAGAAAGCTAAAACTTATTGACTACTGTGTACTGGGAATCTTAGCTACAGAGGTTTACATAGCTTCTAGTAGTTTAACCCCACTTCCAAGACTGCAGCTTTCATACAAAAACATTCTCTGCATCCAAAAGCATTGTTGCTGGGGTCAGCAACAATTCCCTGATTTTCACCTCCCATGCAGCTAGAACTACAGGCATGAGCCACTGGCAACTGGCAAGTTGAATTATCTTTAGACTAAACCATTCGTTACAAAGAGTAAGAGCAAGTGTGGCTGTCTGGGTCTTCGCTCATCTGCCTGGAAGAAAGCCACTGTCAATTCACACCATGAGAAAAAAAGTATGTTATTTGCTACCCTTGGGCTCATTCTTAGGTCTGAGGCCCAGATTTCACACAGACCTGGCCTGTGACGAAGTAGTTCAGGTTAGGTACTTAGTCCCAGGACTTCAGCTTCAAACGAACTGTACATTCGGGGGCCAAGCTGCCACTTGAGCCCGCGGCCCCAGGCCCCAAGCCTGACTCACCTTGTGGAACTGTGGCGGGTAGATCCTGGCCGCCCCGTGGTTCAACAGCAACTGGTAGCAGACCTCGGGCCGGGCCGCAGGTCGCACGGAGGTGACCTTCAGCACGTACTGGATGGCCGCGCAGCCGTTGATGTCCATGAGGTTGGCCTCGGCGCCCGCCTCCAGCATCATGTGCATGAGCACGTGGTCGCAGTTCCAGGCCGCCTTGTGCAGCGGAGACTTGAAGTCGTCGTCGCGGGCGTTGACCTCGGCGTGGTGGTCCAGCAGCGTGCGGCAGATGAGGTGATGCTCCCTGCTGTACTCCTGCTCCTTGAAGCGGAGGGACCAGTAGGCCGCCACGGCCAGCGGGGTCTCCATGTGGGCGTTCACGCTGTCCACCACCGCGCCGTGCTCCACGTAGAAGGCCACCAGCTCCGAAAGGCCGAAGTGGGCGGCCGTGTGCAAGGGCGTCTCCTCGTCCTGGTTGTTGGTCTTCATGTTCACGTTGGCGCCTGCGGGGAATCGAGGCAGGCGGGGGTTGGAAACCACGCTTTGTCTCACTGACTCCCCCTCTGATCCCCCCCCCGGAAGCCACGCCCCCGGAAACCCCCGCGCGGTGGGGGAGGAGGCAGCACTGCTGCCGGAAGCACCTCTGCCGGAAGTTCGGGACAGCCCTGTGCTGAGCTGCGAGGCTCACCTTCCGGGCAGATCTGCAAAGACCAGCTGCTGTCTGTGCGGAAGCAGCTTTTATCAATAACAATGCGAAACACCACCGCAATAAAGGTTCTATCGGAAATTCTGAAGCTCATGCAAGTGGTTTGGGGGGGGGCGGGGAATCAATTGCTTTGAATGTTTTACAAAATGATGTTTCTCTTCTCTTTTAAAGCAAGTGAACCTCAAAGTCTGAGCAGGCAAACTGGAAGGACATGACAATTTCCCAGCTCTCAGGTTGACATCTTAAGAGCTAATTCTTCGGAATACAATGAACACGTACACACACACGCACACGCACACACACTGCCAAGCGAGTCTAAAGGTCATATTTTGCATTGAAAAGGGTAGAAGCTAGTAGAATAGAAATAGTTATTGCAAAAAAGAAAATAATTCAGAGATTGTAGCACATTCAATTTGGGGTTGACAACAAATGTTAGAAATGCATACTTTTTTGTGCTTGAGAAGCTCCTTAGAAATTATTATTTTAATCCAATGCACTATGTAGCTGACCAAGAAAGTAAGGTGCATTTTGTTTTTCTGATAAGGAATGTTTTAATGACTGGAATGGTCAAATTGAGAAGGTGCAGTTTTCCTTCTCTGCCTGATTTAATGGGGTGAAGTAAATGTCTGCTATGGGGCCAGATCTATAATGAATCCTGCAAGACATTTTCTAGTGGCTTGAAATTTACATCTGAAGAGATCTTTTATTGTTGTTATTGTCATTGTTGTTATTACTCCAATAAAAAATATTCACTTGTCATTTAACCATGGGCAACATTGTAAGCTAAATGCTTTTCATCCACTACCTTGTGAAATCTTTCCAGCAACTCTGCAATATGCAGTTTTAATCCTATTTTTATGGATGAAATTTGTACTTAGGTGAACAATTGGCCAACAATACACTAAGCTAGTAAGCAGAAGAACCAAGATTTGAAATCAGACAGGTTGGCTTCAAATTACTGTGCTATTCTACCTCATTATTACTTTTCTGCAGGAAAGGAATTTGTGTACATTACTCTTACTTGGTATATAAAAACCAGAAAGGAATTTAAAAATTTAATGTTGCATTTTGTAATTTTAAAATATCTGTTCCCTGTGAAATGCTCCTCTATTCCCTTATTTATGCCCCACCCCACCCCCAGTATTTGAACATATTTAAGAAATGCAGTTCTCCCGTAAGCAAGCTCAGTCAGTATCCTATGCAGTATTAGCCCTCCAGTGTGGTTTGCAAGAACACGTAGTTCAGAATTTTGAGACTGTGGACTCTCTAACTTGCAGCAAGCAATACTGTAACCACAGGCCGTCACTCACAGCGGCTCTTTTCATCAGTATTCTGCCCTGGAAGAGTTCTGGGTAAGGTCTTCATTCAGGTCAAGGCTTTGCTCCGGAGTGAAATGGAATAAATAAGGACGTCTTCCCAGAAGCCATGTGTGGGGTCATTTTGGACGCTGGAGAATTTCCAGTAAGGAAGAGAATCAAGGGGTCAGAATAAAATTTTTACAGGCCAACCTGGAACAAATCACATCCTTTATTTTTTAATGGACTTAGACATTTACAATTGATCTTTGACCTCTTGGTACAACTAGATATGTAGCCTGGTTGGCTTTTCTAAATGGGAGATCTTTATTTTTATACTTTGAGTTGTGTCTTTTGAGAATAACTTTGCCTAGGAATATATAATGTAGGAAGAATTAACTATTTTTTTTAGTTTTGGGGTTTTATAATTTATTTAAGAAATTAGAGCTCAGAAACATAAACTCCTGGGAACTTTTACAAATACTTTTAATTTGAAAATATAATGTATTCATTTCCAAAAGCTACTACAATAAAATATCCCATACTAGATTGCTTAGAATAACAGAAATCTATTCTCACATAGCTCTGGATACCAGAAACTCTGGAATTAAAATGAGGACAAGGTCAGTTTCTTCTCAGAGCTTTGAAGAAGCATCTATCTCCACCTCTGTCGAAGATGTTACTGATGACCACTAATTCTTGCTATTCCTTTGCTTGTACACTTGTCACTTCATGCTCTGCCATGGTCATTCCATGGCAGCCTCCCTGTGTCTGTCTGCACATGTGGTCATCTTCTTCAGAACTCTAGTCAGAATACTGCAGTAAGGACTCACCTATCCTTGTACAACCTCAGCTTTATGTAAGTAATTATTTTTACAACAATCCGATTTCCAAACAAATTTACATAATGATGACTTGGAGATTAGGAATTCAATGTAAACATAGGTCTTTTTCATTGAGGAGGCATACAACATATATGAGAATAGTTTAGAAACATATGTAGATATGGTTTTAAAATTATTGTAAAGTTACCACCCATGTAATCACATATGAGGTTAAGAAATAAAATACTTCTAGACACAGAACAACACTCCACTCTCCTGCCATCTCCACCATCACAACTCCAGACTGACAGAGAAAACCGTTATCAGGTAATTAGGCCTATTCAGAAAATCGGATCTCTGCATTTCTATTTTGTTTGATTACTTTTGTACATATGTGTAAACGAGTTCAGTTTTGTTAATTTTGAACTTTGTATAATTAGAATCATAAGTACATACTCCTTAATGATTTGTTCCATCATTCAATATTATATTGGTGTAAACAACCTTTATTATAATGTGAAGTGTTTGTGCCTTTTATTATGTTCCATCCCTATTTGATGGACCTTTCCAATCTCAGGCTACTCCAGACACTGTTGTTGGAATTAGTCTATTATGTTCTTGTACCTCGGTGTGCATGTGCAAGAGTTTCTCATGTAGCTTATGGCTATGGGTTATGTAACTCATGAGTTACAAGACTGTAGCATCTTTGTGTATGAACAGCTTCAATTTCATTAAATAGAGTTAAGATAGATTGTTGAAGCAGATTATAAGCTGATTCTGTAAATGTGAAAGTCTAACTTGGCTCAGAGGCCTGATAGCCTTAAAGATGAACTATAACCTAGTTGTTTTTTAAAAAACGATTTTTAAGTGCTTATAATCTGGACCTTAATTTTAGCTACACATTAATATAGGAAGACTTGGTACTACATAATGGAGTCTTCCATATGGAAATATGTTCTGTTTTTTTAAAGATGTTTCCTTACATACATATCTCAAAACATGTTTGCAGGAATTTTTATCCTAGGTAAGCCAAATGTATATTGAACTCATGACGGATATACTGCATTTGCTCGGAAGTCTGCCATTGCATCTAACAAGACAGATAAAAATTTAAATGTGTTCCTTATGATAAAGTACAAGGAATTTGCACATTATACCTGTGGGCTCAGATGACTGAGCTGTGGTGATTTAGTCAAGAAATTAGAGCTCAGAAACATAAATTGCTAGGACCTTATATAAGTATTTTCTAATGTGAAAATATGATCTATTAGTTTCTCAAAGCTACTATAATTACATATCTAATACTAGGTTATTTGGTAACACAGAAATTTATTCTCCCACAATCTCTGGAGACTGGAAATCTGAAATTCAGTTATCAACAGGGTCAGTTTTTTTCTAAGGGCTTTGAGAGAGAATCTGTCTTCACCTCTCTTAGTTTCTGGTCAGGGCCACTAATCTTTGGTGTTTGTTGGCTTGTAGACATGTCATTCTAGTCTCTACTATCCTTATGTGGCATTCTTCCCATGTCTGTGTGTCTTCACATTGTCAGCCTCTTCTAAGAATACCAATCATAACACAATAGGGATCCATTGCTCTAGTACAACCTTAGTATTAGTATTATTGCTGATCCTGGGGCTTAACTTCAGGGCCTGGGCTCTGTACCTGAGCCTCCCTGTGCTCAAGGGTACTTCAGCACCACTTCCAGCTTTTTCTGAGTAGTTTATCAGAGATAAGAGTGTCACCGACTTTTCTTTCTTTTTTTTTCTTTTCTTTCTTTTATTTTATGGCCGGTTGTGGTGCTTGAACTCTGGGCTTGGACACTGTCCCTGAGCTCTTCAACTCAAGGCAAGTGCTCTACCACTTGAGCCACAGAGCCACTTCCAGTTTTCTGGTGGTTAATTGGAGATTAGAGTCTCACGGACTTTCCTGTCTGGGCTGGCTTTGAATCATGATCCTCAGATCTCAGCCTCCTGAGTAGTTAGGATTACAGGTGTGAGCCACCAGCACCTAGCTCAATATATTTTTCTATAGCTATAGACCAAACAGTTAAGATAAAAGAACCGCACTCAAACACATGGGATCTGGCTATGAAGAAAGAGCCCAGGCTCCAAGGAAGATAGCTGTGAGAAATATCCTGAAATTAGGATTGCAGACTTTAACACAATAATATTAATAGTACATGTTCCATTTCTGCCATAGTGTCTTGTCATTATCTCCAAGACAGGTGATCATCAACCTTAGATAGACATCGGAGGCTGGTTGAGACCTCCTGACAATTTGTACCGTGGCTCCTCCTGCTGGGCCTTGATACTTTCTACAGGGCCCAGCAGTCATACTCCAAAGCCTAAGCTTTGTCCAAACCTGTCAAATCCAGACCTCTGTCACTGCCTGTGTCTTCCCAAACTCAAGGACTACAGTCCCACTTTGTATTCTAAACCAGATCCTCTCTCCTCTCCCTGAAGAGTTTATAGAAAGGGAGATGGTGCTGAAATGGACAACGAGCCCAAGTCAGTGTTTCTCAACACTCTAAGAATTAGATGTTCCCTTTCAACTTCTGCAGAGACATTCGTACATAATATAATCTATTATAGTATTAACACAGGTGAACACACTCAGGAGTCCAGAAAGGATTTTGTACAATTGACTAATATAAGGTAGAAGGTTAGAGTCTCCATTATGCTGCCTATATTATCTGAGATGTTTTACCATAATTAGTTTAGACGTGAAGTTCATCAACTTGAAATACACCTGTCTTCGTTTAAAGGCTGACATAGGTCTCAGTGTAGGTGAAAGGCAGCATGCTTGTTCCCTTACGAAAATGTTAATAAAGTCTGATATTTTGAGCACTCTCCAAGAATTTTATATATATTGTCTCACTTATTATTAACAGTAAGCATTCTCTTGAAGTATCTATTATTCAAAGGTTAGAGCTCTCTTTTCCTATTCAGACCTTTTCATTTCCTGCATGTTCTGGAATTGTTTCTCAAGTAGGCTTCTTTGTCAAGGATGCAATTTTGTAGAGTGTCAAGTTTGTTATTAACTGTCACCAAAGCATATTTTCAGTTGGCTGCTTTGTTCTTGTTTCAATTTTGACCTTTCTGTCTACAATCTAAAGCAAATATATTTTCTTGTATCTTCCATAGTCTTGTCTTAAATGAAATCTTAAATGAAATACCATTTTCCTTAAGGTCTTATTTCTCGAATACTCACATTGTCTCTATAGTCTGAAGTTGGGCACTACTTTCTTCTAGATCAACAAGAACAGTTCCTTCCTTCCCTGGGGTACTTCATCCTTTAAAGTGCTTGTTATCTGATTAATATTGATCCTTTTGCATATAGGGACTCTGCCATTTTCAGCGACGACGAGGGTATTTTGGTCCATCTTTTATCCACATCCTGACAGTGTCCACAAAGTCCCTAGGAATTTGCCACCAGACATGCTTATACTCCACTTCCCAAATCCTCAGGAGAAAGTCTCAGTATCATTACCAAAAGTCTTTTGGGACTTTCTGCATATATTTTCTGTTAAAGGCCTATACATCTCTATTCTGAAAGACTAAGAATTACTGGCTCTAGTTACCCAGTTATATTTTCATGTTACACTTAGCACAATCATTCAACACGTCCTCAACGAACTAATGTGCCATATTTTCTCCTTGAGCTAGGATTTCATCAGGATAAACCAAGTACACTATTGTAATGACATTCAAATATCAGAAGGTCTAAGTGAAAGTTTCTTCCCCATTATCCCCCATTATACATGCGGTAGTCTCAGGTTGTCATTCAGAGAACTAAATGTCCTCTCAGTAACGCTGGTAGACTGTTGCATCTTGCAACTAAGCCATTTCTACCTGTGTGTGTGTGTTTTTTTCAGCCATCAGGACATCAAAGGGAACAATAACCTAAAATTCTACATGAGCTTTCATTGTGACCTGGAAAGTGACTCACAACTTCCGTTGACATGTCATCAGCTAGGAAAGTTACATGCCTGAGGATGTGCAAGAGAACTAGAAAGTGTGAACTTCCATACCCTGAGAGGGCAAGAGACTAAATGTTGTGGAACTCTAGGTATTTCTACCATGGCCAAATCAAATTGACTTTCTCTGACTTATAGATAAACATACAGTGCTAACTGAGTCAACTCTTATCTTTACCTCCTCTCTTTTATTTTTTTTTTTTGGGGGGGGAAGTGTCTTCTCCAATTCAAGATTAATGTCTCTTCCTATTGGATCCAATACCCAGCAGTAGACAGCGCCCATACAAATTTCCCTATGCTATATATCTATGATCTCCCTTCCCATGAACTACTTGCCCTCCTTCTATAAGCATTCTTTATTAAGTGTATTTTTTCCAGTACAGGGTCTTGAACTCAGGGCTTAACAGTCTCACTCAGCTTTTTCACTCAGGGCTAGTGCTCTACCACTTGAACCACAAACTCCACTTTCAGCTTTTTACTGGTTATTTGGAGATTAGAATATACAATATTTGTCTTCCAAGGCTATTTCTAAACCTTGATGATCAGATCTCAGCCTCCTAATTAGCTAGGATTATAGGCAGGAGCCACTAGTGCCACCTGCCTCAATGTCAAGCCTTTTCCAAATGTTTTAATTTTGGCACTCTTGGGGTTTGAACTGATTACTAGGCAACCACTCTGCCACTGGAGTTATACTCTCAGCCTATCAACATTTCTAACTACCCCTGGTTTTCTTTGAAGACTTTTTGGACAAACTTCTTAAAAGTGTATATATTGCCTTCTGTATCTACTTTCTCACATCAAAATCTCCCACACTCTCTAACTGGAACTACCATGACAAAGGTTGCACCCACCACCACTTTTCAACAACACCTTCTCTGCTACCTCCACCAGTGTCACTGATTCTTCTCTTGAAATTCAACATTTCTCATCTTCTTGTTCCTGCTTGGCTATTTCTCAATGACTTTCCTTAAAAGTCCTCTTCATTTTCCACATGTTCTCTTCATTTCAAACATGATTGTGTTTCACTCTGGCCATCATTTGTTCCAGGGAAACGTTCTTGAGCAATCTTAACTACTCATTTCATTTTTACCTATGAACAAACAACTCAACATTTCATGAACATGTATCCATCCGATAAGGGATTCTTGCCAGAATATGTCAAGAACTAGGCAGCTGGTGAGCTTGAGGAGAGGACAGAAACAGTGTCACAATAATCTGCTAAATTTGAAACAATAGTTAAAAATCCAGGGAGACAAATTGTGCAGAGTGTGATGGATGGGTCTGAGGTTCAGCCTGGAGTCACATACCTGGTGTGAATACCACTTGATGATATTTGAGCCATGAGATCACCCAGATGTAAGTTTAGATCAGGAGAACCATGAGATACAAAGACACTCCCATAAGACTGAGAAAAGGCCAATGAAGGAAGAAGAAAACAATTTGGCTGTATGAAGACTAGCTAAATCAAATTCTTTCTATTCTCATAGCAACTCTCTGCTTCATTAACAGCTACCTGTAGGTTGATTTTTTTTTCCATATTGAAAACAGGAAGCAAATACCACAAACTCTTTCCCTGTGTCTCCTGAAGCAAATATTTTTTCCTATCACAGCTTATCTGCCAACTCCCCAGAACGCTATTTCTCATCCCCTGGGAGACAGATGTGTCTCCCAGATGTGTCTCCCATGTTTATTTATCATTTTGTTTATTTTAAAGTTACTGAACCTTAAAGACAAGATGTTTTCCTAGATATGTTATTGGAGAACACAGAGGTGTAGCCACTGAGCTTAGTCACCTTACATTTATTTATTTAGTTATTTTGTAAAAAAAAAAAATCTTTTTAATTCCAGAAAATGTTGATTAAAATTTAGAAAAGTAACTGTAGATAAGCCTGAATAACTGTAGATAAGCCTGAATATGACTCTGGAAAATGGACCATTTAGCTTTTTTTGTACTAATCTCGTTGGACCCCTGGAGTCAGATCGTATCTTACAGCTGGAATGGTATAGGAAATGAATACCATTGTTGTCATTCGGCTGAGGAAAAGGACAGTCCTGGGGAGGAAGAAATAAGCTATGAATTTGGAGAAAGTAAATAAGGACTTCTTGCTCAACCTAGGAACAAAATTCTGTTTGTTGTGGGGTCAGACATAGAGGAATCCTGGCCTAGTCCTGGCTACACAGATAAGAACAGGACAAAAATAAGACAGGAAGATGACTTGGTATGAGTGGGGAATTAAGATGGCAGAAACAATCACAGAAGAAGGAATTGGTTCAGTCACAATACTCTCTCTTTTCCAGTTGCAGCTGCTATAATGATAAAGCTCATCTCTGGTGAAGCTAGTGTCCTTGACCTTAAATGAGGAGGTCATCTATCCAAAGAGAACACCTGTGTCCTTCCTATATCATTGGCATATACAAAGAACCTTTGCTAAAATCACATGAATGTAAAGAGAAGCTGTTTGGGTATGGGACCAGCAGGGAGGGGAGGGGGGAGAGAGAAGAGAAGGTGATAGGGAAATATGACTAATGTATCTCATAGACATGTAGGAAAATAGAATAATGAAACACATTAAACATTGTAAGAAGGAAGGGAACAGAGGATCAGAAAGAGCACTAGAGAAGGTGAATTTGAACATAGGGTGTTATATGTATGGATGGAAATATCACAAGAAAATCCTTTGGTATAATAACCCTAAGAAAAAATATGCTTAACAGAGTTTAAGTCTCTGTTGGAGTGCATAGGAGGAGAGAGGTCTTGGGGAAAGGCTTCCTGCTAATATGCATTTGGGGGATTATGTTACATCAGGGCTGCCTGTTGTGTGCCCATAGTGTCTGTATTCCCAGCTGGTGAAGCTAGACATACAAGGAAGTTTAGAATAGCCTCAGAGATGGAGGAAAGATGAAGACTGTCTCAGAGTTCTGCAGGTCAGAAATCTGACACAGATCTCAGTAGACATGGTGCTTGATTTTATGTGTCAACTTCACTGCTCCTATATTGGATGAAATATTTTTCCAGGGACTTGGTAAAGTGATACACACCTGTAATCTCAGCTAGGTAGGAAGTAGAAGTAGGAGATTCATAATCTGATTCCATCCCTGGCAAAAAGTTCTCTGAAAAATAAACTCAAAGCAAAAAGAAGTGGGGACCTGGCTCAAATAGTAGAGTTCTTGCCTAACAAGTACAAGATCCTCAGTTGGGCATAAATGAGGGGGAAATAAAAAGAAAATTCTAGAAATTTCTGTGAAGGTGTTTGTTGGGTGAGATTCACATTTGAACCCAGTAGATTACCTTTCCTAAAATGCTGGGCTTTATCTAATCAGCTGAAGACCTTAACAGAACAAAGAATGATCTCTGACAGACAAGACTTCAACTGCTCTGTCTTGTCCTCCTTCCATCGAACGCCAAAAGAAAGAGTGATTTACAAAATGCTTCATGCAGCTCTTGCTGTACCAAAAGAGGCTCTTCTCCCACCAAATTCACTCTTCTAAGCCGGCATTTCCCAAACTCTGTTCTGTGACATATGTGTCTTAAAAGAAAAGCTCTGTGGTAAGATAAACAAGCAGATTCTCTGACATTCTGTATATATACAATAGAAAACAACATGCACATGGTTCTCAAATAAGAAAATCTAATTTTAAATGAATGTCCTCAAACCTATTGGACCAAGAACTCTCTCATTTTTAAAACAAATGTTCATTAATACGAACAGAATCAATGTTTAATATAATCAAAGTATTGGGGAGATGTATTACCAGACCAAACACAAACAAATAATGCCCCACAGCCCCAGGGTGGGGAAAAGAAAGAGCCAGTCATGAGCCTTGAGCGTCAATGGACTTTCCAAATGGAGTCCTCAGGTTATTAAGTGGCCCCATCTAGGAGGTGAGGGAGGAATCTCAAAGGAGTTTCCACTCAAGTTGTCTTACTTTCCAAAGCTGGTGAATGGAAGAGTCTCTTACTCCGGAACTTAGGTACTGAAGGAACCACTTGGAGCTCACATTTTCACATCAAGCTAGGCCGACATGAATCCAGTCACCTGCCCTGCTCTGATCTATGCTTTCTCTTCATCAAAGGCTGTGAATAAAGCATTCTAGACAACCAAAGAGTTCAGATTCACTGACTGACATTTTGAGTGTACACAGTAGAGGCAACAAATAAATAAATAAATAAATCCCGGAATAGGGCAGCAGTAACGTCACAGGACAGGCCCAAGACTCATTTCGTCTTGTAGGCCAGACAATCTCTAGTAAAAGTGAGGCAGCACCACCTAGTGGATAAAATCGGTACTCTTCATTGAGAGCAATCAACAACTAAAATCCAGCTTCGACAACTACCTACCACATGCTCCGCGCTTTAATATGCAAATGAGGGTAGCAGTTTTAACTTCAGGGCATAATTGTAAAGATTAAAGTGAGCATGGCATTACCAAGTATGAAGCCCTGCCTCTTTCCTCAGGGATCTCCTGACCTAACCTGGGTTACAGACGTGAATTTGTTTCCTACTATAGTTCTTTGGTTGGTGTGATGCTCTTCATTAAAAAATATTTCAGTCCTATAATAATTCAGTCCTATAATCCTACCTACTCAAGAGTCTGAGATCTGATTATTACAGTTCAAAGTGTCAACCTGAACAGAACAGTCTAAGAAACATTTTTCCAAGTAATTAGCAAAAATGCCAACTGGAGGTATGCTTCAAGTGGTAGAGGGCCATCCATGAAAGAAAGAGCCAAGTGAGATCTCAATGCCCTGAGTTCAAGGTCTGGTACCACAGAGAGGAGAGAGAGAGAGAGAGAGAGAGAGAGAGAGAGAGAGACAGACAGACAGACAGACAGACAGACAGACAGACAGACAGAGAGAGAGAGAGAGAGAGAGAGAGAGAGAGAGAGAGAGAGAGAGAGAGAGAGAGAGAGAGAGAGAGAATAACATTTCTGAGGGCTACTACCCTTCTATGCCAAAAAGTATATAAAGGCTAGGAATACTAGGCAGGCTCCAGAGGTTTGTTTTCAGGAGTCTCCCTTACTGTACATGCTAAAAGTAGTCACCACTCAGTGGCTGTCATGGATACTGGATAATACTTCTTCTGACTGCCAGGCATGTTTTCTCTCAGAAAAGAGAAGGGTCCACTCTTAATCCATTCCTATTGACCTACTAACAGTATAAACTTTTAAAAAGCTGGCTTAGGCTTGGTTTTCTTGCCTCATTTCTGATGTTTTTTGCATCTTCTATATGCGTGTGTTTCCTTGGTTTGCTTAATGGAAATCTGTGATTGGAGCCTCAGGCTCTTGTCTGATTTAACCATTACCTCTAATCCTGGACCCTTGAGTTCCTTCTAAAATTGTTTAGATTATCTCTAAAAGTTATTACTTAGGGAGGTTACAGAGAAAACACTCCATTTCTGTTTCTCAACTTAATATATTTTTGTGAAACGGTGTTTAAAATGTTCAGAGGATAATAAGATCTAGGATTCTCTAAGCAAGAAGGAAAAATAAAATGAGAGAGAAGTGCTGATAGGAAAAAAAATGAAGAAGTACAGGCTCAAGGAAATGTCATCCTTTAATTTCCACTTTCATATGCTTGTAGTTATAAAATAAAGATGGCACACCTAGGCTAAAAACTCAGCACACATGTCACACGTATGGTTCTTGCTAAAGGGACATGAAACCAATAAAGTCAGTTGAGAAAAGGAAGTCTGTAATACTGATGGGGGGGAAAGGGGTGAGTAAAAAGTTGTCATTATTACTTCCGCTGTGAAAACCTCTTAGGAATAGTCTGGACATGGTTAAGCAATTTAAATGGGAGAAAATAGACCATAATAGTCTTACCGGTAAAGCGAGATGAAGAAAAAGGAAAAGAAAAACTGTTTAGTGACTGGGACATTTAACTTGCTTGCCCCTAGCTATTCCTATTATTTTACACCTTGCTATATCCCACTGCTGGAGGTAAAAATTAGAATTGATCAAAGTAGTGCTTTTAATTAAAGAGTTTAATTTTAAGGAAAAGGAATGAATGGAATGTTTAATATATCTTCTTCAATTACTTATCTCCACTGATTTGCCTTGGAGAAATTCAGAAAATCCAAACAGAGGTTTTGTGCTGTTGAAGAAGAAAACTTAGCTTCCAGGCTGAGAGGCTGCCTTCCTTACGCTAGGGAATTGCAGAGTGGGGAGAAATGATAGTGGGGTGGGAATATATTTTGAAAGAAACCTGGGATGTTTTCCACGTTTTTAATTAAACATATATTTATATATTCAGCTGCCTTCCCTTAATTTTGTTAGAACCTGTAAAAACATCTCACAGGATGAATTGTTTCAAGCTGATGGGACTTCCCTCTCCTATTGTGTCACCCGAACACTAACTCTTCTTCTACATTTTTTAATCAGTAAAATGTCTCAGAAGGCTGTTCAGTGTGCAATTTCCAGCAAGACAGCAAGATCATCATGAACTCCAACCAAACAGAAACAGCTTGCTCACAGTGTGACAGGCTGTGTGAACCGAGACTTCATTGAAGTTCTCTGAGTTTCTGATGCCACATCTATAAAAATGTCAACAACGTGTTCCTTACTTGGTTGTTGCTGAGATTAAAACATTTTGTTTTAACACACCTGATCTATCCTCACGGTGGACATTTAATATATGTTATTTTCCCTCCCATTCTCCTCTTCATATACATTTTTTACTGGGAACATCAATTTCCTGTATATGTGGAGCTGATACTGCTAACTTTATTAAGCTAGATTTTTCCATTAAGCATTTATCCTTATTCATTAGCTTGGAGGACTGGTGCACAGAGATATTAAATTATTTACTCAAGTTTAATGAATGAAATTGAAAACCTTTTTCCCCTGCTTAACATGAATGTGCCCTTTTCAGTATGCAGAGCTTTGTTGCATTTATTCAGAAGCTATTGCTAAGTGCTTAGTTTGGAACACAGGATTAATGAGCCTGGAGACATGGCGTTGGTCACCATGACAACCAAACTAGCTTTGCTCTGCTGCAAGCTCAAACAACAGATGCAGGATGTTTAACTCTGGCCTGCAGTATATAGCTGCAGTATAGAGGTGTTTTTTTTTCCATATATCTGACTCCCCATTGCTGTGTCCAATTACTCCTTAATTCCCTGGGAAAGATAAATAAATAAAAGAACACCCCTGTTGCTTTAGGGCTCTGCTTTTTTTTTTTCTTCAGCTATACCACCAAGCCTCCTTCCAGAATACATTTATCTCTCCATCAGCTCCTGAAAATTGTGGCATCTGATTCACATTCTACTTCTGAATACCAACCCCTGCCATTCTTGTGGGTATGGATGAAGACCCAATACCCTGGGATTTCATTCTCTTCAGTGACTTGCTCCTCTAGCCCAACTTTGTGACTCACACCACGATCACGTCAGGACTAAGGCATTACCTGAAACTTAGGAGTCTCCAAAAATCACTCATTTATACACCCAGTTCTCTGCTCATCCCCTTATGCCTTTTAGCTTGCTTGCTACATTCATTCTGTGAATTTCTCTGTGTGGTCTCTGACCTTCCTCTCCCCACCCACATCCAGTTGTTCCATATGCCATCATTTCAAAAACCCTACTGCTAAAACCTTCGCCTCCTTCTATTTCCTCATAAATGTATCAGTGCTAAGAGTGACCTTAATCGTGAGGGAACCTAATTATCTACGGTCTCAGTCAGTGCACTCAAGCGACTGGGTGCTACAGCTGTACAAAGACTGCTCTCATCACAAAGTCAGTTATGAAAACCCCAGAACACTCAGCAATCCAATGCTTCTTTTCCTCACTTATTTCCTAGTGGTCTAGAGTAACTATTTCAAACTGCTTTCTTTCTTCAAGTCTTTAATCCTTTCCTTATCCAATATCCTCCTGTTTTGCTTTACATGGTAAATGCTCTCCCTTCAAATGGAGACTTTCTCAAAGCTCTATTTCTTTACCTATTTTCTTCCCTTTGCCTCTGGCTATAACAAAACTGGGAATCTGCTCTCTAGTATCTATTTCCCAAGATTCACAGAATCCTGACACCATAAACAATGCCTCCTCTCTCCTCTCTTCAATCTATGCCCTCTAAGTCAATTTTCCATCCATTTTTGAATTAAACTTATAGGCAGACACTAATCAAATAATCAAACAAATAAAGCCTAAGTGTGAAAAAGGAAGACTATAATGTACTCTCAAAGTATAGTCATTAAAGGAGTTCAGGAAGAATGGTCTTCCGAAATGAAGTCTAAACTTAAATCCTTTATAGGAGCAGATTTTGGTTTACCAAAGAAAAGACAGTAAAACACTCTAGACAGCAGCAATATTGTATTCACATTCTGTCTTTGTTCCATACCTCAATACCTGGAATATCAGCAATCCGGCCTTAAGTCTAATCAGTTTTATTTTCTTTTGAGACATTGACTATCATTCTTTTTTTAAAAAAATCAATAAATTAAATAAACAAATAAGTCTCAAGTGATTATGTCAAAGATTTCCCAGATGAAGAACCTATTCAACAAACTTGGCCATTCCACCTTAGGCACAAGCAGATAGCCAAGCATTATAAAACAGGTCAGGAAAGCTTAAAATGTAATAGATAGGCATAATAAAAACAAAGAATCACAAAGGAGAGCATAAAGATAAATGTAAAACAGGAAAGACACAGTAGAGTAATTAGAGGAACTATCCAGGAGGTCTGATATTCAAATAAGACAGCAGAGGGAAATCAAAAGAAAAGAATTTGTGCAGAACGTAATTCAGGAATATGTCTGGGAATTGATAGACAAACGTTTGGGGGGATTGAACAGGCCAGGACAGTGGAGGAAAATAAACTCACCAAGGCAGAT
Source organism: Dipodomys merriami (assembly GCF_024711535.1). NCBI lineage: Eukaryota > Metazoa > Chordata > Mammalia > Rodentia > Heteromyidae > Dipodomys > Dipodomys merriami. Next base: position 43,257,304 of record NW_027206068.1, on the reverse strand, counting down.
GGATCCATGTGGAAGTTCAGAACATGCAAGAGGAAAAGAAAACTCGAAGTTCCCCAGGGAGTAAGATAATAGGTTACACATAAAGATAGAGGAAATAAAAACAGCTTCAGATTTTCCAACTGCAATGTTGGAAAACTAGAAGCAATGATGCAGGGCTCCATGTGAGAAAAAAACAAAACAAAACGTGAATTTAGACTTCTGTGCCAATCAAGGCAAAATCCATGCACTGCTTGCTCCACATGTGTAGTCTCAATTTAAGAAGACTTGAGATGTTGGGAAAAAAAATTCAGCATAGAAGACAGGAAAAAAGAATGTCTGGAATAATATGGAAAAAGGATTCCAGGGTGAAAGTAGTGTACTAGAAGTGGGGGTCTGAAGGTTCCAGAAAAGACTTCAAAAAAAAAATGAAGCTGATAGACACTCATTTATTGTTTTGTTTTTTAAAAATATTTAAAGTATTTAAATATTTCTTTTTTAAGGAAATATTTTTAAGGTAAAATATGGTAGAGATAGATATAGATGAATATCTGTCTACAGATATGCACTTATTCATATGTGTATATATAAAGATAGAGAAATATATGGAGGATATTGTAAAGGGAGGACATATACTTTTACTTTTTTAGTTTTCTTATCTTTCAATCGCTTTCTAAAGGGGGAGTTGGACATCTTAAAAGATGTCAAACATTGGCAAATGTTTTAAAGTTAAAAATAGCAATGAGTACATAGAAAATAAGCAAAAAAGAAATGGAAATAAAATAAATCAAAATAAATAAATAAATCAAGCAGAGAAAACAGGCCACTGTCATCCTTGTCATCCTGATTTGCTGTAAGTGTCCTAGTTATGATGTAAGTGTGCTGTGGGGCTGGGGAGTGAGAACAATCCTGAGTGATGGCGGGAAATGAGTCAGGTGCTCCTCTTTGCACTTCAGCCAAACAACTCATTAACAAACATTGTTTAGATTGCTATTTTGTCTTTTCCCTTTTCTATGCATAGTTGGTCTAAATATCCAACAAATCTGATTAAGCAAATAAATAGTTGCCCCTGAGGAGGTAATAATTGAGTACTATATTTTTCATAATCAACCTGAAGTGTCTTACCGTTTTACTATCTTTCAAACAGTTCTATATATCTCCTACCTCTTTTATTGAGCATATTTTTAACAACTCTTGAGTTTCCCATGATAAAATTTATCTTTTTATACATTTCAGTCACTGCTTTTTTCTAATAGGCAGAAATGCAATTTTTTTTGTCCATTGATCTTAAATCAAGTGTTTCTGCAATATTCAATGGCAAATTCTAACTATCTGAGGATAGGTTTTCTTGAGGGTTTTTTTTTCTGTCGACAAATGTATTATGTAAAACAATGGCAGTATTTGCTTATTTCTTTCCACTCTTCTTCATACATTATTTATTTCTCCTTTCTCTTTGTATGGGTAAGGACCTCCGGATAGGGCTAAAGGGACCCAGTGAGAGTGGTGGCCAGCTTTTGTTCATCCCTGACCCTAACAGGGATGCTTTGAACATTCTACCACTAAACAGACCATAAGCCTTTCCCCAACACTCCCCAACACTGCTCGAGGCTGCTTGTGTTTTATAAAGTGTAGGATGATTTCTTGCTTGGGCCACTCTCTAAGAGTTACAACGAAAAAAAAAACAAACAAAACTGCTGTCTGTCAGGGTATAAATGAAATATGGCCTCCAAACTAATTTCAAGTTTTCTCATTCATTGCAGAATGACTGGAGAGACAGAGCTTCTAGAAAACTCAGTGACCAGAAGACAAAGCTTTTAGGAGGCATTTTCTGCTAGCTGAAAGTGTCTGAACAGGGAAAGGTCAGCAGTTCCCATTGCTTACAATTGCTGATTACTGTGTCTTCCTGTGTGTAGCAAGGAAGTCTCACTTTTAAGTTATATAATGAAATGCAATTTTGTTTAAAGTTAATTTTAATAAGGAATAGCAACTTGAAGACAAAAATCCAAATCCTGAGAGATGTAGCAGAAATCAGGGTGATTTTCAAATGAATTAGATGATCAGACTTGGGCTATGCCAATATATAACACAAGAATGAAAAAAATGGAAAGCAATGAGATGGTCTGTCCAACAGGCAGATCTATTTCTTGATTAAAGTGAAGGCCAGTGACATCTTGCCTTATTATACCGCTTCATTGAACAAGGAATTTCCTAACATGCTGTATGACTGTGTCACTGTCATACTAAGTAACAGAGGACAGTCTTTTAAAGGGCATGGTTTTACCCGGATCCTACATTCTATAGAAAACATTTGAATTTTTATGGCTTTTTCTGCAGTAACAGTTTTTCCTCCTACTGTCAGGATTTGCTTCATGCAGAGTAAAGCAAGCAGCTTTCATTTTCTTCTTACAAAAAGGAAGAGGTAGAATAATAATATGCAGCTTAGCAGCCCACTAACCCTGACCTGACTCTTCCGTGCTAGGAGATGCAGGATGCAAAGAGAGAGAGGTTTGCACTGAGGTAAACAAGCCCTCGTTACTGATTGCCATTATACTAATACCAAAGGAAACAAAGGCCAGAAAATGGGGGGTGTTAAGTAGAAAAGAAAACAGAAAAATAGCAGACACATCCAGCAAGGGGACAAAGCAGGCTGTGCAACACTGACAAAATAGGAGAAAAAATCCTTTAAGAGAAAATTGCATGCAATTTTTTGGACTCAATTAGCCTTTTCCACAAAGAGCACTTTTCTACAAAGAGCCCATTAAAGAGCAAATGAAATTACATCAGTTTTCAGTTGCCATGGCATTGCTTCTTCTTCTAATGGACCTCTCTGGTCCTGAGTTTAATGTTAGCCTGGCTTATTTTCTTTGTCTGTGTGCTGTCTCAGTTCCTTCTGTCCAGCCACCAAGTGATGTATATGATTTCTCCCCCAAGGTGCCTATGACATGATCCCAGAGAAAATTCAGTCCTTGGCTCTATTACCAAACTGGAAACATGAAACTGGCCGCCAACCTAACGGTCTCCATTCATTCACTAGATGACATAAAACTCTATTCATGTTCTCAGGACTCCTGAAGTCCCTGAAAGGCCAGTCAGGAATTGTGACCCACGATTTTGCTTTTCTATTGATTCCTATTTGCCAAGTACCATTTATACAAACATATATATATATATATATATATATATGTATTCCATACATATTAGACATGTGTATAAATATATACATTTCTACAAATAAATAACTTAAGTAAAAGATTTACCTTTATGAAACTAGGTAGAGTTAAACATAAGCTATGCTATAAAATATGATTGTTTTAAGTATTACTGAAGTATTATTTTTTGATATTCATAGTCATGTACAAGGTTTAGAAAAATGAATCCATCCTGTTAATACTCTTCTCATTAAAATGTGTTCATGTCAACCATCAATTTTATATCCTTTTGCAGGTACTGAGAATTGAACTCAGGGCCTCATGGTCTGCCACTTGAGCCACACCTTGGTCTTTCTTTTATGTACTTTGTTTTGTACAAAGGCTTTACACTTTTGCAGAGAGGTAACTTCCAGTGGAAAACTTCCTATCTGTACTTCCTACTTAGTTGGGATTACAAGTGTGTACACTCATACTGTGCCTTCCATGAACAACATTATTACTTTTAACAACAATTATTAACAACATTATTTTGAATACCTGTATGATTTGAAAATAGTACAATTTAAAGTTTTATTAGATATATGCATATTTCATTTTTTTCAGTAATATTGGTGACTGTACAACATAAATTTTCTAGGAGAAAATGTTATTACCTGATATAGGAAAAGATTTCTTCAAACATAAAGGGCAAAGGAAATAGTATGGCAATTATAGTCATCAAAGTTGAAAAATCACTGGTAAGAAAATGAAAAGGAAAGCAAGCTACATATTTAAGAAAGGATTAGTATCTAGAATATGTAAAGACAAGTATGTAAACAGTATATGTGTAACTATATCTATGAACAATAATATGTAAACCTTTCGATAATATGAAATCAAATAACCTATTTAAGAAAAAAAAAAAGCTGGGTGCTGGTATAATCCCAGCTACTCGAGAGGCTGAGATCTGAGGATTTTGGTTCCAAGTCAACCAGGGCAGAGACTCATATCCAGTGAACCACCAGAAAATTGGAAGTAGAGCTGTGGCTCAAAGTGGTAGAGCACTAGCCTTGAGCAAAATTGCTCAGGGACAGTGCCCAAGCCCTGGGTTCAATACCCACGAGTGACAAAAGAAAAAAGCAAATAAGAAAGACATGCACAGCAAAGTAAATATCTCTGTTGGCAAATAAATACATGAAAATATATCGTAGGGAAATTCTATCTGAAAACACAATGTGACATTAGTTATAGCTATTAGATGGCTACAAAAAATTAAATATCTTCACATATTTGATTTGTGAAATGATGGGGACCAACTGGTGTTTTCACACATTGTTGGTGGAAATACAAATTTGTATAGCCACTTTTTATTGTAGTGTCTTCTAAATTAACCATTCATCACATCATCTCATGGGTATTTGCCCTAAATAAATAAGGCATATCCATATAACATTCTGTATGTAAATGTTAATATCTGTATTTTTTTTCTCTTGTTTTCAGAATTGATAAGAATTAGGGAGATCCCAAGTGGCCCTCTATTGGCAAGTAGATGTACTGCATTACAAGTATACTCAGCAAATTATAAAGTAAGATTTATCTGCAACCACATGGCTGAATTTCAAATGCATTATAATTACTGGAAGATAAGAGTCAAAAGCCCAAATATTATATAATTCAACTTATATGATCATTTTTTGGGGGGCAAGCCAACTATAGGGTCAGGAAATCACAGAGGTTAGAGGGCTTTGGGAAGAAAAAGAGACCCAAAGAGTAGTACAGAACTTTTAAGATGATTATGCTGATGGTTTCATAAAAAAATAGTGTTTCTCAAAAATAATGAATTTTGCTGTGGATCCTTCTGTGTGAAAGTTGGACTCTGGTAACCTGACTTTTAAAAAATGCTAATCTTGCATCTATTACCACATGCGTACTTTTTCCTTAGGTTACACAATGAAAAATTGGATAGATAGACAGAGAGAAAGAGAGAGAGAGAGCGAGAAAGAGAGAGAGAGAGAGAGAGAGAGAGAGAGAGAGAGAGAGAGAGAGAGAGAGAGAGAGAGAGCACAATATTACTATCTGCCCCTTCCTTAAAACTTTATAATGAAACTCTGAACCTACTTATCCTTTACTCCTCTCCCTGATTCTCATCCGAATCCATCAGTTTGGGATTTTTCCAAATCCTATAAATTCTGTTTCCACATTCCTCTCTTCCTATCTGGCTTGGCCCTGAGGGCAAGGCCCTATCCTCTCTTAACCTAGATCCCTAGAGTTTGGCAGCAGCTTCCCTGCTGGTCTGCTGCCCCATTCCTGCGTTCCTCCGGTCATTCTCTGCATAACTCAAGAATGAAGGTGTGAACAGACCATGTCATTGTCTTGCTTTAAACTCTCAATGCGTGTATTTTCAATCCTCACACCTTGGCCTCCATCAGAAGGCCCTGAGCCATTTATCGTATACAATATTACCATGTGGCACGGGCCTCTGCCCTCTTGTCCTTTTGACCCAACCCTAAGCCTTTCATACTGGGGGCCATTTGTTTAGTAATCCAAGCCTGTGGTCCCTTGCACTTTGCCCTTGAACTCGACTCCTCTCCCACAGTTCCAGTATAATGCCTCCTTCCTCCTCATTCTTGTGGTTACACATTATATCCTTAAGAAAATCTCTACTCATTTTATAATAGCTCACCCTTAACATTCTAACATTCATTCATAACTCCTGTTTCCTCCTTCATAGAACTTTTCTTCCTTATAATTATATAATTAAGAATTTACATACTGAAGAACTAATTTTGTTGATGCTTATATCCCCTGCTGGACTATATTTTCTTTTGAGTGAAGAAATTACATTCTCTTCTTCACTTACTTAACCTCATTTTTTGACTGAGCAGGAGCTAAGTAAATATTTTGTTAAGGAAATTAGTAAATTGGTATACTTCCCATACTTAAATAATAGGAAGGTTCCAAGATCATCCCTTGAATGACCTCAGCTAAAAGAACTAACTATATATGCCTATGTGCGTGTGTGTATACCTATAAACATGTGTGTATGTATATACATGTCTGTATGTGTGAATATATGTGTATATACATATCTGTGGGTATATACATATATAGTAAAGGTATTTAGTTTGAAAGCTTCAATTAGGTGACTTTCATTTTACATAGGTGAACACACACACACACACACACACACACACACACACACACACACACAACTTAGGGCCCCTGAACTAGGCTAATTCAGGAGTATAAATAACATATATCCCATTGCCTGAGTGGGAATCTCCAAGGCTTGAAACCATGACTGTGCAAACAGAAAGGCTTACCTTTCCACACCAGCTGCTTAGCACAGAGAATGGAGCTTGGTGTGGTACAAAAGTGCAAAGCTGTGTGCCCACTCAGGGAATAGCAATTGAGCTTTGCACCACGGTCACAGAGGATCTTCACGCAATCTAGGTTGGCCATTTCGCAAGCCACATGGAGAGGAGTCTTCCCATTGGGTCTACAGTTGATTGTAGCATTGTGGTCCAGAAGCACCAGGAGACATTCCACGTGGCCAAACAAGACTGAGATGTGCAAGCCTGTTGCCCAGGAAGACTTTAATTTGTAACTAGGCAACCAATAACCTGAAAAATGAAGAAGAAGGGAATTTTAACTTATTTATCCTAGGATGGCTCCTGGTTTTAGGAGGATTAAAACAAAGTATTTTATTTGGATCAAATTTATAAAATTGAGAGGAAGGCAGCTCAGAAGTTTCAGCACAAAGATTTTAGTTGTTCTTGTTGTTTTGAGACAAGGACCCACTACAAGCTGGCCTTGAACTCTTGATCTTTTTGCTTTAGCCTTTGAGGGCTGGGATGGCAAGCATGGCCAACTATGGCTGGCCATAGTAGGTATTTAGTGTGAACTTTATTTATGGGGGAAGGAGCAGATGGGATAGGAGAGAATGATGGAAGTTTGGCTCTTGTCAAGAAGCACAGGATGTGTTAAATTGCAACCCTGCTTATACAACCTTTAGAAATTCGGGGGGGGGGGGGCGAAATAGGCACAGCAAGATTTTTTTCTGTATTTGCCTGTTGATTTATATGAAATTTCTTTTCATAGAAGAATTTAATGCAAATCAAAAAATGTTAGAGAATGTAAGTTTTGTTTTAAAATGTCTTGAATATAACATGGCGGGGTCAGGAAAGAAAACGAAAAGAAGTCAAAAAGTAAGAGAAGCATATGAAATAGAAGTTATGTCCTGCACAACTAAATTACAGCCAAGGCAAACAGGAAAACCTGATTGATGTATGGTACACTTAACTATGTCCACAAACTATGAACACATTCATTAGTCAAAAAAAGAAAAGAATTTGTTCCTAGAGCTGAGAGCTTAAATAAATATTTTCCATTATGTGTTGGAATCTCTCTCATTCTCTCTTCTTCCTCTCCTTCTCCTCCTTCTCTCTCTCCTTCTCCTTTTCCTTCTCCCCCTCCTCCCCGTCCCTCCCCTTGCCCTTCCCTTCCTCCTCTTCCTTGCCCCCCTCCTCTTTCTCCTCCTCCTCCTCCTCCTCCTCCTCCTCCTCCTCCTCCTCCTCCTCCTCCTCCTCCTCCTCCTCCTCCTCCTCCTCCTCCTCCTCCTCCTCCATCCTTTTTAATTGCCATATTTGACAAGTATAGCTCTGGTGACTTTATAAAATTCGCATGCAAACAGAAGCCATGAGCTGCTGCATTTAAACTCATGGAATGGGGAATGGACACTCCGTAGAGAAAGAGGACATAATGATGGCAAGAAGATGAGGCTATAGCAATAGCACCGCAGCCTAAGAGAGACTCTAGGGCTGAAATAACAAAATGAACTTCAGTTTGAATGAATCAAAAGTTTGCTTTTAGGCTGTAAAAATTCCACTTAAAAGTATAAAGTAAGCAAGATATGATTTAATGGTCATTTATTTAAGAGAAGACCTAGGGAGGGATTTGAGTTAACAGTGCTCTTAAAATGAGCCAACAGGTAAATGGAACTGACAAAATACTAATATAATCTTAACCACATTAATAAAAGCTCAGTACTCAGAAGATGAGAAGTGAAAGTTGTCTGCTTCACTGATTGCATGATATCAGAATGAATCTAGTGTATTATGATTGCTTCTGGCACCAACCCTTACAAGGAGTGAGGAGTAACTACAGGGCAGTCTGTAGATGAGGACCACGTTAAAAGTGAGCCTGTCACATCTCTAATCCTGGCTACTCAAGAGACTAAAACTGTGGTTTGAAGCCAGCCTAAACAGAAAAATCTGTAAGACTCTTCTCTCCAATTAACCAGCAGAAAACTGGGAATGGCGCTGTGGCTCAAGGTCTAGCCTTGAGCAAAAAAGCTCAGGGACAGTGTCCAGACCCTGAGTTCAAGCTCTATGACCAACATTTAAAAAAAAAAAAGTAGGCCTGGTGATCAGGTCTTAAAAGTTTCCCATTTAAGCAAATCTGTGACACCCCTACAAGTATAATGGCTCATGTGTGAAGTGCCACAAAGGGGCACGGTATTGCAGACTCCAGTGAATGCTGCTCACAGTGCATGCCGTGAAAGGCTATCCTGTAGTGGTCAGTTCTGTAACCTGGCCCACATGGAAGAGTTTGCACACTCTACAGCATTGTTCCTAAAGGTTAAACAATGGAAAACAACTTCATTTTTTATCAATAGGAGAGTAAATTATAGAACCTGTATACAAGTGAACACTCAAGGGCTATTAAAAAGAAGCAGGCAGTTTTGTGTAGACTGAAATGAACAGAAGATTAGATATATTATACAAGATACAAGTTTATGTAGATAGATAGATAGATAGATAGATAGATAGATAGATAGATAGATAGATAGATAGATAGATAGATAGATATTGTCAGTTGTAGGGCTTGAACCCTGGGCCTGGGTGCTGTCCTGCAGCTCTTCAACTAAAGGCTAGTGCTCTACCATTTGAGCCACAGCGCCACTTCTGGTTTTCTGGTGGTTTATTGGAGATAGGAGTCTCACAGACTTTCCTGCCCAGGCTGACTTTGAACCTCAGTCCTCAGATCTCAGCTTCCTGAGCAGCTAGGATTACAGGCGTGAGCCACCAATGCCCAGCTTTTTCTTTTTCTTTTTTTTTTTCAAATATATTATAAACACCTAGAACAAGAAACTGGTAATAGCTTCCCAGAAGAATATGTGGAGTGGGAGTCAAAGGCATAAATATACTTGTTGCTGAGTTCTATTGCATGCATTATTTATTTTTATTTTTATTTTTTATTTATTTTATTTCCTGTGCTGGGGCTTGAACTCAGGACCTTACATTCTCAGTTGGCTTTTACTTCTAAGAAAACAAACAAATAAACAAACTAAACTCAATCATTATCTCTCTCTCCAGGAAAATTTAAGTTAAAGATACCATTTACAGGATTACAGATAATACTGATCTATCACACAGGAATGAATAAACTTAATCCAAAATTTGTCTTTCTTTAGCACATCCTTTCATCTAGTTTCTCTTTCCCTTTCTCACTCCCTCCTTCCCTCTCTGCCTCTCTCTTTTAATTCTAGTCAGAATTCTATTCTCACTTGCTTTCTCTCCTTCCCACATTTTCCCTGACCCAAATCTACTCCTCCAAAAGAATTCCATTTATTTCACACTAAGGCTAATGGGCTAATGGACTTAAGATGGGGATTCTCTTTCAGGAGTATCTTAATATATGCATGCATCTGTATTCAGTCAGTAGAATTAAGTTTAAGATAGTAGCTTGATATCTTGGTCACTGAGAAGATAGTATTTGGTTGTGTGCTCTTCCTGGAAGAGCCACATGTGTCCTTGGGTCGACAGTATTCAGTCTGAGCTAGGAAGTATCAAGCACAGACTGCTAATGTTTGTGCATACGAGCACGTGTGAAGAGAGATAAGCACACAATAAAGTGGCATGGTGTGTTCATACACTTCTATTCACAGTGTACACTAAAACCATAAGGTACGTGGCATGCAGCTAGTTTTTGATAATGAGTGTATCACGCTAATACAAATATATTATCATTTAAGTAGTTTCTTCAATGAGCAACTTGTGAAAACAATTGCTTCTGTCTTGGAGAGAAGCTGGTTCCAGATCTGAAAACCATGGGGGAAGCTTCACGCACTGACAAGCAGTGAAGATCAGGTAGCTCTGTGCTGCCACTGACTGGAAAGCCCAGCCTGCGTCTGCAATGGGAAGAAAAATGATTTCAGGAAGGAAGCAGCTGAGGGCTGATGAAGAAAACACTATTTTGATGTAAAATCAAAGAAACACACAATGCTAATACTAGAGGGAAGATTACCCAGTCCAAATCTTTTATTTTTTGTATGAGACAACTGCCGCTTTTTCACCTGCTCTAGTCCAACTTAGAATATCTGCAGTATGAATGTTCCATCTATCTTTGTCTTTGTGGAAGCAGAGCAGGTTTAACTCCAAGCCTGCTTTGCAAATCACAAAGAAAGGAAGAAGATCCTGAACTCATGTATAATATGTCACATCTTCGATATGGAAATACAGTTGCTTGTTGATACTTTTTTCTTGCTCCTAAATTCCCAGCAGCACCTGAGGAATTTCTCCTACCTGCTTATGATATAAATCCTTGGCTTCTCAGTCAATTTTGCCCGTGTCTTTTATAATCATAATCATTAGCTAGTAACCAGGTTCACAGGCCATCCTCTCCTGGATTGAAGCCAGTCCTCACAATGGAACTGTGCCTACAACTCACTTCTCCTAGCTTAGCATGGGTATAGGTTGGGGGACGACAAGGTACCTTAATGCCACTCTGGGAACTGACAGGAGAAAAAGAGGAATAGACAGACTAGAGGCTGGTGTGTATCATTAAGCTGGGCTGCAGAACTTTGGTTGCAGTGTAGGGGAAAGGGCTTTTGGATAAGTCAGTCATGAGCAGAATAGGAAAGCCTACTGCACTGAGCAAAGAGCAACCCTTGGCAAAGGGGCAACGTGTATTATAATCACGGCTTTAAAATGAGGCTGGACCTCCAGCTCAGCAGATAGCTTGTATAGACATAAGTACACCTATCTTCATGGAGGACCAAATCAGGTCCTCCATTGGATAAAGTGGTCTCAACATGGAAGATGAGGCTGTATCTACTAACATTAACAGGCTAGTGTTGATTCAGGTTGTGTCAAGGAATCAGAATTTGTCCCTCAGATATATCCACCAATGGTCACAGAATGCTAGAAACCCAGTTAAGTGATCGGTAGATGTACTGCTTTACACTCTCCTTTCTTCTCGCATTACCCTTTCCCAGGGTTCTCAGGCCTACAGTGTGATTTCTTCTTAGTATTTCTTTCAACAGTTCCCCCCCCACACCCCAACCCTGACTTTACCCTGCTCATGCCATGCTGTCCTACCTTTGTGCTCAGACTGCACAAAGAGCAGCGGTATCAGGAAGTGGAAGACAGTATCCTCCTTCGAGGAGCTGCTGGGTAGATGCGGCAAGAAGCTATTCCCCCCCACACTTTAAGTATAAGTCATCCAGCTCCACGTAACAGGCTAAGTTCAGCAATGGCTGCTTTCAGAAGAACATTAGCTTCAGGGAATGGAAAAGTACAGATCCGTTCCCGATGTACAAATCCCACAGGAAAAGCTCAAATACAAGCCACACCTGTATGTATTCAGAATCTCTATATTCACCTTTACTTTCCCCATACCTTCATGCATAATCTACTTATGTTAGTCACATCATAATGTCATTAATTATCTGCATGCTGGAGACTTAGTATCTCAGCAAAGCTTGCATTACAAAGCTGAGGGTAAATGTATAAATTTGTCTGGTATAGGTTAAGTGAAATGTCTTTATTCATAAAATCAATGCTAACAGAGATCAAACTCTCACACTCAGTCCCCCTAAAACTCCTATGTAGCAAGCTATGATCTGAAAGCTATGAAGTTCACTTCCAAGCTGATATTGCTTGTAGCTAAAAGTTCCAAAGGAATCTCAGAAGTTTTATCCTCTCAAAAAATATGCAGACTCATTCCCCAAGTATTGCTTTGTGTGAGTTGAATTTAAAGCAGAAACCAAAGAAAGACGATTATGTGGCTGCGTTGAAAGCTCACTCTGGAGAAATAAGGTAAAGAAATAGAAAAAAAATGGATACAAGAAACGTTAATAAGGCGCTTTGGCTACCTTCCGGAAGATGGCGCTGCTTCTGTTCCAGAGTTTGGGAAGAATGTACACATCTCTGGTAAAAATTCAGCTAAGCCAGGGCTCTGAAAAAGTTATCAACTACAATGTAATCTAAGCCCAAGAAATGCCACAAAAGCAGAGCCTGTCATTACAGCCAAAGGTTGCACACACTGCTCATGGCTGGATTAGCAGACATTTACTCTGCTTGTGTCTACTTGTTTGCAGAGTCCTGGAGGATTATAGACTGACACACCACTCTTAATTATTTTTTAATATCTAGTATTTTTAGGTCCCCTCTGGGAAAGGAAAAAGGAAAGCAAGATTAACATGCAAAATTTTAAAGAAAAGCAAAAACTTAGCATTTAGAGAGGGAAAGGAACCCCTAGAGTGGTTATAAGATCACAGGAAAGCAAATTTCTGGCAAAGGGAAACAAAATTAGGTGATAAAGAATATTTATTAGGAGACTGGAAATAAAAGCTTTTGTGATATTTGGATAGCAGATGCTACTCAGTGAAGTAGATAGAGTACTTGCCAGAAAGTTTTTCAAGGGAAATCATTCATTGGTTATTTTAATTAAAAATGACTTACCACAAAGAAACCTGAGGTTATGTGCCATAAATGGAGTACTTTAAGTGCATTAAACTGATTGATAAAAGGACTCTGATTAACCTTGCTGAGTGAAGCATTTCATACCAAAGAGATAAGTATGATGGTCTGCTTGTATTGTTAATGAGTCAGAGCGCACAAAACTGAGAGTCAAAACATATAGTTAGAAAAACTGTAGGTACAACTCTTTACACTCATTGCCCATACTGCTCATTCTGTAGGCCACCAGAGAAACAGCTTGGATGAACCTTGGGAATTAACACAGAGATTTCTTTCCAGTTTGCTTTCACTCTACATATTGTCCCCTTGTCTCTGAGTCAACTATATATCCGGATATCCTTTGACTATTCAAGTGCTCATTATATCTGGTTGTTAAAAAAAATCATTCATATATTTGTGTTTGCTTTATGCCATTCCTGTTTTAAAATGGTCATCTGGTAAGCATTACTTTCCTTACTTGGTTTTGCTTTGTTTTATTTTGTTGTTGTTGTTGTTGTTGTTTGTTTTGCTTTGTTAAAACACATATCTTTGCCAGCTATTTCTTGGGAGGTTTCTCAAATGCCAGCAGGCACATTTTTTTAATTCCTTATTTTACGGAATAAGAAAGGTTTGTTTTTTTTTTTAAATAATACAATATGATCTTACCTGAAGATCGATTATGAAACTTAAAATAACTTGAAACTATAAAACAAGATCTGTCTAATTTTAAGAACCCTTGCTAGGTGCTTACACAGGACCACCATAGGACTATGGCTGTGGGGACTAGCTTCTAAATCTGGTTCTGTTGGGCTGGTGGGAAAAGCTTCTCCCTGAGGAGTTTAGCACTACAGACAGACGTAAAATCCAGTTTCCAAATTTCTTTTATCTTCCTCACAAAATGCATATTGGCTCATGAGGTCAATTTTTAATTATTGATTTACTTACTAGATTGTGGAACAATATTTAGAACCTAAATTGATATTCTTGCCAGCGGAGGTCTAAGAAACCTTTCCAAGAATTCCATACCGATTTTCATATTAGCCTAGACTTACTATACTTAGAAATAAAATACAACCCCTTTTCAAAGTCCCATGAAAAACGTTACAGCATATTTCAGAGGAAATTAAAAGTGGGAATTGATTGTAGCACTGTTAATCTCTTTCGGGATAATCAAATACTAAATACAGAATGTATTAGAAACAAAAGAAAATTCAAAATGAGCATTCTATTTGCTAAAGTTTTAACACATCGTCATGCTTAGTAAGCCAAAAATAACTAGAAGCTACAGGTTTTCATCATTTAAAAGTAAACAGTATTTCAGTTTCTCCGTGTAGATGATAGTTATGTAAGCTTGTTTGCTTGTTGAAAACTCATCAAGCTACATGCAAAGATTTGTATACTTTTCTTGTTCACTTTTATTTGCAGAGTTTTTAAAACATACTTTAAACATCAAAGAGCAGTCTGTATAAGTATTCAATATCCAAAAGGTCTGATTTTATTGAATAAAGTCTCAAAGACTTTATAATCTATACAAATATCCTTCAGAACTATTCATCAGAACCATTTAAAAAGCTCTCACTGACTAGTTAGTGTACTAACCAGCTACTTTGCTGACAAAGAATTCCTTTGTGAGTTAAGAAGTTGATATGATCACTTAGATTAGTATTTACTTTACTTCATCAGCAATTCTTCCATTCTCCACCTTAATATTGAAAGGACTGGTAGTTAGGCTGCAGTGATGTGAAAAAAAGAATATCAGCAGTAACTTCCAAGAAAATAAATGGAGCCTTAAGACTAAAGAGACAGTCTTCTATCCATGTTCCTATTTAACAGATATTGCCTTTCCACATGCCCATGTGTGCATGCATACCCATGTGCTTGTGTGCACACACACAACAATGACTCCCTGTGCAAACCCTGAAGATATGACCACAAGTCCTATTATTTCTGGGTAGACACCCACTTGGCATACATAAAACTAGAACTTTTCCTTTTTACTCAGACTCTGTGTTTTGCTACCTCCTAATTACAAGCCACATCCCACAGTCCAAACGCTGAAAACACCATTAGTGTGAAGGAAAATTCAGCTCTATGAGAACTATAAATGCTCATATTGACAAGAAAATTTAAAAATATATTTGTTCTCATTCAAGGGTAATGACATCATTAGAAGCAGAAAGAAGGAAAGAAGGAATAAAACACCCTGCTGCCTGAGAAGCTGCATCTCAAAGTTCCTTTCTCATAACCTCAGAATCATCGCAGGACCTGTGCGACTTGGCTGTGCAGGAAATGAGAAAAGGCAGTCTTTGTGACTCAGGGTCAAATAAATTACTCACTGACCCAGATCTGACTTATTTTACATTATGCACAAATATAAGTTTTGAAATAACAACAACTTTTAAATGCAGTTAGCATTCAGACATTCTTCACCAAACAAAGCCAGCAGATAAAAGCAGCCTAATTATATATCTGATTTTTCTTTTTAACAGAGCCTCTATCAACCTTAAAAAGTGCATATATACATATATATATATGTTCTTTTATCCTTTAATCCAAACAGCAATGCCAACTTATGATGACTCCCTCAAGCACAAATCACAAACACAGTAAGAAATTGGCCTCAACTTATATTTCCTTTATAACTATCAGAAATTAGTGAAATTACTGTAGAAACAGATGATTAGTATTTATGTCTGGAAATCGGTGGCACTAATAGTTTTATATAGGAGAGAAAACATTTTTAAACATAAAACATAATCACGCATTCTCTCTCTGAACGTGCTACACAAGAGCTTATCATCTAATTTATTTAAACAGAAGTGATGTTGAACAGGGTTTTGTTTGCAGCCCACTCACCAGATGGCCTGACTCCTCAAGTTCCCCTATTAACTAGTTGACTTGGAAAATTAGAATCAGCATGTGAATTTATTTCTGATTTGTTAAGCATATGTTCTAGGACCAAAAAAAAAATCCCTTACTAAAAACAGTTTCATTCATATTTTTGTTTTTCTTCATTTTGTATAAAGCTGATACTTTGCACCAAGCACTTGTACAACTTTGATTTATTATTTCAGGCCAGGGGCAAAAAAGTTAACTTTTTGGTTTTCTGACTTTAGCTTTTGTGCTTGAACTGAAACTCATTAAAATGATGAAGATTATCAAGGTGCCTTCGGCATAGATTTCTCCATTTATTAACCCTTCAAATAGTGAAATAAAACCCTCTTTTTATCCATATAAACATAGAAATGATATATCTTTAAGTGGCTGATTATACAGAAATTAACAGCATGTCCCCAACCAGCCAAATTGTCTAGATAAGGTCTAAGTTCGCTTAACCATAATCTAGAGAGATTTTATTTATTCTATGCTATCATAATTAGAAAAGTTACAAACACATGGTTGCATTACTAAATATGATTGTCCAGCATTCCAAATTCTAAGTACAGAGGAAGAGACAGAAAATAAAAGATGCAAGTGTGTAGAATGTTGTGTGTGTGTGTGTGTGTGTAAAATATATATACAGAGAAATATATACAGATAGAGAGAGAAAGACATGCATATATATAACCCATATGCATTCTAGTTTAAAAAGAAACCATAGATTAAAACTGGGAATAATTTTTACATAAACATTTAAAGAAACATTAAGAGCTACTAATTTAGTTCATTAAAAAAATCCATTTTTATCAATTTTACAATTACACCCCATGTTTTTTCATTACCTTGTTTGTAAGACGCCAAAACCATATTCTCATCTTCAACTTCGAAAACTGTGTCCACATCTATTAGCCTTTGAATTAAAATAGCCTTCAATTTTCCAAAATCATTTGACTTTAGCGCCTCCAGGAATTTTCTCTTAACTAACTTGGCAGCTCCGGATTTAGTGATAGGGGCAGTGTTGCCTTCCATCCTCTGCTCCCTCGGAAAGCCTTGCTGAGATTTATCAGGAGAGCAGCACCCAGCAAACAGACACAGACTGAAGAGTCCACAAACTGTTGGCTAATTTTATCCCAAAGTTATGCTGATCTGTTCTATTTATATAAGGATCATTTCAAACTTCAAAATATCCTTCTTGGCTGTGACTGTATTTTCAGGTCCTTTAAAGTGGTTGTATGGTAGTTAATCCACTCAGCAATATATTGTCAATATGAAGGAAGGCTCCGTTTCCAAGCATGAAATGTCACTATTATTTCATATATGATCAAAGTGATAATGCAAGATTTAAAAGCTCTTAATGCGCTCTTTTTTCCTTCTCAACAAAAAACATCTGGTGCCTGGCTGGAGATCCAGTGACTTGCTCTGACTAACCAATAGCCAAAAAGGGAAATTTGTTGCAGTTGTTGATACATGTGCTTCTAAAAATCTATAATAATTTGTAATATGAGCCTGCAAATTCAAGCTTGGTTACTCACATTTGAAAACAAACAGAACGTTTTCTACTAACCTAGACTTGAATACAAAAACAGGATGGGAATATGGGGGTGGAAGTAGAGGTGGGGGTGTTCTAGGTTTTTGTTTCTTTAAGAGCCTAAAAAGACAAAACTGCTAAGTGCAACAAGTGAAATAAACTTCATTGAATTTTATATTTTTCCCCAAGTTAGTTTGAAAAGACTGTATTGAAATAATATGGAAGTGCAAGTGCAGACTATTTGTTACTTGATAATTTAGAACTACTGATTTTAAGGTGTAATGAAAGCATGATAGTAATGTAGAAGAATACTCTGTTTAAGTGGTGAGTTAAAGGATGAATTATCATGCTGTCTAAATTCTTTTTATGGTAATGGTAATCAAATCCAGAGCCTCATACTTTGCCACTGAGCCATACTCCCAATATCATAAACTTCTTTTAAAATACTTCAGCTAAAGAGATAGGTAGGTAGGTAGTGAGTGGATGTGTTTGGGGTATACCTGTGTGTGTGTGGGGATGGGGTGTGTGTCTGGGGGGCATGGGGTGTATGTACAGGTGAGTGTGTGTGTGTGTGTGTGTGTGTGTGTGTGTATAGGAAAGCAAATGTGGCAAGAAGTTAAAAGCTGCTGAATACAGTAAATGATATATGGTTTTCTAATTTTTTTTTCAGATTTTTGGTAAGTTTAAATTTTCCAATGCAAAAAGTTGGAGAGGAAAATGTACAGTCATATTTTTATTTTATCACCACTTAAAATTAGAAAAATGATAGCCAGGACTGGGTCAAATGTAATATTCAAAACATATTTTATACATTGTCACATGTAACATACATACATTTATATATAAATATATAAGTCACATTTTGCATGTTGTGATTTTAATTTTTTTCATTTAGAGCTGATCCTTCTTGATTATTAGAATTTACCTAAGTACAGAAATGTGAATGAAAGAAAACCTCCTTTACCTTCTCTTCTAATTCAACACCCCTCCATGTGCCATCTATACGCATTATTATGACTACTAGAATTTTACATAAGTTTTGCTTGGCTTTTATTTGAATTTAAATTTTTATGCTTATTTTTGTTAAATAAAAATTTAAGCTATATAATTATTTTTAAAATAGTATCAAAAAGACACACACACACGGAAATGCCTTCTCAACCTTAACCCAGGGCTTTCCCGCCCCACTGCTTTTGTTGAAATTATATTGAGATCCTCAGAGTTGGTTTGCAGATCTGCCTGGACTACTCATAGCTTCAACAAATGCCTATTCAGTTCCTACCATAATCCAGACACTTATCCTGGGCTCTGGGGATACAGTGATGAACAGACAAAGAACAAATTTAGCCTGCTAATGAACTTAAGACATGATGGCTCTTGTCTATCTCCTGTCCATTGGAGTTCTTCACACACTTAAATTCACTGAACTACATGCAGACATAATATAATTATTTCTAAACCATGCCACCCCATCAAAGTGCAGCCAGGGAGGAAGTGTGCCAAGAGAAAGAAGAACAGGGCACAATGCCTAGATCAAACTATATCTCCTCTCATAAGGCGTCAAGACTTCCAGTTACTTGGCTAGAAGAGTCTAATTGGTAATTATTATATCCTCGGGAACTTTTCTTTTTTCTCCCTACATCAATACCTTCTCTATAGATGGAAGAGTCATCGTCTTTGCACTTGGAACAAACTTTATTATTTCAGTGTTCCAGGCATGGTTTTTGATATGCTAACGAAAAAGATAAAGTACTTTAGAAAAATTCTCTCTTCCTGTCTCTGTCCCTCTCTCCTTCCCTCTTCCTTTCCCTCCACCCCCCTCTTGCTCTTTCGATCATGCTCCCTTGCTGGCTTGCTCTGTTTCTCTCTCTCCTTCCTTCCCACCCCTCTCATCCTCCCCCCTCCCTCTCCCCCCTCTCCCTCTTCCTCCCTCCCATCCTCCCTCCCTTCTTCTCTCTCTCTCTCTCTCTCTCTCTCTCTCTCTCTCTCTCTCTCTCTCTCTCTCTCTCTCTCTCTCTCTCTCTCTCTCTCTCTCTCTCTCTCTCTCTCTGGGTGATATAGGAAACTGAAGCCAGGGCCTCACTTATGCTGGGCAATTCTGTTACCAGAGTTGCACCCTCCAAAGGAAATCTTGATTTTCTCAATGCCTGATTGCTAAAATAGTGTCTTTTAGGATGTCCTGTTCACGGGTATGAAAATAATTGAATCTAAATTTTATGGAGTGATTTGAGAAAGCAATGCAAATTTTTGAGAAGAAATGTATAAAATTTAAAAAGTTATCTCCACTCTTCTGCTAAAATCAATTATTGACCAATTTATTCCAGCAGCAGAGATTAAAACATAGAGGTTATTTGCATTTAAGAAACAAATAACAGTTTAAATGAATTGCTCATCAAAGTCATCTTAATGTATAGGAAGTAATATGACCAATGCCAATAAAACAGACTTGAGACCCCCACCCCTTCATTATCTCGAGAATGACTTAATGCAACATTTTTTAAGGCCACAGGAGGAAGCTACACTATGTAGCAACCATGTTCCACACTGTTTAGTTAGACCTATCAGGGATTCCTGTCTTCTTTGCTCTTAAAATTGAAAACTTTGCATCCTATGAGATGACTTCTTTGACCAGTATTTCATGACAAGCCCAGGACAGTGTGTTCTACTCCTGCAACTGTATAAAGAGCTTCCTCACAAGTCAATAATGTTGTGACAAGTGGCCCAGAACACCCCCTCAGATCCTCTGGGGACCCATAGCCAAGGTAGAGATACAAAGGCTCCGCTTCTTGTTTTCCTGATGGCTGTGTACCACACAAGCTGTATATTGTCACACTGTCTTGGAAACACAAATAGCTCCTTGGTTTATGACAACACTTAAACACCAATCTGAGGTGATTATTAAATGCAACAATAGAGAAGAAACCAGCATTACTTTGAAAACAGAATCCCTTGGGTCCCCTTGACTCCCAGTAGATGACTTAGGATGCCTTCACTGTCAGCTTACAGACATAGATGATAAGATTTTCTGACATCCCTTTCTTCTTATATGTCCCCCTTAAGTCTAGCATCTTGCCATCATGTCATATATGCATGCATGTCAGTGCTTTGTATGAAGATGCTTTTGGTTGTAGGTAGCTCCCACAACAGGAACTAACTTACACAGTAAGGATTTGTTGCTTCACACCATCTGTAGAATAGGTAGCAAGGGCTGATGCAGACAGGCTTGTGCCAAAAAGGTGGTATTATTAGTAGTATACTTGTAATTACTCTCATTATTTTTAGTTTACAGAAGAGGAAAAATAAAAACCAAAGATTATAACTGAACAACACAAGGTTAGGCAGAAAATAATTAGTGAATGTTGAGACGAAAGCTTGATGCCAGAAATAAATGTTTCTGTTGCTCAAAAAAAAAATTACATAGTTTTATTTAAGTTAATTGATCACTGAGTGATCCAGGTAGAAATTTGCTTATATTTATCCCCTTAGTCAAGAAATATTTGAGAATAATTTAGTACGTAGCAGTGCATAGTGAATAACCTCCACATACATTGACTTAAGAAACAATGATTGTTTACCAACTCAGGTGGGTAAAACAATTAGAAAGGCTTGTCTCTGCTCAGTGATGTTTAAGGCCTCAGTAAAAAGGGTAAGTTAGCTGATCTCCTTTGAAAATAACTGAGACACTTGGCTAACATCAGCAATTTGGTTTCCATCTATGTAATCCTCTGCATAAGACTGTTGAATATCCTCCCAATACAGTAACTGGTATCTCCTAGAATGAACAGAAAGGGAAGTATAAAAGTGACCCATGCTAGTATCTAGTAAAAACAAAAAAAGACGGGGGAGGGGAGGGCAAAGGAGGGCAAGGGAGCAGCAGGTATTTATGCCTTAATATTGAGAAATAAATGAGAGCCCTCCTCATTCAAATGCCACCATCTTTTTCGAGATGGTGGAACCCATTCCTTTCCCCACTTCTTGAAACTGGTCCAGTTCTCTCAGACTTGAGCTTCAACAGCATTCTCAAAGCTTGTGTGCCAGACCTGAAGCATAGTTGGTTGTCCAAATGATACCTCTTTGGTCTCAGGGCAAAATTTCACTTTATTTTTAGTCCATATAATGTTTTTCTGATTTAAACAGTAAAAATCCAAAGTTTTCATTGTATAAGAAAAGAATGGCCCAGAACAATGTTATAAGTCATAGCCTGCTGTATACCAGAGGCTCATACCTATAGTCCAACTACCCAGGAAGTTAAGACTAAGAGGATTGTGGTTTGAAGCACGCCCAGATAGAAAAATGATTGAGAGTCCATCTCCAAAAACAGCCAAAATCCAGGCTGGAGGTGTAACTCAGGTCACGTGTCAAGTGCTAGATGAGTGTGAGGTCCTAAACACAAAACCTAGTGCCAGCAAAAGAATGAGGAGAAAAGGAAAAAAGTAATTAATTCTGACTTTCCTTTGTTTTATAGGTAAGTAATAACTTAAAGTAGAGCAAATAATTAAAGTGGAACAAACCAGAATTTTGCAAACCACATTAAGAGTTTGATTAGTTCTTCCAAAAATCAAAAAAGTAGATCATCACCTTTTATTGTGAAGTATAACAACACAACTGTAATAAATCTAAAATATTAGCACAATTACAACTATCCTTTTATAACAATACAGATGAATTCTGAGTACTGAGCATATCACTTCATAAAACGATTCACAGGGTTATAACAATTAAATGAAATAACAAAGACTATAAAGCATTAGAAAAAGAGGTATAGATTACTACTATCAAAAGTAACATAGGCTAGTAAGCCAGTATAATTTTCTGGAGAAAGATTGGGTGGTGTAATTTTAAAGTAATATCAGACTTAGAGTCCTGGATCACGTTCTTGGCTCAGATAATATCAAGCTGTGTCTTTTAGATAATTCAAAAATAGGAAGTGGCGCTGTGGCTCAAGTGGTAGAGTGCTCGCCTTGAGCTGAAGAGCACAGCCCAAGCCCAGAGTTCAAGCCCCACGACTGACCAAAAAAAAAAAAAAAAAAAAAAACTAGATAATTCAAAAATACCTCTCAGTAATTGTTTTGCCTAAATAAAATGAGATCCACGAGACCTCTCCTCAACCTTTAGAGATTTTCCCCTTGCTGGATGCAGTGTCCTGGACATTGGCAAAGCTTGGCATTATTTTGGAAGATCTTGTCATGATATTCTGAAAGACTCACCAAAGAAGCTTCTTTAGGGACTGAACTTATCCATATACTGGTTCAGATTCCGTCTTCAACCAGTTGGGGGCGCTGAAAGAATTTGTAAGAGGCTTCTAGCTCTAAACAGCTTCCTGTGTGTGCTCTTGGTTCTAAGTACAAACCTGGAATCTTGTATGTTTTACTGCATTAAAAAAAATACATTAAACAGTTCCCATAAATGACTGAAATGATTGTTTTTTTTAAATGGCATGGCACATCTTTGCTTAGAACTAGACTGGCATTCCTCTCTTTAGAATGCTGAAGTGATTATTTAGCCACTACTCGGCTTCTTGGAACTGGTATCAGCTAACAACCCAGCTGTCTTTCCTGCAGGAGTATTTAAACTGAATATGTAGCTAATTACCCTGAATGTCTCCGGAGAAATCACAGTCTTTAGCATGGTATTATATTTTTCCTTTTTAGAAATCTTCTTTGTGGAGAGTGGGCATCAGAATGGCTGAATTGACACCAGCAATAACCAAGCATTGGTCTGCCTGCATTTTGACAGACTATACATTTTATATCATCTATATCATCTTTGTGAGAGATGAGGTTTCGTGAAACAAAAGACGTACATGCACACAGCATTTGTGTGAGGGTGACTTTAGTTTTGTGCACTCTGGGTTTCCTAGCAACTGACCTGCATTTATGAGCCCTTCCATCACAGTTGAAATATCAATCACAGCTCGTATTTTTGTTCCTCAACCCTGTAACAAACACACTTTACAAAATCAACTCAATGGAATAATTCACCATCATTTCATCTCATCAGAACATTAACCCTACAATTGTATTCCAGGCATAATTTACATTCTTTTTTTTTTTTTTTTTTTTTTTTACAAATGTATGAAGCAAAAGATATTATAGGGAAGAAAATCACCTTACCCTTTCAGGAGGTGAAGAAATCAGACTGTCTTCTAAACTGTCTTTTCTAACAGCTTTACAGTGCCCTTCAAGATCTATAGTTTCTCCAAAAACAATAAGCTATTTTCCAAGTGGAAAGACTCATCAACTTTATTTTATGTTTGTGAAGATGTCAAATGCATGAAAGCTACTTGAGCTGGAGCAATCCTGAACACAAAACACAATCTTTGGGTTCCTTGCAGGGAGTTTTCATCATGAGTCACACAAACAAAGCTGTATTAGGCAGGGTCAGAGGATGAAGAGAAGCAGAGGAAAAAACTCTCTTAAAGAAAGTACTTCGCTTGTTAAGGACCTTGTTTACGATCAGGTAGCGTCACAGAATTACAGCTGAAAACAATTTCTTGTTCATCAGACTTTCTTATTTAAGAAAGAAAATACACTCAAAATTACATAGTAAATTACTGGCAAAACAGCAATTCTCGCTTAGAGTGAAGCTTCATATCTTAATTTTTGGACAATATAATGTTGCTCTCCTACAACTTGTGTTCTGTATCTCTCTAAACTTGTGATTTAGGTGTAAGGTAGCTCATTAATGCACATGGAGAAAACATTCTACTCCCTTTAAAGTGGATTAATGTGTGAAAACTCTACATATGTATAATATGTCCCATGATTAATTATTGTTTTCTATGTGCCATATTTAATATGATAACTAGATACCTGATAGGATCAAGAGCTGACAAAAAAGACAACCCTTTGGTAAAATTTCAAGGTTGCTATTATAGAAAAGAATCTACAGATACAACTTTAAACAACAAACCATGTTTTAAAGCCGCTAACATTCTGAGAGAATCCAAATTCAACCTTGCTGATCTTTCATGAGCTGTCTGAACACATCCGACCACATGATGGCAGTCTTCCTTGAAAAATGGACCTGGAGAACAGCTGCAATTTTTTTTTCCCAGAAAAATCTGGGGTGGGGGTAGGGACACCAATGCAGATAAAGCATGATTTAGATGAAATCACAAATGCAGATACAAAAACCTTGGTTTTTAATTCACTTGAACCCTATATTTCTTGATTGTATTTTTTCCCAGTGTACTCCTCTGCTGAAATGTTGCCATTGGTTTAAGATTTTATACAATTAATTTTGAAGTGGGGGCATCTAACAAACATATAAAAGCAACTAACCATTGTTTGGAGGAGGAGGGTTTTCCCTTTTTGTTGTTGTTATGCTGATACTAAGCAGAGCACAAGTTCAGTAAATATCTTGTCCCATGTAGCTTCAGGGTCTATCCATCATGTTATCCTCTGATGAGTCTCTCTTTGGCTGTGGGAAAGCAAAATGAGTTTCCTTCTCATGCTCAGCTTCCCTCTTAGGCTGAAAATATTCCCTAGAAGACCAGAGTGAGATTTCCTGAGTATCTTCTAAAAAGGCATGACACCAAGGAGACTGCAGCAGCCACTGCCAGTCAAGGCCCCAGGCAAGACTGCGAAATCAAAGATTTGTTCTCCTCTTTGGGCCCAGTTCTTTCTAGTGCCTATAGCTGTACCTTCATGGTTCCAGGCAGCAAAAGAGCAGGGCTTGTCCTCCAGCCCTTCCCACTTGGTGCATTGTGTATTGGAAGCATAGATTACAAGCTTGAATCTTGAAAGAGTGAAAAGTCACCTGCAAAGGAATAGTGTGGGCCAGACATACAACGAACATGCTTGTCATACAGCAAATAGACTCAGACAAAAGTTACCTGATGACTTTCCGGGCTTGACTGGAAGCCCTATCTCTGCATAACATAATTCAACTATGATTGGTTGAGTTCCTACGATATGTCCAAGGCTATGATAGGTGGTATGGGAGCCAGAATCCCAGCAAGATTCAGTCTCAATCTTGAGAATTTATAGACCAATTTTTAAAAATTACACATTAGGTGACTACACAAAGCAGAATAGACTATAGCATTGGAGAAATTCTTTAAAAGACAGGAAGTAGTGTCTGAGCCATTTTAAACCCCATTTATAATGGTTTGGTTTGAAAAAAAAACAAGAAAGACTTTGAAGAGGAGAAGGCATTTATTTATTTTTTCAGGCAAGATTTAACTACATGCCAAAAGACTTGGGTGACTCCTCATGTAACTGTAACCCCTCTGTACAATATTTTTACAATTAAAAAACATAAAAAGAAGACTTGGGTGACTTGATATCTTTATTTATACAGTGACACCATTCAGGAGTGTCACTGTAAGTCTTTATTTAGATAAGACTCTTCTTAGTTTTTGAACTCATGCAATGATGCGAAGTAGAAGATGACATTGGAGGCAGATTTGGGTTAAATATGCAGAGGGTTGTAGCCCTCGGCAGCACTTCCAACTAATTCAACTGCTATGGGGAAATCAATGAACACAGCACATACTCAGCATCATGATATTACTTCTAAATTTCACATCCCGCTGAGCCTAGGGAGGAACTATGTAAGGCAAGTCAGTCCCTTCTTTGTTCCATAGAGAGCTTGGTTTAGATAGCAGTTTTTAAACCTTAAGGTACGGCCAAGTATGGACAATCCTGCTAGGCCAGCCCTTTCTTCAGTGCCAAGGTTGCTGGACCAGAGACCATACTTATATAACAATGGGGCTACAAGCTCTGTAGAATATTTGCCATATAATAGGAAGCGAACTCATTCTAAGACTCACTCATTCTGCACAAGTACCTCCTGAAACCCACCTCTTTCATTATTATTTTTATATTGCAATGGCCAGAAATATGTATGTATGTATAGGTATATTTTGTTTTGTTTTTCTTAACTAAATGCTTATTTGGGGTAAAACTATCTTACAGTTAAAAACATGTTATCTGGGGTAGGGTTGGGAGAGATGGGAAGAACAATGGAAGAGGTGAAATTGACCAAGAGACACCAAACTTAAACTGACATGTTGAATGGAAGCGCTTTTGTACAACTGCTTAAAGATAAATATTTTTAAAAAGTCAATGAGGATAAAGGCTATGTTTTTTTTTGTTGTTTTTTTTTGTTGTTAGCCGTGGGGCTTGAACTCTGCACCTGGGCGCTGTCCCTCAGCTCTTCAGCTCAAGGCGAGCGCTCTACCACTTGAGCTACAGCGCCACTTCTGGTTTTCTGGTGGTTTATTGGAGATAGGAGTCTCACGGTCTCTCCTGCCCGGGCTGGCTTTGAACCGCGATTCTCAGATCTCAGCCTCCTGAGTAGCTAGGATTACAGGCGTGAGCCACCAGCGCCCGGCTAAGGCTATGTTTTTAACTCCCCTTTATATCTCAATCCCTGTCACATAGCAAGGCCTTTATTAATATTAATTAAATGAATCTGGAAATGAATCCCAGGTCTGACAAAATTTGAAAAATTATATCTGTAATGATGTATAAGTAATTTTAATTAACTTAATCTCTATCACAGAGTTGATCAATTTTAAGTTGTATATTCAGCCAGCCATCATAAGTAGTTATTGAGGGCTAAAATAAATTTAAAGTGATAAAAATAAATACATATACAGGAAAGCACAGTCAGACAAACTAACTGAAAACAAGTGAGATAAATGATTATCCCACTTGACAAATTTTGTATCTTTGAAAGATCAAAACATAGAAGACAGTAGGTAGCCTGCATTTAAATTTGGCCAAATTAAGAGAGAGATGTACATGAGTGGAATTGCTAAAGCAATCGTTAAATTGAATTGCCAAGAACAGTGAGAGTGAAGTCCAGCACACACAAGCTCTGGCGAGTCACCTGAAGTGGAAATGGTATCAGCCTGACCATGTGATCTGTAATCTGAGACCCATCAGTGACAGGCATGTTCTAACTTTTAGCAACTGCCATCATAAAAGCCTACCTCTATGAGAAGGGTTAAGATCTATTGAATGTGAGAGCTGGAGAGAGTCTTGAAGATAATTTATGGCTTTCTTTGCAGTTGAGGAAAGTAAAGTCTGAAGATTGAGACATGTGCCCCAAACCATGGAGTTTCTTCCCTCCATCCCCCACTCAGACGTAGCTTGATAACCAGTAAACAGCCTTCCCACCTCTTAATCCCATACATTCACAGCAAAGGCCACAGTGAGGCATTGGCTTACACCAGGCCTGAATCCTTCTCCATTGTTCCCCATCTGTTGGTTCTGTCTCCCCCAACAATGATTACAAATGCCTCAAAAACAGGAGCGGCTTCTTCATCTTTCCTGAATTCCCTATGGATACATTAGGAGGCTGATTATTCCTTTTTTTTTTTCTTAAGTAAAAGGAATCTCCCTGTTACAAAAGCATTTACAATAGGGTCTATATTCTATAGGCTCTTTCAGATTTTAAGAGCAAGGGAGACCAATAGTGCTTCCCTCATTAATGGGAGCTTATTGTGAGGATAAACAGGAGGCAAGCTCAGCAGCTGCACACCCCAGCCATGCCCCACCGGGAACTCATCACTGCTTGTTATTGTCCTGGAGAAACCTGTAGCTCCCACAGCCAGGCAGCTGCTCTCCTGACTTAACTGCTTATGCTCTCTGTGCTCTGGCCCTTCACCTTTAAAATGGAGATCATAATAACACATACTTCATTGAGCCGTTGTGAGGATTAACTAAGCTGACATGTATAAAGCCCTTATAAGGATGTCTGGGACAAGTAAATGCCAGAAGATGTTAGCCATCATTACCAATTCAGTACACACCTAGAGATCTCCTTGAGTATGAAGGCTCTGATTTCTCTGGCCAAGAGGTATAAGTTTGCCATTTTTGTCTTCTCTGGGAAGTTGGCCTTTTCTTCTCCATTTTTACTCCTCCAGAATCCCTCCTCCCTGGCACTATGGTAGAACTCAGTTCACTACTCTTCACTTCAGAAAGAAAATAAAAACACCATGAGCAAGTGATTCCATGGAAATTCACCACTGTGGGCAATTGTTTATTCTGGTGCCAAATGCTCAAGCATCGAAGGAAAGAAAAGAGGCCTGTGCCAATTAGCTTCCTGCTTACTGAAGCAATTAGTCTTGTTCCATGATCGTGTCAAACCTTGACTTTACTATAGCATGCCTACATTGTGCTGACTCTGTCAGGTAGAAAGTATACATTTCTCTGTACTTATACCCATGGAACTGTAACCTCTCTATACAGCATCTTTACCATAAAATAAAATCTTTTAAAAAAGAAAGTATACATTTCCAGAAGGATTAGGACTGAAATTTCATACATAGACCAGTTTTGCAGAATGCTCCTGGGGGCTAGCCGCAAATCCAGCTGTGTTTAACCAAGTTGTATCATTTTGTAAAGAGGCTCTCTCTGTAGTTAACCCTGCTGTTGGAATTCAGAGCCTGACCTGAGCCTTTCTCCTGGAGGTTGTGCACGTGAATATGTGAGTACTACATGAGCCTTCACAAAACATCATTAAAACCCTTATTGGTGGGCTGGAAAGGTGGCTCAGTGGTAGAGCGCTTGCCTTGCATGCATGAGACCCTGGGTTCAATTCCTCAGCACCACATAAGCAGGAAAAAAAAAGCCTGAAGCGGCACTGTGGCTCAAGTGGTAGAGCATTAGCCTTGAGCTGAAGAGCTGAGGGACAGTGCCCAGGCCCATAGTTCAGGCCCCACGACTGGACCCTCCCCCCCAAAAAAAAACCCTTATTGGTGAGTGCCAACTTCTTGCCCTACAACGCAAATCCACTAACAGGCAACTACAACTTTCTAGAATTACAGTTCCTCAAGAGTTTTTCCCCTGGTTGATGGGGGCTTCCAGTATCTATAGATTGCACAGGATTGAGTCCATCATTGCCAGTACCCTGTGTAAAATAAAAACATAAAGCCCCTTGTTCAAAAATTGTTAAGACTTTCAGGCTGGCATGAACAGATCATTAATCAAGTGCTGGATCATTCGGAGCACAGAGCCCTGTGTAACTGCCAGATTCTATGTGTTACTTCAGAGTGGCATCTTGAGCTTTGGTTTGGAAATGAATACAGATATGAACATGTTTACCCAATTCTTTCAGACCCGGGGACCACCTTGGATTGCAGGGGAACCAAAACACCATGACTTTGTTAAGCTTCTAGTTTATTACTGACATTGTAAACCCCTTACCACCCATTCCTCCACCTTACCACCCCTTGCCAGGTGTCTGAGGATATTCATATTCCTCTTCTGGTTCTTATGCATCAAGTAAGAAACAAAAGGCATAGTACTCAAGAGTATTTAGTCAATACTATTGCTAGTTTTGCAGCCATGGGCAAGTTATTTAATTTACCTGTGCCTCAGTGTCTCATCTGCAACAACATGGATATTAATATCATCTGCCTTATAAAGCAAATGATATTGACATGCATGAAATATCTAGAGTTTTCCTTGGCACACAATGAACACTCTGGAAGAATGAGCTGTTACAAACCTGCCATCATTTCTCCCATTGAAGCCAACTCCTCTGCTGCTGACACGCCCAGACTCCTAGTATTTAAGTTAATGTATTTTTCTATTGAGAAAGGAGGATGATGGCCATTAAGGGCAAAGACATAGATATAGATATCTTTTATTTCCAAATGAGTCTAGATACATGCAGCCAGAGGAATACTCCGATGGTGTTGGAAGAGCTTCCCTAGCCCTAAGAAATATAATTGCCCCATGTAAACATTTTTAAGAACAGCACAAACCTATTTCTTCATTTTTAAAAATTTATTTGGAGGCTGAACAAATGGAAATGGCTTATCCTAACCCTCCTCCTCTTTCCACTAATTAAAATAGACAGAAAAAAAAACAAAGGAGGGGGTAACAATGTTTGACAAGAAATGTACTCATTACCTTACTCATGTAACTGTAACCCTTCTTTAAGCATCTTTACAATAAAATATTGAGAAAGAGAGAAGAAGAAGAAGAGGAGGAGGAGGAGGAGAGGGAGGAGGAGGAAGAGGAGGAGAAGAGGAAGAGGAGAAGAAGAGGAAGAGGAAGAAGGAGGAGGAGGAGGAGGAGAAGAAGGAGGAGGAGGAGGAAGAGAAGGAGGAGGAGGAGGAGGAGGAGGAGAGGAGGAGGAGGAGGAGGAGGAGGAGGAAGAAGAAGAAGAGGAAGAAGAAGAAGAGGAAGAAGAAGAAGGAGAAGAAGGAGAAGAAGGAGAAGAAGGAGAAGAAGGAGAAGAAGGAGAAGAAGGAGAAGAAGGAGAAGGAGAAGGAGAAGGAGAAGGAGAAGGAGAAGGAGAAGGAGAAGGAGAAGGAGAAGGAGAAGGAGAAGGAGAAGGAGAAGGAGAAGGAGAAGGAGAAGAAGAAGAAGAAGAAGAAGAAGAAGAAGAAGAAGAAGAAGAAGAAGAAGAAGAAGAAGAAGAAGAAGAAGAAGAAGAAGAAGAAGAAGAAGAAGAAGAAGAAGAAGATTATTTGCAAATGAGAGTCAGTATTAAGAGCATGGGATGATCCCATTGGCTCTGGGGCTCTGGGGAAATCAAGCCTGAATCAATTACCGCCCCCTGATTTCTATAGGGAGCTGCTGCAGCTGAAGGGACCATGTGCCTTTTTTCCTTCTCTCAAACAGGGTTAATAATGTGGGTCCACCCAGAGTTACAGGGCTGCTAGTGACTATGTAACAAGTGTAGATGGAAAACACACTAAGAAGTGAGCCAAAGGGGAAAGGGAAAGAGGAAATGTTAGAAGAATATCAAGAGCTAAATCAGAATGGCACCAAAGACAGCTGAAAATAGAAATAGGAACTAAATCAGCATTGAAGATAAGCTTTAAAAGAAGATAAAATCAAAGCTGAACTTACTTTGTTAACAAGGAACTACCCTGTGAATCACTGGGTGAAATTCATTCTCTTGTCTGGTGATGGATTACAAGGGAATTGTAAACAAAGCATGTAAACATCTTTTCTTATTGGGGAAGAAAAGCTTACCTTTAGTTTGAAATGAGTTAGCTGATAGGGCAGGGCCTGGGGAAGTCCTATCATGTGCTGGCCCAGCATTATCAACTATTC
This sequence comes from Dipodomys merriami, assembly GCF_024711535.1. NCBI lineage: Eukaryota > Metazoa > Chordata > Mammalia > Rodentia > Heteromyidae > Dipodomys > Dipodomys merriami. The sequence continues at coordinate 43,226,022 of NW_027206068.1, read as the reverse complement.
TTCTTAGAGTCAGTTGCCACAGCTGCAAAGCCTGTCCCAACAGCAAACAGGAACCCAGAAAGGAGCCATCACTGTTGTCCTGCTTGTTTTTAGTGGCCTCCTGAAGGGGTGTACTGGGGGAACCTAGCACAGATCCATGTACTCTGCTTCATGGATTAAAAAGAAAATGTTTATCAATCCAATCCTTTCAACAACTGCTTGTTCATTCTTTCAGAATTCTTCATAGAAAAATTATATTTTATTTGCTCATATCTTATGGATTTTAAGAGTCTTCTAAAAATAAGCAGAAAACTACTTATAGCCTTAGAGAGATCAAAAGGGAACTGATTTTCTACTTTAGCCAACCTTTTAGGTAGTTTTAAACAAATGCTGAAAGGTTATTTTCTTCTTTTCCAAATGGTACCCAGAATAAAAATGCTATTTAAATCTTTGCATTCTCTTTCCTTTGTTATTCAAGAAATTGTGTGTGCCTAGACATTTAGTAGTCACATTATACTTATCAGAAAACTAGAACAAATACTCAGGAATTGTGTATCTGTAATTCAGGGGCACATGTTTAAAATGAAAAGAAAATAAAACTTTCTTTTCCAGGAGGATGCTCTATGCAGAGTATTGGGATGGGGCTACTTCATTCAGAATCTGTTGCCATAGTGACCAACCTGGGAGCCTCAGAGGCTTGATACAGGGAGGTTTGTGTGGTAATTATATAAGCTGAAGTGCTGTTGAATAACCCCAGGAAGACAAGACTGCCACAGTGCAATTTTTGAGAAACCACTATTTTAAAATTCATACATCATAATGCCTTCTTCTTTTATATGGAAATCTACCATTTAGGTATTTTCCATACATAAATCTGATAAGACTGATATAATGGGAAATAAAGCTTACTAAATTCTAAGCATCAGAGTTATGCCAAAGGAGCCCTGTTATATTCTGATGAATATATTTCCTATGATTTTGATTTTTATTTTTATGAATGAGCAATGAACGAGTAATGAAATACCTTACTGTTCTCAATGCCAGCCATCTGTCATTTAGTCCTTTCCTTTAATGTATATTGTACTATGTAGTAATTATAAAATTCTAAGTCAGCAATTGATTGGAACAATAAATCAATATCATTTAAACTACATAAACAAGTTAAAGTGATTGAGTAGAAAGTGCAATCAATATGTATTTTCTAACAGAAAATATATTCAAGATAAGGAATTTCTACAACTTTTTCTGTCTTACATTTCACAAGTCACATATAATCCTCTTGAGGGGGATTGATCAGCAGTGGACATATCACAAAATTAATATTTGGTAATGGTGTAATGTTATTTAAAAATAGTTATTAACACTGTGTCAGTGCTCACACCTTCAATCTTGGCAACTCAGGAAGCTGGGAACTGAGGATCCTGATTCAAAGCCAGCCTAGGCAGAAATATCCTCAAGAGTCTATCTTCAACTAACCAACAAAAAGCTGCTCTCAAGGTGTGGCTGAAGTGATAGAACTCTAGTTATGTGTGAAAAGCCCAGAGAATAAGAGCCTTGATGTCAAGCCCTGGTACCAGCATATGTACACACAGTCTTAAAATGAGAAAACCAGACATCAGATCTTAACCAAGCCATTTTTTTACTCTTCAGGCCTGCAGTTACCTCATCTGGGGGTCTTCCTAGTTCAAAATGTTCATCATTCCAGAACTCACAGACCGCATGGTTTGTGAAACAGCCATTTGTACTTTTACCTTGTATCAAGAGAACTACCTTTCAGTACTGACCATAACACCATGCTAGACATTTTTCTTAGGTTATGTATAACACTTGATGGTAGGTACTACTTTCTGGTTTATAAGTGAAGAAATAGATTATATTACTTAAAGCCATCTGTATATAGAATGGACTTTGTACTGCTTCCTGCTGTCCACACCTGGTCAAGAGCCTTCAGTGATCTTTTTACAGATGAATTATTTTCTGTAATGGTAAAGATACAGGAAATGTGATTGGATGATATGTCAAAACTCTAAGCGCACAGATTTTTAAAAAATTATTAAAGAACCTGAAGTCAAAGTGACAAAAGACTAAATTGAACTGTCATGAAACACTGATTTCTAGATCCATCCAAAGGCAATAGAATTTAGACAGTGGCCACTGCTTAGTGTAAGAACAATGCTAAAAATGGGTCTTGGATATCCACTCACTACTCATTAGTACCCACTGACATCCAGTCTTACTCGAGTGATTAATCATGTCTCTAGGCTTGATCAATTGAATTTTGTACAAAATTAAATGCTGGTTAAAAACAATCTTTGTACTGAGCACTTAAAATGACAGATATGACTTAGCACAGGCTTTCTTCATTAACCTGAGTGTTTTCCCTACAACTCTGAAAGCTCTTTCTCTCCCTGTATTTGAAGATAAGGCTGATAATGATGTTCCCATTCAAGTGTCTATATTTATTTGTGAAACCATTGTGCACTGTACATTGTGCACGCCTTCTATTATGTGCATGAGTCAGTACCTCTATTAGCCCTTCCCTGCTCCATCCACAGAAGAGCCCCCCACCCCACTCCCCCCATGTTTTCTAACTCCATGAATGCAATTCTGTCTTTTTGTCTTAAGGGTTTTTTTTTTTTTTTGCCTCAGTCCTAATGTTCTACCCCACTTTAGTTTTTGTTATGTGAAAAGCGTGTTTGATGACAGATTTCATTTCCCAGAATTTATTACCTATTGTGTATATTGCAGTTCATTCACAATGACCCTGTCTGCATTTAGGTTGAATGGGGGTCCTCCACCCTGACCCAATATAATAAAAAAAAATAATAATGAGGCTACTCAAAGCTCCTAGAGGTGTCAGCACTATGAAAAGGGCCTATAATCAATGCAAATAGGATATTTGCCTGCTTTGTGAAGCACAGAGTTTTGACACCCAACCCTTTTGCTGGATCAAATCAGCCTCCCTCTTTGCTTTGAGAAGCTAATGAAAGGTATGGATTCTCTTCTTCCTTCAAAAAATTGCATGTAGCCAGATAATTTATGGACATATTAATTGGTAGGTTGTTTCGAGCTCCATTTTTAACTCTTTCCTTTTCCAAGAAGCTGGTCAATCCACTTGAGATATAAATGATGACCCAAATATGTGCACAATCCAACTTACACAACCCTGCACTGACCCTCTCCCCGCCTCCAGAAAGCTCAGGAACCTTGTCCAGGAGAGATCTCAGTAATGACGGAGTTTGGATTTCCTACCATCCCAGGCAGAATGGCAAGTTAAGGGTAGGCTTAATTTTACTTAAACATCATATTAAATAATAGGGTATTGGGCATATTAAATTATATGATATTTTGCCTCTCTGTAGTTGTGCAAAACACATATACACAGAATTTTACAATGTTTTTTAAAAATAGTGATTTCTATTTTTAAATCCATGTGGCCCCAAACTGAGGACTAATCACAGGTACTTTATTGGTTATTAAGTGTATTGATAGAGTCAAGGTAACAGTAAAAATAAATTTCCACTGCTCAGTGATATTATCCTCACATTTCTTCCATGGTTAGTCTTCTTGACCCTCTTACCCTCTTTAGTAGTCTGTAAATCTAAACTTGGACACAATGCGCCCAATCCCTACGTAGAGATCAGTCATCATACATACTTTGCTCCAATTGAATAGCATTACCTAGTCTACCCAACTCCCCAGCCCTCCATCCCATAGTTATTAGTGACAACCCTGGCTGTCTGTCACACTCCAGACTTCAGAAACAGGGATGATATAAGAATGCCCACGACATCAGATAGCTGTATGAATTATATAAAAATCAGGACACATTAAACAAGTGTTGTTATATAATAACAAGAGTTCAGTAAATAAGTTCTTATGATGATGAGAAGTTCTATTTTGTTTGTGAAGAACTGCATTCTGTTGATAAATCTATAGAAATCAACAGTTCTGTAGGCTAAGGAGGACTTCTTAAGACTTGTGAATTCTTCCTTTGTACTATCATCATGTTTTGAGAATATTTATTATTATGTTTTTGTATTCCATAAAAATCATTGTTTTCAAATGTGTTTTCCTAACCAGACTGAGATCAGCAAACTGACCTTTGACATCTCAGTATCAAGGCCAGAAGCCAGGGACTCCAGGGAGCACTGTTCATATTGTATTCCTTATAAATGGCTTCCTGCCAGCCTACATTGTGCTTTGCTGTGCTCTGGGTATGCTCACAGTAAAATATGGCTGTAATAAGAATGATTCTGTCTGTTGCAAGCTAGATAAAAAGTAATATTTGGAAAGGAGTAGGAGTCAAGTGATGTGCTTTCAATTATGTTTTCTACTTAGTATCAATCTCTTCCTAATTTTTCAAAGGTATCGCTTAATTTTTGTTATAAGAGAAAATTTGAAATATAGCAGTATCCCAAAAGGCAGAACACATTCAGTTATAAAGTGAACTAAAGATTTTATTAGATGTTCTTTATAGGATTTAATTTAGAATTTAATATTGAGAAAAATAACTTATCACTGACAATAAACAAAACCTGCCTTACCTATCTCTGGTTTATTTGAATTGAGATCATTATAAGCCAAGATTGGTAACATGAAGCTAGGGCACAAAACTCCTGTACCAATTATTTAAATGAGTTCTCAAAAACTAGAAGAAAGTCCCAATTCCATTTAATTAACTATTGATGTGTCTCATGAGGAAAAACAGTTAAATATTAACAAAATAGACTTGAGGAAATCTTTCAGGGAAAGAAAATTAGGTATTAAGAATTCCAAAGGTAAACTGTAAAGGTTTAGAACAGAGTAACAAGGCATTCAAGACTAATTTCAAATTTAATAATTTCATTAGGCCCTAAAATTGCCTTGGTTCAATCAGCAAAAGAGTTGTTTGCTAATTAATTTTTTGTGTTCAAACATCTTGCTCACTAGCTTCTAATTCTCACCTTTAACAAAATCTCTAGTAATTTGTTACTCGTCATTATTAATGTCTCTGTAATTATTTACAAGTCGACGAGCTGGAGCTGTGACTCAGCTGGTAGAGCACCTACCTAGCAATTGTGAGGCTCTGAGTTCAAACCTTAGTACTACTTAAAAGTCTCTCAAATTCAGTATTTCTAAGGTACTTAAAATCCATCTACTAGTAAGGCTCTATGCCAGATTATAACATTTTTATCTATCTGTCTGATATTCATACTAATTATAGTTTAACAAAATGAATACCAGGATGCTAGAATATATGTTGAAGGGGTGGGGATAGAATGAAGGAGAGGGAGGATGGATAAAGGAGAGAGGAAAGTTGGGCAAATAAGTCATAATAGTTCACATATGTGAAAAGAGAACCAGGTCATGAGTAGATGCATGGGGTGGGAAAGATGGGGGAGAAGGAAGATGGGATGACACTGATCAAGATGCATTGCACTCATGCACTGACATGTTGATTTGAAACCACTTTGTACAACTACCTAAAAATAAGAAAAAATTTAAAAGAAAGGAGAAAGCGTTATTTCACAAAATTCTTACTTCTACATAGTTTTCATAATTTATTTTCCTTTCTCAACTGTCTGTGTTAATTTCAGTGGTAAAATAATGAGTCTTAGCAATTATTACAATAGATGATTAGATTGATGCTAACTTAGATCAACCTATTTGCTTTTCATAATGAATCTATTTCATCTGTCTCAATATTAACATTTAATTCACTGATTTTCCAGTCTTAAATGCCTGATAAATCTTTTTTAAAGTGCCCCTCCCAATTCCTTCTTTCTCCATTTTCTGGATTTCCCTGGGGCTTCTCACCTAAATTATTTTCCTTCTTTTTTATCTCCCTTTTCTAAAATTTCAACTGTTATAACAGAATTGACCATAGCAAGAATTCCCAAATCAATTGTGATTGATGTCTCACAAATGGCTCAATTGTATAGTCCAGCTTACATCTTGTATATTTTTCATATATGTAAAACCAGAACAATTCTACTTTAATCTCTTAAGTGCATATTAACTACTACATATTTTTTCCTGAAATTAATATTAGACATAGGTAGATACTATATCTACAACATATAGAATTTGATTGCAAGAATAACAACTAATTTGAATAATAGTCTTGTGATTCTTTTCCTTTTTTTTTTTTTTGTCAGTTGTGAGGCTTGAACTCAGGGTCTGGGCACTTCCCCTAACCTAAGCCTCTTTGAGCTCAAGGGTAAGGCTCTACCACTTGAGGCACACTTGAGGCCACTTCTAGTTTTTGAGTGGTTAATGGGAGGTAAAAGTCTCATGGGAACTTTTCTGCCTGGGCTGGCTTCCAACTGCAATCCTCAGATCTCAGCCTCCTGAGTAGCTTGGATTACAGGCATGAGCCACTGGCACCATGCTCAACTTTAAATATACTATTATTTTATTGAGACTGTTGATTTCCACTAACCAAAGATGAACAGAATTTAAGAATTAACCATTTATAAATACTATTTATTTTACCTTTGAGTTGTTTACATATTCAGGAAAATTTATTCATTAAATCAGATAATGTAGAACTTACAATATAAAATTTAAGTTTCATAAATACAGTTTGACATACAGAAATTCAGAAGACTATATAGATAGTGCTTAATATCTGTCAAAAACGTTTTGCCAATGATTTAAAAAATTGCTGATCTTATAAACAGAATTATAAGATCTAATTCTTCTTTAAACATAAGAACTAAGTTTTGTAGCCTGTAATTTCAATAAAGTAAATTTTAAATTATAGGTAAACTCTGAAGAATGTCTTCAGAGTACAAATATGTCCACAAGGCACTAAAAAAATCAAGTGACAATATGACTTAGGAAACACACATACTAATATCTCATGCTTATAAATAAATACATAGGCGTGGAAATAAGGCTCAAATGATAATAAGTAAGAAAATAACATGAAAGAGAAGAAAATAGGTTAAAAAAAACACATATGGAACCGCAATATATCTTCACCTGAAAATGTCAGGAAGGCTTTATTTGGTCAGTAACCTTTACATATTTTACAATCCCAATGAGTTCATGTATTGCTTGTGTACGTGAGCATCACGTCCTTTGCCAAGTCATGTGAACTAAGTTGGGGTTCAATAATCAGGGTCAATATAAATCCAAATCTTACTGGTCTCCAAACAAAACTGTTAGATGCAGTTAACCTTGGTACTTTCATCAACAGAATGCCATTGTGGTAGCATTACCATTTCCAAACACCTTTCCTCCCCCTTGAGTGATTTTTATAATGGATAAAACCAAGATACACAAACAAGAGTCAGAATGTGGTTTGGGCATTAATGTTGAGAGTTCATTTCTGTTTAATAATATTATATTGTTACAATATAATATTATGAGAGTGAAGTGAGACATCTTACAGTAATTACAAATGTAGATGCAAGAGTGAGAAAACATGTTAGAAAAGGAACAGTAGAGTGAGAAGTTACTGTAATATAAAACTAAATTTTCAAAGTATAGTCCAGACCTGAACACTTGCTATTTTTGACCAACCGGAGACACAGTTCCACTTGAGGGGCTAAGACTCTTGTTTGTTTGCTAGCAAGAAAACCTGTCAGACTGGGCATGAAGTGATAGCTTTGGAAATGATCCAGAGGGCAGGCTAACATGCAAGGGAAGAAGATATTTGTACTAGGGCCAAACTAGGAAGATCTGAATATTGAAACCTGGGTCTCAGTCATTTTTAAATTACTATTTTTGTCATTGCTGGAGTTTATATTCCAAGGTTTTGGAACATGGGCTATTTAATTAAAATGACTGCTTACCTGTTCAGAACTTGTGCTTAGAAAATTTTATTAAGTGGAAACTTATGGGACTTAATTTTTTTTCTTAAGATGTAGAACAGTGATATATTCACTGCTTTCCCTACAAAGGCAACTGCTTATAGATTACATAACTTTGCTAATTAATCCATGTAAAAACTCACTCAGCTCAGGAGATAGCCAGCAGACCTGGAAACCGGCCAGGAACTGAGCAATCTAATCCAGCCTTCCTTTTGCTCCACATACTAAGCTCCTACAAGTCTAGAGTCCAAGATGAGACACCCAACTTGTAGACAGAACTGAAAGAAAGCCACAAGTTACGCAGGTGAACTTTGATTCCTCTGGGCCTGACAAGAAAATTCTGTCAAGGGCAGCTGTAATAAAATGAATTTCTTTTACCACATAGGAGGTTAGGTATAAAAAGAAAATGCAAGGGTAAGTTTATGGGGAATAGTTAAAGAAATACATCCTTCACTACTCTCCTGAGACAACAAGAAAAATGGAAAGAAGTTTGATTTTGTACTTTGGAGACCAGGGAGAGAAAGAAGTGCTGTATAAGTGGATTGATGACCCAACAGAAGGGTAGAACCACCGAATGTAATGAAGAGATGGGGCCAGACAGCAATGTACAGTAACAAAGATAACTGGTGCTGGGAACGTGGCTCAGTGGTAGAGTGCCTTGCATGCATGAGGCCCTGGGTTCAATTCCTCAGCACCACATAAGCAGAAAAAAACAGAAGTGGCTCTAGGGCTCAAATGGTAGCGTGCTAGCCTTGAGCTGAAGAGCTGAGGGACAGTGCCCAGGCCCAGAGTTCAGGCCCAGAACTGTCACCAAAAAAAAAAAAAAAGATGACTGGGATGACTGGGAGAGATGACAAGAAGAAAGATAGAAGAGCATACTTAACATGCACTTTTATATTGGTTCTATGGCTATACTTTGATGAGTCTCTCTTCTACTCTTCCATGTCAACCCCATCTTCAGTGCCATATATGTTGTTTTAATAGTTCTTTGTGGATGACTCAAAAAAAAAAGAGAGGAAGGCAGCTGCATTGGTGAGTGGGGAGAAATGAGACATAAGAACTAAGACACAGCACATGTATAGAGAGAATTTCATGTAAACAAGAAAGGTGGGTGATATAAGGTTATGATTCTCATACTAGGGAATCTTGGGAGAAATATACAGTGGTAAGATATTTTAAATGGGATTTGAGGCACTTGAAAACTATGCATTTGCTGAGCACTGGCTATAATCCTACCTACTCAGGAGACTAAGATCAAAGGATCTCAGTTCAAAGCCAGACCAGGCAGACAAATCCATAGACTATTATCTCCAATTAACCAGTAAGAAGAAGTAGAAGTGTGGCTCAAGTGGTAAAGCCTTAAATGAAAAATCTATGCAGGAGTGTAAGGCCCTGAGTTCAAGTCCCGGTACCAACACACACACACAGACACAGACACAGACACAGACACACACACACACACACAGACACACACACACACACACACATGCTTGGAGGCCTGGGTACCACCTAAGAAGCTACCCTGTGAACTATACAACAATTGACCCCAGACAGGGAGAAATGAAGAACTCAAAGGATGATCTGATGTCTCCTCAAACTCTATAATGAATTGTATATCAAATAAAAAGTCACTGACATTTTTAAGTCATAAAGTATTAAGTCAACACAAATGAGAAGGATTGTATGTAGAATAAGAAATAGGCCTACATCTAACTTTCATGACAAAACTGAGCTTATATTCTTTTGAAAATACCTTGGTGGAATTTTTGAAATAAAAATGAATGAAAAAATACAAACTTAAAAGGAAATAATAACAAAGCACTGCTTGCATGAAAAAAATAAATAAAAGTCAGAAATGAAATAGGTCTCCAAAAGTAATTCCTTAAAAGCTCTTATATCTGGACTGGGAAGGTGGCTCAGTGGTAGAGTTTGTCTTGCGTGCATGAGGCCCTGGGTTCGATTCCCCAGCACCACATAAGCAAAAAGAAAAACAAAATCCGAAAGTGGCGCTGTGGCTCAAGTGGTAGAGTGCTAGCCTTGAGCTGAAGAGTGGAGGGACAGCGCCCAGGCCCAGAGTTCAAGCCCCACGACCGGACCTCTCCTCCCCCCCAAAAGCTCTTATATCTACTCAAAAACAATGCTTATAAAATAACATGTAAAAATTTCCTGTGTCTTTGGATAGTACAAGGGAATGGGTTCCTGGAAATGGGAGCATTGTCTGATCTTTTTAATAACATTTTTTCCTATAGAGATAGGCCATCTTTGCCCCTTTCCTGACTTCCTGACTCTAGCCCCCATTCATTAAAGTTCTAGCCAGTCCTCCCAGCCTGCTCTGAGGTTCAGACAGTCTTGACAATAGCAGGTACAATTTCAGTCTCTGCTAATCAGCTGATCCTAACCTCTTACCTTAGCTGTTTCTTAATGTTTCTTTAACTCCTTCACCTAAACCCCTTATCTACTTTGTTGCTCTTCTTTTGTTTTCTGTGGCAGGCCCATTCCATCACTTATGACACTTCCCTGCCTATCTGAGTCAGTTGTTAATCAGAAGAAAGAATGGATGGCAGGAAACTGTACTCAAAGGAGGAATTTTCAAAGCTTTCTTCTACTTAAACAAATTACCAGAATAGTTTTTTTTCTACTCAGTCTTACTATGTAATAGTACATGATAAACCTTAGAAAAGTTGGCTTGAGTTTTTGTCCTTTTTTTTTTCCTCCTGTTTGGCTTCTTGTCTTACTTTGCCACCTTCTTACCAAAACTAATCCAGAATCTTAAATGTGCCTTCATTTTTTGTTTCAGGATTATTTTGTTAAAAGAATTGTAGACTAGTCAGTTTTTTTTGTATTCCATAGATACAGTCCAGATAGATTATGTGAAATTTGCTCTGGATACAAACTTTCATTATGGTTTCATTTAAGGGGTCAGGAAACAGTATGTATGTTGGGGTTTGCCTTGCCTTTGTCAGATTATTTTCTGTATTGATTTCACGTAAGGGATAAGAATGTTTGAATTTGCTTTTGCTTTAATTAGGCATTTGCTTCTATATGAAACCTCATTTAAACCATTTGATTCTTTCTAAGATAAAAGGCTAACTACTTTTACATAAAGTTGTTTTCTCTTACCCTTTACTTGATACAAGTTGTAGGTAAAGACCAATGTATGATTACTAAAACATTTGTTTTCTCTTAAACTGTATTTGATGGAAGTTAGAAATACAGGAGATGTATTTAGACAACAAAAATGAAACCTTTCAGTACTTTCCACTGTAAAAAAAACTGGGGCTAAGTGTCATAAATTTGTTTATAAATGTTTACAACTGTCCAAGACATTGTCCATTCTATTTATCTATCTAAAACTCCTTTAATTTCTACTAAAGGAGGAACTCAAGAAAAAAAGCTTGGTTCACCTTAGGAAGGAATCAAGCAGCTTGATTCCCTGTAGGAGGGAATCAAGAGAAATAATATGGGCCAGTGTTGTCTATCTTCAAGGGCTGAGAATGAGCCATCAGGATAAGGCAAAGGTTTACCTAGCACGAGGGGCCAGCATGGCATGGTCCATTTAGTCAGCTGGGTGACTACGCCCATTCTAGAAAAGTGCTCCTATTTCTTTGTTTCTTTTTCCTACAGTCAGACTCTGTAACATGAAGGTGATATGGTTAGTAAGATTAACATTCTTAAAAACTCAACATACTATATAGTCCAAAAATGGGTAACAAAAACAAACAGAGAGGAATTTTATTGTGGAGACTATAAAATTAATTTCTAGCAAACTCAGAGCTCTGTGTAAGTTAAATGACTGTTTTGGTATAGGATGGGGGTTGCTTGATCCTTCTATGGACTTCTACTATATTTATAAAATAATTTAGTAGATGTGCCTCCTTCTCCTCTTGAGAATCTGGTTTGGGACCCCTCCCCCAGTTCTCTGCAGTTCCTTGAGACTGAGGCTCTGTACAGATCAATTTATATACACTAATGTGCCTTGCTAACAAAATTGTCTAAACATATTCTGTTCTTGATTATCTATATCTTGGTTATCTATATGTAAGAGAAATGATTCTGTTAGTTGGCAATGGGAAAAAATGTCTTGCCATTGGAATTCCAGAAAATTTATGGCTCATTTTCATTTTTAAAACCTCAGCATACCTTAAGACCTTTATGACCAAGTGTGTGTGTGTGTGTGTGTGTGTGTGTGTGTGTGTGACTGTATGTGTGTCTGTGTGTATGTCTGTGTCTGTGAACATAGTCAAAATAACCACATTTTAATACATTAAGACTGTCATTATGGTGTGAAACAAAGTAGTCTTTTCTATCGAACTTTAGTGCTTCTATCTTGTATATTGATATTTTTTGATACTGCTATTCCCTGAAATTATTTGCTTTTTGGCATCAATTACAACTATTATCTGCTTGTGACCAACAGTCCAGTTAGGGATATGAATTATAATAGCCCCTTTTTGAACCTTGGTAATCAATTATATTTAAGAATGTGATCCTAACTCCTGACAACAAGGAGGGACAGTTTGGATTGGGATAAAAACCTAGCTAACTGCTCTGCTCGGTGTGCCTGCAATAGCTCTGGATAGAGTAATAGTATACACCCTTTTGTGAAAAATTGCCTTGAGGAAATCACCTGTATCCCTTGTGTGTCTATTCATTTCTGACACTGGAGAGTCATTGTGCATTTCTAACAACAGTACAGGAGTTAACTGGCTATGCAGGCCAAAAGGGACAAAATGGGCAGCTTTAAACTCAAACCACCACGAAGATGATCAGATTTGGGTGTGAACAAACGTGTTCAAGGGTTATTATCGTACATTGAGAAAAACTATGTCATTTGAGTTCAAAAGTTTTCTAAGAGTTAATTCAAAATACAATTAAAGAGGATTCAGTAAGGAGTTAGTAAAGAAAGGCTTTGGAAAGGAAATTAAGGAAACAAAGTGGTTTCCTTTGGATTAAAAAAAAAAAAAAACTTGGGAAAGTAAGAATTGTCTTAAATGTTTGTTCCAAAATGGAAAAAGGGCGAAATTAAGACTAACCACAAAATATTTAAGTAGAAGATGGAGTGAATATGTCTTGAGTTTTATAAGATAGTTTATTATAAAATATTAGTAAAATTATATTAAATTGGCTCTGATGTAAAACTAATCTAAGGATTTTTTTCCTAAGGTCAAAATTAATACACAGATATAATACCAGTATCCTATTTTTTTTTGGTGTAGATTTATCAAAGTAATTGCTTGTGTACTAGTAGGCTTGTCAAGCCTTTAATGACATTAAACTAATGGTTACTGACCAAAGTTCATTTAAGTGTCAAAGCCCTTCAAATTACCACCTTTGAAATAAGTATGTGAAACTAAAATGCCTTTCTTTGCTGTCAAATATTTCTGCTTCCTAAGTAGGTAAGCCACCTTGGATTTACAGCCAAAAGGACAACGAACAGGCTTGTATTCCTGCATTATTTGTTATGATAAAAACAAAGCTTAGTAATATCTACAGTGGTTTCAGTCTTAATTAGTGTCCTAAAGTGCTATATACAATTAAAATTAAGGTTACTGTTAAATCCTTTGTTATTACAGATTTGAACCTCTTCAGCATTTACAGTCACTCTGACAGAGAGATAAATGACATCAACAAGTGTTTTTTGTTTGGATCTTGTCTGTTGGCACTGATTGTGATCTGACCATCAGTCACCCTCTTCCAACATGGGATTGGCCAACTGGGACATCTTATCCCAGCAATAAACACCAATTGGGACATTATCCTAGGAAGGAGAAGAGACCTACCAGACCTAGCAGGACAAAGCTCATTCTGGCATTGAGGCAGTTGGGAAAACTGCTTAGATAAAGGGGATGGTATCAGATCCTAAATGGAGTCACTTGTGTTTGCCTTTTCAAAAGTAACTAAACCTAGAAGGTCAAAAATAGTTCATAAACATACCGATCCAATGCTTATACCTGTCTGTCTTCTAACTCTCCACCTTTGTCTATCACTTATTTGTATTCATAGTAAGTCAAAAAAATGCTAAAGTTAGCTAATGGGGGATAGTTTAAAAGTAACAAAAAGCCCAGCCCCCAGCATCTGCTCAACGCCCTAATTGTCAGTGAATTTTTGGTCTGGCACCAGTCGCATAATTTCATCCGGTCAGATAAAGAGGCTAAGATTGGGGTGTTAATAAATCAAAACACTCTTCTGGACACCTGGTCATCTGGACCTAATAAACGCCATACACTCGTGTAAACAGGCATTAATAAAAAATTATGCAACCCAAAGGACTAAATTAATTGTTCTGACTGTAAATACTTCAATTAGGAAAAAACAAAAGGTTAAATATATCTATACAGATTCTAAACTTGTTTTCTTGCTATTATAATTCCTCAATAAACATGGACCTGAGATCTTGTGCTCCATATAAGCTGTCCAGGAACCTTCATGGGTAGTTGTTGGTCCCTAGTCAGGCTTTGCAAACCAGACTGCTAATCAGGCTGCACTGGCCCTGCTGTATAAAAATGGCTTTATCTCTTACACTCCTTCCGATGACCTTTTACCTAGATGGAATGGAGCCTATGATGCTCTTCTCAGGACTCCCACAGCTGTAAAATTGTCATTTCCTCTTGGATGCATAGTCTTAGAAGAAAACCTTTATCTCTTCAACCCCAATCTCAGGGTTCAGATTCATCTAGACCCCAGGACCCACAGGCCTCTGATACCTGTGAACCTCCAGAAGACTTGAGCTTCCTGTTCAAAAAGATAAAAGAGGCCTAGGCAGATTGCCTGGATGGTTTGATACAGCTTCAAATTTTAATGAGTATTTCTTTAAATGTTTACAAAAATTTCTGTTACTCAATCATGCATAACATTCTCCAGTCTAAAGACGATTGTTACAGCTCCTACCTTAATATTAGGATATATAAGAGGTTATCTTTATTTTTTTCTGATTATTATTCTCTGAGCTAAAGTAGAAACGAACTCATTTTTACAGCATTATGCAAGAGAGAATAATAAAAGCAGTTGTTGAATTTGTGGGCCGCTACCTATTTGCAGCACATCTGGGTTACCCTGGTGGGTAACAGCTGTACAGAGTGCTGACTGGACAGAACTCCAAACTCTAATACACCATGCCAGAACATATGACACTAATAGTCTAAGAGCACTACTCATTATACTATTTCAAGATGGCCTATCATCCAGATTCTTCATCTCTCTGCATCTGATGAACAAGTGTGGAATTATACATCCTCCCAAATACCCAATATCAGGGACACCAATATGATCAGATTTGGGATGACTATTTCTGGCCAACCCCTATTATCGGGCAACTGAACCAAAAGGCTCCTCTCTGTTGGGAACAGAAAAATCATACTTATGATAAATGGGAAAATAGCACTAAAAGGCTGGGTTGGATCACACTCACTAATTGTAAAGCTGTAATAACACTCAAGGCATTGACTGGTATGCTACCAACTGACTCTTGAGACAAAAATATATTCTGGGCAGCTCTGAATGGCACCAAATGGCTTTTTGGGACCAATCTCCGGCCCTGGTTGCCACCAGCGTGGATAGGATGTTGTACTATAGGTTTTCCCTGAATACAGGAGAGACAAGTTCCAAATTTAACAATGCCTGCAAGTCCATGAGCATTATGACATAAGTGGATGAGGTCTGTTTTCCACGGTTATGATCACTTGGCCTCCATCTTCATTCCATCTGTTGGCATGGAGGATGTCGTATGGCATATGAAATCATTCAACAAATATTTCCACCAAGCCTTCAGTGATACTGCCCAAGGGATTTCTTTGTTAAAATCAGAGATAAAAGTGATGAGACAAACTCTCCTTCAAAACTGGATGGCTTTAGACATCCTTACTGAAGCCCAAGGAGGAACCTGCACAATTGTAAAAAGTTAAATGTTCTGGGTATATTCCAGACAACTCAAATAATGTCTCCTCAGCCCTGCAGGAACTACACACTGAAATTAAGGTTATATCTGACTCACTCTAGCTTTAACAAACTCTTTACCTCATGGTTTTCTGGAACCAAATAATTGTTGTTTATCTTTATGGCATTAATTTGTGGGAAATATTAATTTGAAGTGGACCCTGAGATGGGCCCAAGCTGGCATGATTCCATTTTGAGCTTTGCCTTTGTTTTAGGGTTTTAGACTCCATTTTTTGAAGGGTGGTGACTAAAAACATTTAAACAATGTTCAAACTAGAAAAACAACCTTAATCACAGGGCCACATCTTAGCTCCAATGGTGCTAGTTCCCAGAATGAAAAAAAATGCATCTGGTCCCCCTCCCCTTAACAACCTAACCCACCCATGATTGTTCAGTTAAAGACTGACCAATAAAACAGATAGGTTGTAATCTTGCTCAACTGGCAATACCATCTGCTTACTGTAAACCCTTCCTTTTGCCCACCAAAGTCGAGGGCTGATTCAAACCAAAATGATAGGATGGTTTAACCAATTGGTATAAGACAGACTATAACTCCATTGGCCACCTGTCTGTGGCCTAACATGACTAGGCAATCCTTTGTGTGTGTTGCAAACCCATTGGTCACCTGCATGTGGCCAGGCTTGCCCACACGGATTTTGTCTTTAAAATCCCTAGCTTGTGAGCCATCTGGGGTAGCAATTTCAGCTCCTAAGTCTGTGCTGTATTCCTGGCCCATCATCTATCCACTTCCCCAATAAAGTCATCTTTTTACATGAGGCTCTCTCTGAGTGGTGGACTCTTTTCCCCATAACAAATTTGCTGTACTTTGTATTGTTTTTGCAATGCAATGCTCCTTATGATATCTGATCCTGGCAATTCGACAACTAAAATTTCCACACCACCTTCTATAAGGTAGGACAAGATTTCAGGTCTCTGGCTAGGCAGGGCCAATGCCTCTACTCAGCTTAAAGCAGTTTTACAGAAGACTGATCTGCACCAATCTTAAAACTTCCCTTAAGATTAAGGGACCAAACCCATTTTAGAGAAAAATAAGGCAGGATAGATTAGGGAAAATGAGGCATGGTAAACAGCTGCCAGGAATTCAACAAAACTTAAGCAAATACAGGAGATATTCATCCATTTACATTCCTTAAGATTAAGGGACCAAAGTAATTTTAAGGGGCAATGATGCAGGATAAATTAGGGAAAATAAGACCTGCTAAAGACAACTCAGAAACAAGGTACTTAAAACCATTAGAAACACAATCTTTTCTTCTAAGAGAGACAACAGGATGCATTTCTTACATCTGTTTGGCAGGATGCATCCCTTCCTGAGAGAAATGTCCCACCCCCCCCCCCAAAAAAAAATTAAAGGATGGATCTGAAACATAAATAACCAGAAAAGTAAACAGGAGCCAGGAACTTAGAAAGTGTAACAATACCAAGAGTAAGAGTAAAAAACACCTGTCTACATAATTTTAAGTCAGACCTCCTGCCTTTATTATATAAATACTGCTGATGCTAAAGAATTCTGTGTCTCAAAAGGGGTGCTGTGGCTCAAGTGGAAGAAGGCTAGTCTTGAGCGTAAAGAGGGTTCAGGGCAACACCCAGGCCCTGAGTTCAAGCCCCTCAACTGACAAAAAACAAACAACAACAAAAAAACCAAGTGTCTCTCTCACTTTGAGAGCACATCCCTGTCTTCCTTCCCTCCCTCCCTCCCTTCCTCCCTTCCTCCCTTCCTCCCTCCCTCCCTCCCTCTCTTCCTCCCTCCCTCCCTCCCTCCCTCCCTCCCTCCCTCCCTTCCTTCCTTCCTTCCTTCCTTCCTTCCTTCCTTCCTTCCTTCTTTCCTTCCTTCCTTCTTTCCTTTCATTCTTTCTGTCTTTTAACCCAGGTTGTGATCAATCTTTCTACCTTATTTTCCTGAGGGCTAGGATTATAGACCTAAACCAGCCTTAATTTTTACACAAAAATAATAATGATGCTAATGAATCAGGTTTTTTGATTGCCCTGTCTCTCTGGCCCTACCTTATAATAATTGAAAGTAACTTTGAAATGTTTGGGCTCTGTTTTTTTTTCTTTTTTTGGGGGGGGGTCTGGTTGTGGGGCCTGAACTCTGGGCCTGGGCACTGTCCCTCAGCTCTTCAGCTCAAGGCTAGCGCTCTACCACTTGAGCCACAGCGCCACTTCCGGCTTTTTTCTTTTTGCTTATGTGGTGCTGAGGAATCGAACCCAGGGCCTCAGGCATGCAAGGAAAGCACTCTACCACTGAGCCACCTTCCCAGCCCTGGTTTTTTTTTCTTTATTGAGACTTTATAACCCAAGCTGGCCTTGAACTCATGAACTTCTTAGTTAATCTTACTGTTTTTTGTCTCTACTTTCTTTAGCCTTTTCTGTCCATGAAATCAACCTCCTTTGCTTGATCATTAAAATAATTTCTCTTTTCTTGTACAATTTGCTTTACAAACTGTCAAATTAAAAAATAAAAACACATTAATGGGATATCATATAATTTTGACACATGTATACATTGTCTAATATTTATATCAGGTTAAAGATACCCATGTTTATAAACGTTTATCATTACTTTATAATTAATCATTTAAAATCATTTCCTCAGGCATTTGATAACAGTACATAATGGTTATCTATAATCACCCTAATTGTATAATTTTACAACACAATTTCTTAATCCTATCTAATTACCTGTAATAATCCTTCATGACTATCCCAGGAGATTATATGGAGGTAAGCAGGCACATGAGAAAGAGTATTATAAGGTTTATTAAAGGGGCTATATCTCCCAGGAGAGGGAGCAGATGGCATCTGTTCCTATCCAAGCAGTAAGTAGGTCTGAGGGCAGGTAGTGAGGTAGGTGTGTGGGCAGGTGAGTCTAGGTAGAGAGAGGCCGCCAGCTGTATGTCGGGAACACTAGGGTAGGGAGGAGCTCAGGTCTGGATGGAGCTTAGGACCAGAGGTGGAGATGATACCAACAGCACCCACTGATCAACCTTTCCCCTACTTACCCCATTTTTCTGATAGCCACAATTCTATTCTCCATTGCTACTAGGTCAACTTTGTTTCTAGACCAACTCACATAGGAGTGAGATCATATGGCTCCTGCTTTTCTGTGCCTGGTTTATTTCTTTAACATACCCGATTCCCAGTTCCATCCATATCATCATAAATGAAGAGATTTATTCATGTTTTTTGAGGCTGAATGATATATATATATATATGTATATTCAAACCATATTTTTTAATGGTGCTTGGGCTTGAACTCTGATCTCAGAATTGTGAACTATACCTCCAGCTCTACTTTCTACTGGTTATTTCTCAGATGGGTGTCTATGGGTTATTTGCCTTTATTAGGTTCCCTGGCATATAGCTGGGATAACAGTTTTGTACCACCTCATCTAGCTTGCCATTGAGAAGAAGTTTCATCAACTTTTTTGCCTAGGCTGGCCTCAGACTATGATCTTTACAATCTCAGCCTCCCAAGTAGCTAGGATTACAGATGTGAGCCACTAGGACCCAGTTTCAACATTTTTTTTTCATTCATTTATCCTTAATAGGCATTTGGGTTGTTTCCATTTGTTAGCTATTTGTTAGCTATTGTGAATAGTTCTGCAGTGATCATGGGAGTACCAATATCTCTTTAATATAATAATTTCATTTCCTATAAATAATCTAGAAGTAAGATTGCTAGCTTATGTTAGTTCTATTTTAATATTTTGAGGAATCTACCTTGTTTGCCATAATAGATACATTAATTTCTATTCTTACCAACACTGTGCAAGAATTTTTTTTCTTTAACTTGCAGTTGTAACTTGTAGCTGTTTTATTAATAGCCATTCTTACTGGAGTGAGGTGATTTTGATTTGATTGTGGCTTTGATGTGTATTTTTCTGATGACTAGTGATGTTGCTTTTTTTCTTTCTATCCCTTCCTTCCTTCCTTCCTTCCTTCCTTCCTTCCTTCCTTCCTTCCTTCCTTCCTTCCTTCCTTCTTTTCTTTCCTTCTATCTGTCCTTCTTTGCTTCTTTTTCTTTCTTTCTTTTTTGTGCAAGTCTTGGGCCTTGTCCTTAAGCTTTTTTACTCAAGACTAGCTCTCTAATACTTGAGCCACTGCTCCATTTCTGGCGTTTGTGTGAGTATGGCTAATTGGAGATTAAAATCTCAGGGACTTTACTGCCTGGGCTGGCTTTGAACAATAGTCCTCAGATTGCAGCCTTCTGAGTAGCTAGGATTACATATATCAGCCACCAGTACATGGATGATCATTTGCATATATACCTCTTGTGTGTCTATGTGTCTGCGTTTGAAAAATGTCTAGTTCTGCTGCTCATTTATAACAACTCTCTAAGTGAGGTTTTTTTAAAATTTGTTTCTGTTATTTGATTTTGTTACTGTGACTTCTTTGTTGTGTTTTGTTTTAGTTCCTTGCATATCCTGGACTTTAATTTTGTTTGTATGCCAATTTCTGTCTTCCTTGGTCAAAGCTGATCCTTCCTCCTTATTTCCTTTCTTCCTTTCCTTCATTGTCTCCTTCTTTATTGTTTTTGCTTCATTTTTCTTCATTGGCAGTGCTGGATATTGAATCCAGGATTTCACTCTATGTTAGAAAAGCACATTGCAATTAAACTGTATCTACATCCCCTTTCTGTTTAGAGACAAGGTATCACTAAGTAGCCCAGGGAGATCTCTAACTTGAGATCCTCCTGCCTCTGTCTCTTGAATGTTGGAATTACAGATATGTACCACCAGATAGGCTTCAATTCAGTCCATTCTTTTTAATTTGTGATTGGTGCTACTGAGCTCTCTACTCAGGGCCTTACTTGAGAGGCAGGTACTCTACTACTTGAGGCATTTCTCCAGCACCTCTCCTTGAAAGCCACCTTCTCATTCATAAAGTTCTTAGGATTTCTGCCTGTATCACTTCACTTCAGGCTACAATTTCAAGCACACCCAATGACACACTGGCTGCACTATGATATTGATTACCAAGTCTTCATCCCCAGACAGGACCTCATTTCTGAGCACCAGAATATTGTCAACATAGTTGTCTCCTTGGCTGCAGGCACATCACATATCCTGGGTCCCAACGCTATTCACTTTCCCACACCCTTATCACCCCCAAACACTTCTGTTCTATTTCAGTTAGTGAGATCCCATTCACCTGCTTGAACAAGTCATCTTCAGATCCTCCCTTTCCCTGCATCTCATTGGCTATCTATTTCTATCCATTCAGCTCCTAAAATTGTATCTGCTTCTTTGTTACCTCCCCATTGCCTCTGTCTATCCATATCTGTGTGTTCCCTCTGATAGACCTGAAAAATGAACATCAACCCACCTTTGTAATATCTATTAATGACCTTTACAACATGCAAACATTTCTCCCTTACTTAAAGTCTTCAGAGGTGGGTGCCAGGTTGTATCTCAGTGATGGCATTTACAAAGAAAAATTCCCCTTGCATTAAAAGGACCAGTATTTTGTCCCCAGAACTGAAGTCTTTAATGGTATTACCTTGCAATCAGAGTAAGGACCAAAGTTCTACATGTTTGCCAAGCTGTACCTGTTTCACTAGACTCTGACTGCCACTAAGGCAGGAAATGTCTTTCTTCTTTATCTTTAAGTTCCTAGAAACTGCTTAGAGACACAGATGACAATACATATTAACTGAATTAATGCCTGCATACAAGGGAATCACATAAAAAAGTGATCTACTTTTAATCTATCTCTCAAGTAAGTTAACATACGATCACATCCTACAACTCTATTTTTTTTAGGTAAGGGGTAGGTTTATTCAGTAGACCTGCTGGGACCAGGCAAGGTTGGCACTCCACACGGCTGGCACCAGGCCATCTTGGTCCTCCACACGGTGGGGAAAGGCCTGGGAAAGAGAGCTGGGAGAGCTGGGAAAGAGAGAGAGCTGGGAAAGAGAGCTAAGAAAGAGAAGAGAGCTGGGAAAGAGAAGAGAAGGAAAGAGCTGAGAAAGAGCTAGAAAAGAGCAGAGAACATCATCCGACAACTCTTATTGCTAGTTCCTTCACCTCTGCTCTTATCTCATATGGTAAAGGAATATAAATCTTTTTGCATAATAATAAAATAAAAGACATAACAATGTTGGAAATGGGGTTTGAGTATAAATTTCCTAGGTCCTGGTTCTACCATTTTCCCAGGTATTCAACTTGGCAAATATTCTTATTTGGTAGTCTCAGTTTCATCACTGGGAAATAATAATAGTTCAGGTTGGTGAAATGAGGAGATAGAAAATATTTAATAATAAATAACAGCTCCAATTGTTGATTTAGCTGACTCTTCCTTAGCCTTTATCACTAAAGGTTCTGAAAGGTAAAGTAGGTATTTTCCATGGATAGATAACTGCCAACAATATTGATCTGGATAATAAAACACTTGTCAGTATTTCTTACAATAAGATAAAAATATGCCTATTTTTCCTGTAGTGTTCAAGTCATCCAAAGTCAGCCTCAGATGGAATTAGGGGAGGTTTTATTTCTTTGTCTTCTCAACATTTTCTTTTCCAATATTTTCCATATCTCTGTCTCTTTCCCGCATGTCCAGTGGTTCTTGTAAGAAAGACAGCAAAGCCCAAAGTCTCTTGTAGAGATTCAGGAGACCAGTGGACCATCTGTTTGGGATTCAAGTGAATGAATAGGCTGAAAGCTGACTTTTAACATTATAACACAACTTTTTATGCACACATTATGTAGATTGATTCAACTAAAAACAGTCATGCTTTTTAATCTTCAGTTTTATAATTGGACTACTCCTCCCATAGAAAACCAAGATTAACCATTAAAAAAAAAACAAAACAAAACACATGATTATTTCATGACCAGCACATTACATTGTATTTTATATTCATGTATGATTTTGAAATTCTATCAATAATAAGTTCATATTTTAACTTAATTTTTAAGATGTTTGTTGAATATAAACACTAAAAATTCTGTGCATCCATCTTTATGTATCTTTTAGGGTATTTCTTCCTCCTTGTTTATGTTGAGGATCAAATCCAGGACTTCAGCCATGCTAAGATTCTCTTCTTGATGTATTTGGAATATAATATAAAAAAAAACAGGAGTTAGGCATCTACAAGGCAAAACATTTCCTTGTAGGTAGTAACCATCCTTTATAATTCTTCTTCAATGTGTGTGAGGGGGTGTTTAGTCTGTCCTCTTTCTTGAAACAGGTAAAGGTAAAGAAGGAAAGGGAGGCAAAAGGGTGTGAAGGGCTCAACCCCTTGATCCATAATATCTAAAATGGCAGTAATCATGTCACCCATTTCCCAAGTTACTATAAACATTACATGTGCCAATACTCTGGGAAGAACTTAAAAGAGTGAGAGTTCCGAACCTGAAAGGCAGCATGCTGCTGAGAACATTTTTATTCTGTGAACTCTGTTTCTGGACAATGGTGGACTAAGTGTGAAAAATTGTGAGTAAGCATTAGAAACTGTTACAGAAAGTTGACAAAGTAATTTCACGTCTCGATCAAATAATAAGAGATTTAGGCTTTTATTTTGGATGACTGATATTTATTTCATTTTTCAGTAATATATTTTCATTTCATTTTACATAGAAAAGAAACATCTGTCCTTTACCACACATAGTTTGTGAAGCATTGATATTATTTTTGCATTTTGCTTAAGAATCAGTAATTTTCTAATTATTAACTAGTCAAAAGATATTATTTGAGAAATGCTCTTTCATACCGAGTATAAGAAGTCAATGTACTAACAAGTTCCAGACTAAGTTTGAGGTTGAATAACGGTTGTTCAGTGGTCAGAAATCGCTTTCTCCATGGAACAACATGCAACCAGATTGCATTGTTGGTGTTGACTATAAATACCACTTTCCTAGAAAGATAGATAAAATACCACATATGTTTTAACAACTAATTTATATAACCTTATAATGGGGAAGATAGGATTCTGATTTGCAAATTAGAAAGTCTCTCTCTTGTGAGGAGTGATGATTTGTAGTGTGAGTGTAGTGGTAGAGATAGGTTAACAATGGAGGATCCTTACAGCAGAAATTGCAATGGCAACATGAGAAAGATTACGGAGGTACATGCTGCTCATATAGTGTAATGAAAGAATGCCTTGGACAAGTTAATAGAAGTAGAACGCCTTGGACAAGTTAATAGAAGTAGAACAGATTCAGCAAGATTCACTAAGACTTGAATGAGTTAAGTTTGACTGGACTCAAAAGCTCTGTTTCTTCATAGTAATTCCATTCTTTATGGTTAATTCTAGAACATGGATTCCATTGACATTCCAGCACTGAGACAGCAAACAGGATTCATACCGAAGAAATCTGGCCAAGAACAACTCAAGACTAATCTCCCTGTTATTGTTTGAAAAAGACTAAGGACAAGTCTAGGCTTGGTGAGAAATACTGCCATGATCCATTTAATGATGCCAGCTGTGAAAAAAAATGATGCCAGCTGTGGCAAGGGAAAGGGGAAACTGGGACAAGGGCAGGTTTGTTGCTCTCTTGAGTCCAGCCTAAAAGATGTTGACTGCTGACCTCCAGCCCTTTCTTTTCAGGTGGTGCCAGGCTGAATTATAACTACAACTAAAAAGAAAACAAATCAAAACAAACCAACAAAACTAACTGGAAATAGTAAAAGAGAAAAGGACATTAAGAATAGCACATAACCAGGTTATCTTCTTTATAATCTATGATTTCTTCATTTTGTGATGTGTGGGAAAGTGCTATACCTTGGCTCTTGATCTACAGCCTGTGGCACACTAGTTTTACACACTTCTTACTAACCAGAAATTCTTGGAATGGGTCTCTCAGACCTAAACCAGAAGACTGGGTAGTAGTAGTAGGCCCCTGTTTTGACCCATCCTTCTAAATTCAGGTTGGATTTATGAGGCTCTTCTCGTCCCAAGTGATTAATATAATCAATGAAGAGGTCCCATTCCTATCTATATAGTCACAGTCTTACCCCATGTCAGATTTCTCAAACTAAGTGGCCTGTTAATAGTTGAGAAAGGTATGAGAGTGTGGCTCAGTGGTAGAGCACTTGACTGCATACACAAAGCCCTGGCTCCATCCTTGGCACTGCAAATGAAGGAAAAAAGAAATAGGTGGATTGATTATTTTATAGGAGGGAAAAAAAGAAACCTTTGGTTTCAAATAGAATTTAACATTTTCTTCCATTACAAAAGTGGGAGGAAGGCACAGAAGCATTAGCAGTGTTCAGAACTTTATTACTAAAGGAAGTAATAGGTTTATTGTTTCATTAAAGCTGTTACGGGATCTTGAGATAACATCTGCATTCATCATCTGAAAGAATATTGCTAGATCTTGTTATGTCATGAGTTAAATAATATGACATACATAACTATATGCTATGGAAGACTTGTTTTTTGAAAATACTTTGACAAGTACATTTACATTGCATTTCACTGTAATTGGTTTTCTTTGCAATCCTATGTATCTTATTGTATACATAAGGATTTTTTTTCAGAGAAAGTAGGATCACCACAGCCTGAAGAAGGTGTCACACAGAAAATGACAATAGCTTCCTGGCCTTCTATTCTACAAATATTCAGCTGTCCATCTGCCATCTGGTATAATCAAGCATCCCTTAGGACTGAATCAAAGATAGAGAGAAGCAAAGTGGTCTTTTTTTTTTTTCTTCTTTGTGAGGGGTAGATGAGAAACTGCTTTCTGCTTCTATTTAATAGTTATTGATTAAAAACTGGTGTTTGGTCTGTCCCAGTAGAATATACTTGTGATCCTAGCACTTAGAAGGCTGAGTTAGGAAGGTCTTAATTTTCAGGCTAGTCTGGGCATTCATGTGCCATACATACACACATACATAGGAAGAAAAGAGAGAGAAAATATTGCCATTTGTTTAAAAATTGACTAGACTTGACTCCTGTGTATGAACAGGAGTGACAAACACTGGAAACATTGATGGTTAATTTCAGGTGAACTCATTGTAACTACAATCTTAATAAACTAACATTTCTTTTCATACTTTTGTCTTTAGTTCTTCATGTTATTACTATTTTTTAACAAAAAATAAAAAGAAAGGAAAAAGGAATTTATGTTTATTCCCGTCAGTTCCCTTTCAGAAAAAGAAAATGTGTAACTTTTTAGGTTTCTATTTTGTCTGAGGTTTTACATCCTGCTATGAAAAGTAGTGACTCCAAGCTGAAATATTTACGAGACCTGTTCTAGTCCCATTTTCCCCAGGACAAAAATAAAGAACCTTGGAAACATGTCTTGGAAGTTACTTGTGGACGTCTTTGAGGACTAGGAAAATGAGACAGGCCCGGGAGCTTTTCCAGAGTTTTGTGGAGTTTGGCTGGGAAAAGAAGAAACGCAGAGCTTCCTGCACAGGACCTAAACGGGAGCAGGGAGCGCGGGGTTCCCGCCCGGCCAGGGGAGGTGTAGCTCAGCGCGGGGGCAGGACTAGCACCAGGACCAGGGTGGAGCTTCAGGCCCGACCCCGCCCATCCGGAGGGCGGAGAGGGGCGCGCCACGGCCCGCGTGAAGGGTGGGGACAGACGGCCGGGCCCACGGCGCGGCCACACCGGACCGCAGCGGGAGTTTGGGGGCCCTGCACCCGAGCCATGGGGCGGCTGGTGACTATGAGCTTGCTAGGAATAGCGGTGGCGCTGCTGGGGGAGAGGCTGGTGGCGCTCAGGTAAGTGGGACTCCCAGCTCTCCCCGCCTTCCCCAGGGTCCCCAAGCTAGGGGTGCGGAAGTGGACACAGACCAGGCCAGTGGTGGGACTCTGGAGTGCTGGGGGACTGTGGGTGGGAGGAAGGATCTTCTGATTGCTCCCTGTGGCTGTCCAGCTTCTTAAGCTCACCCCTCTCCCACCGTGTAAACAACAAAAGTTTATGCGCCTTGGCTTTTTAAGAAGTTCTTTGGGTTAGGTTCACAAGGGAATGTTTTTGCTCAGACTTCAGGGCAAACCTGATGCGCTAACTTGGAAACAAAGCTAGTTACTCAGGCATTGAAACTTGAATTATAAAGATTCATTTCAGGTCACTGGTGCTGCCGCTGTGCTTTTCATACAAGTGCCCCCATTCTTCCAGTGCAAGGTCACAGAAACTCTGCTCACTCATCTTTGTCTTGGTGCTGGAGATCAAAGAAAGTGGTGAGAGCCAGCTTCTGTTCTTACATCACTTCCTCAAGATCTGTTCACTCGCGTCTTCCTGAAGCAAGCAGGAAGCCAAACACCAGCATTAGCACATCTCAGACTCTAGTTGGGATGAAACGTACCGGTTAGACTAGACGTGGTGGTTCCTCCATTCCCAGTTGAGATGGGATACAGGTTATGCAAAAGAGCCCCAGAAATAATGAGGACAGTGGGATGTGTGATGGGATCTCCTAGATTCCTCCTAGAACCTCCTGGTGGTCACTCTACTCCGGGAGAAGAGAGAAGAAAAATAAATATGCAAACAAGTATGTCCAAGACAGACATAATTGAAACCAATGGGCTTAGAAAGGAAAGATTACATGCTCCGAAGAAGTTCTGGGCAGGAAAGACATTTGACGTTGGCATTGATGCATGAGGATAACAAATAGGACGGTGAGGGAACCACCACCCCAAATGGAAAATGCAGCCTAAGTCAAGGGGCTGAATGGGAAAGGTGGTACAGGGGCAGAGGGATCAGTTTCCGGAGAACATGAAGTCAAGGGATGAAAACAGCAGGGTGAGAAATGGGCAGGTTTTGAGGTTTTTCCACACAAGTTGGAAACATGGGCCCCGTTTTGATTGGCTAAAGGGGAGTGCTGGTGTTTTTCATTTGCTGTTCAGGTACTGAACAGCATTATAGAAATGAACCTGTACCCTGGGGCCTCCTGGAAGACTGGGGTCAGAGTGCACCCACAGAGAATCTTAGTCAGTGATGGCCTTTAAAAAATATATATAACAGTTTTATTTTATTATTTTTAATAAGTTTTTTATTGTGAAAATACTGTACAGAGGGGTGACAATTACATGAGCAAGGTAATGAGTACATTTCTTATCAAGCATTGCTGCCGCCTCCTCTTGTTTTTCCCCTACCATCCTTCCCTCCCACCTCCACAGCTACACTCCCTCATCCCTTCCCTCCCACCTCTACAACTACACTCCCTCCCTCCCCCCCACCAAATTGTAAAGTTCGTTTTAAAACATAGTGTCATGTACATCTCATTGTTGCAATGAGTCAGCCTGTATCCCTATTTAAACATTGTGTTTTTTCCTTTCCCCTCCCCAAATTATACCAACATTAAATACAGTGAAAATGGGTTATACTGTGAGGTAGGGACATACAAAGCAACAACAAAAAATCACATGGTACCTTATAAATACGTTAGAAACAATAGAAAGAAAGAAAAAACCACTTGGGGTTCATTTTGCTTAACTTCATCTTATCTGGTCATATGTATATAGCTTTTGACCTTTTCTACTTGTCCCAGACATATACCAGTTATTGCAAATAAGGGAAACCATGGCACCTATGTTTCTTTGGGCCTGGCTAACTTCACTTAATATAATTTTTCCAGGTCTTTCCATTTCCTAACAAATGGGGCAATGGCATTCTTTCTGGAGGCATAGAATTCCATTGTATATATATATATACTACATTTTCTTGATCCATTCATCTAGAGTATCTGGGTTGGTTCTATATCTTAGCTATGGTAAATAATGCTGCAATAAACATAGTTGTGCTGGTAGCTTTAGTATGGTCTTGTTTGTGATCATTTGGGTAAATGCCCAAAAGTGGGATTGCTGGGTCTTAAAGGAGCTCTATGGAGAGTCTTTTGAGGAACCTCCATACTACTTTCCAAAGTAGTTGAACAAATTTACACTCCCACCAATAATGCAGTAGGGTTCCCTTCTGTCCACATCCCATCCAGCATCTGTTGTTAGTAGAGTTCTTGATTATAGCCATTCTAACTGGGGTGAGGTAGTATCTCAATGTTGTTTTGATTTGCATTTCTTTTATGGCTAGAGAGGTTGAGCATTTCTTCATGTGTCTATTGGCCATACTTATTTCTTTTTTTATTTAATCTTATTTTTTTAGAATCTCACTATGTAGCCTGCAACTCACCATATAGCCTTGTTTGTCCTGGAACTCATAATTCCCTTGCTTCAGCCTTCAGAGTGCTGGGATTACAGGCATGTACCACCATGCCCACTGGTATTATTTATTTTTATTTTTATTTTTTAAAAACTCTCCTTGTGTTTTGAGGGTAAGTCAGTGATAGAGTACTTGAAGTAGCATGCATGAGGCTCAGGCCGCCATCTTCAACCTGACAAAACAAAACAAAACAAAACAAAATCTCTCCTGATAATACTTTTTGTATAGTCAATTTGAAATATACTAGATAAAGAGGAGAAAGGAAAAAACTAAGTTGCTGCTATAGTTGGGAGAGAATGGGAACCCAAATTCTCTATCTTCAAGAATGATGGAGAAGTAAAAAATAATTGATGCCATAGATCACAGGAGCTAATGGACAATGTAAGGAGATTATATGTGTGCATTGGACTAGGTTAGAATTGAGAATAGTGCTTCTGGTAGGAAATAAACATAATAACTTTAATTGTCATGTTACACAAATACGCATCTTATTTCTGCAGAACATTCATGAATTGGATGATTTTTTTGTTAAGTTTTATTTTTGGTTGACATATAGTATACATACTTATGGGATAACAATGCTATGTTTCAAATTCATGTAGACATTTCCTAATGATAAAATCTGGTAGTTGAGCCACCCTAATGGCTCATACCTATAATCCTAGCTATTCATGAGACTGAGATCCAGAGGATCGAGGTTTGAAGCCAGTCCATGTAGAAAAGTCTGTAAGACTCTCCAAAATGAAAAAGCAAATCTGGACTGGAGGCATAGCTCAAATCAGCTGAGCAAGTAAACCAAACAAATATAAGTACAAACCCTAGTGCCAGAGAAAAAAGAAACTGGCAATTAGCATTGCTATCATCTTAAACATTTATTTTTGTGATGAGAACATTGAATATCCTTTCCCTTCTATTTTGAAATATATTTTATTTTTATTATAATCACCATACTATTCAACAGAACACTAGTTTATCCTTCAGTCTAATTGTCACACTATCCTTTAGTCAGTCTCTATTATCACCCTCTCCAGCCTATGCTAATACTACCATGTACTCCAAATTCTTGTAGGTCAAACTTTGAAGATTCCCCCTGTGAGTGACATCATGCAGTGTGTTTCTGAACTTGAATCATTTCACTTGACATTTCCATGTTCTTCCATGCACTGACCACTGACATGTTCATCCTTTTCCATTGTACATATATAGCACATTTTCTTTATAAATATAATATATACTGTATAAACATAATGCATATAACGTATAATATAAAACATTTATAGTATTTTTATGCTATATATAAATATATTATATATATATATATATAAAATACATTTTCCTTTTCTATTAATCCACTAATGGTTGTTTCTACTTCTTGGCTATTGGAGATACCACAATAAACAGCATTGCAGTGATGATGTCTCTTCAGCACATTGAGTTTATTTCCTTTGTATATATTCAAGTAATGGGATTGTTGGTACAGATTAAGTAGTTCTATTTTATTTATTTTTATTTATTTATTTATTTTTAGTGCCAGTCCTAGGGCTTGAACTCAGAGACTGGGCACTGTCCCTGGGCTTTTTTTTTTTTTTTTTTTTTTTTTTTTTGCTCAAGATTAGTGATCTACCACTTTGTAGTCACAGCTACGTCATTGTCTTTCTGGTGGTTGGTTTTAGATAAGAGTTTCATGGATTTTCCTTCCCTGAGACTGTCTTTGAAAGACAATCCTCAGGTCTCAGCCTCCTGAGCAGCTAGCATTACGGGAGTGAGCCACTGGCATCTGGCTTTCTACTTTAATGTTTGAAGAAATCTTCATACTGTTTTCACTATGGCTGCAGGAATTAACACATTCCTATCAACAATAAATAAAGATTCCCTTTCCAGATTGGATGTGTAGCTCAGGGGTACAGTTCTTGTCCAACAAATGAGGCTGTGGATTCAATCCTGAGTACAAAAAAAAATGTTTCCTTGCCTCCATAAACTCACCCATGCGTTTTAGCTTTTGCCTTTTTCATATGTGCTCTTCTACTAGTGTGAGGTGGTATCTCTTTGAAGGCTTGATTTACATTTTCCTACTGATTTGTGATTTTTTTCATTCATATGTTGGCCATTTGTATTTATTATTTTTTTATTGTTAGCATACATTGGTTTTACAGATGGTGGGGGATTTCATTGTGACATTTCCAGCGATGTTTTCTTTTTTTTTTGGGGGGGGGGTCCAGTCGTGGGGCCTGAACTCTGGGCCTGGGCACTGTCCCTCAGCTCTTCAGCTCAAGGCTAGCGCTCTACCACTTGAGCCACAGCGCCATTTCCGGCTTTTTTCTTTTTGCTTATGTGGTGCTGCGGAATCGAACCCAGGGCCTCATGCATGCAAGGCAAGCACTCTACCACTGAGCCACTTTCCCAGTCCCTCCAGCTATGTTTTCAATATATGCTTCTATTCCAATCAATGTCACCCCCTTATCACTCTCCTTCCCTGGAACAAGTCTAGGAGCTATCATTCTGTTTTCATGTACACACTTAACTTTGACCATATTTATCCTTTTATTGTCCTCTTTGTTAGCTCAAACCTCTTCCATCAGCCCTCTAACAGACAGAACCTGTTTCTCTTTCCCCATTACCCTCCAGCTACCTATTGATCTACAGCTTTTACTGAGGTGTTTTTGTTTTGTGCTGGTGCTGACACTTGAGCTTTCATGCCCAACGCTAACTCTATACCACCTAAGCCACAGCTGCACTTCTGGCTTAAAAGTGTGTGTGTGTGTGTGTGTGTGTGTGTGTGTGTGTGTGTGTGTGTGTGTGTGTGTGTGTGTGTGTGTGTGTGTGTGTGTGTGTGTGTGTGTGTGTGTGTGTGTGTGTGTGTGTGTGTGTGTGTGTGTGTTACTTGGAGATAGGAAGGAGTCTCACAGACTTTTCTCCAGACTGGGTTTGAACAATGAACCTCAGATCTCGACCTACTTGAATAGCTAGCATTACATAGGTGAGTCACCATCTGTTCTCGTGTGTGTGTGTGTGTGTGTGTGTGTGTGTGTGTGTGTGTGTGTGTGTGTGTGTGTGTGTGTGTGTGTGTGTGCTGTGCTGTGCTAGTACGGGGTGTGAACTCAGAACCTCTTATTCTTGCTTCTTTTTGCTCAAGGCTGTCACACCATTACTTGTGTCTTTTTTTTTTTCCTGGATAATTGGAACTAAGTGTCTCCAAACCTTTTCTGCCCAAGGCTGGCTTTGAACTTTGATCCTCAACCTCAGTCTCCTGAGTAGCTAGGATTACAGGTATGAGCCAGCAGCACCTGGCTGGAAATTGTTGTTTTAATTCATATTTTAATTTTAATTCAGATTTAGTTGGCTGGTACCCTGCTTTGGATCATGAAGAATGTCTATTGTCTGAAGAGTGTGGAGATCCTCAAATAGAGGATTCCTCCCTTCAGACCCTGAGAGTATTTCAAAAGCAGCATGCTCCCTGCTCCCCAGAGGAAGGCCAAAGGACAGAGGCTTCTCGTTGATCGTTTTGCTCTAATCTGGTGTCTACTATCTAATTCTTCAATTACTAGAGAAGGGACTGTGGCAGTGAAGTTTTTTTGTATTCCCAAGAGGCCTACTTAAACTTCAACTTGAATTTTGGATACACAATGGGTAATTTTCAGCCTAAGTGTGTCCCAGATAAATAAAAGCAACTGGAGTTGTCTTCTTTCCTTCTGAACTATAACCAGTTCAGGTTTTTAGTGGAGGATGTGTTCAAAACCCACCTTCTTCTCCTCTCCCAACTTGGGCAATAAAGGTGAAACCAGAAGGAAGCCAGTATTCTTAGACTAGCTGTTTCCTGTAACAAGATCCCCAGCTTTGGATGAATCATGAGATATGAGTGCATTTGAGACCTAAGAGTGACAGAAACTCCAATAAGTATCTGAACATTTTGTATGATGCCTAATACTTTTTATGACAGCTCCAAGAGACCTGACAGTCTCTTTTGGAACACTTACAAAGGGGAAGCCTTTTTCTTTTGTTTCCTTTAACCATCCATCCTTCTTATCATATATTGTGCGTTGGTCACTAATTCACTCAATGGTGTAAAGTTCTTCTTTATATTAGACCAAAATGTTTATTTACTGATATTTTTAAAAATGCCTTTGTACTTTATGACTTCATTCATTTTTCTGTTTACATATAAATACTGAGGTTTGGAGAATTTGATTCAATGTACTCCAAGCCAGGTCTTCTGACTCCACATGCAATTTGTCCCATCTCCATCCAGTCCCCAAGCTTTTCTGCCATTGAGCAAACCTGCAAACTTTCCCTAGGTTTAGAGTCTTTAGCACAAAGCGTCACAGGGGCCCAAGGGCTGAATTCCAAAGGGTTTTAAAGTCTTTATAAAAGATAAAGCCCTGTTTGTACGTGCCTTGCACAAAGTTAAAACCCTGTCCATGTTTGTAAGTGTCAAAGGTGGTGAGATATGGCCCAAAACAAGGGCTGATAGTCACCCTGTTCCTACTTTATTGGTAATGTATTGGCAGTGTTGCATAGCATGATTATCTGATACCCCTAGGAAGCAAACTGATAACTACCAGCCCCTAGTCTGGTTTCACTCTGGGATGACTAATGCTGTTTCTGGAATGAAAGAAATAGGCAATTGATTTCATGGTAATGACTGTTGGTTACGAGCACACACTTTCTGGCTGGATAGCTTAAATTCCTTCTTTTTTTGTCTGTTGTCTGTTGTGGGGCTTGAACTCAGGGTCTGGGCACTGTCCATGAGCTTTTTCACTCAAGGCTCTATCACTTTGTGCCACAATACCATTTCCAGTTTTCTGGTGGTTAATTGGAGATAAGCATCTCACAGACGTTCCTGCCTGGGCTGGATTTGAACCTTGCTCCTTAGATCTCAGACTTCTAAGTAGCTAGGAGTACAGGCGTGAGCCACCAATATCCAGCTTCAAGCAAGGTTTCTTAATTGTGCCATAGATGCCTTAGCAGTCTGGTGTAGTAGTCTTGCTTCTTTTGCAGGCTCTTTACTATTCTTTTTCTCCTTTTAATGTGCTAGGGAATGAACCCAGGACCTCATTCATGCTAGGTAAAAAACTTTACTACTGAGCTAAATATAGGTTACAAAAGAAACCAATTATACCTAAATACCATTAGCAAACTATTTAAACATATAATTTATGATGTAAAAATACAAGCTTCATTTTTAGAGCCTTAAATAGATCTAGAGGTACACACATGTCTTACGGTAGACATTTTGAAGTACTAAAGAGTTTAAATGACATCCACAACAACTGAAATGTAATGTTTGAATATCTAATTTAATTAGTGACAGAGTTGCAGATATGTTAATACTATTCACTTTTCTTGTCCACATACATCATCAAGGAAACAATTTCAGTTACAAGGTTAACTGAAGATTGACTTTTCTCCATCATAGATCCTTGAATTTTACCCATGGATTCCATAAAGGTCACTGTACTCTTGTTTAAGAGCCTGCATGCACTTTCCTGGTAGAATCATCTGGGAACTGATTGCTGGCTCCATTTAAGGAAGCCAGGGACACTCAGACCTTATATCCTGCAAAGGACATAAAGTGTTAGGGACAAACAGACTGTAACAAAAGGGAAAAGATTTTCTTTCTCTTTTAACATCACATATTTATGTGTATACCATTTACCTTAATATTTTTTTGCAGGAATATAAGCTTTTGATCTGCTATTCCAAAGAGTTGCCTACAGTTTTCTTCATTTCCCAAACTTCTTAAGTCTGATGTTAGGAATGCTTTCATCTGCAAGTAATGCATATCAAATTAATGGTAGTTTATACAAATAGTGGTTCATTCTTCATACATGATTTTAAAAAAATCTGTAGATGAGCCGGTCTAGAGTTCATTTGGAGTCAGTGATCAAGACAAAGAAGTTCAAGGTCATGCTTTGACATTGCAGTTTTAACTTTACAGTCTTATTCTTATTAAGCATTCAGAATAGATGTTTTCATCTCTAGCTTTGAATGGTGTTCATATTATGAGGGGGGAAAAAGGATGATGGTCTCAACCCAGCTCTCTTCTTATGTCTGATCTTTCTATTGAGTAGAAGTATCTTTCTTATAAATACACCTAAATAAAAGAGAGGCCAGGAAGGCACATGGTTAGCTTGTCTTCTGAAATGGAAAGAGTAAAGGACAAGGGAGGTTAGGTTTAGTTTGGTTCACTTACAGGGCCTACCACCCTAGAATCTAGAATTCTACTAGCAAGAATGGAACTGATAGTTCTGCCAGAGAAAAGTCTAGCATGTTTTTTTTAAAAAATATTTTTTATTGAGATTAAGTGATTACATAAATTTCATAAATTTTACAGTATTGTGAGATAGTGATACTTAGTTAAAATCACAAACATTTTAACCTTCACAAGACAAATTATCGTGGTCTATAATGTTTGCGGATTCTATGAGCTATGACAATACATCTTTTCTTCCACATCAGATGATATGTACATTTCTTTCCTTTTGCTTAGTGTAAGCTGTTCCTTCTTTCCCTCTCATTCCCTCCCTACTATCACTGCCCTTGAGTTGCTTAGTTCGTTTTCATCAATATCCAGTGCAGCTGAGGGACCCCTTTGTTGTGTATTTTCCCCTGTTTCCCTCTGATTCTGTGCCCTCCTCCTAGCTTCCATATATATATATATATGCATATATATGTATGTATACACACACACATACACAAATACCATATATGTGGTCAAGAACGTGGAGTCATTTAGAAATGATACGACAAATTGAGTGGAGATCCTTTGTTTCTTGAGTCCTGTTTACTTTGTCATATCTCCTTTCTAGCAAGTTTTTATAAATAGAATTTGGAAGTCTTGATGGGCTGCAAAGATTGAAACAGAAAGAAAGCCACAGGAAAAATTAGATTAACTCCTATTCATATACATTCTTTGATTTTAGTAGCACAGAGTCTGCATATCTAAAGATGATCCTGTATAATCAAATATTGATATTATCCTTTTGAACAAAGTATATAAATCAACCATGTATACAAACATATGCAGACTGGATAAACAAACACCCTACATTAAGCTGTTTAATTACACCTTAAAATTGTTATTTTGAGGAGATTGTATTTAATCATTTAGCTTATCTATTTGATCATATAGTTTACTTTTGAAAATCATTTCTATTTTTGTAAAGTACAATAGGCATAACAAGTAAGTTTATAAAATTGACACACAAGCATGATACCAAATGTATAAATCATATCTGTGAACCACGTACGTGCACCTATATTTGTTCAGGACCTTTGCAACACTAGTAGAAACTTGAAAGTTTTCTAGATTTAGCCTTTATATTTCTATAAAGAAGAGTGTGAGTCACTGAGCAGCTAAAGGTCATGGCAGATGTTACTGCTAAGGCAAGAATACAGATCTCTTCATTCCTGAGAAAATTTGGAGTCCTTAGAGCAGAGCTGCCTTTTAGTGTGGCTGGCACCAGCATTTTATTACTGAACTGATCCTTGGAGAAAGTTGTCTTGGACTCTCTGAGTTGATTCCATTATCTTTAAGATAGAGTGAATAGTACCTATTCTTAGACTGGAGTGAAGAATTGGATAAATTCATTGAGATAAACCATTTAGAGTGGTGGTAAGCTAGCTGTTTTCACTGATTTCCTTTGACCACCCATGATTATCATCAACATCTTCATCATTACTACTAATGTTACTGCTGTTACTACTACATACCATACACACACATACATACCACTACATACCACACACACACACACACACACACACACACACACACACACAATGTGTGTGTATCATATAGAGAGATATCAATTTCTTGATAGATATTTATCCATATATACATATATATTAGTGCTATATATGAAATTTATTGTATTTTTATTGTTTTATTTTCTAATATTGATGTAATACATTTTATTTTTATTGCATTTACACATTTATATTTTGTCAATTTGTTTTATTGCTATACTTCAAGCAATGTAATAATATTTGGGTATATGATTCCAAAGATGTACTGATTAACATCTATTTAGAAAACATGATGCAAATATTCAAAATGTATATAGTGCTAAAACCTCTTGGTAGTTCTGCACTATCTAGGCAAAGCCTGTCTGCCTACCTGCCTTTTTTCTTTCCTTTCTTCCCTCCCTCTCTCCCTCCCTCCCTCCCTCCCTTACTCCCTCCCTCTTTCTTTCCTTCCTTCCTTCCTTCCTTCCTTCCTTCCTTCCTTCCTTCCTTCCTTCCTTCCTTCCTTTCCTATTAATTTAGTGGCCTTCTCCATATCCAGTGTCTGGAAGTCAGTGGCTATCAGGCATTTGGAAAGGGATACATAGCCAATTAATATTTGGTCTATTAAATGTATGGTATGTGGAAACTACTTTGGAAAATGTAAAACTCCCTGTAACACCATTGTTATTTTTATGGTGCTAGAGAAAACAGAGAAGGTAAGAACATGAAAGGAGAGAAAACCTGTAGCATGTGGCCTTTCGAATAGAATTATCCACATGTTTTCAGTTTAAAATAAATAAATAAATTTTTTTTCAAAAAAGAATTATCCACATGGGCTGAACCAGGCTGCCTTCCTGCTCTTTAGCATGGAAAGGAAGCGGAAAGTATCCAATCAGAGCTCAGTATTCTTTTGCTATTTCTACTGTTTTTCTTTTTGTAAAATGAATAATTTTGCTAAAATAGTTGCTGTTCTCCAATCTTTCAAACTCAGTAAATACTGTCACAGGCATTGGGATTTCTGATATTGCTAAATAACTATGGTATCTGCTATGGGCCAAGCCCTGAGAAATGCCATTTTCTTTTGGCCTTGCTTCAGTGATGGTATAAGAATCATCATCCTTTTCATTGTTTGGCTCTTAAGCAGGAAGACAGAACTTTTGGCTTCCCCAATCTGAGTGTAAGAAATATGACATGGTACTCTGATTACACATGCGCGCGCACACACACATTTTTAAAATTTTTGTCAGTCATGGGGCTAGAACTTGGGGGCCTGGGCACTGTCCCTGAGCTCTCTTGCTCAAGGCTAGTGGCTCTACCACTGTGAGCCACAGTGCCACTTCCAGTTTTCTGGTAGTTAATTGGAGATAAGAGTCTTACTGAGTTTCCTGCCCATGATAGTTCTGTACTGTAATCCTCAGATCTCAGCTTCCTGAGTAGCTAGGATTACATGTGTGAGCCACCAGTGCCAGTATTCTGATTATAATTGCATAGGATCTTGGATGCAAGTTTAATTGGTTGAGTTCTTCTCTTTCTCTCTAATTCCTATCCACATATAGAACTCAGAACTCTGTATTTTAGTTTTAACTTCATTTCTAGTGCTCTTTTATGTTCCTGTACTTGCTTTCCTACTTTCTGTTTCATCTACTGTATATTAATGCTGCTTTATGATTTACTGCCATATGCTTATTTAAACTTTTTCTTTCTTTTTTTTTTTGGGGGGGGGTCCAGTCGTGGGACCTGAACTCTGGGCCTGGGCGCTGTCCCTCAGCTCTTCAGCTCAAGGCTAGCGCTCTACCACTTGAGCCACAGTGCCACTTCCGGCTTTTTTCTTTTTGCTTATGTGGTGCTGGGAAATCGAACCCAGGGTCTCAGGCATGCAAGGCAAGTGCTCTACCACTGAGCCACCTTCCCAGCCCTATTTAAACTTTTTCTAAATTAAAGCAAGGAATATATAAACAAATAGTGTTTTTGTTTTCTTAACAGAAATCGACTTAAAGCCTCCAGAGAAGTGGAATCCATAGACCTTCCAAACTGCCACCTGATTAAAGGAATTGGTATGAGTAAAAAAATGAATTACATCATTTGTCCACCAACATTACAACATCCACTAACAATATTTTTGCATGTAGTTACTGTTTTCCAGCAAATAAGTCTCATTAGAGCAACAGAAACCTCTTTGATCCATCACCTCCCCCCTCCATTTTTTGCCATGCCTGGAGCTTGAATTTTGTGCTACAGCTCCACTTCAGCTTTTTTGGGGTGACTAATTGGAGATAAGAGTCTCACAGACTTTTCTCACCAGGCTGGCTTTAAATCACAATCCTCTGATCTCAGCCTCCGGAGTCACTAGGATTACAAGCATGTGCCACTGGCACTTGGCACCATCCCTCCCCTTTGAATTTATGCATTTCTGTATTTCTTCTTTCTTACATTCCCTGTCATTGAATACTTGCACACATTTGTTTACTGTTTGGATTTATTCTTAAGTGACTTCTCTGAGTTATGCCCATAAAGTCTGTGTTCTTTGGGGATGTCCTCTGACATCGTGCTCTGTTATCCTAGTGGTTAGCTAGTGTTGGGACCTCAGGAGGATGGTAAGCCAGGCCTTAGCAGCGCAAGTCTATAATCCTAGCTACTCAGGAGGCTATGAACTGAGAATCACAGTTCAAAGCCAGCTTGGGCAGGAAGGTCATTGAGACTCTTATGTCCAGTTAACTTCCCCAAAAAGCTGGAAGCAGAGCTTTAGCTGAAGTGATAGAATACAGGCCTTGAGCAAAAAAAAAAATAAATAAATCTCAGCATTCAGGGTCTTAGTTCTAGCCCCAGAACTGAAATAATAAAAGGAAGATACGGTCCGTGTAGACAGGAACAGTATTTACTTTGCTCACTACCCTGAGATCAGTATCTGACTTATCCCTAATATACATTTGTCACTTCCTAATGTATACTGAAGGTTGTGACTGCAGAAGAGAGACTAACTAGTGGTATGTCACTGGTCCTTTGACTCTACAGGATTCACTGTAGCAGTACCTGAGTCTCAGAGGGGCTCCTAAGAACAGCTCTGGTTCTGCTACAGATTATGGCTGTCCAGTTTAATCTCCTGGTACAGGGTCTCTCTACCTTCCCTGCAATTTTTCCCCCCAGGGTAAACTTCATATCTTGCTTCTTCTTTTTTTTCACTTTTTGCTGTCTTCCAAAGTCCTGGGAACATAATAGATTCCCAGTAACTATTGTTAAGTTATTAATGATCAATAAAAAAAGTCTTTCTTAGCAATCATTTATACTATGATAAGAACTGAAAAAGTCAAGGACCTAGTTTCTTGTTCTACTTCTACCACATATTTATGGTATGATCTTTGTCAAAGCTTGGCCTTCATAGTTTTCACTATAATGATCAGTTTGTGAATAGGCTGATGTCAAGAATCTTGGATCATTTATAATAGTTAGAAAACCACAGTGAGGGAATAACTAGACTCACATGGGCCATTTCCTATGTTTAAAAGAACCACATCTAGAAGTGAGAGATGGTGTTCTTGTTTTGTTGTTCACCTATTAAAATCTATATTAGATAGAATCATTTTATTCTTCCTAATGGATGACACTGTTAAACAAAATTTGTGTATGTTTTCATAGCTTTCCTGTCTATTTAGGAATTTTTCACACACAAATTTAAATTGGATCAAATTATACATACTATCTCAGAGCCAGTTCTTCATACGTTTATACATTATATACTGTGCTTTGGAAACATGTCAGCGGAGTTTCCTCTCTCTCTCTCTCTCTCTCTCTCTCTCTCTCTCTCTCTCTCTTCACTTTATCTTTTTAAATCAACTGCAGTCTTTTCTTTCTGTCTTTTTTATTGTAAAGGTGATATACAAAGGGGTTACAATTACACAAGTATGGTAATGAGTACATTTCTTTTTGAACAGTGTCACCCCCTCCCTCATTGTCTCTGAGTTTTTCCCTCCCAATTCCCCATCCCCATATATTAATTTCCAACATAGTGTCTAGTGAGTATCACTGCTGAATTAGTTCACCTCTTGTCTCACCATTTCTGTGCTTCCCTTCCCTTCCCCAAATCAGATAAACTTAGATAAAAGACAAAGGGTTTTCTTTCTCTTTTAAAATTATTCATTTATTTTCTTTTTTCTTTTTTTTTTTTTTTTTTTGGTCTTGGGGCTTGAACTCAGGACCTGAGTACTGTCCCTGAGCTAGCTTAAGGCTAGCTCTCTACCACTTTGAGCCATGGCTTCATTTCCAGCTATTTGGTAGTTAATTGGAGATAATAGCCTCACGAACTTTCCTGCCCTGACTGGCTTTGAACCAGCATCCTCAGATCTCAGTCTTTTGAGTAGCTAGAATTACAGGTGTGAGCTACCAGCACCCAACCTCTTGCACAGTGTTTTTCTATGCAAAGCTCATAGAAAAATTATATATTCAAACTGTATAGAAAGATCTAAAATTGGAAATAAAAATGTCTTTACAAACTCTGTTCCCTCTCAGAAACAACCCCAGAGATAAAATTTATATCCTGTCCTCCTGGTATTTTCAGTGCATATGCAAACAAATATACCCACACAAATATGTGCCTTTGTTTTCACAAATGGTACATTTGAGCTGCAATCTGCTTTCTTCCCTTCCCTTCCAACCCAGATTGAGCACCTGTATACTTGAGCACATATAGACTTACTCCGGGCTCTATATAAATAGTCTAACCAATTCCCTTTTTTTTTTTTTTTTTTTTTTTGTCGGTCATGGGGCTTGAACTCTGGGCTGGGCCTGGGTGCTGTCCCTCAGCTCAACTCAAGGCTAGTGCTCTACCACTTGAGCCACGGTGCCACTTCTGGTTTTCCAGTAGTTTGTTGGAGATAAGAGT
Source organism: Dipodomys merriami (assembly GCF_024711535.1). Classification (NCBI taxonomy): domain Eukaryota; kingdom Metazoa; phylum Chordata; class Mammalia; order Rodentia; family Heteromyidae; genus Dipodomys; species Dipodomys merriami. Next base: position 43,184,585 of record NW_027206068.1, on the reverse strand, counting down.
CTCATGGCCTTTCCTGTCCGGGCTGGCTTTGAACTGCAATCCTCAGATCTCAGCCTCCTGAATAGCTAGGATTACAGGTGTGAGGCACTGATGCCCAGCCCCAATTCCCTTCTTAAGTCACATTTGGTTGCAGGGCTTTTTGTTTCTTCTGAGTCAAAAATTATTTGTGATAAATTACATATTTTAACAATTTTATGTATATTTTCACTATTGATCAATGATTACCTTTACCCATCTCTAGAACATTTTTCCATCTTGCAAAATTGCGTCTTTATTTTTTAATATATATTTTTATTGTAAAGATACTGTACAGAGGGGTTACAGTTATATGAGCAAGGTAATCAGTCCATTTCCTATGGAGCATTGTTACTCCTTGCTTCGTTTTTCCCCTACCATCCCTTCCTATTAAATAATAGCTACCCATTGTTCCCTCCTGGCTAACAGCAACCACCATTCTCTCTTTATGAATTACATTGCTCTAGAGATCCTCGTTAAGTAGAATCACATAGTGTTTGATTTTTGTGGACTGATTTATTTCACCATGAACGATTTCTTGAAAGTTCACCTGCTAGAGCATGTTTCAGAATTTCCTTCCTTTATTCGGCTGAATACTAATCTGCGTATATACCTATACACATTGTATAAAAGACACTATGTTTTATTTATCAATTTGGGTTACTGTTGTTATCTTCTACATTCATATTGTCCTTCCTCGATTGAAGAGCATTTCCAAGAGACATCTCATTTCAGTCCTATTTAATTGCCAGAGCGTATCTGCAGACTATCTCAGAAGTCATAAGATGGCCAGACTATTTTCTTTTATTTAGATCACTGATATTTTTTAAATGAAGAAATAGCCAATGTAGATTAAGTACATCCTCAGAAGTCAAGGGATTCCAGTCTCTTGTGATTTCTGTCAGATTTCCCAGACCTTCTCCAAATAAATTGCAATGGAAATAAAGAGTAAACCCCTTTATACATGCTACCTCAAAAGAGTCTGGCCCTGGTTTCCTATTGCACTGTTTCTAAACCAATGAATGACATTATAGAACTGCCTCAGTCCAAAAAATTATGCCACAAACCTAAATATTTACATTAACCACATGAATGCTTTTAACAGAAGAAGGAAAGCAAGCTAATTGTGCACCAAACGTTCATTAATTTATAATGTACTATGAACAGCATGGTCAATAGTAACGGAATAAAAACTTACCATGATGTTGCTAACTTCTCCCAGTCAGTGGATGTGAGGAGCACTGGATAAAACTTTGCTTGGTGACTATATCAAACATGTAGATCTTAGATACTTTTACTTTCTTTTTGTTAGCACTCATTGGGAGGGAAGGTTCCTTGTGACATTTTCACATGTGTACAAATGTATTCCAATCAACTGACACCCTGGTTTGTCATTATTTTTTTAAATCTTTAGTTCTTGAAAGATATATGTTTGTACCTATTTATAGGGTTTAATTAGATGATTTAATATATGGATACAATTGTAATGGCTAGAATAGGTAGTTAGCATTTCTATCTCCTCAAAATTTCTGTTGGTTAGGAACCTTCAAACTTTCCCCTTCTAGTTATCTTAGTTATTATAAACTACAGTAACTCAGTGACATATATTAATGCTATAGAACATCAGAATTACTTCTCCCTTGATTGTATTTTTGTATCTATTATCTATATTTGCCATACCCATTCTCCTGTCCTTCCTGTCTTCTTGTGCTGTGTTCTGCTCTCTACTTCCATATCTTCAAGTCTTTTAGCTTCTACAAGTGAGTTAAGGACATGATCATTGTCTTTCTATTTCTGGTTAACCTAATTAAATATAGAATCTTCCAGTTCCATTATGTTGCTGCCCATGAGAAGATTTCATGAGCCTTGAACTTGTGATCCTCCTGACATAGCCTCCTGTGTACTAGATTTCAGACATCCAGCATCACAACCAGTTCAAGATTTTATCCTTTTTAAGGAGTGAATGATATTTCAATATAACTACAAATGTGTCTTACAAATGTAGAATGCCACATTAAAATAAATCCATTCATCTATTAATGGACATCTTGGTGACTCTGCATCTTTGCCATTGTGTTGCAATGAACCTGGTCATGCCAGTATCTCCTTTATGTAGTAATTTCATTTATCCAGTAAAGTGGTTTACTAGAACATATATAGTTTTATTTTTACTTTTTTCTGAACATTGTCCATGTTATTGTCCATAAGGACTGGACTAATTTAGTATGAAATAATTTCCTTTTCTCTACTTCATAGCCAGCATTTGTTATTTTTTATCCTTTTTAAGCATAGCCATTCTGACTGGGATGAAATGATGTCTCACTGTAGCTTTGACTTACATTTCCCTGATTGAGAACTTTTTAATATCTTGTTGGCTATTTGTATGTCTACTTCTGATACTATAAACACAACCTTTATCAAAACTGACCATGTTTCCATTTTTAAATTTCATTCTGATTATTATGTTAAGTTTTTTAAAGATCCTTTCATGCTCTGGGTATTAACATCTTGTCAGATGAAACTTAGAGATTTTTTTTCTCATTCTGCAGGCTTTTCTCTTAACTCTGCTGATTGATTCTTTTCCTTTGATATAACCCTATTGTTGCAAATTTTTGCAACTCTAGACAAACCTGTGACCATCTTTGCTTCTGTATTTGTATACCTATAACTAAGTCCTTAACAGTGAGATTGTTGCATTTGGAGTATATGTTTAAAGTTTTGATAGTCATCATGAAATTACAACCAGAATGCGCTCAGTACAACCTGAAGTTGTCAGAGCAACCTTCCTGCTTTAGTTTCTCTAGAGATCCGAAGTTGCCCTCTCATTCTTTGTACATCTCTTTTCTAGTCATACCTCCTCCAGTTAAACTGGCTGACTCGCCTAGGGCTTGTCTTTCTCACAGCTGCCCAAACAGCAGGAAGATACAAACTCAGTATTAAATGCCAGGTTGGCTAGATGGGTGCAGGACAAAACACACAGTTCTAGAACTAAGGTGGTTTTGGAGACTTGAGTAATCCAGCGACTTCATTCCATCTGCTGGCAGCAACCAAGAAGAACCAGCATCTCAGAAATGGTTTTCCAGTAGCCAGGATTGACATCTGTGAGGGATGTTATACAAGAGTGGGAGGTTGGGTCATTGATCTCTTAAGTGACTTTTGTGACTGAGTTAATAATTGTCACATCATTGAACAGCCCTTGCCCCGCGAAGCTCACCTTCTGTGAATTCAAGTCTCAGAGTAGACAACAGGGCATCACCAGACATATTACAGGACAAACTGCCAAGTATATCCCTGTTATAGCTTGCTGAGACAGAGTGTGCCTCAGAGCAAAACAAGCCTAGCAGCATTTGTATTCTGAACAGGCATCTGTCTGTGTTTGTGACCTTTATGTTGTGATGTGTGTGAGCTGCTGTCTGGAATTGGAAAGAAGGAGGAAATCTGTCACCTCTGGCCCCTCTCGTGGAAATGGTTAATGCCTCTGAGGCGTTTCAAAGGCAACAGAGCAGAGAAGATGAGTGATTAGAGGCACATTTGAGGAACATTTTTAGATTTAATTAGAATTGTGCTTTTTTTCCCTTTTGCCCCATGGTTAGTCCACACCTGATAAGCATTTGCTTTTTTTTTTTTATTGTAAAAATACTCTACAGAGGGGTTACAATTACATGGGCAAGATAATGAGTACATTTCTTATCAAGAATTGTAGCCTCCTCCTTTGTTTCCCCTTCCCATCCCTTCCCATCCTCCCCTCCCCCACCTCCCCACCCTATCCTCCTCTCCCCCTTACCCCCACCAAAGTTGTAGTTCGTTTTCAACATAACGACTTGTACATCTCATTGTTGCAATGCAGAACGTTCAATAGTAACTTGTGGTTATAGACTTTTCTTCAAGAACACTTGTTTATCTAGTGGTCTTTGGTAACAAGGAATAAGGTTGATGGACATACATTCCTAATTAGTCAAAGGTTAAGTTGGTATGGTGGACAGCAAGGGTAGAAAGGACCTTATATTTATTTCAGTAGTATCCATGTACTTGAGAATAATCTTACTAAGAAATGAGTCCTTTCTCCTTGCTTTCTGCACACACACACACACACACACACACACACACACACACACACACACACACACACACACACACACACACACACACACACACACACACACACACACACACACACACACACACACACACACACATCTTACATTAACTTTATATAAACATTGATCCTGAGGATTGGTACAGACTTTTCCAAGTACTTTACCACTTGAGCTATGCCCCTAGCCCCTTTAACTTTAGATTATTTTTCAATAAGATCTTATGGTTTAACCTGGGACCTGTCGTCTTCCATCCTCCTATCTCTACTTCCTGAAAAGCTATGGCTATTATCATATACCACCATACCCAGTCTTTAGCTTCCCCCACCCACTACCACCCCCAGTCCCTTACCTCCCCCCACCACCTTGTGCTTAACCTCAGGGCCAGGGTACTGTCCCTAAGCCTCTTTGTGCTCAAGGTTAGAGCTCTATCACTTGAGCTGCAACACCACTTTAGGCTGTTTCTGAGTACTTTATTGGAGATAGGCTGGCTTCAAACCTCAATCTTCAGATCTCAGCCTCCTGAATAGCTATGACTACAGATGTGAACCACTGGTTCCTGGCCCAGTCTTTAGCTTTTTAACAAAATAATTTTAAATTGATACTAAAGAATTGATTTAGAGAGGGGTTACAGTTACATAAGTCAGGTAAGAGTACATTTCTTTTTGGACAGTGTCATCCCTTCCCTCCCTCTTTCCCAGTTTTTCCTTCCTGTCCTTATCCACAAGTTGTATAGTTCATTTTCAACATAGTGTCTAGTGCATTTTTTCACTCTTTGTTCCTCCATTTCTGTGCCTCCCCTTACCCTACTAAAGATAGATAAATGAACAAACAAGACAAAAAGAAAATGAAAGCTACTCAGGACGCTGAGATCTGAGGATAGAGGTTCAAAGCCAGCCCCAGCAAGAAAGTCCATGAGACTCTTATATCCAATTAATGACTAGAAAACCAGAAGTGGCGCTGTGGCTCAAGTGGTAGAGTGCTCATCTTGAGCTGAAGAGCTGAGGGACAGCGCCCACGCCCAGAGTTCAAGCCCCATGACCAACAAAAACAAAAATAAGATTTTTGTTCTTGATTATTAAAATAATATTACTTGTAGGAAATATTTTTGTTTTCTTATTTTAATTAATTGATTTTTTTGACTGAGGTTTGATCAGGACTTTTCACATTCTGAGTGTGTACTACACCCAAGCCTATAGAAATCTTTAACAACAACAAAAAAAGATTATTTCAAAAGAAAAAAATTAAGCAAGAACCAGTGGTTCACACCTCTAATTCTTAAGTGTCTGGGATTCTGAGGATTGTGTTTTGAGGCCAGCTGGGTAGAACAGTTTGTGTGTGACTTACGTCTGATTAACTACCAACAACCCAGAAGTAGAGCAATGGCTCAAGTAGTAACTCGCTAACCTTGAGTTCACGCGCTAGTACACACAAGAAATTTAAAATCACTTGTAATTCTACTAACCTAAGGAAGCATTTTTAATATTTTCTTTTATTTTTATGTGTGTAAATATGTACACATAAAAGTTAAATTTTCCTAAATAATTTTTCAGGAAAGATAAATTTCATTAACTGACAACTGACTTGCTATTTAGAAATCTTGGACCGAAATTCTGTATGTGCGCATATGTATCAAGGAAGGAGTATTTTCACAGAAGAATTCTTAGCAATACATTTAGAAGACATTTTGCAATGTGTAGGTCTGGATATGTTTACCTTGTTTTAACCAGTAGTTGAAAGCCCTTTGAAGCCATTGTGGTTCTTCAAGGATCTACTGATCCCCTCCACTATAAAAAGCTTAAGTTTTTTTTTAATATCTATTTTATCTCTGAGGAGCAGGAAGATATATACCTCATGTTTATAATGTAACGTTCTTGGCATTATTTTGGGTCACTTTCCTGCTCTGTAAATAGCAAACAATATTGGAACCAACTGACTAAATACAAACTCATGAATCAAAACCAGAATGGTGTTTGGATTTACAATTTTGAAATAATCTTGGAGAAATCCTTTCAGAGGGGTCTTAAAGTGGAAGATTGGATTTTGTAACCTCAAAAAAAGTGTCATGATTTGACTTGATCTAAGCCATTTTTATTCCTCTTTTCTGTGTTTGGGTCTATTTTCTGTCTGAAGAATTTATATAGGGAGACCATTGGGAAAGTCTTACATCTAATTATTTGCTGTGCTATGTTGAGTATAGTGCAGACAAGTCAATAAACAATCAATAATAATTGTAGCCTGCCACAGAAATGGGAGCTGGCAGCTTCAGCTGGTTTAAGTGCATGGTATTCTACATTAATTTTTCTTTGCTAGTTTTTTCCTATAATTTAAAACCTAAATTTCAAGAGCAAATAGAAAAGTTTCTTTGCTTATGAGAACAAATAGGCATTGTTTTAAAAAGAGAGGGAATAAGTAATCCCAGGTGTTTTCTCTCTGTTTAATGAGAGAAATGTCTTTGTGCTTCAGATTGAGTGAGCACAGAAGAAGACGAGGATATTTGCATGGTTAAGTGACTATGAGCCCTTCCTTCTGAACGTAATATTCCCTTGATGTCAATTACTTTTATACAGACATCTGGATGTTTATCATAAAAGTGTACAGATGTCAACTTTTTCTGTATCATAGCTGGAAATGTAGTGATAACTTGACTTTGATTTGAGTAAACATAAAATATTTAACATTTAATGTCAGAAGTTCACTTCAGGAAAGTGCTTAGACTGACATTTATTAAAGACAACTGTGCTTTGGAAAAATGATTGGAACCATCCCTAAAAATACAGACTCTCTTATAAAGTGAGCAAAGTCCCAGTTATTCTATCTCTAACAAGTAACAGGTTTTGAAAATGACATTTACCTAGTTCTTGAATTTACAGAAGCCGGCGCTGAAGACATTGACATTCTTCCCAATGGCCTGGCTTTCTTTAGCGTGGTGAGTACTGTCTTCTTTCCCCCCAAACAGTAGAGGAGCACAGGGATGTATTTTGTTTCTTGGTTTTTTGTTTTTGATTGTTGAGATCTTATCTTTAAGTCCTTTACTTTGTAACATAACTTGGGGCAGGGAGATAGGTCAGACTAGGTCTTAGAAATTTCTTTAAGCTTTTCTAAACATACAGACAGTCTTTTCCAATGGATTGATTATTTATTTGGGACTGGAATATTTCAATACAATCTTTGTTTTAAAAATGTGTCATTTTTCGGGCTGGGAAGGTGGCTCAGTGGTAGAGCGCTTGCCTTTCATGCATGAGGCCCTGGGTTCCATTCCTCAGCACCACATAAGCAAAAAGAAAAAAGCTGGAAGTGGTGCTGTGGCTCAAGTGGTAGAGCGCTAGCCGTGAGCTGAAGAGCTGAGGGACAGCGCCCAGGCCCAGAGTTCAAGGCCCACAACTGGACCCCCCCCCCCAAAAAAATGATTTTTTTAAATTAAAGAAATAGATGATAAAAAAAGATATTTGAGACATTATTGTGGATGTGCGATACCACCATTATCCTATTTTAAATACTGTATCCATCCTTCTTGCCATTACATATTCAGATTTAAGCATATTAAAATTTACATATTCAAATCTGTTATTTCAAATAATAAACCCAACATTCCCAAACCAAGGCTGAAGCTTTTTCTTTCTTTCTTTCTTTTTTCCCCCTGAATAGTATATTGGAAAGTTATTAACTGAGTTTATTTATGCACTTCATTCTTATTTTAATTCTTTCAGGCTGAAAAACAATATCTCTTCTGAGGATGCCATAGAAAGATGTTAAAACATTGATGTGCATGATGTTTGCTGGACCAATACTCATGCTAATTGAGAAGCACAATGAGTAGGCAGATGAGGGTTTCTGACCACCAGTTCCCTGGCTTGAACAGAAATAAGAATCTTTTGCATCTTCATGGGGCCAGTTTGTTTTGAAGGAATACCTTACTCCAAAAGTTCCCCCTCCACACCCATTTATTTTCAGGCTCTGAGACTCAGAAGGGGAGTAAAAAACTTAGAGATACTTCAGAAAAGAGCTGCAACCCTAATAAACAGTTGTCAGACTTGTAAGAAAGGTAAGAGAACTGAGTTTAGAAGAGAATGAGGTTTGGAACTCTCCTCAGGTTCCTGATAGATTTTATATGAACGACTGAACTGCTGGTTATTACTATTAATGGCCAAGAAATAGCGTTGCTAAGCTCAAACTAGTTTTAATGGCCTACATAAAATGAATCAAGCACTAATTATAATAGGAGTTTGTTAAAGCACACGTCAGTTTATAGGTTTTGGCAAGGGGATGCTGGGACTAATCACAATTATTCATAACTTAAATATGTAAAAATCCTAGATTAAAAAGTTGTACTGTTTTTTCAAAGGTGTGTTATTTGCACTTTATGTAATTCAAAACTTAAACTATTTCAAGACTTTTTGTACATGAGGAGTCAGGTTTCTCGGCACAAAAAATCTATAGTCATTTTAGCAGAGTTGCACATTAGAGACATATGTCTAGCCACATCAACAAGGATTTTCTGCTTATTTTCTGTGATTCTTAGTTATATGACTGGTTTGAAGGAGGGTTTTGTTTTGTTTTTCAAATTTAGAAGCACTGCCTCTTTACTGCTGTTTTTCCTTCACTGGGCATTGTCTTTCTCTGACATTCCAACTATGTGCTTCCTTGCTAATTGAATAATTTATATATGGCAGAGGAATTTCTTTCTCTTCTCAGCATTTTAGCCCATCTGCCCCATACTTTTCCACAGGTATAGATTTGAGGGGCATCTCAAAACTTAACATCATACTTGGTGAGGGATTGGATTACAAAGAATAGAATAGAAGGATTTAAACAATAAGGTGAATGTAGTTTATTAGTACTACTGAACTGTATACTTCAGAAGGGTAATGATGAGGACTTGTATGTTGTTACTATTTTATCACAGTTAAAACTAAAATAAAATGTTTAAATAAGGAAAAATATTGAAGTGATAGGAAATATTACAATAACTGTGAGTAGTTATCCTATCTGGTAGCATTTCCTTTGCATAGAAGCCATGATGTTTGGGATCCTTAATAAAGAATAGAGTTTAGTGACAGCTGAAGTAGCAGAAATATAACTCCAGTATATTCTATTTACTGAGCCTGCCAGCCTTACAAGTATGCAACTGTAGACACATGGTTTTGTTCTGTTTTTGTTTTTGTGTTTTAACTAGAAGGATCCTATTATGTCAAATTTTGTGCATGAAGTGAGTCTTATTTTTCTATTGTATCTTTAAATATGCATAAAATGTAGCAACATTGTATTAGCTTCATGAAACAGTGCATTCCAGTAAAATTTACTGTGCCTGGTAATGATGAATCAGCATTTTATAGATAGCTGGAGAATTTATTGAGTAACTGATGTTAAAAAAGAAGAAGACCTAGATATTCTCGGGAGTGCCAAAAGATCATTAAATAAAATTCAATACTCATTCCTGATTAATAGCTCCAGGTGAGCTAGAAATAGAAGGAAAATTCCCAGAAATCTACAGTACGCATCAGTCTTAATGGTGAAACATTAGCTATATTCCCATTAACATGCAGAACAGGAAAAAATGCCCACTACCACAACCACCATCAATAATCTATTAAAGCTCTTAATAACCTAACCAACAAGAATAAGAAATATGAGACAGAAGAAAAAAAAAACAGACAAAAGTGCCATTATTGTAAGATAATGGATTCTGTTGTGGCTGTTGCTTTTTACATACCCCATAGTTTCAGCTATCAGACTATCAGAGTTAGAAGGAGATTTTAGTGAGTTAGCTGGGTACAAAATAAGCCTATAAAAATGCCATGGCTTTTCCACAAACTAGAAAAAAATAAGTAGAAGATGTTATGATAATGACAACGTTTCATTCATGGTAGCAATTTAATCACCCATATATATGTAATATATAGGCATGTTTAAAAAGCCATAGTAATTTAAAAACATTATATTGGCACTGAAATAGGTATGAGACATCAAAAGAACAAAACAGAATTTTCTAACGCCCACATGAAAATGTAGATGAGGGACATTACAAATAAGTGAGAAAGGCTGAATGATTTACCAGTAGCCTTTAAGGCACAGGGGTCTAGAAAGGAGTAAACATGACAGGCATTAGCTTGTGCCTCACTGGATTCTATGAATATGTGTGAGATGGTAACAGTGCTTTAACCAAACACATGGAAGGCAGGGCAGTGGGGAGTGGTGGCTGTGGGGAGGGTGTTTTCTTGCTGCTATTTAGAAGAGGATACAGATGAGTTCTCTGATGAGGGATGTTGTCCAAATGTCAGAAGAGTCATCAATTTTGCCAATTTTTCAGGAAGACACTTGCAGGCTAGAAGAGTAGCACATGGCTCTGAGAAGGGTAGACCCACTGTGCTGGAAAGACAATAAGGACCGCCTCACTGGCCTGTCTTCATTTGTCTTAGTCCCATGGTACAGCATTCTTGTAACTGTTAATATATACCTATGTCAAATGGCAATGAGGATAATGGAGAAAAGCAAACCAGGGAAAAAAAGAGGGAAAGAATCCTATATATATCTGGAGGCTGAGGTGAGCATTCCTAGAAAGAACAAAGAATGTACATCCTGAAGGGAGAACTGACTTCTTGGAGCCTGGATGGCCAAGGAACCTGAGCGAGCAAGAATCCCAGGTGATGGGGGAGAGATAAGAGTGTGGGGAAAGGAGAGGAAGGTGAGAAGGGCCAATTATATAGTGTCATCAAGCTATCCTAAGAATTTCTGCTCATAACCTGAGGAAGATGAGAAGCCATTAGAGATTTTTTTATCAGAGGTATGACATCAGCAGAGGTAATCTGGAAGCTGAGATGAGAAACACTGATAAGGGTTCAGTATAGAAGCAGAAAGGCCAGTTGGAAGCTGTTGTTATAATTATGGTACAGAAGTGGGCCACGGCAGCCATGGAGGAAGGGGTGAGAACAGTTCACATCCTTAGGAAGGAATGTATTTTCAGTGTTCAAGACAACAGGATTTGCGGATGGATTGGATATGCAATGTGAGACAAGGAGGGGAGTCATGAACAAAATTTAGTAGAGTATAGGCCCAGGGCTTGAGGGTTTCTGTTAAAATGCACGCTTCTCTTATCCCTATATTCAGCTCTGTCTGGAGTCTGGGAGTCTGCTTATCCTCTGGGAGACCTTGAAGAGAAAAAAATCCCTACTCTTCTGACTCAGCTCAACAAAATCAGTTATTGTTCAGCTTTCAACTTTTCAACTCCCAATTATAATTTCTTCTATTGTTTATTTTCCTCTGTTTCCTCTGTCTTTATGGCTTTATGCCATCACCTTGAACCAGAGTCTCTACTTACCATTCATGTGTAGTTCCCACTTCACTGCATACAAATACTCAAGCCTTTGTAATTCACTTTTTTTCACGGTTTTTGGAAAGGGTCTAAAATTTCCAGGACTCCACAGCTTTGCACCGGATAAGTCTGGAGGCATACTAATGATGGATCTAAAAGATGAAAAACCGAGGGCACTGGAGTTAAGAATCAGCCGAGGATTTGACTTGGCTTCATTTAATCCTCATGGCATCAGCACTTTCATAGACAACGGTAAGAGCTGATGAGCTACCAATGTTAGGAATCATGCAGTGGTTCACAAATGACTGTGAACAATAGGTTTGGATCTTATTAATAATAGGAAGGAAGGACAGTCAGCTCATGAATTATTTTTGTATTCTTCATACAAACAACTTGTCCACTTGCCTCTTCCTCTGGCAGTAGGTTATGTTACTTTGAAATTTCTAACAGTTAACATCTGAAAGAATGTTTAAATTTCATAACCTTTTCACATACTTGTGATTATTGTATTTAAAAGAGCTGTATTTCAGAATTAATCTCTAAACAGATTATGCATGAATTATGTATATGGAGTGGGAGGCACTCTTTCTTAAAGGTCAAGGGACCAATGATCAGGAATAACAGCAGATAGACAGTGATGGGCTAGACCAGGAAGAATGACTTGTTAAGTCATCTTACAGCTTGTATATTCAACCTTTCCTTGCCTGTGGTATTTAAATGTCAGTGTCTGCCCAGAGGTCCTATGGTTATGTCTTGTAAATTAACTCTCTTCTTTCGATCCTTTAGATGACACAGTTTATCTCTTTGTTGTAAACCATCCGGACTTCAAGAATACAGTGGAAATTTTTAAGTTTGAAGAAGAAGAAAATTCTCTGTTGCATCTGAAAACAATCAAACATGAGCTTCTTCCAAGGTAATTCCTCCTTTAATACATTCTCCAGAAGATTTATCTCTAGCATTCTCAAACATTTCTCAGGATGGGTGATCCTCTTATTTTTTGTAAAATCTGGCAGATAGGTAGATAGATAGATAGATACATACATACCTAACACATGATATATCACAGTATATATTACAAAATATAATTATATATTATATAACTATATGTTTATACAATATATGGTATAATATTTAGGTAAAAATGTAGGTGTCTATCTATCTGTGTCTCTATAAATATGGATATTTATATGGAATTTTATAAGCATTTTAACCTTAAAACTTCAAGTCTGGAAGGCTCTGTAATCTGAAACATTCTGAGTACAAAAATGATGCTACAATGGAAATCTTCACAGCACAAAATTTTCTTCTGGGCATGAATCCTGCATCTTGTATAAAAATTTTTCTAATTTGGGGAGGGGAAGGGAAATAACAAAATGCTGAGATAAGGATACAGGTTAACCCATTGTAACAATGAGATGTACAAGACACTATGTTGAAAACAAACTTTACAACTTTGGTGGGGGGAGGGAAGAATTGGGGAGGTGGGAGGGAAGGGATACTAGGGGGAAAAACAAAGGAGGAAGTGACAATGCTTGATAGGAAATCTACTCATTACCTTACTCATGTAACTAATCCCTCAGTACAGCATTTCTGCGATAAAAATATATAAAAAATACTATGCTACAAAATATTGTATAAAATTACTTTCAGCAGACCAGGTACAGTGACTTACACCTGTAATTCCAGGTACATGGGAGGCATAGACAGGAGGATCTTGGCTTCAGGGGAAAAAAAGACAAGATTCTACAAAAATTTTAATAATATTAAATAATATTAAAACAATTAAATAAAAACAGTTGAAAGTGTAACCTGCCTAATAAGCTGAGATCCTGAATTTAAAACCCCAGTAGCACCAAAAATTTTTTTAAAAGTTGCCTTCTAACTATGTGTTTCAAGTAGATAGGAAACATGAATTCCATGTTTAGATTTGTGTCCCAAATAAGATGTTATTTACATCATGCAAATGTATGTTATTTACATCATGCAATTATTCTAAAATAGAAAACCAGAAATACTTCTGGTCCCAAGGGGACATTCAACCTATACAATCTCTCTCCCTCTCTCTCTCTTTCCCCACACCATATATATATATATATATATATATATATATATATATATATACAATTCATACATATATAGTTTCATTGTAAATGAGGGAGAGCATACATGAAAGTTAATGTCACTCTTTTTTTTTTTTTTGGTCCGGTTGTGGGGCCTGAACTCTGGACCTGGGCACTGTCCCTCAGCTCTTCAGCTCAAGGCTTGCGCTCTACCATTTGAGCCACAGCACCACTTCTGGCTTTTTTTTTCTTTTTGCTTATGTGGTGCTGAGGAATCGAACCCAGGGCCTCATGTATGCAAGGCAAGCGCTCTACCACTGAGCCACCTTCCCAGCCCCATAATGTCACTCTTTATACTAATAATAATCAGCATTCTATATATACTCCCTTAAGAAAAGATAAAATCCTGGACTATAAAACTATACCCTTCAAGCTCCTCCTGAGAGTAGAAGACAAACCTCACTATTTTTTCTGTTATCATCCCATTGAAGATGCCTTAGTGCTGAAGTGTTTGCCCCAGAAGTATTTATATGGGTTTGTGTGGTTTTCATGGGACTTTGATACAAAGGTTCTCATGGAGTTAGCTGGGTTTAGTAGTGGCTGTGAGCTAAGGGCCTACAGAACTAGAGGCATTCAAGTTGCAAATGGGTCACTACTAACTCAAGAATATAACGGTGCTGGGTAATATAGCTAAAAAAGAATTGCATGTACACTGCCAGCTCAGCTGCCATTAGCTTACTGCTTCTAGTTTAACTTTGATGGATATTTTTAATTTCTATTTCCCTATCTAGGGCATCAGCATATAACCTCTAATCATTCTTTCCCAAAATGTACTTCATAATAAATAAGGAGTATCAATACCATTCAAGCATCCTCTGCCTGAATGATGGAGCTTTCTCAGAAAAAAAAAATTAGAGAGAGAGACCCACCATCCTTGTAAGCTCCATATTTTTCATTTGACAAAGGAGAAAGCAGTTCTTTCAGAACTTTTTGCATAGGATAATTGGAATTTAAATTTAATAACACCCTTTTCTAACTGGTTTTAAAAATGTAATTGTTTTTAGCATATCAATCTCTCACCTGAAGTATTGTACTACAGCAATTTCATCATTCATCTCTCTGCAAGTGTTTATTGAGGGTCTGTTCATTCTCAGCATGTCGGCTTTGTGAGGCAGGTAGAAATTGAACAGTCAACCTTAGTTTGACTGATAATGAAGCAAAGGACTGAGGAAAATCCAGCAGCTGAGCAATAGGGGCCAGGTAAATATTGCTGACAGTGAGACAGGTTCTATATTACCTGACATCTCTGTTCTGATGTACAGTTGTTAACCCTACACTGCTTATGGAAAAAAAAAAAACCCACAAAAATTCCACATGGAACCGAGTTCTCTCTCTTTTTCTCATTTTCTTCTTTTCTTCCTTCCTTCTTTATTTTTCTTTTACTTTCTTTCAACATCATTTCTCTATATGGCCTAGCTTGACCTCAAGATTTTGATCCTAATACCTAAGCCTCCTAAATGTTAGACTTACAGATATGGGCCATTACATCTGACTAGATCTTTTATTTAATAATCATCCTGCTATAATTGCTAAATGACCTCTCTTCAAGTTACCTGGTACCACAAACAAAACAGTCCTTTTGCAAATAATATTGTTATATATTTTATATATTATAGTCATGTGATTTTTAGCTTATCTTTTCTTGGAAAAAAACTAATCTAAAATATAAAATACATGTTGTATAAATTCTACAGGTACTTGATCTAAGCTTCAATATGAAGACCAATAAGGCCTTTTATTTTCTCTCATATGTTTTTGTCTTCCAGTGTGAATGATATCGTAGCTGTTGGACCAGCACATTTCTATGCCACCAATGATCACTACTTCTCTGATCCTTTCTTGAAGTATTTGGAAACTTACTTGAACTTACACTGGGCAAATGTTATTTACTATAGTCCAAATGAAGTTAAACTCATAGCAGAAGGATTTGATTCAGCAAACGGGATCAGTATTTCACCTGATAAAAAGTATGATCCTTTACAGAATATCTTCTTTAACTCTAAGTTGTGGTGATGGCCAAATTCCTTACTTTCATGTTGGGTATTTTTAAGTTTTTAAATTTGAATATAGCTTTTTTGACCTGTTCATATAATTTCATATATGTATAGTAGATATATTTACATACAATATATGATTATATGTATTTATAGATATTATATAAGGATATAATTACATAGTATATAAAACTTGGTATATATTTTTAGCAAATTTATTTTTATAAATGTAAACTTTAATAAAATGGGATTGAATTAATGTATATATCGAAATACCAGGTAGCTATTTAAAATAAAAATATTTTATTTCTTGAGTACATACTATTCCATTATATGGATGATCCTAAACTAATTTAATTTTTTCACTATTGATGGACGTGTAGCTTCTTTTTCTGAATAAAAACCCTTTTATAGTTCTCATTTACTATCAAAACTTATCCAGTTACTTTTTAAGTAAAAACTTCTTAATATGGTATAAAGGGCTGGAGGCTCAAGCAGTATACAGTTAACTCAAACCTTATGATTGTTAAAAAAAAAAATAGTCTGAGAACACAGTAGTTAAATTTACAGATTTTGGATTCATACAGACCTGAGATCAATTTGCAGCAAGGAGTCTGAGTAAATGACATTATGAACCCCATGTCTTTTCCCATTTATGTAAATGTTTCTAAGGGATAGACCACTAAAAATAGAAATACTTGCACAGTTCAAACCCTTTAAATGTTAGCTTTGTAAATAATGCCAAGTAGTCTTGCAGAAATTCTCTTATTTCAGTATGCACAACCACAAGATATAGGAGAGGATATTAAATTGTTTATTAACATTCTCTTCTACTGCCTTAGTTCATTAGACAACTTAAATTATGACAGGATATAAATGTAGCATTCCTTGACAACTAAATGTTCTTATTTTTTTGCAGTGCAACTCCTTTCTTCTGGTTACTGAAAATGATATAGAATCGTTTTATTTAAACTGGAGCTGATATGATCCAGCTTCTCTAGCCAAATGTGTTTTGCTTCCTACCTCTTATATTTCCATCATGAAAGCAAAACTTTCTGGACACCCAAGCTAAAAATAGAAATACTAATTAATAGAAAATTTGTTTTATCGTAATGAACAGAGAGCTTATCTCTGACTCTACTTCCATTATTGCTATTTAGTCTATGAGCAAATTGTCTTGTTTCTCTTCCTTCTTTGCCTGTAGTCATCCTCTCTGGCTAGACTATAAGATGAGCTACAACTTATTTTCAACCTACTTCTGTCTTTTGCTCTCTGGCTAGCGTGGTCTTCCTGTGATTCATTATGAATAATCCTTAATGAAGGATTCCAAAAGTGGGAGCTGTCTTCATCTCTGAATGCTGATGTTAATCAAAGCACCAAGGCAAAGGAAATGGACAGTAATTGTTGAACTAAGCTGACAGTTTATTATTGTACCATGTCTTCATTCTGAGTATTTTATCAATCAAGGCTAGAAAGGCCTGGACTCTTTAGCCTTATCCTTCCTTTTCTATTCTTTCCATATTTTCTAAAAGAACCAACTTACCATTTTACAATCATCCTTTGTGGCTTTTGTTCCTTTTCCTTGGATCCAGTGTTTTCTGCTGTCTGGGAAGATCTTCATCCTCAAAACCCTCAAATCTAATTTCTGTATCTGTGTCTTTTGTTCATATTTTCCCTTGTTTTGAGAGTCTTTCTGCATACTCAAAAATTAGAGGCCTCTTCAGATTGAACTAATTTCTGATTTCTTTAGACTTAAACTATTTCTCATGGTAGCAGACTTAGGTGTCTCTTGTATATGAACCAATCTGATTCTCCCAACACATTATAAACTTCAGAGGAGAAAGGCTGAATCTGTATCTGTTTCTATCTACCTCTAAGTCCCACTTAAGTGTATCTATGTTGTTATGAATACTTCTCTCTCACTGTTAAAATTTCCCATGTATTAATGTATCTTTTATTATACCATATTTTATTAATATATTTATTACCATCTGAATAAAATGCATTTTGATAGCATATAAATGATAGAAATATCAAATTACATTTTAGAATGTAGAAGCTTTGCTAAGGAACCAAACATTTGCCACCAAGGATCACTACTTCTCTGATCCTTTCTTAAAGTGTTTGGAAACTTACTTGAACTTACACTGGGCAAATGTTATTTACTATAGTCCAAATGAAGTTAAACTTGTAGCAGAAGGATTTGATTCATCAAACGGGATCAGTATTTCACCTGATTTGTCTTATTTCCATTTCAATAACAAATACCATGGACTGTATTTACAGATTGAAGTTCTATGTTATTTTTCCTTTCAGACCTATTGAAAAATAATTTAATAATACCATGATTGTTGGAGCACTGCTGAATTGATTTTGAAAGTTTACTTTTTTAAGTAAAAATTGACCTTTATTAAGAATTCCTTGAGGGCACATCATTGATTAATTTCTTGACAGGTTATTAAGATGTATTTTCACTGTATTAATGAAGTTTTATATTGACAGAAAACTCTAACCATTATATCTTTTCTGTAAAGGTATATCTATGTTGCTGATACATTGGCTCATGAAATTCATGTTTTGGAAAAACAGCCTTCTATGAATTTAACTCAGTTAAAGGTAAATACTTATCTTTGTGTATAGATATGAATCAAGTACACATTGCAGTTACATAGTTGTTTCTTCTGTGACAATGACACATTTAGAGCAGAACCCAGATGCCAATGTAGCACTTCTGTGTTTTAAATTATTCCTTCCTTCCAACATGAGAAGTCTCCTGTTCTCAGTGATCATGAGGGCAGAATGTGATTACATGCAATAGCAGGTTGAGTGATACTTGTATCAGATGTAGGGCTCATTCCATGAAGTATTGATGGCATTCTATGAATTCCAATAAGATTTTTACTATTGAAAAGACTAATAGATGAATTCTCAAATGAAGATTTATGCATGTTGTCAGTCCCTTCAATAATAAATGAAGGTAGGAATTGGGTTCCACACCATTATTGTTTGCTTCGCCCTCCACAACACATATTTTAAGTTGATTAATAATTTCCTATCTTGCTTTGATAGAGTTCCTTGAGCTAACTGATCATTGTGCCTTTTTTAAGGAAAAAAAGGAATTAATTTCTTTTTTGAGAAATTGATGATCACCTCTAATTCCTGTACTTTCAGAGAAGATGAAAAGTGACTTCTAACCAGTTTATTAAATGTATTTTAAGAAATAGGGTGGGAGGAACAGAACCTGAACAGAAGCAGGAAAGGTTGGCTGTAAATGCTTTAATCAAATTTCTCCTGTGATTTAGATATTGACACTTTCTCATTTGTAAGGTTCTGCAGTTGGACACACTGGTGGATAATTTATCTGTTGATCCTTCCTCGGGAGACATCTGGGTAGGCTGTCATCCGAATGGCCAGAAGCTCTTCGTCTATGACCCGAACAACCCTCCCTCATCAGAGGTTTTTACATTTGCAGTCTTTCAACTTTAATTAGTCAAGTCCTTTTGAACTACTAATACAATCAACTGTCACCAGGATGATTTGTTAGTTATAATACTGTAAACTTGTGTGGGAAGATTTGTAATTGCTTTAAGCCAATAATTGGCAGGAGGGGACATTGTTGAAGTGCTTTTTAAAAACTAATCTTTTGATGTATTAAATTATGGTGGAAGCTAGTCAAAAGGCATTTTATAAAGACACATGCCCTTCTTGTGTGGTATACTGGCAATTTTTTTAAATATCTGGTTTATTGTCAACTCACCACATGACAGGATTTTTGTTCATGTTGAAATGGTGTGAAAGTAGGCACATTAGTGTGAACCTATTTCTATCACTGCTGAATTGCTGTAATAACACTAAATCCTGTGTTGGCATGGCATAACGAGATGGTTTTAAAAAGCACTTTCTTTGAAGGTTGGGAAAAGTACTTTAATTTAAGCATTAAGAAGATTGGTTAGTGCTGTTTCTACCAGCATGTCCTCTTAATCACTGTGTCATTGTGGAAGACAGGGGTTTACTGATTGAGTGTCATGGGTGGATGCTGTTTCTATATTAATACTCTGTGTCTCCTGGCAGGTTCTTCGCATCCAGAACATTCTATCTGAGAAGCCTACAGTGACCACAGTGTATGCCAACAACGGATCTGTCCTCCAGGGAAGTTCTGTGGCAACAGAATATGAAGGGAAGTTGCTCATAGGCACTTTATACCACAGGGCCTTGTATTGTGAACTCTAAATTGTATTTTTGGTGTATAAATGTGATAGTTTTTTCCTAACACCTAATTTGCTACATATTGCTAATTCTATGGGAATTTAGTCAGCAATATTGACCTAGAAATGGATGGCAAATATAGTAACTTTGATTTCAAAGTCAGAAAAGGCCTCTTTAGTTCTTATAGCACTTTCACATAAAGGGAGATGAATATATATTTTCATAATGCTAAGCCCAAGAAAGAGAAAAAAGCGGCTTTCCCATAAGGTGAATACACTGCACAAAACAAGCCTCACTTTGTCCCTCCAGCAACAGAACATGGAAGAGAGGGAATTACGGTGTAAATGTGACCTCAGTTCCTACATTGTGACCACTGTGAGTGTTCAAAACTACTGATATGTAACATGTTTTGATGTTTTATACTTACATCTTAGTTTACTGTTAAAGAATTAGAGTTATATTAAAGACGAACTGAAATTCAAGTTTTGTTTGTGTTTCATTCACCGAGCATGTGTTCAAGGGGAGCAGGAAGGCTGCCCTGTCCTGTGGGGATTCTTTCAGATAGGCAGCTTGGTCATATCTCCTATGGAAAGTTATATGTACAGAATCCCTTTTTGGGGGTGGGAAGCGTTAAATGAACAACTAAATACCCAAATACTCAAATATTGGGGAGTGTTTCAGAAATTTGTTTCCTAAATGGATGTCCACCTTAGATTCCAAGGAGATTAAAGATAGTATCTGACCTGTGAATGGGAGCCTGAACAGACAGAGTCGGGTGTTTGAAGACCCATTGTTAAGCAGCAGCAATGTAAGGTCTAGAGCCAAGAGGGCCTAAATCACAAAGAGAGTTTTTCACTCATGGGACCTCTAAAAAACAATCCTAATCCTTGGAAAGAGACTTTTATGTTTCTTCTTTCCATTGTAACTTATCAAAGCACATCACTTCTCATTCTTTTTTCTATTTTGTCATCATAATCATCATTGTTCAAATATTTGTAAATAATCCTAACAAACTCAATGATGCATGTACAGTATTACATTCAATATTTCTTTAATCCTAATTGCAGCCTTGAAGTAGGTACACAAATCACTTTAAACATTGCATAGAAGTTTGAAGTTATCTACCTACTAAGAGGTGAGTATATCACTCTATTTCTGATGCCAGAGCTGATCCTATTAGCCACTAAATGAAACTACTGCCATAGAACTAATGAGTGTATCATAGTTTCATTTATTGTCTTTTTGTTTAGATAGTTTTTTTAAGATTATAAGTTTGAAGTTTTATAAATAATTTAATGGCTGTTAAACGTAATGAGAAAAGTAAAATGAGGCTAATAAGGAATAGTCTTTAACTCTTAATTCTTTAAGTAAGATGTAAGTATAAAACATCAAAACATGTTACATATCAGTAGTTTTGGACACTCACAGTGGTCACATAGTACAGTCATTATTTCTATTTGTTTTTCTTTCTTCTAACTTTCCTTTCTCCCAAGATCATATCTTACATCCATCCATCAAATCAAATTTACTGAGACACTGTTAAGTGCAAAGTTCAATGAATGGTCCTGGTAGACTCAGTAATGATTAGAATGGGATCTTTCCCCACAAGGAGCCCATAATTTCAAGCAGAGGTTCAAATCTAATTGGGGTTAATCTTTACTGGCATGCCAAGTACAGCATTAAGAACTTCATATAAAGTGGGTGCAGAAAAGGAATCTGTGCCAGGCACCAGATGCTCATGCTTGTAATCCTAGCTACTGAGGAGGCTGTAATTTGAGGACTGCAGTTTGATGCTAGCCTAGGAAGGAAGGTACATCAGACTTTTAAAAAAATCAATTCTTTGCTTTATTTTTTTTTATTTTTTTTTTTATTTTTGTCGGTCGTGGGACTTGAACTCTGGGCCTGGGCGCTGTCCCTCAGCTCTTCAGCTCAAGGCGAGCGCTATACCACTTGAGCTACAGCGCCACTTCCGGTTTTCTGGTGGTTTATTGGAGATAGGAGTCTCACGGTCTTTCCTGCCCGGGCTGGCTTTGAACCGCGATCCTCAGATCTCAGCCTCCTGAGTAGCTAGGATTACAGGCGTGAGCCACCAGCGCCCCGCTGCTTTATTTTTTAAACTGATGATTTTTTTATTGCAAATGTGATATACAGAGAGGTTGCAGTTACATAAGTCAAGTAATGAGTATATTTCTTTTTGAACACTGTCAACTCTTCCCTCATTCTCTCCCAGTATCCTCCCCTTCCAGTCCCCCTCCCCCACAAGTTGTATAGTTCATTTTTATCACTGCTGCATTTGTTCACCCTTTGTCTCACCACTTCTGTGCTTTCCTTACCCTTCCCAAATCTGATAAACTTACATAGAAGACAAAAAGTACAGAAATCAAAAGTAGCAACAAAAAGAGAAAAACAGAAAAAAGAAGAAAAAGACACAAACAATAAAATTTAAAAAATCTCTTGTTTTCATTTATTGGAGTTCATTTAGATAAGCATCTTTTTTGTTGTTGTTGTTGGTCATGGGGCTTGAACTCTGGGCTTGGGCGCTGTCTCTCAGCTCTTCAGCTCAAGGCAAATGCTCTACCGCTTGAGCCACAGCACTACTTCCGGTTTTCTAGTGGTTTATTGGAGATAAAAGAGTCTCTCACAGGCTTTCCTGCCTGGGCTGGCTTTGAACCTTGATCCTCAGATCTCAGCCTCCTGAGTAACTAGGATTACAGGCGTGAGCCACTGGTGCCCAGCTAGATAAGCATCATTTTATATGATCATATGCACATAGCTACTGAGCCTTTATGATCCTCTCCTAAGGATATCCTCCTTCATGAGACTCTTCTCTCTAATTAACCATCAGAAAACCAAAAGTGGTATTGGACTCAAAGTGGGAGAGCGCTAGCCTTAAGCAATAAGAGCTCTGGGATAGTGCCCAGGCCCAGAGTTCAAGCCCCACAACTTATTTTAAAAAAAAAAGAAAAGAAAGAAAGAAATCTGTAGCTTAAGAAAGTTGTGCTTAACATCATCTTATCTGGTCATATGTACATAGCTTTTGACCTTTTCTGCTTGTCCCAGACATATACTAGTTATTGTAAATAAGAGAAACCATGGGACCTATGTTTCTTTGGGCCTGGCTTACTTCACTAAATATAATTTTTTTTGAAGTCTTTCCATTTCCTAACAAATGGAGTGATGTCATTCTTTCTGATGGAAACAATTCTATTGTGTATATATACCACATTTTCTTGATCCATTCATCTACTGAGGGGCATCCATATCTTAGCTGTGGTACACAAGTGGTTTTTTCTTTCTTGCTATTGTTTTTAATGTATTTATAATGCATCATGTGATTTTTTTGTTTCTTTGTATGTTCCTCCCCCATGGTATAACCCCTATTTTCACTGTACTTGATGTCAATGCCCTGCATCTTGTATATACATTCTCTAATTTGGGGAGGGGAGGGGAAAAAACAAAATGCTTAAATAGGGATACAGGTTGACCCATTGTAACAATAAGATGTACAAGACACTATGTTGAAAAAGGAACTTTACAATTTAGGTGGGGAGGAGGGGGAGGGGAGGGGGGAGTATAGTTGTGGAGGTGGGAGGGAAGGGATGGTAGGGGAAAAACAAAGGAGGAGGTAACAATGCTCTATAGGAAATGTACTCATTACCTTCCTCGTGTAACTGTAATCCCTCTGTACAGTATTTTTACAATAAAAAACGTATTAAAAGAAAAGAAAGTTGTGCTTGTCAAAACTGGCTCTAAACATATGCCTGAGTTCCAGACTGCATATTTTCCTGCAGCATATGCTTTAGTCCCTCAGATCTTAAGTCCTCGTCCTCCTTTTAAATCATCATGGAAAGTGTTCATCTCTTTATTTACATGCTTTGAAAAGTACTCATCTTAGAGAGAATAGTCCTATCTATACCCACAGCTTCAGATGCTGCAATATCTCCTTTACCCCTAGCTATAACACAGGCAGCTCAGAAGGCTCCACAGTGCAGGATTTGGATCCAGGATGTTTGACTCTGCTACTTACCAAGTGTGTGCCTTGGGGCAAATCCTATAACCATTTTTGTAACTTTTTTTTTCTCCCCTATGATATTGGAATACTGTTACCTACCTCAGAGGTTGTTCTGAGAATTTAAAGTATTACTCTGAAGGTCTTCATAGGCTTCATTGTCTTATAATTGTGTATCTTATTGTAGGTATAAATGTGTATCTGTGTATCTTATGTATCCTGTTGGTCAAGGAACACCTCCCCACCCCCTCTCTGTTTAGGTGCTGTTCTTGAGCTCTTTTGTTCAAGGCTAACATGCTACCACTTGAGCCACAGTGCCACTTCCTAGTGGTTAATTGGAGATAAGAGTCTCATGGACTTACCTGCTCTGGGTTGGCTTCGAACTTTGATCCTCAGATCTCAGCCTCCTGAGTAGCTAGGATTACAGGCTTGAGCTACCTGCACCCAGACCTTTCCTTCTTAATATCTTTAGGTCTAGACGAATCTTGATTTCTAACACACACACACACACACACACACACACACACACACACACACACACACACACACACACACACAATCTCAAACCCAATAGGAAATTTTCCGCCGCTGCTGGCAACTAAAAACATCGCATGGGAAGATGCAACTTTTCCCGAACCTTCTCTAGTCTTCCTTCATCCTTCCTTCATTGTCAGTGTCTCCCTTCCGCCTTGGTCTTTTTCAGAAAAACCCCAAGTGTGTTCCTCCTTGGACAGCCCTAGAAGAAACTAGGAACAAGACATCTTTGGGAAGCCTAAGTTCCCAGGAAACTACTTTTCCCTTCCCTTTCTACTAGTCTTTCTATTTCCTCCTCCCCCCCCCTCTATTCTTTTGAGTTTTCTTTACCCTACCAACATGGAGACAGAAAGCGCCATTCACCATCCAATCTACACATGGAACTAGACCATGTTCAGAGCTTTGATGTAAAGCAGGAAGGCCCCGATGCCATGTCCTGTGCCTCAAATCCTGGAGAAGGGAGAGTTGAAGCTCTTTACCAATGTCTTCTTTCCACCTGAGTGTCTGGGCAGCAATTCAGTCCACCGCATGCATGGCTTGCCTGCCAGAAAACCCCCAGTTTCAGGCTGTGACTTTTTATTTGGAAGCTTCCCACCCTCCCCCACCTCCAGTCCCTTTGAGGAGCTGAGATTGAAAGTCGTGGCTTTCAGAAGCAAACTCACACCACCTGTTCACCACCTGCCAAGAAAACCTCAGACTTTCACCAGAGGCCCGGGCGGGGTAAGGGAGACCGTGAGGGAGGAGGAGTGGGAGGGAGAGGAGGAGCGAGTCCGGAGCTCCAAGTTTCCCCACTGACCTTTGGCCCAGAAAGATGGCCTTGAACTTGGCCCGGAAAGGTCTCCTGGAACTCCGACCGCGAAAAAAGGTGGCTTTTGAACTCGCCCGTTGAAAGTTTCCTAGAACACCCCCTCTTCCACCACCCCCGCCCCCAGCGCAAAATGTTATCCATGAACCTGGCGCGCGGAGACGTAGCCTGGAACCTGGGCTCCAGGCTGGGGCGCACGACCCCGCCGCCCCGCCCTGCACCCTCCCAGCTGCTCGCTGGCCGCAGGAGGCCAGGAGGCGCGGCCCGGCTCGGGCACCGCCCCGCGAGCCCAGACCCGAGGCTCCAGAGCCTGCCCCCCCCTCCCCCGTGTATATTATCTGTCTGCTTGTCATCACCCGGCACCCCGAGATCATGGGGAGACTAATGGCTCTGGCCCTACTAGGGGCCAGCTTGGCCTTCATCGGGGAGAGGATCTTATCCTTGAGGTGAGTGAGTGTCTCCTCTGGGGGCTCCTAGGGCTGTCCTTCACAGCCGGCTTCCCTCTTTCCAGCAGGTCCCCAGGAGCGGCTTTGGGACAAAACACTCTCTGAGAATCCCTGATCTGGGAAGTGGGTCTGACTAGCTTGCTTTTCCCTAGGACCCTGATAGTTAGGTTTGCGCTCTACATACTCCTGGAGAAACAGAATCCTTCCAAGTGCTAGACTTTGAGGGGGAGGTGGGGAAGGCTACAGGGTGGATGTGGAGGACTGAGTCAGATATTAACTGAGTGGTTTCACTGTTGATTCGCCCGGAGTGATAGAACGCAAAGAGCAAGCCAGATAGCAGACAACGAAGAGACTGGCAGGTGGTTGCTGGCACTGTGCAAGAAAAGCTATTCCAGAAACTTCTCTGGAAAAGCCAGTAGTGGGCTAGAAAGAGATCCTCTTTAGGGCGGGATAATTAGGCCAGTAAGTCTAAACCCTCCTTTGCTTTTAATTGTTTCGGGTTGTTATGTTTCTCTAAGGAATCTCACATCTAGAATCTGTGTGGAGCACTAATGCTCGTCGAGAATACTTTCTAGTTTAGCTGGAGAGTGTTAATTGTTGCATTTGTTTATTCCTACCACGATTAAATGACAGAATAAGAATAAGAATAATAGATTTGGGTTAACGTGTGTGTATGTGTAGTACTAGATATAGCTAGACCATTCCACCAATGATTTACAACCCCCAACTCTTTTTTAAAAAAGTAACCATAGTGTCCTCTTGAATATAGTTTAGTAAATTTAAATTTTTTTTATTTAGAAGACTTTTGCTGTGGAAATAAGAGCACCGTGGTAATTTGGTTGACTGCTAAAATGGTGTTCATTTTAATGAATTCACATATTTGCTAAGTCAGCACATGCTTAATAAAATTAATGCAAAAATGACAGGATTTAGCTCTTCAGAGAAGTTTGGAAAAGCAGTTTGGGAGAGGAAGGATTTTTTAAAAAGCAAATCTCTAATGTTGAAAGGGGACCATTGATCAAGATATACTATACTCACAGGGTGATATGTTGAAATGAGACTCCTAGAAATACGTAAAATATTTTTGAAAGAAAAATTATAGCGGGTATAGGCAGAAAATGAAGATTTATAGGTCATATTACTTTCAAAATGAAACAAAATGCTATTTTATACATCCAAATTAACAATATTGTTTGTTCATACTAACAAATAGTATTTACTGTTTGTATGTTTGCTTGCTTGGGTTTTGTTTGTATATTTGCTTGTTTGGAATTGAACCTTGGACCTTAAGCAAGTGCTCAAACACTTTTTTTTAAATCATCAAATTTTTATTACATATTAATTTTTTTATTTTTATTTTTTTGCCAGTCATGGGGCCTGAACTCTGGGCCTGGGCTCTGTCCCTCAGCTCTTCAGCTCAAGTCTAGCACTCTACCACTTGAGCCATCGTGCCACATCCAGCTTTTTCTGCTTATGTGGGGCTGAAAAATTGAACCCAGGGCCTCATGCATGCAAGGCAAGCACTCTACCACTGAGCCACCTTCCCAGCCCCATTTTTTTTATTATTATCTTTAGTAGTTATATAAAAGAATTGCCATTTAACAAAGGAGTTTATGAATAGAATGTATCTTTAAAAATGTATTGTTGTTATAAAGGTGATGTACAGAGGGTAGTCAGGTAATGAGTACATTTCTTTTTGGACGGTGTCACTCTTTCTCTTACTCTCTCCCAGTTTTTCCCTCCCATCCCCACTCACAAGTTAAATAGTTCATTTTCAACATAGTCTCTAGTGAGTACTACTGCTGCATTTGTTCATCCTTTGTCCCTCCATTTCTGTGCTCCCTTGCCCTTCTAAAGACATAGAAACAAACAAACAAGACAAAAAAAAAGCAAAAACAAAAACAAAGAAAAAGCCTCTTATTTCCATTTCCTGGAATTTACTCTGAAAATAGTATTGTATATGATTAGAGGCATATACATATGGTAACTTTGTGTTCTACCACTAAGTGAATACAATATATCTTTTTATTACATTTTTATTATTATTGTAAACGTCCTGTACAGATTGCAGTTATATAAGTCAGATAATGAGTACATTTCTTTTTGAACAACATCAGCTCTTCCCTTAGCTCTCTCCCAATTTTTACCTCCTGTCCCCAACCACAAGTTGTATAACTCATTTTCAACATAGTGTCTAGTAAGTATCACTGGTGTATTTGTTCATCCTTTGTCCCTCCATGTCTGTCGTCCCCTTTATCCTACCAAAGACAGATAAATGAATAACAAGACAAAAAGAAAACTAAATAAAACAGCAATGAAGTATAATAAACTTCTTATTTTTATTTCCTGGGGTTCATTTTGATAAATATTATTTTATATGATCAAAGGCACATAGCTATTGTTCCTTTGTGATCCTCTCCTAAGAATATCTTCCTTTGGTTTCAATTGATCAAGTCACCCCTTTCAATATTTTCATCCACTCCTCACTTACCCAGCCTTTCCCCCTCATTCTTCTTAATTTTGTAGGCTATATATTGGATTTTGTCTGCCCCCCACACCTCTTTTCCTATTCATCTCTTTATCCTTTACCCTTGACCTCACCCCACCCTACCTCTTTTTAGTACCAATTTTCTGGTATATCACTTTGCTGAAATTTGATTTGCCTTTCTAAGGAATTACAGTATTTGAGATCTCCCTCAAATCAACCGTATTTGAGATAATACATTAGTATACACTTACACACCACCCAATGCATTTACTTCTGAGCTTGTCACCTAAATCTAGCTTCCACATAGAAGAGGAAAAATGTATCCTTTGTTTCTCTGGTCCTGATTTACTTTATTTAACATAATTTTTTCCAAGTTTTTCTATTTCTTTACAAATCATTACAAATCATTCTTTCTAATGGAGGAGACAATGCCCTTATATCCATGATACATAAGGAACTTAAAAAGCCAAAACTCAAAAAACCAACAACCCAATTAATAAGCAGACTAATGAGCTTATAAGAGTTTCTCAGAAGAATAAGTAAAAATGGTTAGTAGACATGAAGAAATGCTCAACATCCCTGGCCATAAAGGAAACACAAAACAAGACAACATTGAGATTCCACATAACTCCAGTTAGAATAGCCAATATCAAAGCAGCAAACAACAGATGCTGGTGAGGATTCAGCCAAAAGGGAACCCTAACATACTGTTGGTGAGAATGTAAACTTGTTCAACCACTCTGGAAAGCAGTGTGGCAATTCCTCAAAAAAAAGAGAAGAAACAAAACAACCAAAAAACCCCCCAAAAAACAAAAACATAGCACTACCCTATGATTCAGCAATTCTGCTCCTGGACATTTACCCCAAAGATTTCAAACCAGGATACAGTAAAACTACCAGCACAATCATGTTTATTTTAGCATATTCTCTATAGCCAAGGTATGAAATCAGCCCAGATGCCCCTTAGTGGACAAATAGATCAAGAAAATGTAACATATATACACAATAAAATTTTACTGAGCCACTTTTGAGCCAGACTCCCAGTTCTTTTGTTTTTATTTTATTTTTGAGATAGTCTTCCTATATTTGTCTGGGGTTAGCATCTTTCCTTGATCTTCTTAATCCACTTGCATCAGCATCCTAAATAGCTGGGATTATTCTTGGTGCTACACTGACCAACTAGTTTCTTTATATCATCCATATCTATATATCTATATATCTATATATAATGTATATCATATATATAATATATATCTTACTATCATAATGTTCACACTGTGTAAATAAACATAAATAAGAAGAGTTGACTTCTTATTTGTTATGAATTAGAATAAAGAGAGTTAACCAATATAAAAAGGATTAGAGGTTTTCAGAGCTCAAACACAGATTTTGGATGTGCTACCTTAACCTCCATATTGATTTTTTGTCTTGTACAGAGGAAAAATGAATGCTGTGTCTCGAGAAGTGACATCTGTGGAACTTCAGAACTGCCAGCTTATTGAGGGACTTGGTAGGTAAAGAAAGGCTGGCCAATTTCTTGGTCACTATCAGCTTGGTTGATCTTACCAAACGATTTAACTCCTTTTTTTTTTGTTTGTGTGTTTGTTGTTGTTGTTTCGCTGGTCCTAGGGCTTGAATTTAGGGCCTGGTCACTGTCTCTGTGCTTCTTTGTGCTCAAGGCTAGTGCTTTACTACTTGAGCTACAGTGCCACTTTTGGCTTTTTCAGAGTGTTTTATTGGAGATAAGTGTGTCACAGACTTTTCTGCTACCTTCAAACCATGATCCTCAGATCTCAGCCTCCAGAGTAGTTAGGATTACAGGCATGAGCCACTGGCTCTTGGCAATTCCTTTTTAATTTTAATTTTTAGCCCTTACTGGAATGGCTTCCTTCCTCCTTTCCTTTCCTTTTCCTTCTTTCCTCCCTCCTTTTTTCCCTCCCTCCCTCTCTTCCGGCTTTCCAGTGATCCTTCCTCCATCCTTCCTTCCCTCTTCCTCTTCCCAACGTCCCCTTCCTTTTTTCTTCCCTCCTCCTCTTCCCCTTCCGCCTTCCCTCCCTTCTTCCTTTTTTCTTTGCCTTTAAACATGTTCTTGGCTTCCACTGTTACTTCTTTCAACATTTATCAGAAAATATCAAGAGAAATTCGACTTAGTCCTTAAACTTCAAGAACCTCCCAGCCCACCTAGATGTGTTTCCAAACATTAATCTGAAATCCATAGTCAGATCTCTAAGTCCTGAGACTTTTTTTCATCATTCAAAGGCTCACTTTACTGTAGACTCAGCCTTAGTTGAAATGAGCTCTATATATCCTCCTTCATTCCCTCACCCACAGTCAGCTCCGCTAAATTTCTCCTGTAGGCAGTGCCCCATTCACTGGGGGCCTAGTTAAAAATCCAAGCACTATTTGTTTTTCTTGTATCCCTTCTGCTTCTTCCACATGAGATTCCTCTTATCAGTCTCCTTTGTGTCCCAGTAGGGGTGATCTCAATTACCGGTCATAGCCACACTGTTTGCCTGGCTCCAAATCTCCAATTTTTTCTGACAGTGCTTCCAGAAAATAAAGTGAAAAACAAGCTACATTCGATTCACTGTCTTGGGAATGCATTCAATCACTTTCTCACTCATTGCTTATAAAATTCTCACCACCAATTCTTCCATCTCTGCTTATTGCAAATATGTCTTTCCTCTCTTCTCTCACAGTGCTCTGAAGTGCTGCTTCACTCATGTAGTCCACCACGGGCTTCACGCTTCACTCTGTCATCACTAGTGTTATCTCTCTCATTGTCAGGTTGCAAACTCCCTAGGGTAAAAGGACTGTGACTTTTGCTGCTATGTGACAAGACAGATTATTTTACAATAGAAATTTATATTATCTTTTCCTGGTTCTATGTATTAAACAAACACAAAAAAGAATCCCATTTGGTTTTGGATTTCTCCTCTCAGTTTTTTCCCTCTTTCTCTCTCAATAGCCTTGTCTTTGTGTTACCTACTCTTAGAGGCATTTGTGCTTCCAACAGGAAGAAGGGGCAGGCATCCTCTCTCTGAGCCTGAGGGATTCTAATGGGGAGGGATGGAACATGTGGATTTCTGTGAATAGCAAGGGAGCCTGACTCAATGCCTGATGACATTCTGGGTCAGAGGAAGGAAGTTTGTCTCTTTTAGGGACATTGACTTGTGTCCTGTGTGTCCTTGCCTCAGCAAAGAACTTGTACATGAGGCAAGGAAGAGGAAGAATTATTAAATAAGTCACATAAGCTCAGCAGTGAGTATTTAAACATTCTGCTTGATTTTTAAGATCTACCACCTAGATAACAGGGAAATGCAGTAGTGCTGCAAGTTAATTTTCCTATCCATCTCATAGACTGGGGAGGATCAGATCATATGTAATTTGATTTGAAGAAGTTATATTCACTAGCTTGTTTACTGTTGTGGTGAAAAACATCTACACTTACTACACATCCATCTCTCAAAAGCAGTGGGTCTGCCAAATAATTTAGAGGGGTAAGACTAGCTGGCCAGTAAAGTCCAGTTCCATGTGTAATTTAACTAAACTCAAGAAACTAAAAAGTAAATTGTTGATCAATGATCTGATTATCTAGTATTTTCTTCGGTAGTGATTACCTAGTATTTTAAAGAGAATGATGAACACTTAGAAGCTAGCTAGGAACAGCAGAAAAAAAATAAAAATCACATTACTACTCAGGAATATTGGCATGTTTACATTTTATATTTGAAGACCTAAGCAAGGTAAAGTGGTCATGATCTGAATATCTGGTCATGGGGTCTGAACTCTGGGCCTGGGCGCTGTCCCTCAGCTCTTCAGCTCAAGGCTAGCGCTCTACCACTTGAGCCACAGCGCCACTTTCGGCTTTTTTTCTTTTTGAGGAATCGAACCAGGGCCTTATGCATGCAAGGCAAGCACTCTACCACTGAGCCACCTTCCCAGCCCTATCTAATATTTTAAAGAGAATAATTAATGCTCAGAAACAGACTAGGAGCAGAAGAAAAACTTCCCATTACTTCTCATGACTATTGACATACTTACATTTTATGTTTGAAAGCTAAACAAGGTAGAGTGATCATGAGTCATTTATTGAGAGAATAATACTGATGTCTACCTAGCACTCAAAAGCTGCCTTCTCAAAGGCCTGGTGCCTGTGAGTATTCTGTTGAGTCCTTTGCAAACACCTATAGTCTTCTTATCATTGATCTATAATAAAAGTGCTGTTATCTGTGCTTTGCAAACTCACCCACAAAAGAATGAAGTTACTTACATAATAAACCAAAAGGAGAGGTGGTGAGATTTTCATTAGGGATCTAAATGGTTTTCATTGATGCAATTGCATTTCTTATTGTGTAACACAGCCTGTCTTGTGTAACAGTGCACTATTGAAAAACACATTTTTTTATGACAGAAGTTCCAGAAAAGTATTATGGCAAAAGAAATCATAAAATGCAGACAGTTTGAATTTTACCAAAGAGAGACAGACAAGGGCAAAGCAGGGTAGAAAATGAAATAAAAACAGCTAAAGATAGTATTCACAAGGCAAAAGAGCTATTAGACGGGAGAAAGTTTTACAGAAGAAATGGAGAGCCACTAGAGAACTTAAAGTTGAATATAGTTGATAGGAACAGAGCTGGAGGGATGTTATTATTTTCATTATCTTCTAGATGAGACTTTTCAGATTAATTTTATTAGTGGAATATTTGTGTATGGGGGTGTGGGGGTGGGTGTGTGGGTGGGTATGTGAGTGTGGGTGTGTGTGTGTAAGGAAAGAATGAAAGATGAGATATTTCTTTCTCCAGAAATCCTACCTCAGAGTTCATTTTGTATTAAGTTTATCTTTTATCCAAGTTTGTAAGGGTCAAAGATTGTTTGAACCAGGAAGTTATTTGGCTGCCCTCAGCATCTGCTCAGGGCTGTACTTGGAATGTAAATAGCGACCCTAGGGCTTATTGTGGGCAGGGCTAGCAAGTTGGCATCCTTTGCTATCTTCCCATCTTCCCTTGCATGTTTCTTTCCCATAACTCTGCATGTCTCCAAGTTAGGCTCTTAGTTTACAATGAATATTTTATTTGTTTCCTAAGCTAGATATTGGAACCTTCTTTTTGAGATGTCATGTGATAATGAAAAATTAACTGTCAGTGAAATTCTGGGGTTATCTTTCTATCTATAAAGAATGGTTTAAGAAGTGATTACAGAGATGATGTCTGCCAAGGTACTGTAACATTGACAGGTTAATAAGACAGATTTTTGTAGATTTGGCAGTAAGGTTTTAGTGGTAGTTCTGTGTGGACTAATAGGTGTGTGATAAGGTCTCTAAGGAGGATGTCCCGAAGCGCTTCCTCCCACGGGTGTCTTAGTTGCTGAGTTGTGCCAGGTATATCATACACATTCAGCACAGACCAGGGTGCAGAAACAGAAATGCTGTGTAACCATCCATTGTGATTTTCCACTTCCAAATGCAGTGCACCCGCTTCTCTGTGCTTTGGGTGAAGCCATCAAACCCACACATTGCATCTCTGAAAATGGAGTTTGTTTATTTGGATTTGTTTTGTTTTGTTTTTCTGGTAAATTTACACTGTCATAGAAGATAGGTAGATTTATTGGGAAAAGAAAGAGCCAAAGCAGAAAGCACACAACTCACGATAGTTTGTCATGTTATGCCTTGATTGATGATGGAGCTTTTGACCTGATTAACCCAATGAAAGTTGAAAATATCATAAAATGAAAATGTATTTCCTGCCAGGAACTGGTGGCTCACTCCTGAAATACTAGCTCTCTCAGGAGGCTGGGATTTGAGGATTATGGTGTGATGCCAGCCCAGGCAGGAAAGTTCTTGAGACTCTTTTTTTTTAAAATTTAATTTTATTTTATTTGTGAACATACTGTACAGAGGAGTTACAATTACATGGGCAGGATAATGCGTACATTTCTTACCAAGCATTGCAGCCTCCAGTTCTTGAGACTCTTATCTCCAATTCACCTCCTGAAAATTGAAAGTGGAGCTGTGGCTCAAGTTTGGTAAATAGAGTGCTGGGCTTGAGCAAAAAAGCTCAGGGACAGGCCCTGAGGGTGCAATGCCCATGACAGACCAAAAAAACCCCAAAAGTTTTCTATACCTGGCCTACCAAACACATAACCTAGCAACCAAGTTCACTGTAGAGTTCTTCATGTTTCTTCATGGTTAAATGGTGGGCTTAGCTACAGATCACAACCATGGCCTAACATGGCAAGAGCATACCATGCAGCATATTTTTGGTCAGAGATAAGGGTCAGAATTCAAAATCTGAACAGAGCACTGTACTGGGGTACATTGCTTTTGCCCCACAATAAAGTTGAAAAATCACAACTGGATCTATCATAAGTTAGGGACGATCCGGTCTCAGAAAATGACATTCACTTATCATAGTTTACCTTAAACAATGAGACAAAGTTAAAAAAAATTGTTTATTTTATTTATTGATCCAACCAGCTTTTACAGAGAGCTTCTATGATGGAAAGGAAGATTAGAGCTAGGTATGGTGGCTCTTTAATCCCAGCTACTTAGAAGGTAGAGATCACAAGGATCATGATTCAAGGCCATCATAGCCAGAAAATTAGCAGGACCCCCATTTCAGCTAATAATCTAGGTGTGGTGGTATGTGCGTATGGTCCTATCTACACACAAGGCCATAGGTAGAAGGATCAGTCAGAAAGAAGCCTTGAGTAAAAATACTAGATTCCACCTGAAAAAAAAATTAAAGCAATAAGAGATAGATGACCCAGAGTATAAGTCAAATGAAGCTCCATTCTATTCTTAGAGACTGTGATCTTGGCTCAGTGACATGGAAGAGAGCCACTCATAGAAGTGAAGATGATGGCTGGAATGTTGAGTGGGAGGTGGGAGCAACAGAATGGAGACAAGAACCACAATAGACAGGGTTTGGGATCTAGACCAAGGGGCCTAAGGAGTTAGATTACCAGCTAACCAGGAGAATGGGTGGAGAGGAGCAACACTAAACTTTTGGTAAGCTACTGTGGAGACTGATGAGAATGATCCAAAGCTTGGATGATTGGTGGTCAGTGGTTTGAGTGATTAAGGAAAAGGGAGGCATCAAAGACAGCTCCAAGTTTCTGCTTTGGGTACTAGGGGATGAAAGTGCTAGGATTCCCTGGCATATGGAAAGTGGAGTGAACTCAAATGTCCAGAGCAGCTTAAAACCTATTGAGTATGAAAATGGAGAGAGGAAAAACAAGCATACTGGTGGTTATAGAAGTAGGGATGAAGAGGATGGCTTGGGCTTGATATAGACATTAGAGACTGAAGAACAATATGTACAATTGGAACCATAGGACTAAGTATATCTTGCAGAACAGATGCTCTGCCATGAGAAAGACCCAATGCCTCACTGAGACTGGAGCACACTCACATTTAGCACAGAGGAAAGAAGGAGATAAATGTTAAAGGAAACCTAGTGGAGGTGTGCAGACAGACAAAAAAAGAACAGAAAAGTAACCAAACTTTGATTTTTTTTATTTTTTTATTTTTTATTTTGCCAATCCTGGGGCTTCATAGGGGCCTGGGCACTGTTTCTGCTCAAGGCTAGCACTCTATCACTTGAGCCACAGTGCCACTTCTGGCCTTTTCTGTTTATGTGATACTGAGGAATCAAACCCAAGGCTTCATGCATACTGAGCAAACGCTCTACCATTAAGCCACATTCCCAATCCCAAACCTTTGAAGTTTTTAACTGCTTCTTTGTTTGGTTTGTTGGAATTTCCCAGTGCCTATGTTACTCCATGTGAAAAACAGCGTGAAATCTTTCAGGCCATTAAGTTACAATAAATGGCTGAATCTCCTGAACCAAATACTTCCAAAATAAGAAGTGCTGGTTAATTTTGTTTTTTATCATTACTAGTTGGGGACTAGTTTCAACCTTCAATATAGTGAATAAAAAACAAACCCAAAACTTTCTCTACTCTTACATTTCCAGTGCCTATTGCTAAATATCCTGATGAGTTACATTTATATTTTCTTTGTCTTTTTCCCACTTCTCTACATTTTCCCCTGTCATTGTCCAATTGCCCAGTGACATCCTAGCAAACCCATTTCCCCAGGTAACCATTTTCTCACATGTGCCACATGTTGTGGCTCTACAACCAACCACACCACAATTAATGACTTAAAAAAAAAACAAGGCCAAATGTGGTGGCACAAATCTACAATCCCATCATTCAAGAGATTGAAATAAGGAGATATGAATTCAAGGCCCGGCTTGAGCTGCAGAGCCAGACACTCTGTTGAAAACAAATAAACAACAACAAGAATAGTAGTTATTTTGTTTATGGCTTTGAAATTGTAGCAAGTCTTCGAGACAGGTCACCTGTTCCATTTGAATTCATGAAAGTTACTCAAAGCCTGAGAAGTAAAATTATCTGGGCCTGTTAGCATCTCTGTCTACATTCTCTGCAACTTTAAAATCATTTGATTTTTTTTGGGGGGGGTCCAGTCGTGGGGCCTTAACTCTGGGCCTGGGCACTGTCCCTCAGCTCTTCAGCTCAAGGCTAGCACTCTACCACTTGAGCCACAGCGCCATTTCTGGCTTTTTTCTTTTTGCTTATGTGATGCTGAGGAATCGAACCCAGGGCCTTGAGCATGCAAGGCAAGTGCTCTACCACTGAGCCACCTTCCCAGCCCTCATTTGATTTCTTGTATTTCCTTTCCAGACTTGGAGAAACAGATAGATAAACAGAGACAGAAATAGAGACAGAGACAGAGACAGAGACAGGGAGAGAGCACATTCAGGAGAAACTATGTGTATAACACTTAGCGTTGGATGTTACTTGGCATGACATTCACCTCATTCTATTTGTCAAGGTAACACAAGAACCTTTACAAAGGTTTATCCAGTTGTAAAGGGAGAGAAAACAGACATTACCTCTTTTTTTTTTAATTTAAATTTTATTTTATTTTATTTGAGAACATACTGTACAGAGGGGTTACAATTACATTGGCAGGATAATGCATACATTTCTTACCAAGCATTGCAGCCTCCTCCTTTGTTTACCCTTCACCTCCCTTCCAGACATTACCTCTTAATGGAAACTGTGAACATCCAGTAAAAAGAATGTGAGACTGTGGTACATGTTGTTCCTGATATTTGCAGAAGGAAATTCACCACCGTAGATAATCATGGCTCTTACTATCAGTGTTGCTTACTTGGCCAAGTGACTTATCTCCCTTCAAGAAGACATGTCACCCTTTTGTTCTCAGTCAAACTTTAATTAGATAAACCTTTCCAACACACACTGGGTCAATGGGAAAAAGTCTGATTAAAGTCTTCCAAATTCATTTATACATGTAGTTCATCTTAAGAATTATTGCCTTTATAATAGAGAAGAATTACTCAATGATTCCCTAATTTAAATGCATAATGATAAGTATTAAGGCCATGGCAAGCTGAAAGTGGAAGAAGGATTTGGAGAAAGGCCTATAAGAAGACTTCACAATTATGACATTTTGAATGTTATCTATCATTCTGTGCAACAGCCTACTATGAGGATTAATATTTAATCTCTCAGAACATGCTCTGGAATTTGTTAATGAATAAACCCAAGATATAGGTTTGTGATATAGTTACTTAGCTATTTCTCTGAAAAAAAAATGGAGATCTAAAAAAGAATATAGTATTTAATCTGTGGGATTCCTGAAAATGAATAGTTTCTTAAGTAGTTGAAAAAGTCAACATAGTTTCAAAAAAAGAAGTTTTGACTATTTTGACCTCCATGTATGCATCGTTCTGATATTTTGTTTTGCAGAAAATGGCTCTGAAGAT
The DNA here is from genome assembly GCF_024711535.1 of Dipodomys merriami. NCBI lineage: Eukaryota > Metazoa > Chordata > Mammalia > Rodentia > Heteromyidae > Dipodomys > Dipodomys merriami. The sequence goes on along the minus strand of NW_027206068.1, from coordinate 43,146,744 downwards.
ATTGACATACTTCCTAGTGGGCTGGCTTTTATCTCCACTGTGAGTATTTCCCAATCTGTTTTGATGCTCCTGTCAATAGCAATATAGACAGTGCATTAATGTTGCCAGGGAGGGCTTCCAGGTGGACCCCTACATTTCATTCCACCTCTGGGTCAGACAAGTCAACTAAAAAGGCTCAAAGAGGAATCTGAAGGGCTAATTAGAACACCACAGGAATGCCTAGCCTTGACTGCCCCATGGTGGGTAGCTTCCTGTGGTCATCTCCACACTGGCAGAGTCTGAACAAATGTATATTGATTTGCATTTGATTTCCAGGCTGGTCTCCAGAGCTATCTTGTTGTTCATCTTCAGCATTGCCCTATTGGACTGGGTAGGCATCTTCTCATTACCTAGTATTCTTGCCATGCTTCCCTGTGCTTAGAGCTATGTACATATTAGTAGATTGAATGTGAACCATGCCACTGGGTTCAAAACCCTGAGAACGTTCTTCTATCTTGGGCTGTTTATCATTCCTTCCATTTCTTTTTAAAGAGCTAGAAAATAATCTGTATTTTGTTCTCACAATCCCATTTACAAATTTGGGATGGGAGGTAATCAGTAAACTATACCAAGGACTCACAAGCAATAAACAGACAGCTGTGTGTTTGTAAAATGATGGAAATTGTCATACCTATTTTTAAATCAGATGCCCATTGGGGTTTGGTGTAAGACTTTTACAAAGTATACTTCGACAAAGTAGATTTATAATGTTTTTAGTATAAGTGAATTTTTGACGTTAGAATTTCCAGATCTAATATTCCATTTTTGGCCAGTAAAACTATTGAGAATATGTTTTAAAATCAATGTATTTTTGGCCAAAAAAGTGAGCTCAGTTTCCAAGTTTTTAAAATATACACAGTAGAATACAGTGAAAATCTCATCTTGTTTTATTTTATTATGCATTTATTTATTTGTCAGTAATGGGGCTTGAACTTTGGGCTTGGGCACTGTCCCTCAGCTCTTCAGCTCAAGGCAAGTGCTTTACCACTTGAGCTACAGTGACGTTTCTGGTTTTCTGGTGGTTAATTGGAGAGAAGAGTCTCAAAGACTTTCCTGCCCAGGCTTGCTTTGAACCATGATCCTCAGGTGTGAGCCACTTGCACCTAGCTTCATCTGTATTTTAGTTGTAGTGTGTATGGGTTGGGTTTTATTTCCTAGAGAAAAAATGAACCAAGAAATCAGGAGAAAGAAGTTAATATGAGAACAAGTAGAGTGAAGATACCTAGTTAGAAATTTTAGTTCTGCAAAAGATATTTTAACTTTAAGGGTTCTTACACAGCCTCATACATTTATGGGGAGGTGGGAGTACAAAAGGGACAAGAGTTTAAGGGGAGAAAGGCAAAAGAATAGGAAAGTGATTACAAACAGTCTGGGAATGTGGCCTAGGGAAGAGCCTACAAAAGAACAAGGGGATAAGGACAGGTGCAAACAGGAAGGAGACCCTCCAGTTAGCCACCCAGCTCCCACTATTTAACCCTAACCCAAGACCAAGCTATGGAACAAGGAAGATGAGAGGAGGCATGCAGAAGTTGTGAGATAAACTCATTTTCCACATGGCATGTGTATGTCACATGCACTCTGTTGTATTTATCTTCTAATAAAATAACGTTTTTCAAATAAAAAAAAGAAGTTAATATGAGAACAGAAGAGGGCTACTTCTTCCTTGGGAAAAGGGGGGAAAGTAGTATAGGTTAAGAGATTTAAGATGGATACCTGGAGAAATACAATAGATTACATATGAGAATCAACAATAGCTTGGGCTGTGGCTCAAGTGGTAGAGCACTTACCTAATGGACATGAGCTGAAACCCCAATAATGCTGAGAGAGAGACAGAGACAGAGACAGAAATAGAGAGAGACAGACTGAAACAGACACAGAGACAAAAATTTGAGAGACAGAGAAACAAAGATGGAATTGAATGTCTAAAGTTGGAATGACGTCTTCATAGTAGTTTTTCAGTGCAATTTTAGATGTGCCCTTCAAAAGAGCTGACCAGGGTAAAGGGAAGGATAAAACATCTGACAAAATCGAGGGCATGGAGTCCTTAGAGATGGTATGTTACTTGGTGGAGACAGAATCTGGTCTGGGAACAGAAATGATGGCCAGGGGCCTGTGGGTCCTCCTCCAGGTCTGGTAACTAAGGAGAAGTAAGAGTGACCAGCTCCACTCCAATGGCCTCAGAGGTCTTCTGCCCCAGGCAAAGGCCAAGGCACAAAGTTTGGACATAGGAGGACTGATTGAAGAAAAGCCTGATGATGTAAACAAGGAAGTTCAAAGAATATGGACTATGTACTGTGTGGAGTCAGTGGAAGGAGAGAGGGAGAGGAGAGAGAGAGAAGAGAAAAAGAGGAGAGAGAACATGCACAAGCAGGAAGAGGAACAAAAAGAGAAGCTAGAGTAGAGAGGAAAGGACATAAACTGATATTAATGAAGCTAAGAGTTCAAAAGATGACAGGGAAAGGACTTGAGCAGGAAACAGACTCTTTTGGCCCTGGTGTAGAATAAACCACCCCAGGGTTTGAGGCAATAAACTGAGATGTAGCAAAAGCTCAATGCATCCGGCTGCTATTGCTGGTGGAGGGAAAGCAGGTCCTACTAGTAGAAAGGACCACTGTCTAATTTACTGGAGTGAACTTTTTGTAATATTTAAGAAAAGGAAATTCATACCCGATTTTTCAGACTTACCTGTATGGGCTAAGGCAGTCCATACTGCTTTATTTTTACTATGATTGACACAATAAAAAATAATACTGTTCACCATGACACTGACACAATAAAGGTGTCAGTTAATTCTTGTCTAGTTAAGTAGAATTAGTAAATATGCCATTATATAAGATAATTAGCATAGAGTACAGGGAAGGGAAGAAGAAAATGAAAGCATATATTCCTTTTCTATACATTGAGAAAAGGAAGTTATATCTATGATCATACAAAATCATATTTATCCAAATGAATTCCAGGAAATGGAAACGGCCTTTTTCTCTCTCTTTGTTGCTGTATTTGGTTTCTTTATTTTATTTTATTTTTTTTTATTGTGAGAATACCTTACAGAGGAGTTACAATTACATGGGCAAGGTAATAAGTACCTTATTAAGCATTGTTGCCTCCTCTTTGTTTCCCCTCCCCATCCCTTCCCATACTCCTCCTTTCCCCCCACCTAATTCTCCCCCCACCCCCCACCAAAGTTGTAAAGTTCATTTTTCTACATAACGACTTGTACATCTCATTGTTGCAATGGGTCCACCTGTATCCCTAGTTAAACGATTTGTTTTTGCCCTTCCCCTCCACAAATTATACCAACATCAAATATAGTGAAAGCAGGGGTTATACCGTGGGGGAGGGACATACAATGCAACAAAGAAATAATCTTATAAATGTGTTAGAAACAATTGCATGAAAGGAAAACAAAAAACAAAAAACCCCATTTGAATACTTATCTTGGGGTTCATTCCACAAACATCAACTTATCTGACCTATTGTGTTGACTCAGACATACTAGTTATTGCAAATAAGGGAAACCTTGGGACCTATGTTTCTTTGAACCTGGCTTGCTTCACTTAATATAATTTTTCCAAGTCTTTCCACTTCTTAACAAATGGGGCAATGTCATTCTTTCTGATGGAGGCATAGAATTCCATTGTGTATATATATACCACATTTTCTTGATCCATTCATCTACTGAGGGGCATCTGGGTTGGTTCCATATCTTAGCGATGGTAAATAATGCTGCAATAAACATAGTCATGCTGGTAGCTTTAGTGTGGTCTTGTTTGTGATCATTTGGGTAAATGCCCAAACGTGGGATTGCTGGGTCATAGGGGAGCTCTATGTGGAGTCTTTTGAGGAACCTCCATACTGCTTTCCAAAGTGGTTGAACAAGTTTACACTCCCACCAACAATGCAGTAAGGTTGCCTTCTGTCCTCATCCCCTCCAGCATCTGTTGTTATTAGAGTTCTTGATTATAGCCATTATATTGGGGTGAGGTGGTATCTCAGTGTTGTTTTGATTTACATTTCTTTTATGGCTATAGAGGGTGAGCATTTCTTCAGGTGTCTATTGGCCATCCTTCTTTCCTCTTCAGAGAAGTTTCTCTTTAAGTCTTTAGCACACTTATTTATTGGGCAGTTGTTTCTTTGATGATTTGTTGTTGGGGGATTTAATTTTTTAAGTTCCAGGTATAATTTAGATATGAGACCCTTGTCTGTTGTATGGCTAGTGAAGATCTTCTCCCAATTGTTGGCTTTCTATTGATCTTGCTAGCTATGTCCTTTGCCATGCAGAAGCTCTGCAATTTCATGCAGTCCCATTTGTCCAACCTTTCTTTGATTTGCTGTATTTCTGGGTCCCTATAAAGAAAGTTTCGGCCTGTGCCAAGGAGACCTAGGGTTTCTCCTATTCCATCCTGTAATGTTTTCAGAGTGTCTGCTTTGACTCTGAGGTCTTTGATCCATTTGGAGTTGATTCTGGTGCAGAGTGATATATAAGGATCTAGCTTTAGTTTTCTACAAGTAGTTAATCAATTTTGCTAGCACCATTTACTGAAGAGGCTGTCTTTCTTCCATTCTATTGTTTTTAGCTCCCTTATCGAAGACTAGATGGCTATAGGTCTTTAGGTTCATTTCTGGGTTTTTTATTCTATTCCATTGGTCGTGGGGTCTGTTCTTGTGCCAGTACCATGTATTTTGTTTCTTTTTGTCTTATTTGTTTGTTTATATGTAAACTGAAGGGGAAGGGGAGGCACAGAAATGGAGAAGGATGAACAGATGTAACAGTGGTACTCACTAGATACCATAGATACCATGTTGAAAATGAACCACTGTATAAAATTTGTGGGTGGGGACAGGAGAGAAATTTGTCAGGGAAGGGGTGACATTGTTCAAAAGAAGTATACTCTTCATTTAACTTTTGTGACTGTAACCACTGTATGCCCCCTTTATAATAACAATAAAGAATTTTTTCTAAAAGAAGAAATTCTAGAATGTATCAGGACTGGAAAGAATCTTAGCCATTGTACATGTCAACATATTCATCTTATAGATGAGAAACCTCAGGCACCAACAGGCCAAGAAATGCACACAAAGTAACACATCTCTTGCATATTGTCATTTGAACTTCATTTGTTTATTTATTTTTATTCATTTATTCATTTTTGCAATACTGGGAATTAAACTTAGTGCCTTCACTCTACTACTTGAGCCATACCACTAATCCATTTGTTAGTTTTGTTGTTTTTCATATTGTTTCTTAAGCTAACTGTGTCTAGACTAGACTCTTTTTTAATTAATTTTTTATTGTCAAAGTGATGTACAAAGGGGTTACAGTTCTATAAGTAAGGTAATAAGTACATTCCCTGTCAAACTTGTGACCCCCAACCATCCTTAACCACCAGATAGTGATCCATCTATCCTAGAGCAGCTGAGATTACAGGCATGTGCTACCACACCAGGCTTGGCTTCATTCTTTCTAAATTAAAAATGCTTACTTATTTTGAGCATATTTCTTCCCACTCACAGACAATGCTTAGATAATGATGGGAACCCTTATGCTCTCACTCAGATCAAATTGTGAAAAATATCACCACAAAAACATCTCAGAAATCCAAATGAAGGGCTGGGAAGGTGGCTCAGTGGTAGAGCGCTTGCCTTGCGAGCATGAGGCCCTGGGTTCGATTCCTCAGCACCACATAGGCAAAAAGAAAAAAGCTGGAAGTGGCGCTGTGGCTCAAGTGGTAGAGCGCTAGCCTTGAGCTGAAGAGCTGAGGGACAGTGCCCAGGCCCAGAGGTCAGGCCTACGACTAGACCAAAAAGGAAAAGAAAAAGAAAGAGAAAAAGAAATCCAAATGAAACAACCTGGAACATTTTATTTGACCTTGAGATTTTAGCTTCTGTATGAAAATGTTATTTTGATATGTACATATTTATTCTCTGTCATTTAAAGGGACTAAAATATCCAGGAATGCCATCCTTTGCACCAGATGAGCCTGGACAAATCTTCCTGATGGATCTTAATGAGCAAAATCCAAAGCCACATGCATTAAAATTCAGTGATAATTTTGACAAAGAAATATTTAACCCACATGGGATCAGTACTTTCATCGACAAAGGTAAACCCTGAATGATTAAGTATAAGAGGAAAAGAGGAATATGGAAAGCATTCATCTCCTATTATTCAAAACCCACATTAAAGAAAGAAGGTACATGCTATTTTATCATGAAAATATATACAATATTTTACAAGATGATAAATGTGTCTAAAAATATTTTTGAACATTGCATTTAAAAAAGGAAGACTCATACTGAGGACCCTATGTGGTCTTTTCCTCTTCTTCCTAACCACTTTTTCTTCTTATGTGCCTTATCATAATCTGCTTAAAATCATTGTTCAGATATCTAAGATGTAAACTAAAAGGCCTTTGAAAATAATTGTATGATATTAAGATGCTAGACATGACAGGGAAATCTGATAAATTCAACTCACAAAAATGAGAAGCTTTTTACCTCCAAGCCACCATCAATAAAGTAAAAGGGTCAAAGGAATGAGACATTTGAAAAGTAATATATGTGATGAAGGACTTATATCCAAACTGTAGAAATAATTCTTATGGCTCAACAATAGTGATAAATAACTCAGTAATTAAAAGTGGACAGGAGCTGGGTGTGTAATCCCAGTATTCCAGAGACCAAGACAACAAGTGTGTGAGTTCAAGACCAGTCTGTGCTACACAGTGAAACTCCATGAAAAGAAAGAAGAAGGGAAAGAAAGCTTTATCCATGGGGAAGCACCTACTTCTAATTTGCACAAAATAGCTTGGTATGTTTCTGGATCCTTGAATCTCAACTTTGCATGTCAGTACTTGAGCTGGCTCCATCACTTGCTAGACAAGTACATGAATGATGTGAATAGGGAGAATAAACGCAGAACAAGACCTACAGTGGGACTATGGACCAACCTTTACAAAGTCCACAGCTCTTCAGCCCTATGTGTGCTACCAGATCAGAAAACAGGACTCTGGGAACTCAGGTTCCCACCCTGAATCCCTCACAAGTAGTTCACATGCTTATATAATGTTGTTAGTGACAACAAGCCAACACTGTTGAAGTGGACAGTGCCTGGAATTCTCTGGATGATTTGCCTTTTGCATGCACATTCATTCACATTCCATGTCTACATGTTGTTGCAACCTCAAGTAGTTATTTTAAAAGCTCATTGTCTGGCTGAGACCTTTTGTTGATTTTAAGGTATTTACACTGACATTTCCGGCACTTAAGCTGGACTGTAGACACACACATAAAATTTCTCAGCAAAGTTTTGTTTGCTTGTACTCTCTCATTGAAGGATCATCTAGAGAAATCTCTCTCATGTTTGTAGACCATTGCCATTACTCTCTCTTCCTGTTGGAAAGCATGGTAGAGAGTAGGCAGATTGGTTAAAGAGACATCTGTATCTGGCTCTGCCTTGGGAGTGGTGAAATCAGTGAGTCATTCCATATCGTGAACTTTATTTCCTCCATAAATGGTGTTTCCGGCTTTTATTTGAATTACCTCTCAGTTGGCCTATGAGGGTCAAATGTAAGGCATATGAAGAAATACCCCTTACACTTGCCAAAGTAGTATATGTTGATAGTCCCAGCTACACAGGACTTGAACCCAGAGATCACAGTGACATCCTTACTTAAACCAAACCAAACCAAAGCCTTTGGAACTGACCAAGATTGATTGATTGATTGATTGGAGTTTTGATTGTTTTATCTTTAGGTAGTTGTACAAAGGGGCTTCAATTCAACATGTCAGTTTAGGACTTTAATGCATCTTAATCAGTGAGTGACCCAAGTTTGAAAATAAAGGTAATAATGGTTTCAAGGGGTGTAAACTGCTTGGAAATGATGTGTTTTCCCCTCTATTTAGACCATACAGTGTATCTTTATGTTGTGAATCATCCCCACATGAAGTCCACTGTGGAGATATTTAAATTTGATGACAAACAGCGTTCTCTTATACACTGGAAAACCATAACTCATGAACTTCTCAAGAGGTAGGGAATTAAAGTAGTGTATACTTCTAGTTATTTTGCACCTCAGCTGTTGCTTTATTTTCTTTATGGATTCAGCAGGCTTTCTTAAGCTTTTGTTTTGTACTATTATTTCTAAAGCTTTCTAAAGATTCCCATGGTGACACTACCCAGAACCTCACTAGAAATAGCTGTATTCAGTATTAAATGTCCTTATATTCTCCAACTTTTGAAAGCATTTTAATCCCATAAAGGTGTGCAATTAGATTCCCAGCTCGAATTCCATCCTCTCACCACAGCATTGTAATACCTACTATCAGACTCTCTTTAAACACCCACACCCTTCTCCTACCTATGCTGGTAGATTGTATTCTGGGAGCCTCACCCACTGGTATTCTTACCAACCACCAGATGGGCCATTTCTTTGTATCTAATTCTCTAAAGTAGACTGTCATAGAAGCTTGGGGGTGCTTATAAAAATTATATTTATTAAGCATTGACTATGTACCATATGCTAGGCCCAAATATTTCATTTAACTTAATTCTCACAATAGCCTGTAATAGTAGGCATGAGTAAAATGGATCCTAGAGAAGCTTTGTAACTTGCTCAAGTCACACAATTTGTGACTGGTGCAAATATTATGTAAGTATAGACCTATCTGAACTGAAAGCTGAGGTCTCTGTTGCAATGGTCAACATCCTTGCTACTTCATTCAGAAAAAAGTCACTTGTTAATGGATACTTTTCCTGTTTCAAGTCTGTGGAAAGCAATAAAGAATTTATCTTATTTTTTCTTGCTATACTGGGCTTTGAACTCAGGATCTCACACTCACTCTACTTACTTACTTGGTTGGTGCTCTATCACTTGAGCCATGTCTCCCACCTGCTTCTGGCTGCTTTTTATTTTGGCAATGGCATCTATTGGACTTTTCTATCTAGACTGGCCTCAAATACTAGTCTCTGGATCTCAGCATCTTGAGTAGCTAGGATTACCAGTGTGAGCCATCAGCACCCAGCAGAATTTGTCTTTTATAAAATGGATGGTTCCAAAACAATGGAGGTTGATTTTTCTACAAGATAGAACAGGGAAGGAAATAGAAAAAGTCCATTTCCCATGTTCTCTTTTTTAAGTATTTCCTGTGAATTCATCCCCACAGAAGATAAGAGTAACAGGAAGAGTGAAGAAGTAAGAGAGGGGAGAAGAAGAAGGAGAATTGAAATTATTGACTTTTTTCCATAATACATGGCACTGAGTTTGCAGGCCAGAGTGGACCAGGACTTGCATAGCGTTGCTATAAAACTGTGAACAAGTTACTTAATATTTGCATTAATTTTTTTCAGTAAAATAATCACTTCCCTAATTGGTGAATTGTGATGATCAAATGCAATAGCATTGATACTGGTGGCTCTCTCCAGTAATCCTAGCTACTCAGGAGACTGAGATTTGAGGATCACAGTTCAAAGCCAGCCTGGGCAGGAATGCCCATGAGACTCTTATCTCCAATTAACCACCACAAAACCATCAGTGGAGCAGTGGCTCAAAGTGGTAGAGTACTAGCCTTTTTTTTTTTTTTTTTGTCGGTCGTGGGTAGAGTGCTAGCCTTGAACAAAATATCTTAGGGACAGAGTCCAGGCCATGGGTTCAAAGCCCCATGACGAAAAATAAAAATAAAAATTGCTATAGCATAATAGCATATTTCCTCCTATAAAAAGTTTTCTGGAAAGCCAACCAGAGGGGAAATATGATATGTGAGAACCTTATGAGAGCATTCAATCTCAAGAAGCAGAAGTCTAAACCCAGGATAAACCAGGGAAGGGAAAATGTCTTGTATTGGATCATGCCATAAAAAAAATGATATGTGGAAATTTCAACCCTATACACTTCAGCATATTGCTTGGAAAAGGTCATTACAAAAGATAATTAAAAATGAATCATGCTACAGGAGGGTTCATTCTTTACCCAGTATGGACAGTGAACTTTTATGAACACAGAGACACAGGGCGAATGACATGTGCAGATGAATTTTGATACTGAAAGAGTTTTGTGTCTACAATCCAAGGGAAGCCTGTAGCTACCAGAAACTAGAAAAGAAACAGATTTTTTCATAAACTCTTCAGAAAGAAGGCTGCGGTGTAGCTTAAGAGATAAAACTCTGGCCCGGCATGCTTATGCCCTAATTCAAACACTAGTAACACGCACACCAGAGAGAGAGAGAGAGAGAGAGAGAGAGAGAGAGAGAGAGAGAGAGAGAGAGAGAGAGACAGAGAGACAGAGAGACAGAGAGACAGAGAGACAGAGAGACAGAGAGACAGAGAGACAGAGAGACAGAGAGACAGAGAGACAGAGACAGAGACAGACAGAGAGAGAGAGAGAGAGCAGAGAGAGAGAGAGAGAGGGAGGGGAGAGAGAGGGAGAGAGAGAGAGGGAGAGAGAGGGAAAGAGAGGGAAAGAGGGGGAGAAAGGAGAGAAGAGGGCAGGGGGAGGGAAGACAGGGGAGGGGACAGAAGAGGAGAAGGGAGGGGAGGGGTAGAGAGGAGAGAAGTCGACAGGAGAGGAGGGGAAAGGAGGGGGAAAAAGCCTCTGGAGGGAACATGGCCCTGCCAGAACTTTGATTTTAGAACCCTAACCCCTCGAATGCTGAAACAATAATTTCTGTTGTTTGCACATCTGTTGATGGCACTTTGGTTTGGAAGCCACAGGAAACTGATATATAGGAGAGCTATAGCGAAGGCAATAGCAAGCTGCCCATTGCTATAGTCAGTTTACTGCTCAAAATTATGAAATTATCCTCCAGTAAGCTACATAAGGCACATTTTAGAACAATCTGGCCAAGATAGGGAAAAAAAGCTTACCCAACAGCCTCATCTCCTATTGTGAAAGGTTTGCCTCATTGAGATTCCATCCCTCCAGAGTGGCTACTATAAAAAATAATAAATAGTAACTAACACTAGTTAGAATGTAGGGGAAAGGAACCATCACACCTGGTGGATGGGAATGTAAAATAGGCACAACCAAGATGGAAATCAGTATGGAGATTTCTCATTAAAACAAAACTCAAAGTGAACCAGCAGACCCAATGAAATCAGCCAGCATACTAGAGGTAGCTGCACATCCATGTTTATCACTGACTATTCACAGTAGCCAGGAGATGGAATCAGCCTAGATACTCATCCACAGATGAATGGAGAAAGAAAATGTGATATTCATATACAATGGAGTTTTATCAGCCATAAAAAAGAATAAAATCATGTCATTTGTAGGAAAAATGCATGGAACTAGAGGTCATTGGGTTAACTAAAATCAGACAGAAAAAAATGAATATTGCATGCTTCCTTTCCTGGGTAGAAGCTTGTAGTGGGGGGATATTTGGAAAGGGAAAAGTAGCATGGAGGAGGGGGAGAGAAGGGACAGAAAGACAGAGTAGTAGGGAGAGTACACATGACCAAAGCACAATAAATGCAGAGATGTGAATGCCACAGTGAAACCCCTTCTTGTGTGCAATTTAATACACATTAATAGCTACAATACAGTGGAATTTTAAAAAGACTTACCTCAAAGGCTTTACCTCCCCTACACTCCTGACTGTGCGTGTGCAAATCAAGTTTGGTAGTATCTTGTGTTTTGACTGCTAGGTTGCACCTGTAGAGAGTTGGGCAGTCATTATGCAAACTGGTTTAAGTCCAGGCAGGCAGAACTAGTTAAAATAAGGGAAGGCAGCAGAGATAAGGGAGCCTATAGGATCTTAAAGAAGAGCACAAGAGGGTCCTGGAAACATACTGACCACATGCTGGAAGCAAAGCAGCATACTACGGAAAGCATTTTGTTTGGGAATTTGATTATCATTGTCAGATGAGAATTTCTGGAGGAAGGAATGCTTAAGCTAAGACGTTAAAGATCAGTAGCCCAGTGACCCAGGGAAAGTTGCTATATGTCAAAACTGCGAAGTATTTTTCAAGACATCCAAATTTTCCTTTCCAAAAATTTTATCTAAACAAGCTTTCCTATTTGTTTGTTTGTTTTGGAGGTCTAGATTTTGAATTCAGGGTTTCACACTAAGCTTGCTATGTAGACCCTCTAACATTTAAGTGCCTTCAACACTTTTTGTACTGTTTATTTTGAAAGAGGGTTTCCCTTTTTGCTTGGACAGATCTAGGCTGCAACCTTTCATTTATATTCCTCTTGTAGGAAGGCCCCACTGGCCTTGAACCACCCCCTTCTGACCTCTGCCTCCTGAGTAGATTGGATTACAGGCATAAGCCATCAGTACCCTGCTTTCTTTATATTTTTTAAAGTTACTTCTTTCTTTTCCAAAATGGAAAGGATTTTGCTGTTTTCACAAGGCTTGCTTCATTTAAAAATCTTAATGACAGTGAGGTACAGTAACACATACCTGTAATCTCAACGAATTGGGATGCTGAGCTAAAGGATGGCTCAAGACCAGTACTTCAAGCTCAATCTTGAAACTGTCTTAAAACAAACAAAAGCGAAGAAAACAAAAAAAAACTTTATTGGTATCGAAGCACAAAAGAATAGCCCCTATAATCAGTCTATTCAGAGGAAACATAAAGCCAGGGTGAACTTGTCTCGGCTATGATTATAGGAAGAAAAGCCTGTGGCTCAAAATCACAGTTGTATTTTCTCACTCATGCTTCTTATCCAGGGTAGGTAATTAAGAGCCTGGGTCTCATATTGTCCCCATTTAGGGCCCTAGGTGGACCATAATTTTCAATCATCAGAAAAATTGCTCAATAGTATGGAAGCACAGTGGCTCATTCACAGGCTATCAAAAAAGCTTCCATCCAGAATCCACACACATTTCATTTCATTGGCCAAAGTAAGTCACATATCTGTGACAAGTCTTTAGAAGAATGGTAGTTATTACAACTACTAAAAAAACCATTTTTAATACATGTTGAAAGACTTTGGAGTTTGAATTTGTTTGTTCATTTTTACTGAATTCTGTGGAAAAGTTAAAAAATACTAAATGACTAAAGAATCATAGCAATGTACAATTATGAAGTTTTTGTGGTTCTGTTATCTAAGTCTACTTTTTGAAACTGATGAACATTTTGATCTATGTAGTTTACAACAGTGAGGATATTCAAGTACCTCATGGGTTCTTTATATTTCTCTCTCTCCCATTCTCTCTCTTTCTCTTTGTCTCTGTCTCTGTCTCTCTCTGTCTCTCTGTCTCTCTGTCTCTCTGTCTCTGTCTCTGTCTCTGTCTCTGTCTCTCTCTCTCTCTCTCTCTCTCTCTCTCTCTCTCTCTGTAGTGTGAATGACATCGTGGCTATTGGACTAGAAGAATTCTATGCTACAAGAGACCATTATTTTACCAGCTTCCCCATGACATTCATTGAGATCTTCTTGGAACTTCGCTGGACTTACGTTCTTTTCTACAGCCCAAGAGAGATCAAAGTGGTAGCCACAGGGTTTAAGTCTGCCAACGGGATCACAGTCTCACAGAACCAGAAGTATGCTTTATTATTATTATTATTATTATTATTATTATTATTATTACTAATCATTTGTTAGCTGTTTCCCTGGGTGTTTTCGTGAATTCCTTCCTTCAAGGAGCAATTACTTCCTTAGACTTAAGTAGTCAATATGAATGGGGGGGGGCAGGGAGTCAGGTATGGACAGAGGTAGCCCTAGATGTGTAATAGTCCTTTAGAAAAAGGGATGAGACTAAAAAATAAGGCCCTTTCTCCAATTCTTATATAGCTGCAGAAACACACTTTCCTAATACATTAAACAGGGGGATAAATGTGCAATATATCTGCCCTTAGGGGCTAGAAGGCATTTAACCACTTAAACTAAATGGAGGACTAGATTGAGCATTGTGATTGTATCTTTCCTTGATGGTTATTTTAAATAGCATGGATTTTTAGAAGATTTTATGATTAAGTAGTTTACAAAGAGGTTATGATTCTATAAGTCAGCTTGTAAATATGATGCATCTTGATCAATGTCACCTCTTCCATCCTTTTCTCAAGATCTGTAAGGACCAGCTTGGGGAGGGGGTAGCTAGTATCAGTGATGACTTCTATACAATGGGAACTTATTTCAACAGCCTTTGAGACTCTCACAGTCCAGTCTCCAAGGCAAGAGTACTGCTCAGGTATGGCTGCCAGTGAACAGCTTTAGTCTTACAGTGCCTCCTTCTGCAGGCAATGATGGAGAACATGTGGAAAAGTACCACCTGCACATCGTGCAGCTGCCGGGTCATTTCCCCCTCCCATGTCTGCTCTCAAGTCACATAGTTCAGGTTTTATGTATTGTGCACTTGAATACATGGAATTATTTAAAAAAACACTCCTTATACATGTTTAAGAATGGAAAGTTTTTACAAAAGAAAAATACCATGAATATTAATATGTAAATTTGAGATAATAAAGAGATTGTTGTGCCAAACATCCCTAAATGTTCTTCCTCTTAAAAAATTACAACCACCGATTATGTCACCTGCTACTTCTTCTCTAGCACTAACTTTTGGAGATATAAATTCCTTTGGCCCCCAAGAAGTCTATTTACCACTATACAATTTAAATACAAAAATGTGTAACTTCTAAGTAACAATATTCAGCCTAGATATCATTGAAAATAATAGTTTTGTTACTTTATAGTCATATGTCATCTTCAAAGCCTAATTAAAATGTTTCAAGAATTCTAAAAGTACTATTTCATTATCTTCTTTTATACTGTTTTAGAACGACATCACAGTGGCACTTCAATCTAGTATAAACTTTTACAGCCCTTCTCCAGAACAAGAGTCAGAGTCCTATTCTCATTACTATTTGCTTATGTGTAAATGTTATTTGCATTGAAGGTATGTTTATGTAGCTGATGTATCTGATGCCACCATTCACATCATGGAAATACAAGATAACTGGAATTTAACTCAACTGAAGGTACAAGTATCCCAGCTTGCCCACACCACAGGGCCTTTTACAATAGTCCCATACTTGACCCAACAATATGCTGCTTAATAAAGGGACATTGAGTATTATAGAGCAAGCTGGTGAGATTGTGCTTGTATTTTTAAAGTACAGTCATAGTCTGAGAAAAGGTGGTGGGATGTGGGGATGACAGAGGAAAACACTGAGACAATGTCTTCTTCACCTTGTCTTCTTTGCTGGAAGAGGATACAATTGGGCACCTTACCAGATAACTTGAATGTCGATCCTGCTACGGGAGATATCTTGGCAGGATGCCATCCAAATGGCATGAAAATTTTGTTCTATAACCCTGAGGATCCTCCAGGGTCAGAAGTAAGTGTTTATATTTTTCTCCACTCATAGGAAAAGCTGCAGAAAACAATTTATTGGGGGTGAGATGTAGGTGGGTCACATTTGATGTTCCAGAAGTGAACAAATTCTGCGTGTAAAAAGTGGGGATGTTGACAGAATAGGAGGATGTGATTCTTTAGCCCTTTCAGGCTACCAACTGCCAATGTCATATTAGTGCCAGACAATATGTCTCAGATGTATAAGGGATTTATTTGTTATTGGTAGTAAGGAGAAAACATGACCTGGCTATTCATTCATTGGTTGATATTATTTTATTATATTTATGACCAGAAGGTAAGCTTTGAGCAGAGACACTCCTATGGCACCATCTTCATTTTCACTATCTAATAGAAAGCTTCAGTAAAAGGACTTAAATGATTGTAGTCTCAAAACAAATGACTTTTGGCCTGCAGATATGGTGGTATTGAAAAACATATCCTCTTAACAGATTTTATTTGCATTATTTTAAATAGATCTTCTAAAACAATAACATAAGCTGTCACATTTTCTATGGAATTAAAAACATTAAAAGACATTGCATTTTCTATGGCATTGAGTTTAAAAATATTCTAGTAAATACAGTCACCAAATCTTAGCACACATTCCCCCAGAGAGATGTATATATGCAAATATTTACTGAACACCTGCCAAACAGCCAGATGTTTTTCTAATTGCTTAGGCTATATCAAAAAATAATACATATACAAAGATTTCTGCTCTTTAGAGTAGAAGTAAAGGATAAAGTAGAGTAAAAGGACAGACCCTGAACAGTAAGTATAAGAAATAAAGCATATAGTGTTTGAAAATGATAAGCTCTATAGGAAAAATGGCATAGCTGGACAAAGAAGGTAAAAATTGCTGTGAAGGGATGGGAATAGCCTTATATTAAACAGAGATCAGACTTGATCTGGCTAAAGAGGGATGCTTTAAAGAAAGATACATTTGAATTCATGTTTTCAGAGTTGGGAAACTGAGATTCATATGCTAGACCGGAAATTAAAGCAGAACATACAGTTATTTCTGCTGAAGAATATTGCTATTGTTACTTCAGTTTTAAAAAATTAACATATTCACTGCTGCTTAGAAAGAGCATATATATTATATATGTATTATATATTATAAGTATATATTATATACATATATACACATATGTGTATATGCATATATACACACATATGTGTATATGTGTCTATATATAAGTCTAACTAGACCCTCAAATCTGTAGATTGGTAAGCTAGCTATTCTCAGCCAACAAGTGACAGATGAAACTTTCTTACTAAACCCCAGACACATTATATGTTCTAAGGGAATGTACCTGCCCCTTGTGTAGGGCATAAAGCAATAACATCCCCACAGCTGGAAAACCACCACCAGCTTGGGATCTAGTCTCCTATAAGGTGCCTGAACTATCAGAAAAGATTTTATGATTTCTGGTGAACAATTTGGCTAATGTCAAAGAATAAGTCCATCTTACTGCATAGCTATTTAAGACATAATACTTTCATAATACATTCAAATGTAGCTGACATATTCGATGCCGCCATTCACATAATGGAAATACAAGATAACTGGAATTTAACTCAACTGAGCGTAATAAAGAAAAAAAATTACTTAAGATGTGTAGAACTTAGCTTACTGATTTCTGGGAAAGTATATTTATTCTGAAACATTTGGAAAGGAAGAGATCACTAGATAGCTGTTCATATACTCTACTAATGAGTGACATTCCTCTTGACAGGTACTGCGCATCCAGAACGTATTGTCTGAGAAGCCCACAGTGAACACAGTGTATGCCAATAATGGCTCTGTGCTTCAAGGCAGCTCAGTGGCTTCTGTGTACCATGAGAAAATGCTCATTGGCAGTGTGTTCCACAAAGCCCTCTACTGTGTGCCCTAAATCTGAGACATTCCAAAAGTCTATGTACTTGGTAAATGCAAACTTGTAATTGTTTGATAAGTGGCAGTTCAAACAAGTAATAAATAAAAATAAAAATGTGTCAGGCTTTTCTTATGGCTAGAAGTAAAGGTGCAAAGAGGTTACACAATACCTACAAAATTACAGGTCAAGTTAGTGATTGTCAATGATCCCCAATACTTTTCCTACTTCAGATGTGTCTGGGCTGTGGACCCTGGATTTTCAGCTCACCTAGAACCTGTAGCAAACCCTAGAACTAAGTAACAAAGCTTGTTTCCTCTGTGTTCCACAACCAGACTGGGGTGGGGAGGGGGAGGAGAAGCTAATGTTCAAATATTTACAATTCATAGTCTCCTCAGCCAATTGTGTGGGGGTACCAACTGCTAATCACATATCCCCCTCTGCAACAAAAGGAAGATTTAACATCACAAGACTGCTTAAATCTATCCTTGAACTTGCATTCTCCCCAAGTATAGCCACCCAGGTTCTGAAGTATCAAAGAGAGGAGGAGCCTGGTCAGTTACCATTGGGTAAGGAAAATGAATGTGTTTATTTGTGATAAGCCTTTATTGGTATCAGTACTCGTATCTTGGGTAATCTTGGCTCTGAACCATGAGATAGAGGCTCAGGGCAGTGATCCTCTACTGTTTTCAGCTTGTCCTACTGGTTAGTTCAATAAACAGTTATTATGCAACACCTGATACTTGGCTCTAACAAACCTGAAATATAAGTAACAGGGTTCGGATCTAAACTCTTATCTTAAGGACCAACTTCATCTTAGCTTGATTAAATAAATAAAAGTTCTCCTTTCTTGGGCAAAGGCCAAACCAAACTTTAGAAAGTGATTAAAGAGGGCTTAGAAGGATGGCTCAGATAATAAAGTACTAGCCAATGAGCAACGGCAGCAGGTACTGAGTTCAATTGCTGGTCTTGGACCTTACAAAAGAAAGAAAATGATTAATGAAAATCAGTGCACCCAAATCTCTTGAGAAATTTTATTAGGGAGTAGTTTGATTTGTATTGAGGAAAGAATGGCCTGGAACAATACTATAGGCAATTGTCGTGGTTTAAAAGTTTAAAAAGCAGAGCCATTGGAAAACATACACCCATACCCATGCCCAAACAAAAGACAGAGACAGAGACAGAGAGATGCTAAGGGTATATATAGAGTATGATCCATTTTTTGTTCCTAATCCTCATACTCAAAGGATTAGATAAACATTGCCAAACTGAGAAAAAAATAAAGAGAATTAGTGATGGAAAGACCTTGAGAATAGAGATACTGGTAAGTTTTTGAGAACTGACTCTACCCTGCCTTTTCCCCAGGCCAAATTCAGAAAAGCTGAGTGATAAAACTTCCCTAGAAATATGGAGCATCTGGTTGCTGAGGGTGTATTGTGCTCTTTTCCATGGAGAGCATATGGAAAAACTTACAAATCCCTGGAGTTCCTCCTAGACTGGTGTACCAGCCTAGAGCAAAAGTAGAGAAGAAATACTGAGCAAGGCAAAGGCTCTCTGTGACTATACCATGACATTACCTGCACTAGGACATGGCAGAGGAGCATATACATGCTCATACAGCCAAGACAGCATGAGGATTAGCAGAGAAAGCACCAGTAGGTGGTATCAAAAGGACCTGATACTTGGAAAAGAAGAGAGGTAACAGTTGGATTAAAATGAAACCTGAAGGTTAGATGGTGACAAGTCTCTGATGTTGCCTGTGATGGTTTGACACTGTTGAAACATCCTGGAGAATAGACAGAGTAGGAAATGGATATAGAATTGTCTCCTTCATTGATTTCTACTTGCCAATTAATATGGCAAGTACTCATAAAAATAATTTCTAAGCTGGGTGCCAGTGGCTAACTTCTGGCAGCCTAGCTACTTAGAAAAAGCATCTGAGGATTGAGGTGTGAAGCCAGGCCAGGCAGGAAAGTCCAATAAACTACAAAAAAAGAGTCAAAAATGGTAGAGAGCCAGCTCTGAGTACAAAAGCCCAGGTCCTGAGTTCAAACCCTACAACCAGCATACCCAAACAATAATTTCTGATATACTTTATGATTGTGACTTTTTTTTAGAGTGAAGCAATTCAGTATAGAAGAGACTGAAGTCTTTTCCTAGTAGATACATGATTTAGAATATTTAGATGGTTGTTCTGTAGTCAAAACCAATTGGCCATTATGCTCCTCCCTCCTGGAAATCCATGGAAGGTCCACCTTCAGTTTAACCTCTTGCACAATTTACCCGCTGTGATTGCTCCCCGTGGGTCATTCTCAGTCTTCAGGTTCCAGGATCCTCTTGCCCAGTGTGTCACCTAAAGTGGGCAACTTACTTACTTTTATAAAAGAGTAGAAAAGTAGGCTGCCCCATCCTCACACTGTTGATGATCTATCATCTTTCTTTAACAATTTCCTCCTCATCTCATGTAGACACAGGTTTATCAACTGACCTGCCTTGCCTAGAAAAACATCCAAACCATGCCAGCAGCCCCAGTTTTATACCATTGTCTTGGGGCTCCTCAGTATGCTTGGAGAATTGGTGCTATATTTTAATGATGCCTTCCTCAGTCATTCTGCACAACACTAGGGTAATGATTGGACGTAGTTGAGCTCTCTTGGGTTATCCAAATAAATTTTGGGTGTGATATTTGCCTGTAAATGTCCTTGGTTAGTTATACAGAATGTCAGGTATTTGATGCTTTTCTGTTTTATCATGGAACCCTTATGTTGAAAGAAGCACTGCTTCTATTATAATTTCCCGGTGCTATATCCTCTGGTTTTTCCTAATGTGGAGGTGTTGAGAAAGGCTACAAGGTCTAACAGTCTCTACTCCTTTTGTTTCATTTTCATGTAGAAAAAATACTATGCTATACAGATTCTGGAAAAAGGAATCAAGTAAAAGGAGTAAGATGTTCACAAAATGCTTGAGTATTTCCTTTAAGGTGGGAAATAAAACAGGAATTCTTTATTTCATCATAACAATTGTGTAACATAGGATTTGAAGTCTTGGGCAATGCTGTGAAATATGAAAAATAAAAAAGGACTATTACTATTACAAAAGAAAAGAAAGAACTCAAGAAAGATTGTGAGTAGTGTGACTTTCTATATTGAAATAAAACAATTAAAACAAAAGACACACATTAGAAATATTCCCAACAGGGGCTGGGAAGATGGCTCAGTGGCAGAGTGCTTGCCTTGCATGCCTGAGGCCCTGGGTTTGATTCCTCAGCACCACAAAAGCAAAAAGAAAAAAAAGCCGGAAGTGGCATTGTGGCTCAAGTGGTAGAGCACTAGCCCAGGCCCAGAGTTCAGACCCCACGACCGGGCCCCCCCCCCAAAAAAAATAAATAAATAATAAAATATTCCCAACAATGGTGCCAAATAAAAGTTAACATATTAATAATGAAAACTATAAATTTCAATAAAAATTGCATACTATTCAGAATGGCTGTAAAAACTAACATCAAACAAATAAATAAATAATTCCCCAAACTCTGAAGAAAATCTAAAACTTTACTAAAAGACTAACTACAAAGAGAAATGTGTTATTTTATATGACCAGTGAGACATACATTCAAGGAAAGAAAATAAATTTTAGTGACCAATTAACAATGTATGTATGCCACAGTATACTGTTTGGCCAACAACTATGCACCTGCCCTGCATAAGCTAGACTTTTGAAATATAAATACCTTGGAAAAGCCGGGCGCTGGTGGCTCACGCCTGTAATCCTAGCTACTCAGGAGGCTGAGATCTGAGGATCGCGGTTCAAAGCCAGCCCGGGCAGGAGAGACCGTGAGACTCCTATCTCCAATAAACCACCAGAAAACCGGAAGTGGCGCTGTAGCTCAAGTGGTAGAGCGCTCGCCTTGAGCTGAAGAGCTGAAGGACAGCGCCCAGGCCCAGAGTTCAAGCCCCACGACCGGCAAAAAAAAAAAAAAAAAAATTACCTAAATACCTTGGAAATTTAACAAACTTTTTGTTTGCTTCCAATCCATGGGTGCCAGATTTCATTTCAAAACAGTTTTAAAACCAACTTCACTTCCTGGTTCCCAGCATTTCTCACCTCCTTATTTAAATGTTATCTCCTTTGGGAACACCTATGTAAATGGGTAGGAGGAAGTACTGCTTCTACTACAATTTTCCAGTGCTATATCCTCTGTTTTTTCCTCATTTGGAGGCATTGAGACAGGCTACAAGGTCTAACAGTCAGGTTTCCTGCTCTTTAGATGTGATATCAAAAATTCAGTCATTCTCTAACAGCCTTTCCTATTAGTTCTCACCTGAGCACGTGACTCTCTCACCTTTCTCTGCTAAAGGTATCAACCTCTCAAGGTGCTGCAGGAATGGCTTACTAAAGAATTCGTGAGGATATCACAAGGATCCCCAGTTTTGTAGCCTATAGAAGAAAATAGACTACTTTCTATCAAGTATCACCCAAGTGGGGTCTATTCCAGATGAGTTAAAGAATTAAAAGTGAAAGACAATCTTAGAGTTAATAGAATACAATGTGTGGCTATCTCTTTATGATCCAAGAAGAGGGGAAGATTTCTGAAATACAATTTAAAAATCATAAAATGAGGTGGGAAAAAAGTAAAAAAAACACAAATCCTAAACATACAAAAAGTTGGTTGAATTTGAGTCATCAAAAATAAAGATTTCCATTCAGCAAAAAACACGAAGAGAATAGATAAGTATTGGAATGACAAAGATTTGCCATGTTAAGTTGACAAGGTATTAGTAAGTGGAATATATTAGAAAATCTTAGAAATAACAAAGCAGGATATTAACCTCCAAGGAATAAAAAGCAGATGGTGTGAAGAAGCAATTTACAGAAGAGAGGGCAAATGGAATACATAAAAGATGCTAAGAATCTTTAGAAATAGAGAAGTGTCAATTAAAACAGCACTTCAAATTACCTTATACCTATTAGAATAACAAAAACGAAAAGGTTTGAATTGCAAACTGTCAGTGGGGAAATACTGGAAATCTCATCCTAAAAATAATGCCTCTTAGCTGGGTGCCAGTAGCTCATGCCTGTAACCCTAGCTACTCAGTAGGCTGAGATCTGAAGATCCCAAGTGGAAGCCAGTTAGGGCAGGAAAGTCCATGAGACTGTTACTTCCAGTTAATCACAGAAAAAGCTGGAATTGGCACTGTGGCTCAAGTGTTAGAGTGCTAGCCTTGAGCAAAAGGAGCTCAGTGACAGAACCCAGCCAGAGTTCAAGCCCTAGGATGGGCAAAATAATAAAAATAAAAACACTGCTTCTTTCCTCAGAGTCCCAAGTTTTAATTTTTCTCAAGTTCTGCTTACAGTCACAAATTAACATCCTGTTCAGACTCCAAACCAGTTTGGGAAATACAACATCTTCTACCTCTGTAGGGCAAGTATGTACATCAGAAGTGTGGAACCTGGCCCTAAAGCTAGGGTTCAGGCATTAGTATTTTATTAAAACAAACAAAAACAAACAAAAACAGTTCCCTACATGCTTGTACTTTGTTGGCAGGATTAGAAAGCACTGCACCCAAAGGACACTGGAAACGAGGTTGAAGGTGCTGATTTCGTGTCTCAGTGCACTCAGTACTAATGATGTGCTTGTTTTACTGTTTGTTACAAAACTGCAGGAACTTGTCTGTGGCAAGAAAACAAATCAGTCACTTTTTGTCAAAACATTTTTAGCATGCAGTGCTATTCCTAATGGTGACTTATTGCAGAAGTAAAAGACCATAATTAGTAAAGCCAAAGGGAAGTCGTCCAATGTGGAAAACCAAGAGGACTGTTCTTAAGGGCACAGAATATGAGAACCAATTTTATCATGCTCAGAGTCATACTCTCTGTCCCCCACATAGCAGTAGAGGCTCAGGTCTTTAGGGATGACGCTGGGAAATGGTGCGATGAATACTTATCACCAGGCCTGTTCATCAAGCTGCAGGCTTTGCCCACCAAAGGAGCTTTGTGGTGGTTTCTCACAACAAGCTGATGAGTCACATAAACCATAGAATGCCATTGGTTCCATCAGGAATTATAACCTAAATGAGTTGCAGATGGAATGTTCTGTGGAATGTCATCATTTCCAATGCAGAAAATATTGGCCTCTGCATGAGTCTAAAGATTGCAAGCTGGAGATCTTGGAAAATAAACTCTTCAGAAATGGATTCTAGAGAAATGTATTTGTATTCATAGTAATCATGATGAGCTAAAACATCATTCATGCACAAATATACATTTTTGTCATAAAAAAGTGTCAAGTTAAAAATATTTTCTGTATCTACTGAAATAATCATACTATTGTTCTCCTTTCTTCTATTAATTATATGATGGACTTTAAGCCAAGTTGTAAGCTGAAAATATACTCCACTTGGTTCTGAAGCTTTTACACAGTATACTGTAGATACTATTGATAAATACTTTTCTCAAGCCCCTAAAGCCATGTTCATGAGAAAGTTTGGCCAATAATCTTTGTTTCTCCTTTAGTAATCCTTTCAACACTGGTGTTGAGGTTGTATTGGTCTAACAAAGGCTAAGAGTTATGCTTTTTCTATTCTCTTCAAGAGTTAATGTAACATTTAGTGCTTTTTCTTCTTTAAATATTTGGAGTATTTCATTCATGAGGCCTACCTGGAACTACAGATTTATTTTAGGGAAGATTTTAGATCAGAAATTTGATTTCTTTAGTGAGTACAAAAATATTGGAATTTTTCTGCTAAAAATATTTTTGTTAAGTTTAAGAATTCATCCTTCTAAAATATTTATTTATTTATTTATTTATCTATTTATTTGCCAGCCCCGGGGCTTGAACACGGCGCCTGTGCAATGTCCTGAGCTTCTTTTTTCTCAAGGCTAGCACTCTTCTACTTTAAGCCAGCTTTTTCTGTTTATGTGGTACTTAGGAATCAGACCCAGGGCTTCATGCATGCTAGGCAAGCACTCTACTATAAAGCCACATTCCCAGCCACGAACTCATTCTTAACAGTTTTGCAGAATATATTCAGTACATTTAGGACATATATAATAATGCATAATTATCATAATCTTTGATGTTGATACTCATAACTATCACTATCTTTGATATTTTTAGCACTCCCAAAAGAATTTATACTCATTAAGTGATCACTTTCTCCATTTTCCTCCCCCACCATTCCATCACTAATCTGCTTCCATTTCCACTGATGTAACTATTCTGGCTATTTCATGTAAATAGAAGCCTAGAACATGCTATCTTTTGAAAAATTATGATGATGATTTCAAGATACATCCATGTAGTGACAAGAATTAGGACTTCATTTTTTTGGATGGTAGAGAAACATCCATCAAATGATTTTTCTCTATTTCTATCTCATTTGGTGGCTTCTTTGTTTTTTTCTCTATTTTTATCTCATTTGGTAGCTGGTGTTTATCATTATTATCTCCATCCTTCTGCAGTCTTTAAAATTTCACTCTTCTGTATTGCATACTTAGGAAACTTAAGCTACATGGAATAGTTTAATTAGTCTTGCTTTATATATCTGAGGTTCTATTTTTAGGGGCACCTAAGTTCAAAATTATGAATACAGTATTCCAAGTCCATGATATATGTTTTCTACTTTTACCATAGCTGCCTCATGAAGAATAGAATTACTGACACCTTTAGGACATTCGAATTTCATACTTTCAATCACTTGGGAATGTTGCCACAACTGACTACAATGTTCAGAATCTGTTGCAGAAAAACACTAAGTATAGACACCAAACCAACTCTTCTCCATTTTTTAACAAAATTAAATTTGGGAAATTTAAGTCTCTATCAATTCATTGACTTTATTTTTTTCTTTCTTTTTTTTTTTTTTTTTGGCAGCATTTGCTAGCTAGATCCTAGCTTTCAACATTTTTTTGTGTTGGTTGTTTTGAAATGGGATTTCAAGTCCTGCCCAGGCATGTGTCCGAATTGCAATTTTCCTATTTTTGCTTGTTACTGAGATAACATATATATATATATATATATATATATATATATATATATATATATATATATATATATATATATGTAACTTTGCCCAACAAATGAGATCTCACAGACTTCTTTATCTGGCTGGGTTAGAATCACACACTTCTGGTTCTTTGCCTTTAAGTGTGTAGGTGTAAGTCACTGGCACCCAGCTCATTAACAGTTTTTATTACCTACTCAACTGTTTTCTTTTTTTTTTGTAAAAATAAAAACTGAGTCATATGTGCTTCTTACCAAATATACTCAGAGATATTTACTGACATATTGAACATGTGTCAATAAATATTTAGCAGACAAGAAATGAGAGGAAAGAAACTGAAGACTGAAGCAGTGAAGAAAATAAGGGGGAAGGTTATAAGGTGAAGGTGAAATCTTTTTAATGAGGCTTTTAAAAGTGTTGGGTTATAAATTTCTAGTGATGAAAAGAATGATAAATTTAAAACATCTGTATAACTTCCCATAACTTTTAAATTTTAATCCATGGCCTCATACTCTTGTTTGCATACTTTAGCACCTCTGATAAAAGAAATTTTGTAGTTAATAATTTCTTGGAATTGTGTTGTAGACCAACTATGCATAAAATAATAATAAAGAACCCTGCATTTAACATTACAAGCATCTGAAAATCAGTAAGATAGGGTATATTCAAGTATTCCAGAGGGTATACTAATGATTATTCATCATTCCTTCATTTATTGATCAACAATATTTATTGACTGTGCAGCTCACCTGTAGGTACTGTTATTGCATCAGGCTATAGCTACATTAAAAACCCATTGTTATCCAAGTGTATATTATGGTGGGATAAAAACAGAAAAATAAAAAATATTAATGATGAATGATGGACAGTGATAGAAATATAAAAAAGAAGCATGGAGCAATTGAATATATGAGAATTTATGCTATTTAAGGATCAGGAAAGATTAGCAGAGGTAAATTTCACAATACCTGAAGGAACAAGAAAGAAGAGACTTCTCTGGAGAGGAAATAAGAATGGCCAATTGACACATGAAGAAATGTTCAATATCTCTGGTCATAGAAGAAATGCAAATCAAAACTACATTGAGATTCTACCTCACTTCAGTTAGAAGTTATAAGAAACTTATAGAAAGTTATAATAAAACAAATAATAATATACTGGCAGGGATGTAGCCAAAAAGGAACTCTGTTGGTGGGAATGTAAACTTGTTCAGCCACTCTAGGAAGCAGTATTGAGGTTCCTCAAAAGACTATACATAGAGCTCCCCTCTAACCCAGCAATCCCACTTTTAAGCATTAACTCAAATGATCACAAACAAGCCCACACTAAAGCTACCAATACAGCTATGTTCATTGCAGCATTATTTACCATAGCTAAGATAGGGAATCAACCCAGATGCCCCTCTGTAGATGAATTGATCAAGAAAATGAGGTATATTTACACAATGGAATTCTATACTTCCATCAGAAAAAAATGACATTGCTCCCTTTGTAAGGAAATGGAAAAACTTGGGAAAAAATTATATTAAATGAAGTAAGCCAGGCCCAAAGAAACATAGTCTCTATAGTCTCTCATTTATAATATTAATATATGTCTAGGAGAGTCCTAGCAGAAGTTCACAATAGCCCAATAGCTATATACATATGACCATATAAAATGATATTAATCAAAATGGTCCCCATGGTGTGGAAAAAAGAGGATTTTTGTTGTTGTTTTGCTTTTCTTTCTTTCTTTTAGTGTACTATTTGCAGTTATTTCTTTTATCTCTTTTTTTTTTCTTCGACTGGTTTATTCCCCAGGGTCACCGTTTCTGATTTCAGTACCCTTTGTCTTGTATATAAGTTTATCTGATTTGGGCAAGGGTAGGGGAATCACAGAAATGGTGGACAAAAGAATGAACCAATGCAACAGTGATTCTCACCAGACACCATGTTGGAAATGAACTTTATAACTTGGGGGAGGGAAGTGAAGGGGGAGGGAAAGGGGAAGAAAAAGAGGGAAGGGAGTATCACTGTTCAAAAAGGAATATACTCATTACCTTACTAATGTAACTGTAACCTCTCTGTATATCACCTGTATAATAAGATATTTTTAAATGGAGAAAAAAGCAATATGCATGATGACTCACATCTATAATCCTAGCTACTTGGGAGACAGAAATTGGGTGGATCATTGTTTAGTGTTATTTGGGGAAAAGAGTTGGGGAATCCCCATCTCAATAAAAAGTTGGGTGTTGTGTCAGTCATTCCAGCTACAGAAGAATCATAAATAGGAGGGACGTGGCTCAGGACAAACAGAGCAAAAATACAAGAACCTATTCAAACAGTAATGAAAGCGAAAAAGGGCTGACATCATAATTCAAATAGTAAAGCACCTTCCTGGAAAGTACAAGGTCCTGAATTCAAACCTATGTGAAGATTACATTATCTGTGTATATTATCTCTTAAATTGTATTTAACTAAGAAAAATTATTTATATTTTTTGTGTAGAAAACAACATATGTACAATATATGTATATACATTATAGAATGATTAAATTGACTAATTAACATGTGTTTTGTCACATAGCCTTTATCCTTTTGCTGTTGTAAAAGGAGAAAAAGGAGAAAAACAATAAAAAGAGAAGTTATAAATGAAAGTGTAGCCGAGTGCCAGTGGTTCATGCCTGTAATCCTAACTACTCAAGAGGCTGAGGTCTCAGGATCGTGGTTCAAAGTCAGCACAGGCAAGAAAGTCCATGAGACTCTTAGCTCTGACAAACTACTCAGAAATAGCCTGAAGTAGCAGTATGGCTCAAATATTAGAGCACTAGCCTTGAGCAAAAGAAGCTCAGGGGCAGCCAGGCCCCTGAGCACACAATGGACTTGTGTTCAAGTCCATTGACAGACCAGCAAAAGAAAAAAAAAAACTGTTCAAACAAAAGAACAGGTGAAAACAGAAGTTCAGAACAAGAGTTTCAGAGAGATCTGATCTTATAAAATAATTGACAGACCATCTTGGATATCTTTAATTACTTTTACTTTCTTCTTTCACTTTTCTTCTTACCAGAACATAGAAAGACTGACCTTTAGGTTCAGACTTTGAACTAAATGGGCTTAGGGTTGGAAGTAGAAAATGTCCAAAGGTACAGTAAGTAGTGTGTAGGAATCTATTAATGGGGTCAATTACATTTATTAGAGTTTCAGAGTTTCAGAAAAAGTAAAGAATCACTGCTGCAAGGTCTCTTGTAACAGAACAAATGCACTGGAAATGAGACTCATATACAGTTTATGGATGACTACAAAATTTTGCTTTGAACCTATGTGAAGATTACATTATCTGTGTATACTATCTCTTAAATTGTATTTAACTAAGAAAAAAATTATTTATATTTTTTGTGTAGAAAACAACATAGGTACAATATATGTATATACATTATAGAATGACTAAATTGACTAATTAACATGTGTTTTGTCACATAGCCTTTATCCTTTTGCTGTTGTAAAAACACTCAAAATCTACTCCTTTCATGAATTTTAAGAATGCAATACCCAGTTTCTGAGAATAATGGTCATTTTTACAACAGGGCCCTTGAGTTAATTCCTCTTAATTGAAACTTTGTATCCATTGAGAAACATTTCCCTAAACACCCCACCACTGTCATTCCTTCTCCAGGAGCCTTTAGCAAAGACCATTCTACTTGCTACATCTTCAAGTTGTTCTTTTAGATTTTACATCTGACTGACACTTTGCAGTCTTTCTTTCTTTCTTCTTTCTTTCTTTCTTTCTTTCTTTCTTTCTTTCTTTCTTTCTTTCTTTCTTTCTTTCTTTCTTTCTTTCTTTCTTTCTCTTTATTTTTTTTGTTGTTGTGAGAATACCATACAGAGGAGTTACAATTACATGGGCAAGATTATGAGTACATTTCTTATCAAGCATTGTTGCCTTCTCGGTGTTTCCCCTTTCCATCCCTTCCCATACTCCTCCCCTCCCCCCACACATTCCCCCCCTACCCCCCACCAAAGTTGTTAAGTTCGTTTTTCGACATAACGACTTGTACATCTCATTGTTGCAATGGGTCCACCTGTATCCCTAGTTAAACGATTTGTTTTTTTCCCCCCTCCACAAATTATACCAACATCAAATGCAGTGAAAATATGTTTCTTTGAACCTGGCTTGCTTCACTTAATATAATTTTTCCAAGTCTTTCCACTTCTTAACAAATGGGGCAATGTCATTCTTTCTGATGGAGGCATAGAATTCCATTGTGTATATATATACCACATTTTCTTGATCCATTCATCTACTGAGGGGCATCTGGGTTGGTTCCATATCTTAGCTATGGTAAATAATGCTGCAATAAACATAGTCATGCTGGTAGCTTTAGTGTGGTCTTGTTTGTGATCATTTGGGTAAATGCCTGAAAGTGGGATTGCTGGATCATAGGGGAGCTCTATGTGGAGTCTTTTGAGGAACCTCTCCATACTGCAGTATTACTTTCTATGTCTGACTTATTTCACTTAATGTCTTCTAGGTTCATACATCTTGGCACAAACTATGGAATTTCCTTCTTTTCTGAAGGCTGCATAGTATTCTGTTGTTCTTACATATCATATTTTCTTTTTGGCAGTAATGTAATTTGAACTCTTGTGCTGTGCTTTCAAGGCTCTGCCACTTGAGGCATGCTCTTAGCTATTTTAGCATTAGTTATTTTTCATGTAGGGTCTTGTGTTGAGCCTGGACAAAATCCTTTCTACATTATGCCTCCCACATACCTGATATGACAGGTGTATACCACCACAGCCAGCTCTTATTTAATGAAATGGATTTTGGGGACTTTTCTGTCCAGGCTGGCCTTAAACTGTTACCTTCTTGATCCCATATCCTGAGTAGGTAGGATAACAGGCATGTACCACTCTTTCCTGTTTGTACTACATTTTTCTTTAAAAAGCCTGGGTTTATTCGTTTCTTGGCTTTTGGCAATGGCCTTTAAGTGCTGATAGTGGTAGTCTATAAATTCTACTCTTAGACTTACCAAGAATTAATTGTATTGCTGAACTATTATTATTATTATTATTGTTATTATTATTATTGTTGTTATTGTTATTATTATTATTATTATTATTATTATTATTATTATTATTGTGCCAGTCCAGGGGCTTGAACTCAAGGCCTAGGTGCCATCCCCAAGCTACTTTTACTCAAAGCTAGCACTATACTATTTGAGCCACAGCTTAATTTCTGGCGTGTTTTTTGTTGTTGTTGTTTTATTTTTTGTTTGTGAATATTTTATTGAATGTAAGAGTCTCAGGGAATTTCCTTCCAAGGGCTGGCTTCAAACCATGACCCTCAAATCTCAGTCTCCTGAGTAGCTAGGTGCTAGTATTATTTTATTCCAAAAGAATGGAGCATGAATCTCCCTTAGAAAATTAGTCCAAGAGTGAAGTAATTCGGCCACTTCCAGACTACAGTGACCCACAGCACCCAGAGCCCAAGCTGACTCATTCCACCACTTAAACTTCCACCTTCAGATGTTCTGTCCCTGAATCCAGAAACTTCAGCTCCTTTGAGGAACACTTAACATGTCTTCTTATGATATTGGAAGCAAATACATTTTAATACTTCACATGCTATGAACCTTTTTTATCTTGGGGAACTTGGGGGGGAGAAATGGGACCAATCAGAGTAATAATGACCTTTCTTATAATCCATTTCTATATAGACTGAGGAATAATGAGGCCTAGATCTTGATTTGGAGGAGCAAATTTCAAGATCAACTAAATTCAAATTTTGAAGAAATAGACTTCTCCCCTATCAGAATTGGGGATGAGGGTTCAGAGAGCACTATTACTGGGGCACCACCTTTCTCTTTCTTTGTGTAGCAAGTTAACTAGTGAATGCTGCCAGAGGTCAGGCAATGGGAAGGTATGGAAAGAAAGTGATTAGGCCACAACAAAATTCAACGAAAGAAATTCCATCTTCACATCCCATCCCATATCCTGTGGGCGACTTGGGAAACTTTTTTCTATCTTTCCTTATGGAAAACAAAAGGAAGATAAAATGGGCTGAGAAAAGAGGCACAGAGAAGACAAAATCCATGGTCTCAAACAAATGCCATGGGTTTTTGTGCCAGAAAGATCACTTGGCTTCTTTGTCTACCCACCCACCCCAACAATTACATCGGAGGAAAAGAGAGTAGTATCTTTGGTCTACACCTCAAACCACCACTTTCTCCCCACTCCTAGTCTCCTCTATTCCCCATCCATTGTCCCCATGAATGATTTCATTCCTTCTACACATGTTTGAGAAACTATAAGTGCCAAAAGTTGCCATAGGAATGAAAGAGAATGTGGTTTCCAAATCAATAGAGACCTATGCCCTTCTGTAGTTCACATTCAAGTACAGAAGAGCACTCAGCACACAAGCAAACAAATGGGTAAATAGGAAGCTGTCATAGGGTGAAGAGCACTGCAAATGTAGAGGAGATGGTCAGAGGCCTTAACTACAGGTAAACCCCAGCTTCAGCCAGTCACAATGAGCAAAGCACTATTTGGAGAAAGTATCACAGAGACTCTGTTGTACCCTTGCTTTCTTGCTAGATGGTGGTAAGAAGGAGTCTTCAGGGGAGGTAAAATGGCAAATGTCATAGGAGGTGTGTCAAAGGGCCTGAGGAAGTGGCTATTTATACCAACCAGTATAGGACTAGATCACTTTTATAAGTAAGAATAACTCTATTGCTTACAACCATTTGCTATCAGCTTTAGAGTCTTATGGCTGGTGGTGGGAATAGACGACAGGAACAAGAAGATACTAAAGATGGTAAAATTGGGAAAGGCCTCTGAGGAAAAAGTATTATTTAAGCTAAGGCCTGAAGGACACAAAAGAGAAATGCAAGGGTCAGAGAGCTAGTGAGGGAAGGTACAGAGTACTGCAGCCAAAGAACAGACAGAGGAGGTCAGTGAAGTGCAATAGGCTTGGCATGTGTGCAGAACGGCGGGAAAAGCTGATGTGGCAACATTGTGCTGAGTGAATGATAAGAAATTAGGTCAGATGTCTAAGCCCAGACCAGATCTTATGGGGCCCTTTAGGCTGTAATAAGAAAGTAAAATGAGATGCTCTGGGAGGGAGGAATTTAAGCAGGGAAATGATATAATCTCATTTACATTTTTAAAAGATTAATGGGCTACACTGAGAAGAATGGACTATGGGAAATTAGGGAAAACAATGAAAGCTTTGTTTTGTCAACCAGCTCACAATGGCAGCTTGGACTACAAGGATGGTGGTGGAAAGGGAAAAAAACATGAAACAGTAAATGCTTATTGCTTTTTTTTTCTTTTTTCTTTTTGGTGCTGGTTCTGAGGATTGAACTCAGGCTTACACACTGTAACTAACATTTCTGCCCAAGGCTAGTTCTCTACCACTTAAGCCTCAGCTCCACTTCTGGCTTCTTTTTGGTGCTTACTTATAGCAAATAAGAGTCTCATGGACTTTCCTGCCTGGGCTGGCGTTCAAATCAAATCTCATCTTCCTGAGTAGCTAGGGTTACAGACATGGGTCAGTTGTGCCCAGCTTGTTTATTGCTTTTAATGGTTAGGTTAAGCACAACATAATTTGTTGTGTGGTAACAGATGACTAATAAAAAGTAATCTTTGGGATTGACATATATTTGGTGGAAGGAAGTGTGAGAGAAAGGAATGGACAAATATCTAGATTTGTGGGTTGGGCAACTGGTAGAAGAGGTATCATTTACTGAAGTGCAGGAGCTTGGGAAACATAAGTTCAGATGGGGGTTCAACTGTTCTATCTTTGTATAGGTTTTAAAAAGACTATTAGACATAGAAGAGAGAAAGTCCACTATGCAGACTGCTGAGCCCTTCCCAAATTCTTTAGCCTTTGATTACGAGCATACAAACTGATTTAGAGGGGCATCTCCAATCTTCCTTTCTCTTTATCACATTCTAATAACAGAAGTATTCCTTTGACTTAACTACAGAACTTGTTCCAATGAAGCCACCTATTGCATCCATGTGATCAAATCCAGTTGTCTGACTGTTCACAGATGGCCACTGCCATTTTTCAAATACTGTCATCTCTTGGATTCTGTAAGCTTTCTAGCTTGGGTAGATCCTTCTGCTTCACATGGTGTCAGCCAGCATAACTCAGTGCAAGTGGTCTGGTCTGGTTCAAGAAGGCTTTGCGTCTGCTTCTTCTTCCATATGTGCATAGCCTTTCACTTAGGTGCTCCAATGAGTGGTCATATGTATTACACAGAAACTCAAGGCTTAAAACCATGTCTCCAAGAGAAGCAGAGAAGTAGAGAAATAGAAGAGGAGATCAAGAGTATTTCCACTTCAGAAATCCATGGATGATAACAAGCACATTGGTACCCCATAGGAATTTTCCAGAAAAAAAAAAGAAGAGACAGATATTACAGAAGTGAGTGAGAAGTTATGACTGTAATCCAAAAGATTTAAGTAGGAAAGAGTCCCAGGACAAGTAGGGTAGGATGATATTTAGCAAAGCAGGAAGCATTTATGAAGTGATAAGAGAGGAGTGATAATTGAGTGTGCAAAGACACCTGCTTCCGTGTTCTGGGCTGCTTCTTGGATGAGGCCTTCCTTGATGCACCAGTGTTTAACTGGCAACTTCAGTACTCTCTGTCTCTTCCCTGTTCATTTCTCCCATGATATACCTATATGTGTACAGCACACATACATTACCAGAGCATTACATATACCAAAGGGATGTGTTTGTCTTTGTTGGTTGTCTAGGTTGGAATGTGAGAGAGACTGGCGTATTCATCTAGCATGGAGCACAGTGCCTGGCACACAACTGATCCTTGATAAATGTCAGCCAAGTGAGGGAATAAATAAGCAGTGGTGTGATGTAAGCATGTGAGCGGAAAGGTCAGGAGTGGACTAGTGAGAACAGTTAGAGGGTAGGTGCTCCAAACTCAGTTCTTTCTTCTTCTCTCTTTCTATTTTTTGTTGTTATTGTTTGGGCCAAGTTATTATGATTAAGTTACTGACCTCATCGGAGCACCCAGGATTAGGCTCATTTTCACACACAAAAAAAAGTTCAGCAGACTGGCTCTTCTTTCTCACGGCTCTCTATTTCCTTCAATTTCCTTGATGTTTACTTCTTAACCAATCTAGGCGCCTGGTGCTCTGTTTTCTCTCTTTAAAAGCCCAGGGAGCCACCTGAGGTAATAGGCCTGCAGTGTGAAGTTCTTGGGCTTGGGCACAGGGCAACGGGGGTGGAGCTGAAGACCCAACCAGACTCAGGGGCGGAGATAAGTGGGTGGGACAAGCCAAATCCCAGGCGTTCTAGCTAGTAGGCACTAGCAGGAAGGGGCTCTTAGCAGTGGCTGCACCCATCCGTTCAGTCCGTCCTTCCGTCCATCCCAGGCTATGGCAAAACTGCTGGTGCTCACCCTCGCGGGGCTGGCAGTCGCACTCTTCAAAGGCCACCAGTCTTCTTACCAGTAAGTTGGGTTGGGGAGAGGGCTGTCTCCACTAGGATCACCTCTACCCCCACAACACAGGGTACAGGCTCTTAGCAACCACACCACAAAAAATCTGCAGGCCCCAACGACATGTACATCTCACAGGGCCTTTATAAAGGTCCACCTTTTATCTACCACTTGTAAATGTTCCCTTGCTAGTGATCTGCCATGTGGACCAGAGCTAAGGCTCTTTAAGGTGCCCAACCTGCTCCAGTGGGTGCCAGGCAGAGAGAAAAGAATTCTGGTGCTGACACTTAATGCTCTGGGTTCTGGGACAAATCATGTTGCAAATCCATGCTTTGCTGCTTCAGTAAACAGGAAGTGGTAATGCAAATTTATATAAGAAGCAGCAAAGATAAGAGTGGGCATCATAACTGCTGAGGAAATGTTTGTTGTTTTTTTCTTTTTGTTTGTTTGTTTGTGGTCCTGGGGTTTGAACTCTGGGCACTGTCCTTAAGCTCCTTTTGCTCAAGGCTAGCACTCTACCACTAAGCCACAGTGCCACTTCCAGCTTTTTCTGTGATTAATTGGAGATAAGATTCTCATGGACTTTTTTGCCCAGGCTGGCTTTGAACTGCAGTCCTCAGATTTCAGCTTCCTGAGTAGCTAGGATAACAGGCGTGAGCCACCAGTGCCGGGCTCAATGTTCATTTCTAATTCCTTTAGCGTATTTAATAATCTCTAAGGGTGCTGTAGAGTTTATGTGGGGATGTGAAAAATAATGTTGAAAGTTTCACGGTAACTTTTTACAGGAGTTCAAAGTCTAGAGATCACACTAATCAATAATACATTTCATATTATTTACCTTGAAGTAAAACATTAATAAAAATAAACTGAATTCAAAAATATTACATGGGCTAATCATTCAGAATAAGTTCTTAAAAATAAATTGCTTTGGTTTTTTTTAATTGTTATTTTTCAAAACACAAATGTCAGAATAGTATTAGAAAAGTAAGTTAGTAGCTGGGCAGTGGGGGCTACAGCTATAATCCTAGCTACCTGGGTAGCTGATATCTGGAGGATTGTGATCTGAAGCCAGTTCAGGCAGAAAAGTCTGTGTGACTGCATCTCCAACTAACCCATAAAAAGCATGGCTGGAGATATGCCTCGATGGTAGGCCATCAGCCATGAGCAAATGAGACTCCCGAGTTCAAGACCCAGTAATAGCACTGAAAAAGAGAAAGAAATAATACATGAATGAAAGAAAGAGAGAGATGGAAAGAAAGAGAGAAAGGAGGGAAGGAAGAAGGAAAGAAGGAAAGGAAGGAAGGAAGGAGGAAGAAAGGAAGAAAGGGAAAAGGAAAGAAAGGGAAAAGAAAAGAAAAAAGGAAAGGTGGGAGGAAGGAAGGAAAGGAATCAAGGAAGGAAGCAAGGAAGGAAGGAATCGAGGAAGGAAGGAAGGAAGAAAGGAAGGCAGGCAGGCAGGCAGGCAGACCAAAAAGCTACTAATTGGACTTTTAGATAGTATAAAATATTGTGTGAATTTTCATTAATAACATGATAAATGATAAATGATACTATATAGATGAATACAGGATGGGCACTGAATCTTCTGGAATAGTCCAGACAGAAGGAAAGAAAGTGCTACTCTCTCTCCAGCAGGATCTAGAGCCTTGCTACTCAAGAGTACTTGCCCACTCCCTGGGGCATTTTTATGAAGGACTGTAAAGGGCATTCGGATCCTACCCTAACTCATATCAGAACCAAAGCAAGAAAACCTGAAAGAGGCAAAAGTAACTTTTATTCTCATCTAAGTGATAAGATACCCAAGTCCCAGAAAGGCATGGCTCTGTTCAGTGGAGAGAAGGGAAACCATTATATCCTGAGGTCTGCATCTGTGCCAGGCAGAGCCTCAGAGAGGGGAGAGGCTTTTTCTTCAGAGATGAAGCGAATGCATGGGGAGAGACTCAGGAAGTTATACAGATCCAGGGTGGGAGGAACTTGTGGGAACATAAAAAGGTTACCTCATTTTCTGAGGTGGGGGCAACAAAGAAGAGACTGATAGAGTTTCTCTTTGTAGTCAGCAACATATGGCTTCATCTGGCATACACTGAAGAAGCCCTAAAGTCTAGGACCATAAAAATATAATTCACAAGGGATGGGAAGGGGAAACAAAGGAGGAGGCTACAATGCTTGATAAGAAATGTACTCATTACCTTGCCCATGTAATTGTAACCCCTCTATACGGTATTTTCACAATAAAAAATATCATTCACTGCCTGTTTGAAGTGTGGTCTATTAAAATAATGTGTGAGACCACTGTGGCTCCCTTACCAGTGCATTTCTGCCACTTCATCTTCACCCCAGGATACTGTGTGGGAAGATGGAGGCAGTAGATTCTTGGCTACTGGGATAAGATCTCTTTTCTGCAACTTTCAAGTCATTTTACCACTTTATCCCAAGAAGAAAAAAGTTCCAGCCTCTTTCTCCACCTGAAAATTATGGGATAATAATGCTTATCAAAGTAGGATAGATAGATAGATAGATAGATATAGTATTATATAGAGTCTATATGACTTTATAATACTTTATTCATATATAGATGGATATAGTATTATATAGAGTCTATATATATTATATAGAGTCTATATATATTATATAGAGTCTATATAAAGTATTATATTATATAGACTCTATATAATACTATATAGACTATATAGAGTCTATCTAGACTATATATAACTCTATAACACTATATCTATATTATATATACTATATAATATATAGTTTTATATTTATAGATATAGCATATAATACTATTTAATACTACAATACATAATATAATATAATACTATATCTATAAAGTATTATAAAGTCTATATACAGTATTATATAGACTCTAATACTATATATAGGCTCTATAGAGTCTATATAGACTCTATATATGACTGTATAATACTATATCCACAAATAGATAGATATAGTATTACATAGTATATATATGGATATAGTATTATGTAGAGTCTATATAGTCTCTACATAATACTGTATCTATCTATCTATCTATCTATCTATCTATCTATCTATCTATCTATCTATCTATCTATCTATCTCTATAGAGAACATAGTAGATGACCTGTAATCATTAGCTTTAATAACTGCATATGTCATCTCAAAGCTCCACTTAGGAACTCTAACAAATGATCTTTGATGTGATAAAGCTTTTCATCATTATGGCAGATATCTCCGAGAAACAACTTGTAAGAGGAAAGCTTTATTTTCGCTCCCAGTCTCAGGGATTTTAGTCCATGGTTGGCTGGCTCCATTTCATTGGGCAGAAGCATGTGGTAAGAACACATGATAGAGAAAACTGCTTACCTCATTGTGGCCAGAAAGTAGAAAGAGGCAACCAGAAGAAGAGGCCAGGGACTAGAACACCTATAATGGTCTCCTTTCTCTAGTAAGACCCACCTTACATAGTATCTACACCTCTGACTAGTGTATTCAATTCTGAATCTATCAATGGGCCGCTCCACTGATTATATCGGCAACTACATGATCCAATCACTTTTTTCAAACTATTTCAACATTGTGCTGGAGACCAAGCCTTCATCACATCTGCTTTATATCTAAGTTATAACATTTGCATATTATCATGTCTCATCAAACCCCTCATCACCCTATCAAAGCCTCCACACCACCTTCTTAGCCATTCCAAAAGACAATCCAGCAGATATCTGCTAAGTCCTTGACATCTCTAAAGGTGTTATATTCATGGTGCAAGCCATAGGAATCAGTAGGATGTAGTGTTCACTCACCATTTTCAGAGATGATAAGGAACAGCAAGACCCCAAACTGTAATTGTCAAAGAACATGATAGATGTGTATGTAAAGGTTCATGAGGGTGAACAAAGCAGTGTCTAAGCATACCACAGAAGGTTACCATGCAGGCTCTTCCCAGTGGGTAAAGGGGTAAAGGACGTTCTAAATAGAAGGGAAAATGTGAGCAAATGAGAAGGGAGAGGGACTAAAAGGGATATAGGGAAATATAGGGAACAGAGAGTTGGGTATCATAATATCTAATATCATATCCCAACTTTATCATTTTATATTTTATTTTTTATTTTTTAATATAAGTACTCTATAGAACATAAATTTTGTATTATTTATAAAACTATACGTGTATACTTATATTATTTGTATTAAATATATATGTATATATAAGATACATTTATAATATATGCTTTGTATTAAATATATATGTATATATAATATACATTTATAATATATGCTTACATTGCTTTGTATATTATAATATGTTGCTCATAATATAGAATATGTATATATGATATATAACACATATACTATAATATAATAATTATATATTATACTATGTAATATATTTATATATTCTATGTTGTAAATATAATATATTGTAATATATACTTATATTGTCTATATCAATGGATATAAATATTATAATAGTTATTTTACTATTGCTTGTTTTTTTCTTTGCTGCTACCTAAAACTAGGATCCAGTACAAAGTAGAGAAATTTCACTGGGATGCTGAGAAAAGTCCATAGGGTTTGCTAATTTCACAATATCTCATATATCACATCATAAGATTTGAAACCAAGGTGATTTCATTCTTTCTCCAAATTTTTATTTGTCCTTGAGGATTACTTCAACCTACTTGATCACATTTAGATTACTTCTGTTCACATTTATTTGGTCAAATCAAGTCACAGCAAGGCCAGATTAACTGAACAGAGGCAGGGAAATAGATTTTATTATATCTCCAGGAAGAGAAGACCTGGAAATATCAATGAACATAACTAATGACTTCCACAGCTAACTTTACCATTTTAAATAAGCAACCACGTATCAATGCCTTGGTTTCTGTGTACCCCAGTGTTCTCACACATAAAACAAGGAAATATGAATCTATACCTCAAAGGTGGCTAAGAGCATTAAATGTGGAATTACGTGTGGGAGCCCTTAGCACAGGGATTGTTATTAAGGCTTCAGAATGAATGAGGGATATGTGGCAGCAGGAAATGAACTGACAAATTTTCCTGGGCCCTGGAGTCCCAGGATGGATCTCTGAAATCATAGCTGGCCCTTTTCTTTCTTTGGTAGGGATCCAGTAAGTATTTACACAGAACAGTGCACAGAAAAGGTCAAGGGATTTCTGAATGCAGTGCAGACATTAAACTTCATTTCTTAAACCTGGAACATTTGGACTTAATTGAGCCCTTGATACGTTATCTCCTGATAATCTGAGAATAAGGAAAAAACTATGAACTAGATATAGTAACACAAGCAGGTAAGTGTTCAAGTGCTTATTCCTGCTTTTCACCAATGTTATTTGTAATATTTTTTTTTCCTTAGAGGCTTGCCTGTAGATTAGCATTCATACTTTAGTTCCAATCCCAGTTTAGGCACTTCATAACTCTGAGGCCTTGAAAAGTCACTTAATCTTAGTCATCTGTAAGTAGGGAAAATAACGCATCAGGGAGGTGTTGGAAGGCAAAATGAGAGTATGCACAGTACCTTAACTATGGCATCAATGACATTCTGTTGAGATATGACTAGCTTGAGCCACAAATTAGAACCCAAAGGAACTGGGTGCAGATTTAATGCCTTTTTTAAAAAAACATGCCTTGGTTCCCATGTGATTATTTTGCTATTTCTAGGTTAGAGGCCATCTTCTATGAGAGAAACTATTGCATTAGAATGTGAGTCAAGCAGTTCTGTCTTGTTCTACTCTCTGTGAACCTATCACAATGAACAACCAAACAACTGTTTGAGACAGACAGCATACTTATTCTT
Organism: Dipodomys merriami; assembly: GCF_024711535.1. NCBI lineage: Eukaryota > Metazoa > Chordata > Mammalia > Rodentia > Heteromyidae > Dipodomys > Dipodomys merriami. The sequence continues at coordinate 43,106,274 of NW_027206068.1, read as the reverse complement.
CTAGTGTTTTGAGTGGGTAGGGGGGAGGAGGCTCATTTGGTATCCTTTGCATTTTTCACAAGTATTGGCCCATTCAGTGATTTCACATGTTTAAAATCTGTTCTTTCATCATAACTATTTGCATGGTTACCAGTTATGAACTTCACCCTTAATATCTTGAGCCTATCTTTTAAGTTACTTGGAAGACATAGTATAAATATTCCCAGACCATTGACTTTCCTCATAGTGGACTACAAAAACAATTTAATACATATTATCTAACATGTTAAAATAAATGTGTCACATTTATTTACAAAACTATTACGTGGGACTGGAGGTATAGGTTAGGGTTAAATATTTTAGGGTTAAATGTTTGGCTAGCAGGCAGAGGCCAAGGGTTCCATCCCCAACACTGGAAAAATAAATTATTAAATGGATTGTTTTGTAAACTCATGAAATTTGTTTCACATATTTGGGTGTGTGTGTGTGTGTGTGTGTTGTTCATACCATCTAAAATGTTTTTCTTTCTGTGGGTCTCAATCTAAAGAATAAGCCACTTATGGTATATATACACAATGGAATTCTATGCCTCCATCAGAAAGAATGACATTGCCCCATTTGTTAGGAAATGGAAAGGTGTGGAAAAAATTATATTAAGTGAAGTAAGCCAGGTTCAAAGAAACATAGGTCCCATGGTTTCCCTTATTTGCAATATCTAGTATATGTCTGAGTCAAGCAGAAAAGGTCAGATAAGTTGATGTTAGGGAAATGAACCCTAAGATATGTATTCAAATGTTTTTTTTTTCTTTCATGCGATTGTTTCTAGCCCCTGCTTTCACTGTATTTGATGTCGGTATAATTTGTGGAGGGGAAGGGGAAAAACAAATCGTTTAAATAGGGATATAGGTAGACCCACTGCAACAATGAGATGTACAAGTTGTTATGTCGAAAACGAACTTTACAATTTTTACAACTTTGGTGGGGGTGGGGTGGGGGAGGGATTGGGTGGGGGAGCGGGGGAGGATGGGAAAGGATGGGAAAGGGAAACAAAGGAGGAGGCTACAATGCTTGATAAGAAATGTACTCATTATCTTGCCCATGTAATTGTAACCCCTCTGTACAGTATTTTCACAATAAAAAAAGAATAAGCCACTTATTTTATCAATTACTTTATGTCTATATTAAAGTCTTTGATGATTAGACTGTCATATTGCTATTTTTAACATCTTATAGTGTCCCACTGTATGGGGACAGATCTCAACTTTCCTTGAAAGTCTGCTTTCTAAATTCATGCCCATCATTCAGGGAGCCATGGTCTCCTTGCCTGTCAGTCTTCCTCCCGTCTTTGTCTCTCAAACTTTATTTTGGTCAGGCATTGGGTTGGCATTTTTAGAAAGCAGATTACTGCTCTTACCTCCAGCCTCTTAGAGCAGACTGCCTGAGTGGGTAGAATGATGTTATGATAATAGGAACACTACTTATTTATCATAATATGAATACTATATTATCATAAATTCTCACCATTTTATACCATGTCAATAAGAATGTTATCCGGAGTGTTTATTTCATCCATTGGTTCTCCTGTGAGACTAAATTGACAGAAGGACAAAAGAAAAAGAATTTCTCAGAAAATCTTTCACCAAACAAAACTTTGAGGGATTCTTGGATAATTGTCACTACTCCCTTTGACTATATCACATCATCCGTTCTAAAAATACTAATTTATCATTTAAATCTCTTGGCAACATTAATGCTATGGTCGGTTTCTTTCAAAAGCCATCAATAGCTTTCCTCAGGCAATTCTCAGGCGCTTCCTCTACACATCTGTTCCTTTTTCCTTTATCCTTCACTCAAATATTTCCCCCCTGTGATATTTAGGTACTCAGATTTGGCAAGTTGCTTTTGTGTATTTGTGTGTGTGCATTTGTGCATATGTGTGTGTGTTTGTATGTGTGTGCATTTATGTGTACAGTGGAGAGGTGATACCTTTCTTTACAGGCTTGCCTTGGGTATAATTTTTCGAAGTCACAAAACCTTTAGACACATCTGTGTTTTTAAAACTGCATCTGAAAGCCAATGCCCAGTCCAGGCTGTGGAGCTGGCCCGGGCAGCAGGGTAGGAGGTCCATCTGTCAACAGTTCTCAAAAAGCAGTGGAGTAAATTGGAGTCATGTTTCCATTTAACCAAACTTTTCACATAGGAGTCCTAACCCAACTAACTGATGAAATAGTTCCTGTGAAAGAAGACAGAGGCTGGAAGACTCTAGGTATCTCTCTTGTATATCTGCCCATCTCTGCATGTAAGAGACTTTACACAACTAAATGTTATACTTCACGATCCCATTAGTCTGGTAGAATTGCAGGTGCCAGGGACACTAACTCTAAGATTTTTTTTACCAGGGTGAAGTACAGATGAGGAAAATTTGTGTAGGATTCTTAGCTTTGCAACTGAATTCTCTCTCTCTCTCTCTCTCTCTCTCTCTCTCTCTCTCTCTCTCTCTCTCTCTCTCTCTCTCTCTCTCTCTGTGTGTGTGTGTGTATGTGCATATGCTTGAAAAAGGCCTCGGTACTGTCTGAGTTTTGAGGGTTTTGCTCAAGGGTGCCATTCTGTCCGTTGAAACACAGCTCTATTTCAAGCTTTTTGCTGATTAATTGAAGATAAGAGTTTCACTGACTTTTCTGCCCAGGCTGGCTTTGAACCATGGTTCTCAGATCTCAGCCTTCTGAGTAGCTAGGTTTATAGGTATGAGCCACGCAACCAGCTTCAAGTCAATTTGAATCGCTGACTAGTTTTTATGTGTGTCATTCTTTTCCCTCCTCTAGAACAAGATTTGCTGTTTCTCGTGAAGTAACTCCAGTGGAACCTCCTAACTGTAATTTCATTAAAGGAGTCGGTATGCATGTGGGAAGGGAAAATGTCTCATTTGAACTGCTAGTATATTATTTCACTATGTATCCCACAAATATAACTGCCTAATTTTGTTCCAAAATACAATGGTGATTCAGGAAACTATTGTTGAGTTACTAATTAATTTTAAATGCTATGACCTTTTATATTTGACTTCACTAACATCTAACCAATGTTTTGACTTTTTGTTTGGTCATTAGAGCAGAAACAATAGTCAGTTGTCTTATTGTAATAAGACCAGAGGAGCTGGGAAAAGATGAAAGGGAGTAGATAAAACATTTTTAAATAAATAAATAAATAAAAGCTCTCACTGGTCTTTGCAATTACCACAAGTCTTCTCCTCATGTATCTCTTTTAAGATTGGAGAGGGAAAAATTTCCCCAGAAGCTCTAAGCAGATTTCCCCTTAGATCTCATTAGGCAGAGATGGAGGACAGACTGGTGCCCTAGCTGCAAAGGAAGCTGGGAAAGTAATTATTGGCCTCCATTGTGGAGGTCAAACCCTGTCAACAAAGATAAAGGGGCAGAGGGATAGTGGCTGTTTTGAACCGACAGGCAATGCCCAAGGCTCCACTCTCCATCTGGTTGCTACCAATCAGCTTTGTTTTTGTAGACAGTTTGAAGCTATGATTTTATAATGTTCTAGGTGGGTGGTGGTTTTTGGGTTTTGTGTGTGTGTGTGTGTGTGTGTGTGTGTGTTTAGAATGATTTATCTCAGTTGAGTGCAGTTAAGAAAACTCTCCTAGAAGACTGATTGTTATTAAATTTGGCCAGATATCTTATGATACACAATTTTTCCAGAAAAAATGTAATATTGATATAAAATATCACTGGATATTTGGAAGACTTATAGAAGGTGAACACAAAACCAAGTAATCCTTTTGTCTCTAGATTAATTGAATGTGTAAAGTTTTTATGTAGTTAAAATACAACTAACTTAAAGATAGTGACTTTTTGGTATTTATACTGAATAAATGCCTATGGATCATCAAAAATGTGTCCCTATCTTAACTCAAGTGTTTGAAGTTTACTAATATTTTCAACATGGCTTTCTAAGTGTTTACTTCATTTGTCACTATTAAGTGTTGAGTATACTTTGAGTCTATTCTGAATCTTTAGGAAAACAGCAAGTGATTTCCAAATAATCACAACTTCTTTGTATTTTGTGAATTTCCATAAATCCTATACAAAAAGTTTTAGAGGGAAAAATCCCCAAAAGGCAGTCCATCAAAATGTGTCAATTTTAATTATACTTGATATTAAAACTTTAAAATTTCCATGTATCACATTTATCAATTTGAATAAAGAAATGAAAAAATGCGTGGTTTTGAAGCTGACAAAAATAGCTAATACTTAGCTATATTTTCGAAGTTAGGAATGATGAAGAAATGGATCTTCAGCTTTTTGCAATAATATGAAGCAATGTATACTGTCTTGTTTTTACAGAAAGTGGTGCTGAAGATTTAGAGATACTGCCCAATGGACTGGCTTTCCTCAGCACCGTGAGTCTTTTCTTTTCCTTATTATTTTCTAGGACTAGGATTTAGCTAGGATTTTTCTAGGACTAGCTTGTGTGGAATGGCCTGGAGGACATGTGGCTTCCAAGACTCCTGTCAGCATATCATACAAGCTAGCTGGGATATTTCTCGTATAGTACAGTGAGCAGACCTGTGGCTTAAAACAGAAAATGCAAACCCATGTGCAGCCTTTTTTTTTCTTTTCCATGCTTTTAAGGGATTAAAATATCCCGGGATAAAGAGTTTTGCACCTGATAATCCTGGCAAAATACTTCTGATGAACCTGAATGAAGAAGATCCAGCAGTATCTGAATTGCAAATTAGAGGAAGTAAATTTGATTTATCTTCATTTAACCCTCATGGGATTAGTACATTCACTGATGAAGGTAACAATATTTACAACTTACTATTAAAAATATATTTTTTAAAGTGACAATCCTAGGGCTTGAACTCAGGGACTGGGCACTGTCCCTGAGCTTTTTTCTCAAGGCTAGCGTGCACTTGAGCCAAAGCCCCACTTCTGGCTTTTTGTTAGTTAATTGGAGATAAGGGTCTCACAGACTTTCCTGGCCAAGCCTCAAACCTCAATCCTCAGACCCTGAGTAGGTATGATTAGAGGCATGAGCTACTGATGCCTGGCCAAACAGGCATCAAAGATAGAAGAGATATGCCAATGATTATTTCTTCTCATGAATCCAAGACATAATGGTATTTTGGGATTTAAAATTTATTCCATATATGTGGAATATTTATAATGTATTATCTGTTAAGAATATATTATATACTATATTATATGTAAAGAATATATCTATATATTAAGAATATTGAGAATGCTAAAACATTTAAGATTTATAAAGTTTCTAATTTTGTAAAACACCAACATTTACATTATCAGGTAATTACTATAAATTCAGCCTTAATCTTGTAGGATTTTTATTTAAAAATCTGAAAGTTCCGCACACCTACTGGCAAAGTTTTTCTGACCTTAATTATGCTAGACCCATTGACAGAAAGTCACCATAACCACTTTTCTCTTAGGGCTGTCACCTTCAGTGTCTTCCTGTGTGAAAGAAGGAAGCCTAGGAAGCCAATGAATAAGTGTTTAGTCTTGCTGGGCAATGGTGGCTCATGCCTGTAATCCTAGCTACTTAGGAGGCTGAGATCTGTGGATCGTGGTTCAAAGCCAGCCCAGACAGGAAAGGCCATGAAACCACCAGAAAACCAGAAGGGTTGCTGTGGCTCAAGTGGTAGAGCTCTAGCCTTGAGCTGAAGAGCTGACGGACAGCACTCAGGCCCACAGTTCAAGCCCTATGACCAACACACACACACACACACACACACACACACACACACACACACACACACACACACACACACACACACACACACACACACACACACACACACACACACACACACACACACACACACACACACACACACACACACACACACACGCGTATCTTCTTTAAGCCATTTCCTGGTTCCTTTGTAGCATTTTATACCAAAACAAATGCTTGCTGAGAAGGTGAGAAAAAAGTATCTTAGTTGGCTTTTCTGTTCAAGCCTCTTAGTTCAATCTGCTAAACTTCCTTGTATCCTTTGTTTTATTTATTTATTTTTAATTAAGTTTTTATTGTAAAAATACTGTACAAAGGGAGTACAGTTACATGAGCAAGCATCCTTTGTTTTAAAGAATACCAAATTGACTATGTCAGAGACTTTCATAACCTACTATCTCTTCCCAACTCTAACCACATCTTGACCACTTTGACCCACTTCCTTCCTGTGCCACTGACCCACAAGCTGCTTCTGTTTGCTACTATCTCTCAGCTGTTCTTGTGGAATTCATCATCTCACATTTTCTGAATTATACTCAAGCTCACTTTCTCATATTAATGGTTCCCATCTTCATATCCTTTTTATTTCAATTCTGTAACTACTTGAACCTGAGACTTTAACAAGCTCATTTGAATTTTCAAGTGAGTTTTATCCATTCCTAAAATGTGGATATGTTTCCTCCTGTAGAGTTTTGAGATTTAGAGACTGTCCCTTGTCCTTCCTTTAGCCACTTTTCTTTGGCACAACCATAAATGTGCTTTTCTCTACAAGATGAAAATATTCCATCTGCCTGACATCCTATTAGTTGGAGGTGGGTTGAAATTGCTTTTGGGAGACAAAGTCGACAGCTGAGAGTTCTGTTAATGTTTCAATTTTTGTTTTTCATCTTTTCTCAGATAATACTGTGTACCTGCTGGTGGTGAACCATCCAAACTTCAAGACCACAGTGGAGCTGTTTAAATTTCAAGAAGGAGAAAAATCACTTTTGCATCTGAAAACCATTAGACACGAACTTCTGCCTAAGTACTGTGATAAATCATACTTCAATTTACCTTTTAGCAGTAGAGCATGGTTCATACACAGCTTTGCTTTTTTGGCCAGGACAGGTTCAATTCTTCTTTCTAGTTACCACAAACTCATTTGAATGTTCTTCTGTAGAAACGTTTGATGACTTGAGACTCCCAGAGAAGTTCCCTTCCTCCCTGTCTCAGGTTGCTTGGGTTCTGGTTTGTGATTCAGGTCTCAGCATCCCTATTCAAGCTTTTTTCCCACAAAAAAAATTCTATTCCTCCCTAAGACCAGGCTTAATATTTAAAAATCAGGCAAGCTTCATCAATGAAGTCCACAGCTTTGAGCTTATTTGATTATTTTTATGTATATTAAAAAGCAATATTTCAGATGTTTCTGTGAATTCAGAACCCATATCACATAGAAGGCCTGAAGTCAGATTTCCCCCCATTACTTCTACCGCTCTTGCATTGCTACTGACTAAAACGACATATGTGTGGAAATCCCTAGCTTTATACCACACTCCTTGACAATGTAACAGTTTGTGAAAGAAGACCCAATACAAAGCCAGCTTCTTCCCTTGGCTTGTGAACATGTTGTTTAGGAGGGTAATGATGGATTTTGGACACCATCCTCCAAAATAATTTTTACTTCTAAATTATATTTTTTAGAACCCTATGTTTCATTTAAGTACAACATATGGCCACCACCCTGTTTGTAAATCTAGATCCATACTTTTTGCTGGCCCCTAGCAAAGTGCCTTCCACAGAGTAGGTACACACTCTCTTATTTGTGTACCCTTCTCTCCTTATTTACCTGGAAGTTTTGAAGATTAGGAAACGAGAGTGGAGAGTAGTTGAGTCACTGGATGAAGGTTGGCCATCAAATTAGTAGCCAGGTAGGAACTAAGACTTTCGTCTTTTTCTGCACCCCCAGGATAAGGGAAAATCCAGAGGACAAATTTGAAGTAGAAGAAAGTTTTCGCACAGTCACTCAATACGTGTGTGCGCGTGCACACACGTGTGCATGTACACACATACACACACACACACATTGGGGAGGGAGAATAAAGCTTTTGAGTATTTAAAACATGTAAAGAATACCTAGATTTAATATAGGTGAAGACATGTAAAATAGAGTAGTTGGGTTAAAAATAACAATGATGATGGTGATGATGATGTAAACTGTAAGTCAGGTAGGCAATTGCCAATTTAAGCCAATTATTTTCTTGACATTTTATAAATACAGTCCTAATTAGATGTTGTTATTATACCTGTTATGCACTTTTTAAAAATGTAAGGTCTGTAGTACATGTTAAATTGCCCCCAGATGACAAGGCCAGGAAATGGTGCAACTAGATTTTTTTTTCTGTGCCTGTTCTAGGGTTTGAACTCAGGGCCTAGGCACTGTCCCTGAGCTTCTTTTGCTTAAGGCTAATGCTCTACCACCTGAGCAACAGCTTTACTCTCAGCTTTTTGGTGATGAGTTGGAGATAAGAGTCTCAAGGACTTTCCTGCCTAGACTGTCTTGAAACTGAGATTCTCAGATCTCAGCCTCCTGAGTAGCTAGGATTATAAGTGTGAGTTACTAGCACCTGGCTCTGCAGCTAGAATTTTAACCCTAGCACCTTGATTCCAGTGCTTATGCTCTAGAATACATGAAATAATTAAAATATTTTTGCATCATTAATGAATTATTGATGAATTAATGAATTATTCATTAATGAATGAGACTGTTGCTATGGGAAATCATATGTTTGTCCATACGTTTCTCCAATTACCCCACCCACACAGGCCAGTTTAAAAAATCCTAGGTTTTGACAGCATAGAAGTAGATGGAAATAACAATAGTGCCACAGTGTACTAGAATTTGGCTCTGTTAGCCCAAGGATTAGCCATTATTTGTTGCTTTGTATTTTATGGCTATTTATACCATGAATATTCTAATGACTATAAGTTACGGTAATTTAAGCACGTTATTATTAGTACTATCACAGCCATTGTTATTGGTCATTTACTGTATGAAAGACAGAGTGCCAAAGCCTTTATACTCAATATTTCATTCCATTGTTATTCCAGCCTTCTGAGGTAAAGACAGAAATTGAGATTCAAGAAAGGGTGTTACAGATGAGTGACCTGCTGTGGCCCCGCAATGTGAAGATAAAGTAGGGTCAGGGTTCAAGCAGAGTCCATCAGATTTTAAGGCTATTGTTCTCTAAAAAAAAATTTATGAAGAACAGGCAGGTGATAATAAAGCACACCGATTTCAGAAATTTACTTTTCAAAAAGACAGTAGGGTAACATTGATCAAGCCCCATTGTTCCATCACTGACATGTCAAATTGAAATTACTTCATAAAGCTACATAGAATACAAAAACATATGCAAATAAAATAAAATTAATTAATTTAAAAAAGAGACTAAAGTCAGCCTGTAGATTTATATCTGAAGACTGCAGATGAATTCTAAATCTCTAGACTATTTTCTTCCGTAAGAGCGATCCAGTGGCCAGCACACATGGAGCGTGGGCCTCCTGCAAAACACACGGCGCGTGGGCCTCCTGCAAAACACACGGCAGGATTAGCTCACTCTAATTCCCACTGCGCCTCCGTAAATGAAGATTCCAATTCTTCCGCTTCTACTGATGAGCTGTATGACTTTGGGGGAAGAAATCATTTGACCTCCCTTTACAGATGAGAAAAGTGAAAATCTGCGTGTTTGTCTCCATCGCCCTAGAGCCGGAGCTGCGTCAGAGCTGACGCAGTGGCCATTACGCACTCAGCAATAGAGCAAAGATAATTTTCTCTCTGATCATGGCCCCAGGGAACTTCTGTCACCTCAATCAGCAAGGAATGACTCACTTATGTGTTTGCTATTGTACCTATTAAAGCAGAAAAATAGACTCATATATCTTACATTTCCAGCAACAGTCAGAATCCTAATCAAAAAGAAAAAAAAAAAAAAGGCCAAGCATCTTATTTCTGAGCTGTTCATGAACTTTTTTTAAATTCCTGTTATGAAGCACAAAACTTTAAGGCTGGAAAATGGACCAGTCTATCATCCTCTTTTCACAGATAAAGAACTGAAGGCCAACATGTGAGAAGACTGATTTTCCCTAAATCATATATAACAGTAGCAAAGCCTGAAAGTCTCCACATTGTCACTCCAATGGTTGTCCATGGGCTTAAGATGTCTTGGGTTGGTAGGAGTTGATTCCATGTGATTAAATCTATTGTGTTCTGGTATAATTTAATGTCTACTGAATTTAGTATGGCTACATACATGCTTTCTCTCTATATACATATATATGGTTTAAAGATAGGATATGTATGTAAGATATATATATATAAAATGCTTTTTAAAGATACACATAAGATATGTAATAGGATTTTTAAAGATATATAATAAGATTTTTATATTGCAGTGCTATAATTACCTATTATTTCCTTTTAGGATTGCATAGTTAGGATTGGCTTCATATTAATTCTGTGCTATTACAGCTAATATAAAGGTACTATCTCATATCTTGACATTAATGTTTAGTCCATAATGGTATAATTACACTACCTTCACTTACATGTATTGTTTGTTTTAATTTCAGTGTGAATGATATTGTTGCTGTAGGACCTGAGCACTTTTATGCAACAAATGACCACTTCTTTACTGATTCATATTTACGATCCTGGGAGCTATACTTGGGTTTGGCGTGGTCCTATGTTGTTTTCTACAGTCCAGATAAAGTTCAAGTGGTGGCAGAAGGATTTGATTTTGCGAATGGAATAAGCATTTCACCTGATAGCAAGTATGTGCGCAATTTAAAATGAAGTGGTTGTATTCTCATTTGATGGTTTAGAACATAGTCTTTCACCAAGTAAAGTGATTGCACTCTAATGTGTTATCCTTCCAAGAGGAAATTAGGGAAAATATAAACTACCTTCATTTTCAGGAGATAAAATTGATCAAATTAAAAGTTTCTATTTTGTGAAAGAAAATTGCATTCCCACTTGAGGACAAAGTACATTTCAACAGGGGAAACTGTGATAAACATTTAGTATTACCATCTTTTGTTTTGAAGAAATATTTCTGGGTGTGCAATGAGATTACCAGGGTGAGTGTGCAGTGCCAGTCTGGAACAAAAGGGGCTTGCCCTGATGATAGCCAAGGAAACACTGCTTCCTTCATTAAGAAGGCCTTACTATGAAAGAGTCAGCTTCATTTATTCAGTAGTGTGTTTAATGCTGCACTTCATTTACAATATTGTGTTCTGATGGTCTTCCAACAATCAATTCAAAGATCAGCTTTGATCTGAGCACCATACCCTTCCCAGTCTTCTATAAGCAAGGATTTCAGAGAAGTACACTTGCACAAAAAACAACATGCACAACTTCTTATTCTTCATATTGTCTTCTGGTCCTTAAAAATAGAAAATAATCAAGCCATCATTTTTCTTTTAGTTCTGAGACACACTGTGCTTAGCCTAAGTAGGACTCTTTATGATGTGTGGTATTGCATTCTGTGCAAAATACTAAATCTGCTGGCTTGGGCTCATGCTCTCGGCAGGAGGGGAAGAAGAATTCTCACTATGTGGGCCAAGCATCTTATTGTCTCTCATATTTCCTCCAGCCTAAAACAAGAGACTGTGGTCAAGAAGCTTTACCGACTGTTCCCCAAGAGAGAACTCACTGTTCTGAAATACAATACCTGGGGCTTACTCCTACATTGATAACCCAAAGCCTTGTTAATAATTCATATTAAGAACAGGTGTCAGAGTTAAGTTCTGGATCAGGGATAAGTAGTTGGCTATCTTAAAGAATAACTCTTCAGAGATTAAATCTCTTTATGCACTGTAAACTCATTGAGCTCTTTAGAGTTTAATGTGCTTTGAGATGGGTTTCATTCTTCAGTCTGTATGAAATCTTTCTGACTAGAAAGAGTTAATACAATTCACTATAACCTTTTGGATTGTGATCTTTCAAGCAGTTTGACGGAACGCTTTCTTCTTTGAAGGTATGTCTATATAGCTGAATTCTTGGCTCATAAGATTCATGTGTATGAAAAGCACGCTAATTGGACTTTAACTCCATTGAAGGTAAGATGTATTAACACTATAAGTTTTCAGGGTGATAATTAGATTTCTAATTGATTTGTGAAATTAAAAGTGAAGAGAAAAGGCTTGTCTAATTGGAGTGTGTGAGAACCAATTTTTCACTCCCTTAGTAAGAGTCTCTGCATTGTTAGGTGTTTGTTGTACGCTTGTCCTCCCCAGCAGAGTGAGAAACAGCAGTAGCCCTCAGGTTCACCTGTGAATCTGCTTCCTTTTGCTAAGTTGAATTGTACGTTTGAATTGTCTTCGTAAGTGCCTTCTCCTCCTCCTGTCTCTGCTTTACTTCCTACCCCCATCTATGTTGAAGGAGTAGCCCAGAAAAATAGTCTATTTGGGTTTAATATAGAACTTCTCTACAGTATATATTAAGGTTATGTTCTCACTATGACAGTGTAGCCTGGGTGCCTATCAGCTGTTTGCCTTCTTGCTTTGGAGTGTTCCTGGAGCTTCCTGGGCGTGGTCTTGCCCCAGGATGAGTGCTGTGACCTCTGCGTATAGCTGGCTTCCTCCAGATCTCCATTGCTTTCTCTTTTTCTCACCACTGAAACTGTTCGAAATTTTGTTTCCCCAGCCCTCTACATTTATTTCCTATCTTCTTTACCACTTTACTTTTGCTTTCTGCATGGATGATCAATCAATGCATTTTAATTGTCCTCTTTATTATCTGACCCCCCACGAGGGTCTATGCATCATCAGGACAGAGTTTTTTTTTTTTTCTATTTGTTCCTGGAATAGTTCCCAGCACCTAGTAGACTTGCTTAATTACTATAGCAGGACCAGGTTTGCATCAAGGATTCACTTTTGGGCCCCGTAGTTCTGGTCCAGGCTGAAGTTTTGGGTAGAAAAGAGCAGAAACACAAGGAGAGGATGGAGAGACCAAGAGCAGAGAGGAGCATGATGCAAGGCACAGGCCATCATGCCCCCGCCACCCACAGCCCTAGCACAATGCACTGTCAGGGCCAACTGGATGACTGTTCCAGTCAGCATACCCACGGTGCTGTCACTACGGGCTTCATTCAGAGAAAATTACCTCAAAGCAGTATCAAATGTAACATCATGTTTGATGTTAGAAATCATTGGCAGGTCTGGCTGGTATTAGCCGAAATAAAATGACATTTCATATACTCATACAGGCTGAGGGAATAAAAACCAAACAAACTGTGGTTATAATAACATGTTTTCTATGCGTTGAAAATTTTAAAAACAATTATGATAGAATTCAATGCAATGTATATTCTACTTACAATGCCAGGGCTCTGTTCCTACCAAGGAAAGCTTCCAGGCAAGGCTTATTTCATACTTGGTTCTCACTTTGGCAGCAGATTACATCCTTCTTTCACCATAACAACTAATCCAGTAGAAGCCACCCCTCCCAAATGTAATGAAGTTCTTTTCTTTAAAGACCTTTAATTAACATTAGTTAATTAATACCTCTGAGTGCCAAGCAATTGGATAAATTAGCTGAGGCTAGTTGTAGAAATTTATGATGAGGTGAATGAATCGATGGTCTGCCAAATGTACAATTTCTGTACAATAGAATATTATTCAACCTGAAGCAGCACCAAGACTTGGATAAACCTTAAAGACATTATGCTAAGTATATCAGACACCAAAGGATAGATATTATGATTCTAGAAGAGGCACATTCATAAAAAGTGTAAGATGTTAGTTATAATAAGTTAAATGGAAAAAGGGATGAGGAGCTGTAGGTTCATGTTAATGGTTCATGGGGTTCTGTTTGGGATGATAAGTTCTAGGTATGGTGATGGTGGTTGTATAATATTACAAATACATTTGATGCCATTGAATTTTAGCTATGGTTAATGGCAAACTTCATATGAAATATGTTTTAATATAGTAAAAAATAATGCTACTTTCTTTATTCAGTGAATCCATTTCAGTGAGTCTTGACTCTAAAAATTGGAATTTTTTTTCAACAGAGAATATAGCTTCTCAGTGGGCATAAGTGGCTCAAGCCTGTAATCCTAGTTGCTTGGGGATTGCAGTTTGAAGCCAGCACTGGCAGTAAGTTCCACGAGACTCTTATCTCTGATTAACCACCGAAAAGCCAGAAGTGGAGCTATAGCTCAAGTGGTAAAGCATTAGTCTTAAGTAAAAAAGCTCAGGGATAGCACCTAGAATCTGAGTTCAAACTTTAGGACTAGCACAAAATTTCATTAAAAAATACAGCTTCTCCTACAGAGACTATAATATACTAAGTTTCTATACTATCTTTCATTTGTCTTTGTATACATTATTATTTTTTTGTCAGTCATGGGGCTTGAACTCTGGGCCTGGGCACAGTTCCTCAGCTCTTCAGCTCAAGGCAAGTGCTCTACCACTTGGGCCACAGCACTTCCAATCATTTGTCTTTGTAGATGTGTGAGATGTGGCACATACCTATTATAATGAGTTGCATTGCTAGAAATGACAAATATGCAAAACAGGGTTCACTTCTACAAGATCTACAAGCCCCACTGGACCATGAGCTCTTCATTGGCCAGGGCCATGCCTTCCAGGAACCCTGCAGTTTCTAGTTGATGGGTTGAGCTGCTTGCAGAGCACAGAAGAGGAATGCAATCACAGTGAATAGATAGGACCTATTCTTTTGTGTCCTCCTGCACTCTTCTCAGCAGGCTTCCACCATCATGGAACTCACCAGTATTTGTGCTGCTTCTATAGGCAATAACAGAATCCTCATTTTCCTCACTTAAAGATAAAGCTAATGTCCCTCCACACTGTTGACCCACACCTGTACAGTCCTAGATACGCAGGAGGCTAGATCTGTGGATCTCAGTTCAAATCTAACCTGGGAAGATAAACCTAGAAGACTCTTCTTATCTCTAACTGACCAACAAAAAGCCAGAAGTGGCAGTATAGCTCAAGTGATCAAGCACCAGTCTTGAGTGAGAAAGCTAAAGGAAAGCATGAAATTCTGAGTTCAAGCCCCAGTACTGAAGTGTATGTGCATGCAAATGCACGCACATGCACACACACACACACACACAAACACACACACACACACACACACACACACGTCTAACATATGAGAGGATTGATTTTGAATCCAGGTGGATGAGAATGAGGGAGAAGGAAGGATTAAGCCAGGGGCAGATTTTGACCAATCGAGGTTCGCAGCACTGCTTGTTTCCAGGACAGGGAATGAAGGCCATGTGTGGGGACAGCTCTCATTTTGAGTAGGAAGCAGAGGGCAGCGGTGGCTCATCGCAGCTGCCTGCCGGTGCAAGGGCCTTTGCAGAAACCTCAGGGTCCCAGGGCACGAGGTCTGTGGATTCTGAGGTATACCACACATATTGTTTCTCTGGTGAGAGTTAAAGGCAAACAAATAGATGAGATTTTCTTCTGGTAGCAGGCAGCCAAGATGATGAATGGTGGAATTAAGAATCATTGGTATTATTTATGATGCTGGTATAAAGCCTCAACAGCAATCTGTGCAGTCATCACACACTTGCAACTTATATTTAGAGAATAAACAGCAGAGGAACAGGGAGCTGAATATCATCAGGAAACTAAAGAACAAACTTTGCCTCAACTCGAAGGGAAAAATTAGACCCTGGGTGATCATTTCTTCTGTGGCTACACAGCCTATGATTAGTTATAAAAGTGTCTACATTTCATCTGTGTTCCTGTCAGAAACACATCTATGCTTCCAGGTTGTTTTTTTCCAGATGTTTATAAAAATATGATTTGCACATGCCACTTAGAAGGAACTGCTTTATGTTGTACTTAGCAGTTTTATTTGTATTTATTTTTAGTTTTAGTTTTAGGTTCATGTACAAATGTTAGGGCCAATGATTTCATTTAACATTTAACAGTCTTTCTTTGCTTTCGGAATCTCCTCCCCTCCGCTATGTGTTATGGAAACCAACAGATGAACAAAATACTAACGAAGATGGAAGGCCAGCAGAATTCCCTAAGTACAATTGAAACGAGTCACTATTGTGTCTCTGCGATCACAGTATGGTAGCCAGAATTAGCACAAGCTCTTTCCTTGACATGTTGCCACACCCCATCCTCTCATTTTTTTTCTCACCTTCTGCTTTGTGTTCTCTTCATCTTGGTAGTCCCTGGCCTTTGACACCCTTGTGGATAACCTTTCAGTGGATCCAGCAACAGGGGATATTTGGGTGGGTTGTCATCCCAATGGTGTGAAGATCTTCTCCTACGATCCAGAGAATCCTCCTGGCTCAGAGGTTAGTTTGAAAAATGTACCTGATCAGTGACTTTGCTTTCAGCCGAAATATAATTCTCTCTTATATATGCAAACAAATGAGGAGCTATGAGCAGATCATCCAAATGATCAGAGATAAAAAGAGTTTTAGAGGTGTTTTCATCAGGCTAGAGAGGAAACAGATAAGACATTTCATCTGGGATAATTCAGTAACTCAAGGCTGGAAGATGGGCAGGAAATGGCTAGCTAAATCTAGTATTGGGTGGGGATGTAGTTCTGTGGTAGGGTGTTTTCTGAGCATGTTGTAAGGACCTGAGATGGATTTCTAGCATTGGAAGAGAAGGAAGTGGTGTGTGGAATAGGTCTTCTAAGAGTGACCTAGCCACTAGTTGTGTGAGGGATAGAGCCAAACAACAGTGACACCACAGAAAGGAAAGCTGGGGTGTAAATATCCCATACTCTCTGAGTCCTTCCATTCCTTCTGCTGATATAAGAGGCAGAGTGCCCAGGAGACGCCCGTCAAAACAGGCTTTGGTGTAAGTCAGAGCAGAGGGAAGCACAGATCTGCAGGGCTGGATTGTGTAGATGAACCCTTCGATGTTGCCCATACTATTACATAAGTAGCAGGTCTCTCCAAATTAAGAAATCACAATAGCTTAAAGATCATAATGATGCCATACTGCAGTGGTTTAGCCATCCATTTGTTACCTGCATTAGAATACAACTTGCCATTCAGTTACTACAGCCCCCTCAGTGGCTGTGGTGGATTGGTTCCAGGACCCCAATGGATGCAAAATCCAAAGAAACTCAACTCTTCTATATACAATGCCAAAGAATTTGCTATTACCTACATGTTCTTCCATATACTTTAAACCACTTTTTATTACTTGTAATGCCAAACATAATGTAATACTTTGTAAATAGGTCACAATGTATTCGTTATGTGCTCAATACAGACTTAAAATTTTTCCCCAAATATTTTCTATCTGGGGTTGGTTGGTTTTGCATATGTGGAACCCACAGATACAGAGGGCTGACTATATGCATAAAGCAATGCGACAAGCCAGTCCTACAATGGGATTGTCTCTCCTCTCTAGACAGCCCTGTGAACCGGAGATAATTCACTTACTGGAAAATATTTAAGTTTACAAGACTCTTCTTCCATCTTAAAATATTCAAAGACCTCCCCAACCCCCTGCTTTTTGACTCACAGTCTTTATTCGGTAGGTAATTCTGAAGTGCAAATAGTAAGAATATGAAGTCTACTCTTCTATAGGCAGTTGAATGTTTCTCATGCCTTATCTGGCTCTTTCTACTTTGAGTTTTCAATATGTATTAATTAAACTGGTTATTTACATCAAACATTTGATATAATTTTGACACATTTATCTCCGTGGAGTATTTTTGTGTGTGTTTGTGCCAGTCCTGGGGCTTGAACTCACAGCCTAGATGTTGTTATTGAGTTGTTTGTTTGTTTGTTTGCTTAAGGATAGTGCTTTACTCCTTGGGCCACAGTTCCACTTCTAGCTTTTGGTGGCTAATTCAAAATAAAAGTCTCAGACTTTCCTTTCTGGGATGACTTTGAACCATGATTTTCAGATCTCAGCCTCTTAAGTGGCTAGGATTACAGGTGTAAGCCAAAAAGGCACCTGGCTTCTGTGGAGTGCTTTTAAAGTATAGTTTTAAGAATCATTCACCCAAAAGCACACAAAGAAGTCCTGTGTCTCTTGTATTAAAAAATCAAATGTGTATTTCTCTCATACGTACTTTATGATCACGTTTAATGGCAATCTTTTCCCTCTTGCTACTTTTTAGCTTTTCAGATCACTGAACTGTATATTTAATAGAATTGGAGAAATACATGCAGCAGAATGTTCACTGTATAGAACTGAGCAGAATGATTATAATTTGTTCTTGCTTGTTAGCTCATGTGGTGAACTTGGGTCATTTGCTATATAGCAAGGGACTTGGTTTATTGTTCTGGAAAAATATTTCCTTTCTAATGATGAATTTGGTAAGGAAGAGCAAAGGGAAATAACAATCCACTATGTAATGTGCTACTGCACAGAATATTCTAGCATTATGAACAAGCAACTTAATTAAGCCAAGGTGCATCATCAACTATTTCTTTCTAAAAAACGATTGCATATTAAGGTTGCAGCAATTTCCTAAACCATGTGTCTTTGGAACCATCTGTGTTCAAGAGGTCATGTTGATTGCTCCAACTTACACTTTATATCTAAGTATTGGCTTTCCTAGACTGGAGTATTTGGAGTTTAGTGATGGTATCCTTTCTTCAAGTCAGTATTTTATTCTAGTTGAAAAGGAATTTAGGAATAATCTAGTCTCACCCATCTTCTTGTATAGATGAGAAACAAATACAAGCATATGACTCCCATATTAGGTTGTAGCATATAAAATGGGAATAAACACATATTAACTCTTTCATTTATGAATGTTGTAATAAAAATTCAACTAAATGAAGAATATTGAACTTCAGAAATCTTACCCAGTTAGAAATGGAAGTTTGAAGTTCAGAAGTATGTATCTGGGCTATATCGGAAGGAATATTAAGCTTTTGGTGGTGAAGGGTCATGCTTTGTTTTCTTTGCCTGCCTCTAAAGAAAATCACCCCCTCCCAACACACACATGCACACACACACACACACACACACACACACACACACACACACACACACACACACACACACACACACACACACACACACACACACACACACACACACACACACACACCAGAAATTGCCTTCTTTGTCTATGGTATTCCAAGCACTTTAAAATTAAGAAAAGATGGTGAGTTTGAGCCCAGACTGGGCCATGTGTGAGATATTTTCTATAAAACCAAAACCAAAATAATACCACCACCACCAAAAATAAACAAATAAATAAAAACGAAGAAAAACCAAAACCAACAGTAACAGCAAAAAAATGAAAATTAAACTACAAACATACTCAGTAACAGGCCCGAACTTCAGTGTGGCAGCCATTTGGCTATGGCTGAGTAAAAGGCTTTCCTCCACTCTGAATTTACCATTGTCCCCACTGCTCCTTAATACCTGTGCTAGGGTTGAGTTGCTCACTTGCATTTCCTGCCTATACCCGTGGATCTATGTGCCCTCTGCTTTTTGTTAAAGATCCTGTGAGCAAAGCCTATCAGTTTACCATGAGCAAAATGGTATCGTAAACATACAGTAATTTTGGAACAAATACAATTTATGCCACGTATGTATATATATATATATATATATATATATGTATATATACACACATATATATCTTTTTATCTATAAGTAGTTGTGCAAAGGATTTTAATTCAACAGGTCATTTTATGACATTTTATTCATCTTGATTAATGTCACCCCTTCCATCTTTCTTCTCCAGGAGAGATGGGAGAGAACAAAAAAATATATTTTTATATGAGGGAATAGATGCCATCTTCTGGAGAAATGATCTGATTGTGCTTACAGTTGATTAATGTTATTTTTTTTTGATAGGTGCTTCGAATCCAGAACATTTTAACAGAAGAACCCAAAGTGACTGTGGTTTATGCGGAAAATGGCACAGTGTTGCAGGGCAGCACAGTCGCCTCTGTGTACAAAGGGAAGCTGCTGATTGGCACTGTGTTCCATAAAGCTCTGTACTGTGAGCTCTGACAGCCTCTTCTCGTGATCTAAAGGGCCACAGTGATCCCAGTTAAATTTGAGATCTGGCCCATTGGGAAATATAATTTAACATGATAATTAGGAAGCATGAGGGTGCCCTTGGCAGGGAAGAGAAATTGAGAAAGGATTCTTTGAGAGCATGTTGTCAAATCAATCATGGAAAACTTGAAAACCTCCCTTACCAATTAGAAACCCCTTTCATTAAAATGGCTCAATATACCAATTGTCAAGTCTTAAATAATTTAACTGCATGTGATTACAAAAGTACTTTCTGGAGACATGCATTAAGCATGTTTTTATATGGCTGCTTTGCTTTTCTTTGTTCAGAAAAGAGGATGAGAGGTTCAGGGTCAGCTATGCAAAAAATTCTTGTGACTGTCCACAAAAGCAATTTAGGTGTGGTGGTACATCCATAAATATTCTGGACTTCCATTTGTCCTTTCTGATAATGGAAGAAAACTTTCTCAGCATCAAGAAAAAAAAGAAAAGAGGATGAGATTGGGAATCACCAACAATACCACTGGTCACTCAAGATGTGGGTCACATGACCTGGGTTATATACAAAGATACCCAACAAGAGAAGCTGTTGAATGTACATGTTAGACATTTTCCTCTGGTAAGCCTGGCCTCTTCTGGCCACCTGTAGCAGTAACATGTAGAAAAACAATCCTACAATTCTTGTGAGTGTTGTTATATCTTAAAATTATTTCTTGGCATAAATTAGAGTTTTGTTTCACAGTCTTGGATAAAGAGGTCTGCTCATTTCTATGATGATATAGAATAAATAATGCCTTTAATTGACCCAAGTAATTTTAAGTGTCCACTGAAGACTAGGTAGGCTGCTGTTTAGGTGTGCAGGTGGATTTTTTTCTTTTTCTCTTTTATTTCTCCTATTCTAACTAATTAAAAATAGAAAAAGTTCAAAAATCAAAAAGACTAATAACATCTTTAGTTATCTCCTGAGGGACATGACTAGGAAAAAATAAGACTATCATTTGGTTATGTATACCAATAGAAAGAGGTTACCTGCTGTTATTTGTCTGTTTTGAAGATAGGATTGAAATGATGGATTATTCCTTTGGGACATTAAGGTGGTCCATTCTTTCTTTCTTTTCTTAGTTTTTTTTTTTTTTTTTTGCTTTTGTCGGTGGTGGGCTGGAACTCTGGGCCTAGGCACTGTCCCTGAGCCATTCAGCTCAAGGCTAGTGCTCTACCACTTGAGCCACAGTGCCACTTCCGGTTTTCTGGTGGCTAATTGGAGATAAGAGTCTCACAAAACTTTCCTGCCTGGATCAAACCATGATCCTCAGATCTCAGCTTCCTGAGCAGCTAGGATTATAGACGAGAGCCACCAGCACCAGGCAGGAAGGTCATATCTATTTTGTTCTGCCCTTTAGGGGAAAATGTTTGCTGATAAGTTGAGAACTCCTATTTAAAACCTCTCTTTCAAAGTAGCAAAAAAAAAAAAAAAGGCTACCTTTTCTCAATCAAGAGTCAAATTATTTTAGTCACAGTTCATTACACAATGTCGGATTGCTCTAGGTGCTTAATGATTCAGTGATGGTTGTATTCCCAATCCAGGAAGCTAGACACTGAGATATTGCTGATAATGATCAATGAGTGTCGTGCAGAAAAAAAAAATCCAATCTCATGTATTTTTGGTTGTTGTTGGTGGTGGTCATGGGGCTTGAACTCTGGGCTTGGGCCCTATCCCTCAGCTCTTCAACTCAAGGTGAGCGCTCTACCGCTTGAGCTACAGCACCACTTCCAGTTTTCTAGTGGTTTATTAGAAATAAGAGTCTCACGGACTTTCCTGCCTGGGCTGGCTTTGAACCTTGATTCTCAGATCTCAGCCTCCTGAGTAGCTAGGATTACAAGTGTGAGCCACTGGAGAGAATCTCTTGAGTAAGCCTCCATAACATCTGTAATAAAATAATCGGTTTTACTTTCTTGTTATTCCTAAGCAGATTCTGAAAAAAATAAAAAGAACTCTATTGATTTCACATAGCATACATTCAAGATCACTCAAAAAGCAACACCCTTTGGTAAGAAATCAAAGAATGAGGAATCCAGGCTTCATTTATTCAAACTCTTGCTATGCCAAAGGTTTAATAACAGATGTAGTTTGCCAGTAAGAAAGAATGAAATTAATGTTATTCATTCGTTATGTCCAAGTCTTCTGAATTTTGATGGTCTTAGAAACAAGATTGTTGAAAATAACCCTGAGTTTCAGGATGGGTCGGAGGCTTTCCTAGCTCATCCCTCACTCTATGGGGATGACTGCTTAATGGACTTGTCACAGACCTTTTCCTGGCTTCTTGGTACTGATGTGAAGCAGCAACTGGGGACCAAAAAGATGGGCAAGTATGAGGTAACTCCAATTGAAGGGCTTTGATCTTTTAACTTTATGCCCAGTTCCATAATTGGGCTTTCAAGTGTAATTCTAGCTGACAATTTACACTTTACCTGAGTTAAAACTTATTTTTAGTTTCATTTCCATGAAAAATGTGCACTTTGCTCTTGATTGATAGATATGTTTTGACAGTTAATACAGGTTTACCCAGTGAAGGCTTGTTTTATTTGAAGGTGAAAATGGAAGAGGAAAAAAGAATTACTTTGACAGATCTCTGTATTTCTCTTTTTTATTGCATTCGTTGTCTAACAACAATAATACTCATTGGCAAGAAATGTATTTACAATAACAAATTAAATGTAATCACAGGTATGTTTCGACTGGTCATAAAACAAAGGACCACTGTTATATTTTGCTTCAAATGCCTTTGGGAACCAAACCAAAGAGTAATGAATGTCATTTATAACGTTACATCATAATGACCAAGCACAAGAGAACAATTCAGACATGGCACTATTGTCTCTTCCATGCAAATGCTCAGACATCAAAATGTACAAATTAAAAGTTTCAGGTAACATGCTACCCATACTTAACAGATTCAAAATGATTTTCGGACAACTATTTTCTTTAGAGATATATAAAGAAAGATGAAAACTAATTTGATTCCTACAATAGAATAAAATTTTATTCTCCTTTTAGTTTTCAGCTGTCCAGTCTTCTTAATCAGATGTAGCAGGTGTATTAGTGGTTTAATAGCAACACCATTAAAACACAAAAGCAGTTGTTATGATATCAAACAATATTAAAGAGAGCAGATACATATGTACTTAAGGAAATTCACTAAGCACTAACTAAATTTGATGTTGTTGGAGGTATAATCTAGGTGAAAAACCTCTTCCCACGTTTTAGTAAGTAATTCTAAGTATTTTTAGCCAGCTGTTGTTTCATGAATGAATAAAGATTAAATGACTCAATCTTTAACTGAAAATTCTAGATGCATGAATAAAAGAGCAAAAAGAAATAGAAGAGTATACCATCCAACAACATATACTCACACCACTTGCATTATTTTTGGTGACAATCAAAATGCCCTTATTCAAGAGAAGAAGTAAATAAATGGTCATGCGATGACAACATTACCATCAGAGAGCCAGTAGTTAGTTACTTGAGCATCCCAAGTTAGGGATTATGTCATTTCAGAGGTGTGAGCTACCACACAAAAACACATAGTGCAATTTTTAGCGAAGAAAATTTAGGTTTGCAGTTGAAGATGCAACCATCTCTCCTGAACTCTAATTTAAAAAGGTGTAATGTTGACATCAAAACATTTACCAAACATTTGAGGAAATTTTACCTTACTAAAATACCAAGTGTCTAATAAATCAATTCTGCCAAAATATATAAACATGTAGAAGCATAAGTGCATTGAATAAGAACAATGAAAGAAAATCTCTTAAAATTTATGTGCCATTCAAAGTATGCACAACACAAAAAGTGGCAATAAGGCTATGATTACAGCTCAGGGTCCCACCTGACATCACCAAATTCCATATATAATGTATTTTATGCCATGTGGTTCCAGTGAATGTCTGTGTAAGGTGGAAGATACACTCACATGTTATAGTTCTGAACATCTACACAAGTGGCATGCACGCTATTGAGAAGTTATCAGTTGTTGTTTTATTCCTTGCTTTATTCATTGCTGAATCCCTAGTTGTCTGGGGTCTGGGTAAAGCCAAGGATTAGGAAGCATCATGTTTTTTTCCTTCTTTACTATAAGGATCTGGAAATAGGTCACACGCCATGCACTTACATACATGAGCCTTCAAGTAACAAGCATTCTCTCCCTCAGTTTATACAGAGACCTATGGTAGAGGCATAGGAAGTCCCTATGGTTAAGTAGAACTTGCTTTTACTTTCTAGGATGAAATTTATTCTACAGCCTTTTTCTTGTAGCTTCTCAGTTCAGCCTATTCTATGCTGTTACTTCAAGTTATTAAAATGTGTTTTGTTTAGTGTTTCCTCCCCAGTGTTTTGAATCAAGACTCTATCTCCTGAGATTTTAAATACTCAAGACAAATGCAAACAAAATATGCCAACACACTGGTTTGTTTTGAAAATGAAGCACTGAAGCACATTCCTTTTTCCTATAATACTGATTTCTTTTGAAAATTCACACTCTTGCTTGCCCAACTATAATGAGAACAATCCTGGTTAAGAAAATAGGAATTTTACTTCTGCACCTCATCTTTAACTGCAGACCTTTAGAACTGCATACTCTGTTGAAGGTAAATTGGAAAAGAAAAGAAGCAGGGCTTTTCATTTCTAGCTTGTCTTTTCACACAGAGAACACCAGGATGTCAGCATTTGAAGTAGGTGATGTGAATCCTAGTGACCACTGTCCACCACAGTGAAGTGCTCTTTGTTTCCAGCTCTGTTGGGAGTATGTGGTTACTCAAGTGGAATTTGGCAATTCTTAAATGTCTAAGTGTAACAAAAGAGCCATCACATAGCCAATGGATAGATGATTGTTTTACCAGTGTTGGAACTTTATCTAGACTTATCCTGAATACTATTGTTAAAAATCAGTGGTCCTCCCGATGTTTATTCTCTTTAAAAAATTCCTGCTTATAGATGATTTTGAATATCTGTACACTGCAAATTTTCATTTATCTTTTTGTTTTTGTCAGTTGTGGGCTTGAACTCTGGGCCTGGGCGCTGTCCCTCAGCTCTTCAGCTCAAGGCTAGCACTCTACCACTTGAGCCACAGCGCCACTTCCAGTTTTCTGAGTGGTTTATTGAAGATAAGAGTCTCACAGACTTTCCTGCCCCAGCTGGCTTAGAACTGTGATCCTCAGATCTTAGCTAGGATTACAGGCATGAGCCACCAGTGCCTGGCTCATTTACCTTTTATAAAGTATAATTTTCAAGCACATGTCAATCCTACTGCACAAAGAACTTCTATGAAAATTCTTTGGAATCAGCAAAAGTCAAGAAGAGCTAGGCACCAGTGGCTCCTACCTGTACTTCTACATATTTGGGAGGTTAAGATTGGGAATGTTGTGGTTCAAAGCCAGTCCAGTTAGAAAAGTTCCCCCTGAAACTCCTATGCAACCCCTATCTGGCTGTGGATATGTATCTGTCATCCTAGCTATTATGTGAAGCCTAAATAGAGATTATGGTCCAGATATTATACCCAGACAGAAAATAAAACATTATCTTAAAAATAACCAGTGCATAACAGGGCTGGATGTTTGACTCAGCAGTTCTTCCCTAACAAGAATGAGGCAGTGAGTTTTAATCCTAGAAATAAAAAGTCATAGTGGCTGATTTTCGAGATCAAACAATTCACATTCTTTCATTATGGTAGCTTGGGTATGGGGTATTTTAGAATTTTAGGATAAATGACTGCAGGGTTACAGACAGTGTCCCTACTTTTCTTCTTGCGACTTGGTTCCCAACAAGAAAGTATTGCAAAGTAATATTCTTATTTTGGGCCAGTTGAAAGCTGAATTTGGCACCAGTAGCTGTCATACTGCAGTCATGAACTATTATGGCTAAAAAGGCTGTGGGAGAATTGGAGAGCTAACTGCAGCTGAAGTAAGATAGCCACAATAGCTTCACTGTTGTGATAAAGAGACTTTATCAGAGTATTAAAAATAGGGAAAGGGTGGTTTTAGCTCTAACTGACCACTTGAACACAGTTCTGATTTTGGGAAAGAAAGAAAGAAAAGATAGAAAGGAAGGAAGGAAGGAAGGAAGGAAGGAAGGAAGGAAGGAAGGAAGGAAGGAAGGAAGAAAGGAAGGAAGGAAGGAAGGAAGGAAGGAAGGAATGGAAAGAAAAAGCAAATGAATGAGAAAGAAAACAAATGAAAGAAAGAGGGAAGGAGGGACAAAGAAGAAGGAAAGTAGAAAGAAAAGAGAAGCAATAACTGTGAGGGACTTTTAAAGGAGATGGTCTCAATCAGTTATAGTATTCTTTAATTGAAACCCAGATCCAATTATTGCTCATCTAATGTTCTGTGTATAACTTAACCTTGCCACATACTTTCTCCTTCCAAAGCATTACCAATACCCCCAAACTCCATTAGCTATTGTTGGAATCAGACTGAGCTATCCTTTACTAGAATATCGTTCGTAGTAACCATATAGACCCTTTCTTATTTAATTTCTGTTAATAAAAATCTCTAATCTTTAAAGAAACATGAAACAAACAATTCATGTTAAATTGTATGAACACTGAAAACTACTAGCATTAAAATAGGAATTGTCATCATGCACTATAGTCAATAAAAGAAGTAACAGGAAAGCAAAATGCTCACAAGATCTGAGGTCCATCTGTTTTCATACCCTGTGTCAGTTTATACCTTATATTCTATTGGAAAATCAAATCAAGAATCCTTTCAGTATTTTTAAGTAGTAATGTTAATATAACTCATTTATGCCTAAAATTACTATATTTTAATTAAAAAAATCAAAACAGTTATAAACTAAATGATTTTAGGAATTAGAATGTGATTTTCAACACTGTCATTTGGACAATGATCTAATTATTCAAGTGTTCAAATACAGTTATAGTAAAGAACAATACTAAGACATTTAAGGAGATGCAATACAATAGATCATAACTTATTGGTAGAGACAGACACTTAACGGATATTTTCAATATATACATTCATTTTCAAATATTACCCAAATGTAAACATAACTTAAAATAATCATTCTTCCATTTGCTCTTCTGATATGAATACAACAAACAGTGAAACTTCCAGTGTAATTCAGGTTAGTTTTTTTAATCCAAAGCAAAACAAAACTGGCAAAAATTTACATAGCAAGCACTAATATTACCAGATTTTTACCAAATTTGTCTTCTAGCATTAGGAAAAGTTTGTTGAATTTTGTAATTCATTAACAGTAGCTCCTGATTTCTTACAATAGTAATAAATAGCAAAGCACCAACATCTCAAGATACAGGTACCCAGGATGGCAGTTTTAGGATCATACCCAAATAAAACAGAAAAATATAATAGAGATCTGAATGTTGCAAAGTACAATAGTAGCCTGCCTGAACATTTCTGAAAATGGAATGAATGATTCTAACCTAGTGACAAAAGGATTGGAGCTTAGCAGACAACTCTGTGATCCAAAATGGGAAACAGGCCTTGTGGGGAAAGACTAGGATTGTAAATTTCAATTTCCAACAGTTTCAGAACTTGGATATTACACTATAAGAACAATAAAATCACAATGTTAAAAATACAAGGTAGGGCTATATGGGCAGGAGACCCCTTTCATTTCTGTTATCTGAAATACTCAAGAGCGGTCCCCAAGCTCTGCGAACAGAACACTTGCAGTGGAGATATGGGCAATATTGGGGACAGAGCCAAGACCCTATAAAATATAAGGAAGTTAAATACTTGTCCAAGAATTCATCTGGCCTCTAGTCTTACTTTGACACTTGTCCATCCATTAGAAAGTAGATGACCTCATCTTTAGAGCTAATGCAGAAAAAGAAAGATACATGAGCATAAAAAGCAAAATGAAAGATAAAGGGAAAAAAAACCCTCATCATTAGAAATTTCTCAAGATGGGTTAATGTTCTCCTCTTCCTGCCCCAGTCTCCTGCATTCAATTTAGATTGATGAAATACTGAAATCCTTAATACCAGATTTACAATAAGCTTTTGTTCTTCCATTGGTAGTGAATCTGATGTACTGCCTTAAACAAACAAACTTTGACTCTAAAACAAAAACCTCTAGTATAAGGAAAGAATGTCTCAGAAAAACCATTCAAAATACCTCTAAAATGTGAGTGACAGCTCTCCATTACAGGAACATTCTGTGTGTTCAGATGAATGTTACTTAAATCTGTAATCTCCTTAACTGGTGTTTCTATTTTTCCTTAAAATTACATTTGTTAAAATCCTAACTGAACTTACTTGGGGAACCGAGAGGAGAAAATGTGTGACAAGTTCCTTATTGTATCACAGGCAAGCTGAGGCCCAGCCAGAATGTTCCCCAGGAGAAGAAACCTGAAAATGCTGGCTTCCTTAAAAATACATTTTTCTGTTCAGGTTGTGGATTTGAGAGAAGTAAGGAACCATGTTGTGTTTGTCAGTGTTGCAAAGTAAACAATAGATCTTAGCGTCCCCAGAGCTGTCTTAAGATATGACGTTTTCTTTTTCATTCAGGAGTAGCTGGAGGAGAAATGGTACTCTCAGAACCTCAAAGCATACCCACATCCACATTCTTAGGCATTTGCTCTCTTTTGTAATTCATAGATAACTATGACTTTTTCCCCCTTTTTCTGATGGATAGTAGAACAATGTACTTTTTAAAAAATCTCAGTAGGTAATCATTGGGCTGAGCCCTCAAGTTTCCACAGTGGGCTTGTCTTTCTGTCCACACACAATGGTGGGGAACCTTTCCCACACACTAGATGAGCCTCAGAAGCCCTGGGAGTGGATATGGCTCCTATGGCTCCTGGCAAGTGCACTCTTCACTCAGATAGATGCAACTGACCCATTTCAAGAGTCCCACACTGAAAATTCACTAACAAACAAGGGTGTGTTGTGCTGGTGCAGTCATGCTGGTCCTCCAAGTGGCACAACACACCCAACACACCAGATGTTCTTAAGTAGAAGAAAGAATCACAGCTACTTTGCCTCTCTCATAAATGAGATCTTTCATTTGTCAATAAATCAAAAGCAATTTGGGATTATTTTAGGAGATCAAAATTAAGAGTGCATTCTATTATTGCAGAAAATGAAGTCATTCAACACACAGTTCCTCAATCTGCCTACAGCAGTATTACCCTTGTGGTCAATTTCTTCTTCATGCTCTGGAGGAGAATGGGGCAGGAAAGGGTAGGACTTCTCTTGAGCATCAGCACCCAGAAGAATGGGCGAGACTCACTGCTCACCAGCGCCCTCTGTGGCAGTGGATGTCATCTTTTCAGCCTTTTTGGACTTCCTGTGCATTTGCTCCTGTTCTTTCCTCCTCAACTTTTCTCTTTGTTTTTCCATTTTCTCTTGGGCCTTCCGTGCCTTCTCCAGAGACAACTTCATTTCCTTCAGCTTTTTTTTGACCACTGCTCGGTCCTGGGATGATGTCATTCCAAGAGCCTATGAAGGAAGCATGCACACTGAACTTGTAAATCCCATGACCTTTCTGCTCATGAGGTAACTATCACAGTATGTTCAAACTCATAAATGAACTTAAATATAGATGAAAGAGGGAAGAACTAAGGAAAGTAGATTACATTTGCTGAAAAAAAATTATGTGTAGGGGAGAGGGAAGTCTGTGCTTTGTTCTTTGAAGTCCCTTCTAAGTATACCTTAGAACCTAAGAAAATGCTTTCCAAATTGGTTTTTAATGAGTAAATGAATTGGAAAAGGGCATGATTCTACTCCAACCTTTGGGCCATAGACATTTAGAGGCAAAATAATTACAAACACATCAATATTTTCAAAGGGTAGGAGTGAGCACCTGCTGCTACAGAGGGCTCCAAAGAAAGGCAGGAAGAACTGAAATGGCTTCCCTTCTGCCAGTGTATTCATTTACAAAGAAAACCAAAAATGTCTTTGGGGCCAAAATGACTGTGTCAGTATGACTGGCCATTCTCTTTCTGTTGGCAGACCAATAAAGAAAGCCCAATTATAATGAGGTTAGTCAATGAGCTGGGAATTCAGAATATGGGGAGTTGGTTACATACTTTAAATGTTTCATGACCTTCAGAATCAACAGCAGGATGCATCCATCTCCCCAACAGGGACAGCCTTGTCGATGAGGCCTTCATATTCACAGGCTATTGATTGATCTTTAACCTTTTCAAGACTGTCAAGAGGTACTCATCTACCTGTCAGCCTCACAGGGGTTTGGGACAGTGGGGAGGGGCGGTGGAGCTGACTATATGCTCCTTTTGCCTTTTTCCACAGGATAGGTGCCATGCCAGTCTCTTAAGAGATGGGCTGGATGTGTGGGAATGGGAGTGTGATGGAGGGTAAGGAAGATATGGCCTTGAATATATTTGGGAAAGAAAGTTCTGGAAAGAACATCAGTCCATTTTGGAATGGTATGTAGGGAAGAAGAGACATGAAGAAGAAATGAGTAAGGAAGGGAGGAGTCAGGGCCTGCATCTTAACAAATGTGATGAAAGGTCCACATGAGCCATCAATACAACTCATACTACATGTGAAATAAATAGAGTTAATATATGGGCCATGTGTTGCCAGGTGAAGCAATGGAGTGGGATCCTAGCTCTCTCCTAATCAGCAGATTACCATTTAATTCAGAACCCTTGAGGGACTTCCTGAAACTTAATTTCCTATTCAGAAAGAATTCATCATCCTTTCTGCTGTTGATGAGAATTATAGGTCAGGTATGCAGAGTGCAAGTACCTAATGAAAACAGTTTAGGTGCCGAGTAATGCAAATTATACTTAGTAACCTAACACAGATATATAATTCTTTACCTTAAGTTTATTTCCATCCAACTGCAGGAGCTGCTCTCCAGTGATGTTTTGGGCACTGAATTCAGATACGTACTGCTCCAGATTTAGGCTCATTAACCAGTGAGAAACCTGCTGCACACTCCATTCATGAACGGCCCGATTCGGACACTGACTGTGTTTGGGAGACTGTCCATCATCAAGGATCTGAGATAGGAATGTTACGCATTGTTAAAGGACTAAAATGCCATGGCTCATTATTATGCTAGCAAAAGGTAGTTGATAACCTACTAGAGCCATACTTAATATGATAATGGTTCAAGTTGTGTTAAAAAGAAACAGAGTACCTACATTGTTTGAAATGGAAATTTAAAAATCCCCTAAATAAAGCATAATTGTTAATTTAGGAAGTTTACAGTTGCAAAAAAATACACTCTAATGTTTCAAGCTTTTACATTAGAACACTCTAGATATATTAGCAGGTATAAAAAGGGAAAATTCATAGATCTCTGCATGCAAGGCATCACTCTGCATTTATCCTCTGCCAGGACATTAGAGTTTTATTAAAATACAGTCGATTTTTGGAGGCCTTTTTCACTTGGAAGAGGAGAGCATGAAGCCCATAAGCCATCTTCAGGAAAATTTCACAACCATTATTTCACTTGAATAGTAAGCAAACCTGTGAGAAAGGTGGAGCAAGAATATCCGTAATTTTTTTTAGTACATAAATAAAACTGAGGCCCAGAAAGTCTACATGATCTGTCCAAGACAACACAGTGAACAGGTGGCAGGGCTTAACTGTAAGTGGTTTATTTCAAATTTCAGGCTCTGACCACTGTAGAATATTCCTTTTAATAGTACAAAGGGACAGGATAGCTCCTAGACCCACTGAATTCTGAGGGCATGAAGCAATGACAGGCCTTGGAAGAGACAGGAGTCACCTTGGTGACACCTGTGAGGAACACAGAAGAAGGGATGGGGTATGCTGAGATGCAGGCAGAGGGGATGATACAGAATGGATCATGTCAATGTAATGGTGATGGCAGGTAAATCGAGGAGCAACTTTTTGCTATGATGCAAATATGGCGGAGTGGAGCTAATTAACATAGGATGTCCTCCCACAATAGAGAAAAGAATTCTTGTATTGTTTTATTTTTTAAAACCATTCCTAAGGAAAGAAAAGCTAGCTCAGACATCCAAGTACCACACACAGCCCGATGGCTCACCTCATCATCTATCATATCCAGGCTCTGAGTGACAGCAATAAGGGAATCAAGAAGAAAAGTGTTACAGAAACAGCACACACAGTATAGATAGTTCACACTTGTAATATTAAACTCATACTCAACTTGAAGAATAAGGGCAGAAAGTTTATGAGGCAGAAAAAATCTTTACAAAAGAAAGGTTATTAAGAAAAAAATATTAACAAATATTTAAATAAGAGAACAAACTTTCTTAATTACATGGTTTCCTGCCTTCCACTTTGGGATCTAAGTCAATAATGTTATTAATGTAGTTTCCTGTCTCTCTATAGGCAATTTATCTCCAGTTAATGCTTAGCAATGCTAATCTTCCTTTGTTTTGTTTTTTGCTTCTGGGGCTTGAACTCACAGCCTCATGTTCTTGCTTAGCATTTTTGCTCAAGGTTGAACTATACCATCACTTCTGGCTTACTATGCTAGTTAATTGGAGATGAGGGTCGTGAGGATATTTCTGCCTAAACTGGCTTCTTACTGTGATCCTCAGATCTCAGCCTCCTGAGTAGCCAGGATTATAGGTATGAGCTCAGCTAGCAATGCTAATCTTGACCCTCGCTTCTGCATAAGTGGCTTGGAGACTATTTTCCTTCTTTATCAGAGCTATAATTATGGCCTAACATATTCAGAAGGAATTTTAGACTCTTGGGGTGTAGAGGATTGTGAGGAGGCAAAGTAGAAAGGAAATGCATAATTTGTCAACTCCCATGTGGTCTGAATTGTTTGCCATTTTTGCTTTCCAGTGCCTAGCCTTCCCACCACATACTTCCACCCATAAAAAATTTAAGATGCTCAGAGGTTTTGCCTTCACGGTGAGCAAGAAGACATTATATGCAAAACCATAATTGAAGATACTTTTATACAAAATCTACCCTGTGTTAGTTTCCTGTGACAGGCCATAAGTAAACTCTGTGATATGAGAAAGCAATTCTGATGTGGTTGCATGGCAGTACCTCATCTGATGACAGTGCTAAGGACTGAGAGAGCCCTGGTGTTTTGGGTTCTACCCCTAAGCCGCTCAGGTCTGCCGAACTGGTACTACTGGGACTGAAGTCATCATTGAAGGTAAAATTCTGTAAAAAATAAATAAATACATGTTCAGTGTTAAATGAGCACAGTGAGTGAACCAAAGGTAGGTATGTTTACAAGTTCTCAAATGTCCCTCTTTTAGCAGACCTAGAAGAATTTCATCTTTGTTTTGGATGACATTCAACCAGACATTGGTTGAGGATGCTTCATTTTTTTTGTGGTTGATGGGGGAATTCTGGACACTTTCTCCATCTGATAAGCAGTAGATATTTTAGAGAAATGATTCTTCAATCTTACTCCAAGGGTATAGAATTCATTATCCTCTGCAGCTGCTCAGAGAAGTGATATTAATAAGCCTATCTGCCTTGACCCAAATCATGATGAGCAGCAGTGTTAAGTAAGAACATGAGATGATGTGGAGAGGCTGAATTATTAGGAACAGGTGGCAATTCATAACAGGGAAGTAGCTGAAGCACCCTTGGGAGGGATGGTGTGTTTGTGTGTGTGTGGCAATGATATACTGTAAGAAGTGACAGATGGTCTCTTAGAGGTACCCTTCATGACAATGAGTTCTGGGGCAGGGCAGATCTGGTGATGCACTTCTAGTTACATATTGGAACTCAACTCTCTTATAGCACCAACAGACAACCAAAAAGGCTGTTGCACAGAAGAGATACAAATCCCACCAATCACCTGAGGATGGGGAGATGTACAAGGTGGAGCGTGTTAAGAAACAAAAACATAAACAAAAAACCTTCCCTAGAACTGCTCTGACACATTCAGTGGATATTAAAATTATTTAACCCTGATATATTTATGAAAATTGTTTTAATCCAGTTTGGATTCTCTTTAGGACAGGATAACAGCAAAAGTATTCCAGCAACATTCAGATGTCTTAGATCGGATATTAAAAGGCAAAAAAAGGTTTATTGCTGTGAAAATTTCTTTTGCTACAATTGTAGAATGTCTGGATTCCCAGGAACTCTAAGAGCTTGGCCAACACCATCTTGTTTCAGATTCTACTTCCTCAGGAGGTGGACTGTTAATTTCCCATTAGGATCCTTTCTAGAGCAGTCGAGCACTTACGCAGCAGGTCACTGCACACAGAATATCATGAATAGCACCATGTAGTATTATCAGTGGAAACATTACCCCAGCCCCCACTCCCCAGTTAAACCCTTTGAACAGCTGACCTCAAGAAAATAATTATATTTAAGTAAGATTAATCCTGCTCTGTGTGAGAAAGAAAAGTGAACACAGAAAAAAGAGTTAACAATGTAAGAAAGTTAGCTATCATTTGAATATCAATAAAATGTTAGAAAAAAGTTTGCAGTGTCATGCTGGAAATAACCATCATGCATTTCCAAACAAATTACATCCATGCATTCAGTTCCTAATTCTTCCTGGTGAAGTTTGAACAAACGTCATGACAAAATTACAACAGCTATTTAGCACGGACATTTGATATGAAAAGAAGGAATAAATTAAGGGGCTATGTATGTTTTAATGAGGTTCACTTAGGTGATCAAACACAAATTCAGTCCCAAATTTATGTTTTCTGGCAAATCTTGAAGAGCAAAGTGAAGTAGTTTCATAAGGCAATTGAAAGCAGAATACTTAGTAAACAGATCTATCATACTATTTCATGATTCAAATGCTTCTTTCCCAGCATGGCATAGCTGTCAAACAGATTAAACAGAAGTAGGTGAAAAGACAGGCAAATCAGAGACATATACAATCTAGAATGAACAGTATTAAAGCAGGTGATGGTTATGTGAGGTTTTCCTTTCCCCCACAGAAGAAACACCATGCATTGCTTATTGCAAGGTTAGCACTTTGGTTCCTTGAATCCAGAGGACACACATAAGTGGAGAATGTCTTCCAAAAGACTGAAGAGGAAGAGGGATTTTTCTTGTTTGCTTTTTTTTCTACCTTGGACCCAGTTTTATCTGAAATTAGAGTCTCAGGAGAAGGCTGAAGGGGATTGGTAGGTGAAGGCAGGTTCCCGAAGGAATAGGATCCTTTCCGACTTTCATTAAACCACAAGAAAGGCATGCAAGGGGAGCGAGTGGAGGGCTGAGACGCAGAGGGTCGCTGGGCTTTCCGGCTTTCCAGTCTGCTTCGGAAGATCCTGTTGTGTGAAAAATAATGGGCATATTAGAGAAAGAAAAGGTACAAGGTTTATTGAACTAACTTCTGAAAGAACTCAATTTAGTTTGAAGCAACAGAAATTCTCCTTCTTCATAGAGTTAAAACTTTGACTTTGGGCCACAGCACTAATCTTAATAGTTTTCCTTTTTTTTTTTTTTGGCAGCTAAATGTATCTGAAAAAAAATTCAATACTCTCATACGGCTATTGCCATGGTGAAAGTTTATTAAGTGCACCTAATAACTGCATATGGATATGAATAAAACAGCTGGCACAGGCTTTTAGGGACTACTCTTAGGCACCATCTCAACCTTCCTGCCCTCTAGTGCCATATTAGCTGCCACTGCTCTTGAGTCACATTTTCTCATAAAGAGCATCCTGCCTACCTTTTTCTGGACTCAGTTTCTACCTCTATGACTTTAGAAATCAACACATTCAAATAGTTTGGAAATTTCAGGGCTCATAATACTTGAAGAAGAACATAGTTTATTGGTGTGCCATCTGTATTTTCATAGGAGCATCAGACCCAAAGTTTAAGTTTTAAATTGATAAAATAGCATAACTCCTGGTGTGGTTTCAAATATTATTGTGAGACCTAAATGGAAAAAATACATATAAAAGAATCGTGTAATTATATCTACATCATGTAATTATATTTATATTATATTCATATTATTATATTTGTATTATGTAACATATAACTTAAAGGGAGTATAAGAAGAGCTGAAGAAAATAGGGAAGTCTGTACAAATTTGGTAAAACATTGAGGTTATTAGGTTGGGCCAATAAAATTGTTGGCCACCTGCAATATTCCAGATGTAGAATTTTATAGTGCATTTCTCGGCAGTCTTTAAAGATGATAAACAAAGACCAACCAGAGATATGTCAATCTTTAATTTCCTCCTAAAGTCTAAACTGAATGAATAAATGATACATATACATATATGCACACAATTTGTAGTATACACACATTATATAACACACATTAAATAAGACATATAATATATATGTATGTATTATTCATAATATATGATATAATATATATTTTCCCCTAAGGTCTACTCATTTCCTATCACTAGGAAAAGCAGCACAGCAACTGAACACACATGGTATGCTAGCAGAGGCAACTAGGTCCCTGTAAGAAGCTATTTATTCCTCATAGTGGACTAGTGCAGTATTTCCCAAACAATCCTGTTAAGAACCATCTGGTCCAGCTGCTCAGATTCAGATCCTGAGTACTCAGGCTTAATGAATCAAAATTAAGGGGAGGAGAAGGGAGGAGTTTACTTGTAACCTGAATTTTAACTCACATCTGTGCTGACTCTTAAAAGATTTTAGTAACTTTATTAATATTCTAAAGGCTAATTGAATTTTTTTCTGGAGCACAGTCCATTATTATTTACTTACAGAAAGTTGTTGCCCCGATCCTCAGGCTCCAATTTCCCCTTTCTAGGATGTTAGCATGAGAACCAGATATCAACCTAACCTTGGTCTATACTCTGAGGTGAAGAACTCTATAAATATAAATCTTGATGCTTATAGAAGAAAAGGACAGCTGTCTTCCTAGTGCCTCAGAGAAAGGGAGAGAAATCTATCCCTTGAACTTACATAAATTCAACTGGAAAGGACCTTGAGTTCTTGTCTTTGTGAATATAAATATATACCTCCAGAAGGATGCTAAGACTTGAACTCTGGCTTTATAGCCCTGGGATCCTCTCCAGGAGCTTAATCATAAGGTTGGCTCCTTCATCTCCTTAAAATGTAACTACAGACCTAGGGGAGTAAATCTCTTTGGAGCTCTCAATATCTACCCAAGTCATAATTTAACTTCTAAGGCTTGTCTTTTCTCTTAAGTCCCACTTTCCATTAAAACTCACAATCTTAAATTCTATTATTATTAATTTTTATTTTTATAATTATAATATAAAATTATTATATTTTATATAAAATCATAATCTTATAATTCTTATGATTTATAATTATTATTCCCATCTTTAAATAGTTGTACAGAGGGATTTGTATTCAACATGTCAGTTGAATGCATCCTGATCAATATATTTGTATTTTTAATGTATAAAGTTAAACACATAAGAGTAGTGAGATGTTTTGATGCACCATAGGTAAAAATGTAACTTGAGACTTCTGGGAGCTGTTTGTTTTTTTTTTAAAAAAAAAAAGAATGGAAAAGTGTTTGCTTGTAAGGAATGTAAGATTGTTAGGTTGAAGGTATGTAAAATACTTAAAATAAAAAGTGAATCAAATTATGTGCAACTAAAACTGAGATGGTTATGGGATGGGTAAGTCTGTTTATGTAAGGTTGAATTGGCATTATTTAAAAGTCTTCACGGAAGCACCTGCTTGCTAGAGAAAAGGCTTTTTCCTACACACACACACACACACGCACACACACGCACACGCACGCACATGCACACACACACACACACACACACACACACACACACACACACACACACACACACACACACACACACACACACACACACACACACACACACACACACACACACACACACACTCAATGCCTAATTCTGCAGATGGGCAGGTTTCTACCTAGTTCAGATAACTAATAAGCAGAGACCTCATCTTGCTCAGAAGCATGGCAGAGCTGCCTTCAGGTATATGGCCAACGATGCAATCTCAACCTCACTGCCATTCCATGATTTATTGAAAGCCTCAGAAAGAAATTCCACCTATGAAGGATTGTTTGAGGTATAATCCATAGAGCACATTCATTCTTCAGGGTATTACAAAAGTCATCCTTGGATGAACAAGATTGCTAGGAAAATACAGATTGATGAAGAATAGTCTGTTTTATATCCTCTTCCAGAAAGCTTGCTTTAAATATAAATGATAATAATGGCCATTTATGTTTATTAAGGACTTCAAGTATACTTAAGTGTGGCCCCCTTCAATCTTCCCAACAATCTGAAGAGGGCACATGTGGACTCTGTGTGTATGTGTGTGTGTGTGTTCGTGTGTGTGTGTGTGTGTGTGTGTGTGTGTGTGTGTGTGTGTCTGTCTGTCTGTCTTTACATATGAAGAAACTGAAGTACAGAAAGGCTTAGTAACTTGCCTTAGATAATTGGCAGTGCTAGAATTTGAACTCAGGTCCTCAACCAATTTGACATTAAGCTTTTGTCTTTCACTCAAAAACTACTACCATTTTGATTATGAAGGTATTGCTGGAAACAAGATAGGTTAAGAACTAACCTTACTCTTGCTTTTTTATTTTTCTCTATTCTGTTCACTTTTAAAATAAATTATGCTGTTGTAAAGCATGTACTTTTGTATGCAGACAAATTATTTTTGTAACAAAGAGGATAGAAATAGAAATAAACAAATGAGTGAATGCTAATTTATAACCAACTGAAAAATGAGTTCAAAATCAAATGACTTCTAATAGAATTGAATCATGTTGATCAACAGTATTCAATAGAAATAATATGAATCACATACGTGAGCTAAAACTTCCCAGTAGTCGTATGAAAACCTACAGGTAAAATCTATTTTAATAATACATCAATCTAAAACATTATTTTAAATGTAATGAACATTCTAAAACTAACAAGGTATTTTATTGTTTTGGGGAGATAGGGTTGAGACAGGGTCTCAAAATAAAGCTCAGATGGCTGATTGCTGGTATTATAGGCATGACCCATCATGCCTCAGTTATTTCTTTTCCTTCTTATTAAATCTGTGAATTCAACATCTACAGTACATCTCATTGTGGACTTTCTGGCAATAATATTGGAGCATGTAGAGGTGAACAAGCAAGTTAAATACTGGTCATGTTGAACCCACTTATTTTATTTTTTTGTAGGAAACCAAGGTGACCTACCTATGGAAAAGTCAGGATGGCTACCTTGTGTTCCAGCTCAGTGTTCTTTTGACAGGTCACACTTTTGCTGGTGAGTGCAAGTTTCCTACCACAGAGGAGGCTCTGTCATTTTCCCAATGTACTGCCACCTATACTTACACAGAGCACACATTTGCTCACAGGACGTTCCATTCAGTGACTAAAACAGGTGCTATTCCACAGGGATCAAGGAATTTGCTTCACTGTCGTCAGTAGCCATCTACTCTAGACTTTAGCATAGGATATTATCTGACCCTTTGGTGGGCAGTTTAAACCTAATACTTCCCAAAATTTGCTGTCTGCTATGCTCTCTGTGGAAGTCCTAATTTTTACTGAGTATATATTTGCAGAGGTATAGACCCAAACAGTATATCTTTGCCGGGCTTATTTATTATGATTATATCCGCATCCATTTTCTTTATCTGACTCATGCTGGTTATGTATCTGAGTCATTATGTTGCCACAAGGAACAGGATAGAGTAAATTCTACTCTCTGGGGAGATAAAAACTGAAATCAATTTTTACCAAAGTCTCTCTTTAAGATTTAGCAGCTACAGGTTATAACTGACTAGGATTTCAATAGATATTAACAACCTAAGAAGAACTGAAGGTAAAGCCTGAGATACAATTATTAACTCAATTTGTGAATCCTTGTCTCCTTTTTCTGAGGAAGATGCATAGGGCTCATTTCTGCAACTGCAGTGTGACTTCAGCTTTGGTTGATTAGGCTGTGTTCCCCACCTGCAGACACCAACTCAATGGCATTAAGCTCCTACAGGGTGGTAATTCTGTTGTTCCAGGAATATGTTTCAGAAGGTTCTGAGCCCATTATCGACCATATAGGAGGACAAAAACTGTCATTAGGTTTGATTAGTGTTACCCAATTATTCTGAGAGCTCAACAATGATTATTTTTGAAACAGAGAAAGTTTTGTCTTGTTCAATTTCAATTATATGAACTCCTTACCATCTTGACACAATTGGACCATAATTATATATAATTATAAAATTATGATTATAATTGCCAACTATTTTGTAGCACTGGTACATATGAAATGATTGATAACTATGGAAATGGGAAATGTTTTACAAAGGTTTACCTGGTTAGGCAATGGAGCAAGCACAGGACTTCAGCTGTGGTGACAGCCACCCTTCACTCTTTGTGGCTCTGCTTATAGTACAGAAAGTATAAACCAACACTTTCCAGATGTGCTTGGCTTTTACATGGGATTCAGCCAACAGCCTGCTCCCTGCAAGTTACCATGTTCACACCTCTGTTAGGTGAAGCCTTAAAGGTGAGAGGCCCTGACTCCTGACTGTGTCTTTGATGGGGGGAGGGGAGACACACAACAGTGTCATTTCAGAGGTGTCTTAGTTTCTTGCCCACTCTGTATTTGTGCAGCTCCTGCTCTCTCCCTTAAATGGCTTCCTTATTTTCCTACTGTTTATGTTTGACAATTCTGAGTATTACAAGGCACAAAATAGGTGTTATAGTTTTTATGCTGAAACATTGCTCATGGCTTCAGATTTATTTTATTTTCCCTAAAATTCTTTCAGTATAATGCAGGCTTTCTCCATTGTGAAGGATAAAAATAAAAAAGGTACAAAGGTAACACCAACAAAAGTAAATAATGTGGAAATTCTACTCTCCAGTAACGCAACGGAAGGTATAATTTCTTGCCAAAATTTAAATTGTCAGGAAAGAAGCAGGAAAAAAAGCCCTACAAGGTAGATCACTGATGTTCAAATGATTTTACAATTTTTTAGGAATGGGTGTTTCTTCTTAGCTTATAATATTGAGAAAAATATTGAGATGAATGCCAAATGTAAAGAAATGTGTTACTAGATACTTATATAAATGGTACTGGTGTGGTGTGTTGGATAAACATCTGAAAAGGGACACAGCTCCATTTTGACATAGCTACATCAGTGAATCTCCAAGCTACATGGCCCAGAGTGAATCAATTACATTTTATGAAGATAAAGTTCTTCCTCAATAAAAGTATAGTACTATCTGTCACTGCAATCTTACAAAGATCATATGAAATGGCAAGTATAAAACTGTTCTGTAACTGTTAATAATAATGCTGCCAACCACTGTCATTATTATTAGTTTTGAATACCAAGTACCATTTAAAAATACTTTACATGAAAACTTACTTAGACCCTGCAATAATTTTATAAGGTAGATCTTAATATTACTCTCATTTTACATAAGATAAAAGAGTCCAGGAGGGTGAACTAGCTTGTTCAACATTTAAAAGTGGGAAAGCTACAAGGCAAACCAGGCAAATGGACTTCAGGGATTTATACTTTACTCTGTCTACATCCACAAAACATTAAGGTGATGTAATCTTAAAATAAAATTGGAAAATCTTGGCAACATGCTCGTCAAAGGTCCTTTCCCTTTGGGAAACTCTTTACTAAAAAGGAAGCATATTTGATAGTGCTAGCAACAGCAGCATATAGCCAAGCCAGAAAGACATGGTAGTCATTCTTAAATGGATATAGGCAGAACCTTCTTAGTTACCAGGAATTTAACTTCAAAATTATCTTCTTTATTTTAATGAAAAGAGGATGCAAAAGCATTGTGGGTAGTCAAGCAAAATGTCTGAGTATTTTTAAAATATCACCTAGACTTTAAATTTGTATTTAAAAATATTGAATTTGTTGAATCTGTTCACGTGACCTAATTCAGCAGCGATCTGATTCAGAGCAAATGCCTATGACTAAGTCCAGATATAGGCTATAAGTAATGCCATATATACAATTTTCTTTCATCTTATTCTAGGCATATTACTGTTGCACAGAAATACTGACCACTGATACTTGGTGAACATTGGAAAAGGAAGGCCAGACAGTTTGGGAATAACTTTATGTTCCCAGTCACCCACCTATACCTGCTACCTGCTGAAAACTACTGGCTTCTTTTTCTTTCCATTCCTTTCCCTTGTTGGAATTCCTTCATAAAGTTGCCCTATAATGACAGCAGATAGTCAGAAAGAAGAAGTTGAATTTTTCCTCTTCCTTACAGGGTTTGCTTTTTACACCATGAAGTACTTACCCCAGATCTACAAACTTCCGCTTAATTTTTCCTCCTTGTACCACCAACAAATTGGATGCCATTAGTGATTTGGGGCTTTTAGCATCATCTAGGATATAGACATATATGAAAAATGCAAATTACTATATTTTTAGAGCTATGAATTTAAATTTAAAAAGTGCACCTATGAATCTACGGTGTTTGCCTAAACTATGAGTACAAAAGGATATTAAATGCCTTGCTTGTCTAAAAGTCATAGGAAACATGTTGAGGAAGAGTCACTCAGGCTGGAAAGGTTCTGCAGAAAAGAGGCTCAATGCTCATCACAAAGAAGAGGAGCTGCCTGGCAAAATACATAAATAAATAAAAATAAATAAAAATTTGCTCTATTTCCTAAACATTCATTTAAGAGAGAAGGAAAAAAAATAAATTAAAAGGAGTTGCTTCACCTCCTGGCTTTCAAGTGCCTGTCTTTCCTTTCTTGCTTTTGGGTTTTCATGGCTTTCAAGGAAACCCAGCTCTGGATCTCTTAAGCCCAGCAGAGAGAGAACTTCCACTCAAAGTCAAGGAGATTGAGGGAGAAACTATGAGTCAAACTTTTCCTTTTGAGTTTCCCCTTGCTAGTGCTCTGACCAATTCTGGGAGAGGGGAGAGTAGGACATGGAAGAGACATCTTAAGGAAGAGCTCAGCTACAAAATATCAACGTATTTGTATCTTTGAAAGGAGATACGGGGAAAAGAGGGGTGGTTTGAACTCAGGGTCTTGTTCTTGCTCAGCTGATACTCTACCACTTGCGCTTTGCCTACAGCCCTGTTTTTGTTTTTTTTTGTTGTTGTTGTTGTTTTCTTTCAGGTTACTTTAGAGAGAAAATTGTACAGATTTTTCTGCCTTGGCTGGCTATAAACTGTGATCCTCCAGATCTAAGTTTCCTGAATAGCTAGCATTGCAGGCATGGGCTACCTTTCTTGATAGCTGGGCTCGAGGACAGCTTTGTTGGCCTGCTGTGATGTGGAGGGCACCCAAATCCTTCAGTCTTGAAATCCCTCAGGGTTTAGAGCTACCTGATTTTTGTTTCCCTAAGCTGTACTGGCATTTTAAATGACTGCAGATGCTAGCAGATAATAATACTTAAAACAATTCCAAAAAAGAATCAGGTTTTGGGAATGGGGTTTGATGTCACTGTGGCGACTAAGTCAGAAGAACTCCTATTACAAATGTATGCTATTTCAAAAATAAAAGAACAAGAAATTACCACAAAGAAATTTTTTTCTCTTAAAAAAAATTCTGGCAACATTGGCACAGACTGCTAAGAACAGACCTGCTAAGAGAGTACTTACTTAATCTCACAGGTTAATGCT
Organism: Dipodomys merriami; assembly: GCF_024711535.1. NCBI lineage: Eukaryota > Metazoa > Chordata > Mammalia > Rodentia > Heteromyidae > Dipodomys > Dipodomys merriami. The sequence goes on along the minus strand of NW_027206068.1, from coordinate 43,063,033 downwards.
GCTTATAGTATTTGTTTACTTCAACACACATCCATAGAGAATATGAAATTTTGCTGGGCTCCAGTTGTAACTACTGAGATCTGGAGGTTTAAAGTCTAGACTAGCCCTGGCAGAAAAGTTCACCAGACTCTGGGGCAGTGTAGCCAAGAGGAGATGGGCAGACAAAAGAAGGGGGAAGGGGAAAGGATATAGTAGAGAATTCATTGTAGATATCACAAAATTAAGAAAAATAAGGGGAGGGGTGAGTTCAAAGGGGGTTAAATGTTGAAGGGATGACACAGATCAAAATGCATTGTATACACAGACCTCCCTCCCCAAATCAATACATACCCTGAAAAATTAAGTGACGGAAGGGTTGGGTTAGGAATGTTGGTTGAGCATGTTGAAGGGGGTGACAATGATCAAGGTTTACTGTTATTAATAAACTGTTGTGTTAAATGGAAATTCTTTTGTACAGATACTTAAAGATAATTTTTAAAAATGAAAACAAAATAATGAGCAAAAAGCTGAGCTAGAGGTGTGGCTTGAGTGGCAGTTGCTAGCCCAGCAAGTAAAAGATCCCCAAAATAACAGAAAAGTAAGTTCACACACAAGTTCTTGCTGAGGAGTCTAGCTGCATAACCAACTGAAATTCTCCAAGGACTTAGTTATATGCTACCATTGTAGTTAAAGGTACTCAAAATAAATCCTTAAGTGTATGTAATGAAATAAAAGAATAGGAAATATGCATCAAAAATCCACTCCTTGCCTCAAATGTTTATTATGGACATTTGCATCATTATTCTTTGAGTGTCAGAATTAGATAGTCACAGATATGACACAGGCACACAAAAATAATCCATAGATATGGCATAGATGCGTCCTAGGGTGATCTTGTTAATGGACTTTTCCCCAAAAAAAACAGGATTTCAATTTTCTAAACAGGACCCAAAGAAAAGAAAAGTGCTGAATTCTTCCAAATCAATCCTAAAGCAATTCTTAATGGCCAGGACTGTGCAAAGTTAAAAAGAGACTACCTAATTATTTTCTGAATTAGAGGTAGCTGGGAGATGCTCTAATGAGTGTAAGACCAGCTGAGACAATGCACACACAAAAAAAACCCACCACTCTGTAACCTATTAGTGTTGTAGTTATTTGAACATCTCACGACTAAAAGCCTGATTCTACTCATCACAATGCCTGCCGCTAGGCAACCTCACATCATTATCTCACACATTTGTCAAAGTGTGTTCCAAGGAGCACATTTGGAAACATATGGAAATAAATGTTTCAATAAGGCTGAAGTAGTAAAATTAGGGAATAATGTACCACCCATTTTAAATCAATCAAATCTATCTTTCTAATCTGAGAGGGAAAACATTGTGTTTGTATGATTCCAGGGGAAAAAAAGGAAAGATCTCATGCTTGTTTATTTGTTTAGTTGTAGGTAGGGCTTCCATTAGGCTTTTTGAAATCGCTCCAACACTCATTCTGTGACTAATAAAAGTCTGAGCTCCCACACTGAGTACATCAGGTCTAAGCTCTGTAAACCTAGCCTCCATTTTCAAAGGTAACAAATGATCTCCTGATAGGTAAATTCTAGTGTTGGGCTTCACTCTCCTTAATCTTAATTTCAATGGGACACTGGGTGTCCTTTACTTCATGATATGGAAGCTCCTATGAATTTTCTCCTGAGTATAAAGTCTTCTCTGTTTAAGAAAAAGTTAACCATATTTTCCCCTAAGGTCTCCATACTTTCTATTAATGAGAAACCACATCTTCTGAGGCTTATAAACTCTATGATGTTGTTATTTTTCTTTTTATTTATGTATTTATTTTGGGATACTGGAGATTGAAGTCTAGGATTTGGGCTCACTAGACAGGCAAGTGGCTCTAGCACTTGAGCCACAAGTCCAGCCTTCAGTGACTAGTTTTGTTCACTTGCTTCCTCCTGTTGGTTTCTCAATTTACACATCAAGGGTTCTTTTATCATTCAGCACTGTCATTATCTTTGGCACATCTTCATAGGGAGTCACTAAGCACAAGTCTTCTCACTCAGCTTCCCCACACCTATATCTGTTCCTCTTTATTCTCTGCTGGAAACAAGCTATGGCTTCCTAGAAAGAGAGAGTGTTACCTAAAATATTTAAATTCCAGAATTACAGACTGGACCTACTTCTTTGCTTTTAGTTGAGATGACTATTTTGCACAAATGAACTGCTTTATCCAGCTAGTATAGCCCCATTTCTTTAAATGTATATGAAGTGTTCCTGTGTTGGCTCACAGTATCACTACACCTCACATGCAGCCTTCCTCCCTTTCTCCTTTCTTTTCCTTCCTTCCCTCCCTCCTTCCCTCCCTCCTTCCCTCCCTTCTTCCTTCCTTCCTTCCTTCCTTCCTTCCTTCCTTCCTTCCTTCCTTCCTTTCCCTCTCTCCATTGCTTTTTCTTTTTGAAGTTCTGTGATGGTCACTTTAGTTGTGCTTCCTTTATCAAATCTGCCTACCAATTTCAGCTCGATGCAATCTCTTTCCTCTGGGCAATAACATAGGTTTATCTGAGCTATACTTATAGAGGCCTAGCGCAACAATGAATAAGGCATGAATTCTGTGAAGCCCTTAGAAAGACAGTTTCCATTTATCATAATATGAATTCAGTGATTATTCTGAACACAGGCTCTGTACCAGGCAATGTGTTAATAACCACACAGAAACTCCAATTAATAAGGTGGGTTTTTTTTTCAGCCAAAAATCTGATAGCTCTTAATTTACTCTAGTGTTGACCAAAAGAGGTTCATTGCTATCTAAGTCTAGAGATAAAAACTTTAGTTTTTAGGGGCTGGGAAGGTGGCTCAGTGGTAGAGCGCTTGCCTTGCATGCCTGAGGCCGTGGGTTCGATTCCTCAGCACCACATAAGAAAAAAGCCAGAAGTGGCACTGTGGCTCAAGTGGTAGAGCGCTAGCCTTGAGCTGAAGAGCTGAGGGACAGCGCCTAGGCCCAGAGTTCAGGCCCCATGACCGGACCAAAAAAAAAAACAAAAAAACTTTAGTTTTTAGTATTTGGCTGATCAAACAACAGGCATATGGAGTGTACTCCATTGTCATAAAACCCTGTTTTATAAACCTATGGACAAATAGTTCCTTTATATTAATTGGCATGTAGTGAGAAGTTGAACGGGCAGTTAGTGAGAGGCTTATCACTGAGCTAGTAATTAGGACTTCTCCCATCACAGATTCTACTATGATCTCTCAAATATAAGATAAAACAATCTCTTGGAAATGTGGTATGTATACAACTTAGAACCTTTCCCCCATTACAACTGCTTGAAGATAATCTTTAAAAAATCCTTAGTATATGTATATGTATATATATATATATATATATGTACACACACACACACACACACACACACACACACACACACACACACACACACACACACACACACACACACACACACATGACAGCCAGTGACTAAGCACTTTTCAGAGTATATATACTTCCAGACCAGAAATGGAAGCTTTATTGTATAATGGGTCAGATAGGAAATACTTCAGCCTGGTGCTGGTGGCTCATGCCTGTAATCCTAGCTACTCAGAAGGATGAGATGGTGGTTCAAAGCCAGCCCAGGCAGAAAAGTCTGTGAGACTCTTATCTCAAATAAACCACTCAGAAAACCAAAAGTGGTGCTATGGCTCAAGTAGTAGAGTGCTTGCCTTGAGCTGAAGAGCTGAGGGACAGTGCCCAGGCCCAGAGTTCAAGCCCCATGACCAACAACAACAACATCATAAAAGGAAATATTTCAGATTGTTCAGATGTATGATTTCAGCTACAATCACTCAACTTGCCATTGTAGCATGCAAGCAAACCTGGGTAACAAATGGCCACACTGTAATACATGACATTAGAAAAATAAGTGACCACTGGGATTGGTAGATGACCTTCCCTTCTCAAGCAATGCATTTAGTTATCTAGAGAAACATACTTAGTAATTCATCCAGAGAATTATTGAGCATCAATTGTATACCATGCCCTTTGTGAGCAACCAAGAAGATAAAGACTAATATGATAGGGGAGAAAACTTTGGCTTATATGTGACAACTAGGTCTCATGTATATAACAACAAAGAGAAGAGTTAACGAAGAAAAGTGCTTGGAAATCAGACAGAAGAGAATAATTCACTCCAACCGGGAATGGAGTGGGTAAGCCTAAGGCCTCATTCAGGGGATGAGACTGGGTCTTGAAGAAAGATTGGTATTTTCCAGGAGTACAGGTTAGATGAGAGTATAAACCTGAGTTCCAGGAATGGAAGGGTTTTCACAGAACCTTATTCTCTGGATTTTTAGAACACTGGAGGTAAATCTCACTCTGTTAACCTATGTCTGAACAGCCTATGTAACACCATAAAAAGAGCACACTGCCATCTCAAATGACACCGAGGGGCTGTTGATTGGAATCTGGGAAGGAGAGCTTGGGGATCGTGAAAGAGTGGTAGTGTTGGTAGGCCTTCCGTGAAATGGCAATTTGTTATATTCTGTGTACACATCCAGTTAACTGGATTCTAATTTTATGCTCACTGAGCAACTTTCTGATTTATGAACCTACCAACCAAAAGAGAGAGAATGGAACAAGTGAAGAATGATGGTTATTATGTCAGGTGACCTCCCGAAGTAAATCAGAAAACTCATTTTATTCTGGTTCAGAAATTAGTGTTTTCAACTTTTGAGCCACCTGAAACCATCACTCAGAGCTTGAGTAAATGTGGGAACAGGGATACGATGTAGCTTATTGACAAAGTGCTTGCCTAGCAAGATCAGTATGTACAACACTCTAGGTTTGATCCCTGGTATGAAAAAAGAAAAGAGTTAAAAATGTGATTAAATATATTACTGAGATGTTGGGTTTAGAGAATTGGGAGTCAAACCCATAGCTCCTCAAGGTACCCAGAGTTTAATGTGATAGATCTCACTCTTCAACTTCAGAACCTGAGAATGGAAGGTCAAAGAACCATTGCCTTCCTAGTTGTTCTTGATCACGGCATAATGGAGAGCCAAGGTCTGCTACCAAATAATCAAGGAAGAAATATGAGAATAAGCCAGGTATTAGTAGCTCATGCCTGTAATCCTAGCTACTCAGGAGACTGAGTTCTTAGGACCACAGTTCAAAGTCAGCTCAGGCAGGGGAGTCCATGAGACTCTTTTCCCTGATAAACTACTCAGAAAAATCAGAAATGGCACTGTGGGTCAAGTGGTAGAGTGGTAGTCGAGAGCACAAAGACGCTCAGGGACAAACCCCAGATCCTGGTTCAAGCCCCAGGACTAACAGAAAAAACAAAAACAAAACAAATGAGAATAGAAGTAGGGTGAGGAGAGACAGGCCAGTGATGGCAGACAGACATACAGACAGACTTGGTATGCAAACTCTTGGAGGGAAAAGGTGGAATCTGACATTACTTAGCACATAGCTAGACATAGAATGTATGCTCAGCATCTACTGAATAAACACACGAGTAAATGCACTAATTCCAAATGAACTAAGAAATCAGAGGGACTCTTCAAGGCTGGAACCTTATCAAAACAATGGAAATACCATGATAAAACAATGAAACGTCTTTTAACAAGTAACATATACTTAAAAATGAATAATAAGAGTGTAAATAGGTCCTATCCATGGGTGTAGGTATTAGTGGGAAAGGGGAAGGAGAAAGTGGATGAAGGAGGATAAATACGGTCAAAATGCTTGATGTGCTTGGATAAAAATAGAACAATGCATACATTGTATACATATGTGGACATATCAAAATGAACCCCCCCTTGTACAAGTAATTGATAAATAAAAATGTAGGGGAAAATAGAGTCATATGTATTCTTCTGGATTTTCTTTTACACTGTCAATGTCTTTCTCCAGAGATTTACCCTTATTTTTTAGTGTAGTTTTTCCATTGTCCCTCTGCACAAACTGATTATATGTATATATTGCAATTCATATATCCATTTTTACTGGTTCTGATCTTATATAACAGGATTCCTATGAGTACTCCTACAAATAATTTTTAGTAGACCGGCTTATGATTTCTCTTAGGTATATACAAATATACACACTGCCATTTAAGTTTGTATATATTTCCACAGATGGATATGAACAAAATATTATGTATAAAACAAAGTGACAGAGTAAGGTAATTAAAGGGAGTTCATTTTTGTAAAAAGATGTGTATATAAGATCAAAACAAACATATACCAATGATTATTTTTTGTGTATTCATGTGTACATGTGTATGTGCATAAATTTAATTTCAGATAGGAATGACAATATAAACAAATATATCTGGTTACTTTAAAGGAACATATCAGCTGTGGAGGATGGGGAAACTGTAGTCTGACTTAGTACGGTTTTGTATAGTTAATTTAAACACAAATTTATTGTGTCTATAAATTAAAATATTTAATTAAAAGGCAAAGTTCTGTCAACACTCTTAAGAAACTCTAGTGTAATTCTAGGAATTTATTTTAAAATTTAATCAACTTTGCTACCATTACACTCTGTAATAGAAATCAGTATTGTAAAAATTTATTGTAACTAAAAATCAGTTAAAGGGTAATGGGTTTGCACCACTTTAACCTTCATATTTTTCCTATGTGATTACACTAATGTTTATATCAAAATTCTAGGTTGTGTTTTACCAAAATTTTTAGATGATCAACCAAAGAATTTCCTTCAATAGTAAACCGTGGAGAGATAAAGAGATAAAAATACTAAACTTACAGGACAAGATGATAACCTAAAAAAACATGGAATGGGATTCTTTTATCCTGAAGATAAAAAGAAACAATATTTGTCCTGAGAAGACAAAAGATTTATGATTGTATGTCTATATCACATAAATGGTGGTATTAAAACACACAACGCAAATAAGAATGACAATAAAAATGACCAATACCTTTTTCTTGTATTTTCTGGGTAGTAGCTTGATAGTGGCAAGGAGATTCTTCCATCTCTTGATCAGATTTTGTAGCAGAGGAGAGTGAAGTGTCTCCCCAGACAAAGGGGGAAGACCCCCTTTCGGGGTACAGTGGTCCTTCTTGCAACTCATCTATGCGGTCAGACGAGGAAACACGACTAGCCACTGGGGTGAGGGATGGGACCCCAGAATCTGATTCTGGAGAAGAAGTTCTCAGACCCTTGGGCAGAAGTGGTTTGGTAATATGCATGTGATTATAAAGACTCTTTGACGGCTGTTGATATAAGAGATTATAAAGGAGGTTATGCCACTGAGTACCGGTTTTGCCCACATACTTACTTTGAAATAAGACTGACCTTTGTTTTTAATGAATCCCAAGAAAAGGACTTTGTTTGTTGGTTTACTGAAGAGAATACATGGCTCATAGCTATCAGCCATATTAACATTGGAGCTAAAACCGATATCTAAGACACATAAAAACATTAACTTCTGCAGGCATTCTTTCCCATTAAGTCAAACCAAGAGCGGAATGCTGTCAATGGCATTATTAAATATGACTATGTGGATGCTGTTCTTGGCTAGTTGAGTAAATAGAGGACAGACTGTAATTACAAATATAGCAAGTTGCATAAAAACTCAAGAGACAAAGACAAGAACTATCCTAGCTGTTTCCAACTAGGGCACAAAGTCTGGTTGCAAAGTAACCACTATTTTCAACAGGCTGTAGGGACAACAGTACACCCACACAGGTCTGAAACAGCGCAGGATGCCCACCTTCCTTTCCAGGCTATCCTCTCCATCTGTTGAACTGACACTGTCATACAGCCGTGTCCGAGTGGGCCTCTGACGCCTGTTCTTCACAGAGAGCTGGGCTCGAGTTTTCAATGCCTTTGAATCCAGGCGCTCTGTTTCTGGTACTGCTTCATTCAAGTCTAAGGAAAGAATATCACAAAATCATCAGACAGAGAAACTTTGGGAGAGGATTGACAAAGAGACCACAGACACTGGGAGCAAAATCTCAAAGTTATCAGGAACACCAAGTGAGGGGCTACAGCCATTACAGTCTAACTGATATTCCACAGGTGACACAGGAATGAATAATAAGAGTAATATACAAATCCTAAATGAACAATCCAAAATTAAAAATGACCAAGGTCACAATGCAATTATCCTCCAATGCAATTATTAACAGCACTTTTTTTTCCTTTTTCTGTTTTGTGGACTGAACTACAGGCTTTGGCATTATAGGGAGTTCTCCCCAACTTGGGCCATCTTAGCCTTCTATTTTTGTTTTTCTTTAAAATAATCTCACTGCTTTGCCTAATTGGCCTCTAACACATGATCCTCCCACTCCTGTCTCCTGGGCAGGTATGAGTACAGGTATATGTCATGACACACAGAAAAAAACATAAATTTGATTTGTTTCTATGAATGCATTTTGGGATGTCCGATGATCATACAAGTGGAGAGTGAATCAAAATAGGGTGATCTTAAAAACCCTAAGGATGAAAACAGATTGTCAGAGTCAAGTGCAGATAGCTTGAGCAAATCTTAACAAGCCATACCACTTTGGTCTTAATATTTCCTTTTCTGACAAAACAGTTTCTGAATATCTAATCTGTTTCTTTCTGAAGCTTGTAGAAAGCTTATAGGAAAAAATTTAACCCTACCTAACTTAAAGTAGCCGAGGAAAGAAAACAAGGTCTATCTACACAAACTGCGAGGAAGTTAAACAACCACAAGTACTTAACATTAGTAGCATATGGATTGAGCAGAATAAAATCTTTCCTTAACTTCTATGTTTACATTTTAAGTTTGTCTATGCCTCTGTCTTGTCTCTTTTTTTTTCAGATACCTTCTTTTCCCACCAGAAACAAAATTAGTTTTCCATGAGAAAATGTTTAATGAAATCTTTAAATAAAAAGACTTCATGAAGGCCTGTTTGATGGTACATACCTATAATCCCTGCTACTTAGGAGACAGAAATCAGCACAGTTCAAGGCCAGCCAGGAAAATAATAATACTTTATCTCAACAAATAAGTCAGGGATTTTAGTAAGGTTGGTTGTACATGTATTGTAATCCCAGATTATAGATGTCTCTGTGGGAGATGTAGGTAAGGGATCTCAAAAAGCAAGAAAACTTGTCTGAAAAAAATAACTAAATAGCTAAAATTTTAAAAAGCCTAGGAACATGGCTCAAGTGGAGTACTTGTCTAGCAAGCTCAAGGCCCTGAGTTTAAGCCTTAGTGCAGGGAAGGGTAGGGGGAGAAACTCCAAGAGAAAGAAGAGGACAGGACACATACACACACACATACACACAGACACACACACATATACACACACACACACACACACACACACACACACACACACACACACAAAATGAATGAGGAAAGGCTACAAGGAGGGATTAATGCGGTTCTCATTAGTCTGGCTCTTACCAGACTTTGATTTTGCTGCCCAGAATCTAAATCAAGACCCTAGTGTTAACAGTTTACCCATGAATATGGCTATTGTAGGTGCTGGTTGGAGAAAAGTGTGCTTGCTGGTATTTAGTGGAACTGTAAGTACTTCTTATATCTATCCTTACCTTCATACCTTCAAATAAAATTGTTGGATGTGAAGGGGAAACAAAGGAGGAGGCAGCCATGCTTGATAAGAAATGTACTCATTACCTTGCCCATGTAATTCTAACCCCTCTGTACGGTATTTTCACAATAATAAAAAATAAAAAAGAAATAAAATTGTTAGCTCATGAACCCTGTTTTTTTTATCTTTTCATTAAAACGGTCACTTTCAAGGGGTTAACAAGTGCGTCTGGATTTAAGTTATTGAAAAACAAGCAAAAACCGGATTTGCAGAAAGTTGTGTAATAATAAGACCTGTAGAAAGTATGTCATCAAACCCAAACCACATATGCCTCAGACTATGCCTCTACTGTAGGAAACTGAGCACTTGACTTTTGATTCTAACAAATAAAATTAAATACATTTTTCCCCAGGAGATACATCCATTGCGTGACAGTATTTACAGAATGTTTTGATTTTCTTGCCTATACTCAAATGAAGAATGAATGCTTAGAAAAATATTCTTCTAGAACATATAAAGAACAACTAGGTATTTTCTAATTTGTACTCTATTATTTATATGCAGTGGAGGAAAAACAATCTTCACCACTTTAATTTCCTGCTTCCAATAAAATCTATATTTGCAGCTACACTTTAAGAGTTCATTCCTTGTGATAATTGGGAAAAAGTCAACCTTACAAGCTCTGTTTACATATATACTATGAACACCATATAGACAACAGTACTAATATAATTTGAAATATAGGATGCATACATGTTTTATATCTTTTCTGTCTTCTATGAGGACTGACTGCTCTATGACACAAAGCCCTAGCACATACACCACCTCATTTGTTTCTTATTAGAGCCCAATAAGACACCAAGCAAAGGAGAAACCCTAGGTCTCCTTGGTACAGGCCAAAATTTTCTTAACAGAGACCCAGAAACACAACACATCATAGAAAAGGTTGGACAAATGTGATTGCATGAAGTTGCAGAGCTTCTGTATGGCAAAGGATATAGCTTGGAAGATAAATAGAAAGCCCATGGATTGGGAGAAGGTCTTCACTAGCCATGCAACAGACAAGAGTCTCATATCTAAAATATACCTGGAACTCAAAAAACTAAATCCCCCAACAACAAATCCTCAAAGAAACAACTGCCCAATAAATAAGTGGGCTAAAGACTTAAAGAGAAACTTCTCTGAAGAGGAAATAAGAATGGCTAAGAGACACATGAAGAAATGCTCAACTTCTCTAGCCATAAAAGAAATGCAAATCAAAACAACACTGAGATACCACCTCAGTGGCTATACTCAAGAACTCTAATAATAACAGATGCTGGAAGGGATGTGGACAGAATGGAACCCTACTGCATTATTGGTGGGAGTGTAAACTTGTTCAACCACTTAGAAAGTAGTATGGAGGTTCCTCAAAAGACTCCACATAGAGCTCCCCTAAGACCCAGCAATCCCACGTTTGGGCATTTACCCAAATGATCACAAACAAGACCATACTAAAGCTACCAGCACGACTATGTTTATTGCAGCATTGTTTACCATAGCTAAGATATGGAACCAACCCAGATGCCCCTCAGTAGATGAATGGACCAAGAAAATGTGGTATATATACACAATGGAATTCTATGCCTCCATCAAAAAGAATGACATTGCCCCATTTGTTAGAAAATGGAAAGACTTGGAGAAAATTATATTAAGTGAAGTAAGCCAGGCCCAAAGAAACATAGGTCCCATGGTTTCCCTCATTTGCAATAACTAGTATATATCTGAGACAAGCAGAAAGGTCAGATGTTAAAGCAAAATGAACCCCAAGATAAGGACTCAAATGTTTTTTTTTCTTTCTTGCTATTGTTTCTAACGTATTTATAAGGTACCACGTGATTTTTTGTTGTTTTGTATGTCCCTCCCCATGGTATAACCCATTTTCACTGCATCTGATGTTGGTATAATTTGGGGAGTGGAAGGGAAAAAAAACAAATTGTTTAAATAGGGATACAGGTTGACCAATTGCATGTTACAAGATGCTATGTCAAAAAATGAACTTTACAACTTTTGCGGTGTAGGGTGTGGGTGTGGGGGGTGGAGAAGGGAAGGGATGGTATGGGGAAACAAAGGAGGTGGCAACAATGCTTGATAAGAAATGTAGTCACTATCTTGCCCATGTATTTGTAACCCCTCTGTATGGTATTTTCACCATAATAATAATTTTTTAAAAATGTAAAAAAAAGAAATGTACTCATTACCTTGCTCATGTGCTTATAACTCTTCTGTATAGTATTTTCACCATAAAAAACATTTAAAAAAAGACACCAAGCAAGCATATTTTTAATCTCTCCTAAAGCTCAGAAAATTCAAGTCACTTACCCTCATTTATATAGCTAGTTAGTTGATAAACTCTCATGATTATATTGACTCCTAGCGTACTAGCTATCCACTCCAATTTATCTAGTGTTGAAAAAAGCCACTGCTTTTAATACCATTTTAATATCATTAGAGATCAAGGTATTAGGTTATTAAATCACATTGCCAGTGTAGAAAATTCCAAGTTCAGTGAGTTACTCATGAATATAATCATTAATCTTCCATATATTTTTTTCTGAGAATACAGGAAAAAAGGGAAGACATTTCTACAACTACAGAACAAATTATTTCTCATCAGGTGATTTCATGCATCATTTATTTAAAAACAACTTTGGCTACTAAGTGACAAAAAGGCCCAAGGAGGAAGTGCCTCCACCTATGAAAACACAATTCCTTTGCAATCCAGTCATGGCCCTTGAAGAAAGAGTGTATCTTCCCTCATTCAGGACTGCAGTAGCTTCTCCATCATTGCTACTTACAAATAAAGTGGAGGAAAAGGACAGTGACTTGTGAGCAGGGCTTCAGAATGCAAAGAATATATTCTGAAACTCATGATTCCATTACTACTAAGGAGCTCCTACTGCTACTGTCAGACAGTCCAAATTATCAACATGGTATCTTTGCTTTTGCATCAGAGATCAGACGCAAACTGCTTGAGCACACACATGGAATTAGATCTACTAAAGATGCTGAAGTCTGAAAAGCAGCACTTTGAGTTCAATATCCAAGTGGCAATAACAAACTTTATGCAATTACCAATTTCTTTTTACATTTTTATTTTTTGTGTTAGTGCTGGGGCTTGAACTCAGGGCCCATATACTGTCTTTTCAATTTTTGGGTTTTTTTTTTGTTTTTGTTTTTTGCCATTCCTAGGATTTGAACTCAGGGCCTGGGCACTGTCCTTGAGCTTCCTTTGCTCAAGGCTAGCACTCTACCACTTGAGCCACAGCACCACTTCTGGCCTTTAATATTTATGTGGTACTGAAGAATCAAACCCAGGGCCTTCATGCATGCTGGGCAAGCAGTCTGCTACTGAGCCACATTCCCAGCCCCTTTTGAGCTTTTTTGCTCAAGGCTAGTGCTCTACCACTTGAGCTACAACCCCACTTCTGCCTGCCCCCTCATTTTTGGTGGTTAATTGAAGATAAGAGTCTCACAGACTTTCCTGCCCTGGCTGGCTTTGAACCATGATCCTCAGATTTCATCCTCCAGAGCTTCTAGGATTATAGGTGTGAGCCACCAGTGGCCAGCCAATTAACAATTTCTGATTATCTGAAAGCAAGAATCAGAGCCACTATATTTATAGCAGTGTTTGTAGCATTGACTGAACTATATACTTAATTGACTCAACCAATACTTTCATTTCTGGAAAGAAATTTTCTAAAAGAACCAGAAAAAACTAGAAACCAGGAAAAAACTAGAAGCAATTACCAAAAGACACAGCAAGTAGTATCCTTGGGACCATTAGATAGAGGAACTGAGCCCATGATGTGTGCTGCTGTGTCAGAACACATAACTATATGCTATCTTTTTCCATCCATTCAATTTAAGTATCAGATGTGATAACTCAATAGAACCTTGGGGTTCTACATTCTACTCTACCCTTATCTCTCACGTTAAGAGTGTTCATGCTGAAACAAGATTACTCACTTGAACCTATCGGTGGTATAGACTGGATAGAGTTCAAACATCTGCTATGGCTTAGGCTCCTTCTAGAAGGTCACTTTCATGTCTGGAAGTAAACTTCACTTCTACCTCCCTAAATGTTTATGATTTTACCTTCTGCACTAAACAAAAAATACATGTCCAGGGCTAACTGCATATTAGCAAAAGTATGTAACATCGGAAAGTAATTAACACCAACACTTGCTTTGTACATATCCCAGGAATAAGATTCTTACCCCCAAAAGAAAAAAATGTAGCTGTCAACAGGGCAGGAAAGATCCTAGTCACGCAATGCTTCAAAGTGATGTGCTACACTTGGCTGTCATTCATTCCTCACAGAGCTGTTAGTGCACAATACAATGATGTCCCTAAACCCCAAGCCTCAGTTCTTCCTTTCCCTCTTCTCTTCAGGGTATCTTGTTTTGTTGTCCATAGGGTCAGACTCTTATTCTTTCAGAACCTCCAGTCAGTGAAACAGACTACCTCTGACTCAATAGTAGCTAGAAATACAAAAGGGAAGACTTAACTACATAAATAAATATAGACAGATACATTCTGAGGAGACACACAGGAGCTAATGACAGAGCAGCATGCAGTGGGTGGCACTCCACCTCACCTGGATTTTCAGATGAGTTTCAATATTGCTTTAAATTGGATCCTCTAAAAGAATATAATGGATTTGATTATGATTTTAGCAGCTGTTATGAAAAATGCTCTATGAAATTAGGATGTTATATATCATATTATACAGGGACCAGCTCCCCACAGCAATGCTGTGAGTCATTCAGTTTCTTTCAGGGGATTGACGTTATTTTTGACGTAAATGGAATGCGGCCCCAGGATCAGATACAGGCAGCGAGGGAGTGAGGGGAATGGAGCAGCATAACAATGGGGTCCCTGTGCATCGTGATGTGCATTATCCCCCTCAAAACCAGCCATCCCTCGCTGCTGCTATTGTCAACTGAAATACTGAATACAATGAAGCACTTGGTGGCATTTCAAAACTTAAGCAGTATCTGCATATTATTCACAGTCATTACAAGTTCATAAAAAATGGACCTGCTGGGATTTGGGTTGGTACATCGTGCACTCAGGAGGTGGGTTTAAGCAGCTCAGAGAGAGGAGTAGACCTGAGTTAAGTCTTTCTTGAATAGAATCTACTAGCTACTATGCCACAAAAATTGGGCTATTTATCTAGCTTCTCAGAGGTCCCGTGGTGAGGATCTTCAACTGCAAAATGAGGGTGATAATGACATAACATAGTCACTGTATTATTATGAAGATTAAATGCATTAATAGATCAAAAGTGCTTAGAAGAGAATTAGATAATATATATTCAATAACTGTCTCTATTTGCTGACAAGAAGCGATGAGCTACACACGAGTAAAATAAGCTATTGAACAACTTGCACATTCATGAAACTATTTAGAAAACAGTAACACTTGGATGTATTTTCTAATGGTAAATGCATGCATGTAATTGCATAGAAAATATGGAAAGATCTTTTCCCACTAGACCATTAGATAAGGGGTTGTGGGTTAAATGACACTTATTGTGTTACTTCTGTTTTTGCATGTGTATTTTGTTTTATGTGAGTTTTTGCACTTATATATTACTTGTGTAATTACAATTAATTTAAAAAGGGGGAAACACATATTTAGCACATTTTCATTTAGAACCATCTCAAATCCATTCTAACTTAATTAGCTATGTCATTTTAGAATTTCTAATTCCAGATATTAATATGAGCCCAGGAAATGTCAAAATCCACGATACTGAGAAGGCTCTTCTTCCATTACATCTAGGGTGACTGTTCCTTGCCTTGGCTGACTGCCAGATGATGTGACCTAAATAAAGCCCTATGGCTTGGCTTCCAGGATTGTATCAAGAAGATGTATTGAATCAAATATCATGAGACTATGTTACATAACTGTGTGTCATCTTAAAACAGCATTTTGGTTAGGAACCTACCTATAGGCAACTTTCATCCTGAATTCAGTTGTAGTTGATTTCTTTGCAGTCATTAAAAGCTGCTCTGTTTTGTACTCCAGCTAGTATTTATGGAATTTTCTAGGAAGAGAATTTCTTACCACTTCATAAAAGTAGATTCTTTGAATTAGATTGACATTTTGGTATGAATTATTTAATTTGGTAATGGCTGAAGGAATATTGAAGCATTCTTTCCTACTAGTTCTTTACCCATAAATACAATCTGAAAAGTATCTGTATGGTCTTTGAAATCTAATTTGGTTATTTGTTTTAGTGCAATACTTTCCTGATGCAACTCAGTATCTAACTTAGCCATCTTTAGCATGAGATCAAGCTAAGCTCCTGTAGGGGTCCAAATTTTGCTGTCTGTATTTCCAGAGTGACTCTTCAGTAATGCCACCAGACTCACACAGAGGTATTAGCTGCCCCAGAAAAACAAATGACACATCATTTGACAATTGTACAAGTGCTTGATTTCTGAACATACTGAAAGATGCAGCATTTAGATTTGGACACTAGGAAAGGGCATTTAAGTATTGTGCAAGTCTTTCATTACCATCCATCTTTAGATTCTGATAGAGAGAGATCTGTAGAGTTGAAAACCAAGGAAATATAAAATCTAATCAAACAACAGAGTGGTTAGATCTTGCAGCCTTCGGGGAGAACGCCACCAAGAGGCCATGTGCATAATTGGGTATGGGAGGCAGGATATGTAATGTTCTCTTCTTGACACTGTGGTGTCATTGACACTACAATCATTGACAAGCATCTGCATTTTAATTCAGGCTGCCTTCAAGAATTAATCAGTTTCCCAGTCAAAAGTCTCTATATTAGTAACTTGAAGCATGCTAAGTAGGTGACCCCAATAATTACATATTGTAATATAAAAGATTCCTTGATTAGTGCAGGAAGAATTCAGCTCTCATGTCTCTGGTTGAAAGTAAATACAGCTACCTAATATGAGAGTTGTGTTCCTAAATACAGAAGTACCTTTAAACCATGAGAAGACTTAGTTAAATATAACATTAGAAACTGAAGAAAACTTAAAGCCCAAAGTAATTGTAAGTATACTTGGAGAAAATGTATAAGAATTTCTTAAGTACTTAGGAAGACTATAAATCTACCAACAATGCTTATATAGAAAATCAAATATAACAAATAAATTCAATTTTAAATGCATGTAGGTGTTTAATTAGCTAAGTGTATAAATAAGGAACTAAATATGATTTAAAAATCCATTAACAGCAATTTGCAAGCCAAATTAAAAAAAATAAAGAAGTAGGCTTTCAATCATGTCACGTGAATAAATCAAACATAAATTTTAAACTAAAATAAATGTTTGAATTACTTTTTGGGTGTTCAAAACCAGTGATCTAAAAACTTACAAACAATACTTTTCAGTGTGCTGATATTCTGATGTTTCCATTGTTTCCTCAGAATAACATTTTATTATAGTTCTTGGACATAATTACCATGCCATATAAACAAATTATTTCATGTTCACCTAAAAGAACTCAGTCATGTTCACCTAAAAGAACTTGATTTCTGGTATTAATTTTTAAAAAAGAAAAAGATCTAAGTATTTTGGGTACTGTATCTACTGATTCAATGTGGCTAGTACATTTTTTTTAGAACCATACACAGAGGAGAAATTTCTGATCCCAACTCCTGATAATTTATTTGCTTCAGTTTTCATTTTCCAGATGCTTAAACCCTCGTGGCTGATCATATTCTCTTCTTTATGAGATCTCCACTAGATCTCCTAAGGAAAATGTCATAGGAGCCCAGGGCAGCACCGCAGGGACAAGCCACACTGTATGGCGCCATCTTCCTTATTTAGATCTTTTTTCTACTCCAACTTCCTGAACTTTTCCTTTAGTCAGTTTTCTTCCAGCTGCACTATAAGCTCCCCTTCCAATCTACGTGATTAAAATTCCCTGGTCAACCATACCATACGCCTAATGGAAGACATACTTTGGAACATAGTTGTCTTATAAAGTTTCCTTAGAAAGGAATGATCCCATGTGGGTTAAAATCATCTTTTCTTCCAGAAGATCAGAATCTGTCTTATAGTCCTATTAAAAGAAGGGAAAATTCTAAAGCCAAAGCAAAATACCATGTAGTCCGCTTTTCCAAAAATGAACAGAAAATGTACTTAAAGCTCATTTTGACAAAATAATGTGTCCCCTACTGCAATAGCTAAAATGTCTGTTTTTAAGTGTGTGTGTGTAGTGGTGGAGGGGGGTCACTGGGGATTGAACCTGGGGCTTCCAGCATGTTAGGAAAGCACATTACTATTTGATCCATACCTACTTGTTGGCTATCTTTTGATACTACTGTATACTTTGGTATGATTTAAGGATTTGAAGGCCTTGAGAAGACAGTGAAAAATGAAGCAAGGACAACCATTGTTTCAACATATATCTCCTTTTAAATGTCTCATCAAGTAAAAGAAGTTTTGGTGGTTTCTATTTGGACAGATTCAAAATTTGCACAATAGTAGACAGGCAATTTAGGTGCTTTTTTTTTGTAAGAAGAGAGATACTGGCTTTAATGATATGCCAGAAAGTAATCAATAAATATTGATTTCCCATTCATTTGGCTTGTTCATTACATTTTTCCACAATGATTTTCTAGGAAATGCTCACTTTTTAATTAGTGACATTCAATGATATTTTACAGTCAAAATTATTGGTTTGTTAAATTAAAATAATAAATTTGAGCAGAAAAAGTAAAAATTATAAACTTCCTAAGAAAATTCTATCTGCATGTATGATTTTTAAAGCATGAGTCTATTCCAGAATTACTCCCTACCCCAGTTTTGAACTAACCAATGTGACAACTTGGAATAATTACCTCATTGCTCTGAGTCTAAATCCTAGGCTCCAGTGCTAAAAGTGAATGCTTAATGTACTCATGAACTCTATCAGGAAATAAATCTATAGAGAGAGAGTTAAGGGTCTAGGGTGGCCTCAATCTACAGGTATCTGAATCACATGCATTGAGGCTCAAGAGGAAAAACAAAAGAACAACAATGAAAAGTTTTCTTAAAGCAGTCCAATGACCTCCAGAACCTCCCTATTGATATAAATGCCTGGCTGGGTACATGTCTTTCTCTTCAACAAAGCTTACACAAATAGTTAAAGCCTAATATTCTTCAGCAGTTTTGCCAGTTACCTTCCATTTTCTTTACTTCAAAAATTTGACTTTAAAATTGTTTGTACAGAGCGTATGTCACATGGAAAAGAAAAATGTTCCTAGGCACCTCCATCAAGCCTAGTTATTCTGAAGCTCCTATGCCTTACTTCCAACTGTACCCTCTCCCCTTCTCCTAGTCATTATACAAATGCATTCCTAAAGACTACATTGATTGGTTTTGCTTTCTTCTAAGCTTTTATACATTTGGTAATGATTTGTACATAATCTGTGAATTGAAAGTTTGAGTTTTGCCTACCTGTATGTTGAAGGGTATGGTGAAAATAATTCATGTTTAAAATGCGGCTATAATGAATGCTTTTGCAGTGATTTAGTTGTTGTTTTGGGTGGCACTGGGGAGTGAACCCAGAACTGTGAAAACACTAGGCAAGTGCTCTAACATGAGCTACATCTCCAGCCCCAGTGGTGAACATTTGGATATGTCTTTGGTGCAAATGGCAAGAGTTCCTAGAAGGTGAATATATACTCCAAAGTGAACTTGTTGGGCTATGTAATTTGCACATCCTCCCTTTTACTGCATAATACCATACTGTTTTAACAAAACACTTCTACGATTTTTCCTTTTCTCCCTCTTCCCCATATGCTAGCTATCATGTTATTGTGAAATTTTGTATTTTCTAGTTATATTATTATTGCTAATGAGAGTGAGCATTTATGTTATTTATTAACCATTGGGTTTTCCCTTTTGTGAACTGCTTATGTGTTCTGTCCATTTTTTTATTCTTAGTTTTTAGTCTTAGTTTTTATTCTTAGTTGTGTCTTCTGATTGGTGTGGGGCCTTAACATATTCTCAGTGGTAATATTTTGTAATACATTATATGTGCTACAGTTTTCTTCTGTCACTATTTGGCTTCTCTATCCGTGCCTTTTGCAGGGTCTTTGGAAAATTAGATTTTTCTAGACCTTATTGTGGCCAAATTTATCAAAATTTTCCTATGTTTTGGAATTTTATACTTGGAGATATGCACATATTATATTTTCTTACAAAAGCTTTAAGTATTGCCTTTAGTATCTGAGGTTTAATACCTTTGGAGATTGTTTCGTTATGATGTGTGGTGGGGTGTGATGTTATTGTTTTCAGAAGGCACAGATGGTCAAGTTTCTCAGAACCATGCATGAGGCCATCCTGTCCACAGCTGCAGGTACATCCCACTGCCACAGTGACACAGATTTATCAGTCTGGACTTTATTCTGCTGCACTGATTTACTTGCCAGATGCTAGAGACCCACCACCTTGATCATTTTTGCTTCATAATGAATGTTGTATTTGGAAGAATAGGTCATCTTATTCTTCCTTGGCAATATCGTGACTGTCTTGGGCCAAATTTTTTGTCCACTTAGGAAATATCACATCCAATTCTAAAGGCCATTTCTTCAAAATGTCTTTTTAATTCTGGTTGAAATTGTAGCTTAATTAAGCCTCAGGAATGTTAAAATCCTAAGGCTAGCTTTCTCCTCCTACTACAGAGATCTTCATTGTCTTCCTTTCTGAGGGCCTTGAGTATCGTTTGCTGAATTCTGCTCTAGCTCTCTCTGTATTATAAAGTTAAATTGGATCTTGTTAGCATAATACATTCTCTTGTTGTTTGAACTGATTCTTTTTTTTAAAGAACTATTTTTATTGTAAAGATACTGTACAGAGGGGTCACAGTTACATAAGTCAGATAATGAATACCTTTCTTTTTTGCTCCTTTGTTGCTGTTTTTGATTTCTGTATGCTTTGTCTTGTATATGTTTATCTGTTTGTGGAGGGGAAGGGGGAACACAGAAATGGTGGGACAAAGGCTGAACTAATGCAGCAGTGACACTAGACACTGTTGAAAAGGAACTATACAAGTTGTTGGAGAAGGGGGAGGGGGCTTTAAGGAGGAAAAAACTGGGAGAAAATAAGGGAAGAGATGATTCTTAAATGATTCTTATTTTACTAAATTCTATGACTTTTGAATGTTTTCATTTATTCAGAAAATATTCAGGAAATCAGAGAACAATGGCAACTTTGTGCCTTTCTTTCAAATCATTTCTTTTCCATATCTGGTAGTTCTTGCTAGGACCCCTAGGTTAGTAGAGAATAAGAAGCAATAGTACACTTAGTGGTGAAATATTAAAAGCATTGTTAATTTTTAAATTAATTCTTGATTTCATGTAATATGATGTTTGATGGAGACTTCTGCTAAATTCCCATTATTGAAGTAAGGAAGTTTCTCCACAGTTTTAGTTAGATAGAATTTATTATTTATGAATCAGTATTAAACTTTATTAAATGTTTATCTTTACCCATGGAGATAATTGCGTTCATTTTTCTTCTGGCTAATATGTGAATTATGAGATTTTCTAATGTTAAGTGAATGTTATGTTCTTGCATAGATACAAGTTGGTCATGATAAATTATATTTTTAAATTACATTTCTGGATTTGGCTTGCTAATGTTTAACTTAGGATATTTTAACAGTTTTCAGTATAACTGGTTTTCCTCAACAACCTATCTTGAGCCTTGAGATCATCTTTGAATCATTTTTATTCCTTCTGAAGTACATCTTTTAGACATTTTCTAAGGGCTTCCTAGAAAATTCTTGGGATTGTCTTGTCTGAAATGTACTTCTGTCTATATAATTTTATTTTTGTTTTGTTGAGACAGTGTCTTTCTTTGTAGTCCAGGCTGTCTTCAAACTTACAGTTCTAACTTCCTTTGCCTCCTGTGTGCTGGAGTTACAGACATGTACCACTAGTCTCAGTTTTCTATTTTATTTTTAAAGACACTTTTTTTTTTTTGCCAGTCCTTGGGGCTTAAACTCAGGTTCTGGGTTTTGTACCTAAGCATTTTAGCTTAAAGCTAACATTCTACTATGTGGGGTACAGCTCCATTTTTGGCTTTATAGTGGTTAATTGGAGATAAGAGTCTCACGGACTTTCCTGCCCTGCCTAACTTCCAAGTGCAATCCTCAGATCTCAACTTCCTGAGTAGCTAGGATTACAGGTCTCCCCACCTTTTAAGGACATTTTTTTTTGCTAAATAAATAGATTGACAGTTATTTTCTCTAAGTATTTTGAAGATATTGTTCTGTTGTCCTCTGGCCTTCAGTTTTAATGTAATCCAGTTTCAGTATAATTCTTTCATTGGATACTTAAATGTCTTGATACTGTCAGTGTTTTCACTCTGTTTTAGTGTCTCTTCATGTCATAAATACAGATTTGTTTTTATTTATTTCATTTAGAATTATTTAGGTTTTAAAAATCATCTATCCTGAAATAGAAGAAATCTTTAAAAAATCATCTATCCTGTAAATATGTCCTTTAAATCTACCTCTAAAAACCTATTTTAAAAAAATGTATTAGTTGATAAAAATGACATCCATATAAAGTAGTGCACTGTACCATAAGTGGTAACTTACTATTAGTTGAAATTAATTAAAACTTTCTTAACTTACAAGGAAAGGTTTCCATAGTTTGTACACCTGGAGAGTTATAAATGAATTAAGATCAATGATAATTATAAAATTTCACAGTAGTGTGGAGTTCGTCTAGCTAGTAGTTGGGCTTGGTAAGTTTATATCTGGTGGTCCCATAAATTAGACGAAGGAAAGAAATGCCTAAAGAAAAAAATGACAGTATCAATTTGAGATTCTAAGAAAAACTATTATAAAAACCAGCATTACAAAGAATTCTAAAGGAAGGAATACAATCTGAAGAAATCCATCAGAATCAAAGAAACACATCAGATGAAAATCACTAGGAGATCAATTTAGTAAACAGAGGAAGAGGAATAAAACAAAATACAGAAAATCAAGAAAATGGCAGGAAACATGACACATCTCTCTATAATAAACCTAAACATTAGTGAACTCAATTCTCCAATCAAAAGAAGAATAGCAAATTGGATCAAAAAACAAGATCCATCTAGAATCTGCTTTTCGTTTGCGGTTATTTTTTTAATTGATTAAAGCTTCCACTAATTACGATATATGTTCTTTAATATATTACCTGTATGTCGCATTTATTGAATAAATAAAAGATATTAATCTCTGATCTTAGGTAAAAGAATTCAGATATAGACATTGGCACCATCATAAAGGTTGTCTAGCTAATTTATGATAGAAAATAGCACCATTGCAAAAAGAGAAGGAGAAGCACCGTCTTAAAGCATAGGGCCTTTCTTTTTTCCATCAAAAATCATTATAAGCCGGACACCAGTGGCTCATGCCTGTCAACCAGCTACTCAGGTGCTTGACATCTGAGGACTGCAGTCCAAAACCAGTTTGGGCAGGAAAGTCTGTGACGTTAGACTTTTGTGGGTTTTTTGTCGGTCGTGGGGCCTGAACTCTGGGCCTGGGCGCTGTCCCTCAGCTCTTCAGCTCAAGGCAAGCACTCTACCACCTGAGCCACAGCACCACTCCCAATTTTCTAGTGGTTTATTGGAGATAAGAGTCTCGGGCTGAGCTGGCTTTGAACTGGGCTCCTCAGATCTCAGCCTCCTAAGTAGCTAGGATTACAGGTGTGAGCCACCGGCACTCAGCTGTGAGACTCTTATTTCCAATAAATTACCACTAAGCCAGAAGTGAGCTGTGACTCAAGTGGTAGAGCACTAGTTTTGAGCAAAAAAAACACCCAGGCCCTGAGTTCAAACCCCAGGACTGACATTAAAAAAAAGTAAATAAAATAAAAATGAAAAACCCTTACATCAACTGAGAGTTATTGTAACTGTGGTAAATTTTTACATGGCTTCAAAAAATTCAATATTGAGAGCCACATAATTATCCAGCCCTAATCAGGGAGCTCTGTTCCAGAAGAACAGAGACCCACATGATGAAACTGCTACTTAAGTTCTTTCCTCCTTCCTGCCTCCTCATCTTCTCTTCTTTCACCATTTCTTTCTGTTCCAGTATTTCATTCACCTGTAACTGACAGTCCTTCTGCTGCTATCTGAGCTACCTCAAGGCCCCAAGCTTGCTACAGCCCTCATCTTAACACTCGCGATCTTGGAAAGGAGGTGAGAACTGGGCAGTCGTGGGAGCTGAAGCAGAGAACACTGCAAGCCTGGGACCCACGGTACAACGAAAGGAGGTAGGATGTCTTTCAATGCTGAAAGATTGTGTGAGGAAGTCCACAGCCTCCCTCTCTTTGCTAAGCCTCTGGTTCTTCTGCGTTCCCTAGCAACAGAAGCAAAGGATCAATTTGGAAAGGTGTTTTCCAGAGCATTCTATCTAGCTCCTGACCAGACTATTTGAGTTTATGTGATCAAGCAATTGAAATTCAAGGAGATTTGTTACTGACTGCTTGGCAACACTGCTAGAGCAACACCTTCGGCTCTGTGTGCCACCAGTGTGCAAGGACGAATTCCACCTCTATTGCACAAGTGGGGACTGGTTTCACTAAGAATTAGTAGTCTCCCCACCTCACAGGGGACCAACAGTGTTGCTAGGGAAACTGGTAATTATGTGGCAAAACGGAAGGCATAGAATGGAAAAAGCGTTCAGAAGAAATACAAAGTTTAGATCCAAATCAGCATGTTAATAGAACAACTCGCTGATCTTCCGCAGTCATATAGTTTAATAAATACCATTAGCTACAGGTTTGACAAGATATAGCTTTCTAAATGGAAAGAATTGGATAGTAACAGAAAGCTGTGGGTTACTGATTGCATTCTGTGTCACAGCAAGAACACATATTTTTAATAAACTACAATCCATTTTAACACACTCAAAAGGTTTTAAAAAAAGCCCACATTAGTTTGGTTTCTGACCTTTTTTAGAAAAGGCATTAATCATATAGTGTCCCAGGTATATAATTCCATATATTCAAATAAAATCATTTTTGGGGGAGCCTCATAGACTAGGTCATTCCTGGGAAGGGAAGAAGAAAGGATTATCACTATTTTTGTATCATTCATTGTAAAGCCAACCCAGAGAGGTTAAGTTATCTTCCTGAGGTCACACATTTCCTCAGTTACAGTAGTGTTGTTGCTAAATTGTCCTTTTGAGGTGTCCAAAGGCATTTTGGCAATGAATGGATTCAAAAGTCTAGACATGAGTTTCATTTTAATACAGACATTTCCAATACTTTTCATTTTTAATGGCCACAGGTTGAGATTCTATTAAATGCTTATATGAAGGCATTTAATTTTGATAAGATAAAAGGTAAAAGTCAGACTCCCACTGTGATAAGACTTTCCTTATTTCTCAGAATAGGCAGGCATTTTCCACCTTTGAACCTGTGGGCTGGAAAAAGGAGACAAGCCCAAATTACACAGTCTTTAAAAGTTATTTTTGAGGTTGGGTTAAACAAACCTTGACTTAGGCCATCCTGACAAGATGTATGCTCAACCTCCACATTCTCCATGCTGTCTCCTTTACAGACTTCCCCAAGAGATGTTCTTCTCTCAAAGATGTTGTTGTTATTGTTCACTTGAGTCCCATTTTGCTTAAGTAGTCTGAATACCTCAGCTTCCAAATCTCTAATCTAGGGGGGGAAAAATCCATTCATGAACTCTTCATCCATCACCCTGCTCCCAGTATTCAAATGGTCTCTCACGGGTAGCTTCGAAAATACAACTCACCCTCACTTGGAGGCCTTGAACTTCCACAATGTGAGCTTTTTCCAGATCTTCTAGTTTCTTCCTTTCTACTTCCTGTCTTTTGAGGAAGTCAAGTTCTCTTAAGAAAGAAATAAAAGATCCGATTGTAATTAATGTGAACATTCTTATCTGGAGCCTTAAAACTGCAAAGTGGGACAGACGGAGGAGCAATAACTCCATTCTGAAAGCTGAGACCAGAATATAAAGATTTGGAAAATGTTATTATAAAATTATTACATAAAAGAACTGGGTATGATGTTTTTTGGTGAAAAGTTACAACAGTGATACACTGAATTCACAGTACCAGGGAATAATTTCCTTCTTTTTAACAACAAGGTTTTCATGGCAGTCTCTTTTAAACATTAAAAATATTATTTCCATGACAGGAAAGAGAGCTATGATGAGTCTGATGCAACGACATAGCTTCTCAGGCTTGGTATGGAAGATTACATTTTATTTTAGCTAGCCAAAAACAAATTGAAACAAAAAAAAATCCTAAAAAAAAAAAAAAAACTCTAGTAAAATCCTTCTGGTCATTTCCTGTAACATTACACCCAAATGTAAGTGGTAGAAGCAAAGCAGCTGTAGCCCAGAAAAGAGTTGCTGAAAGGCAAATGCTGAGTGTGGTGATGGAGTCACACTATAGTGAACAGCATTTGTGATTTTTTTTTTCCCCAACAAATGAGAAATGCAGAGAGGCCAGGGGAAGGGGAGGGGAGTGTTTAGGGAGTTGGCTGGGTCAATATTTACAGTGCATGCACTGAGGGGAAGTCTGCAGTTACTGATCCTGTAGACACACATTGAAGTAGCCTGATCTAGGTTCCAAGTGTTCCTTTGCATATCCCATATCCCATATGAAGGCATTATTCACAGCTTCAATGGGGGCTTCTTGCTCTTCAATCAGAAATGTTCACAAGGAAATAAAGAAATTCAAAGTTTGAATAGTAACTATCAATCAAAACACTAGGAAGCAAATATTAGGGATTAGTATGCAATGTTAGAAGTTTGTATACAAACCCTACTCTCATGTAAAAAATGATAAAAGTAATTTTCAAAATATAATCACTAAGTCCAGAATTAGTGATGAGTTCTGAAAGAGAAAATCCTGAGATCATCTTTTCATGCCACTAAATGTGACGGAGCATTTGAATATAAAACCTTCATTGGACACACATAAAACTATTCTTTAGTACAGAAGCTGCTTACTTTTGTTGAAAATCCTTGATCAGTTTCTTTGCCTTGTTGTATTTCTTTTCTAAGGCCTGATACTGGCTTTGAGTCTCTTTGAGATGCTCATTCACTGTGTGGCATAATGTTTGAGCCTCGATCCAGTAGCTTTCCAGCTTCAGCATTCTTTCTTTATTCTCTTCTATGTTCTGCTGGAGCTGGTTTTTTTCAAGTTCCCACCTTACTTTTTCATTCTCTGCCGCTTGCAGCTGGAGAAAGTAAATGGAAAGACAAGAGGACTTGGTTATTGCATATTTTGGGTCGAATCACATTGCTATGTATACTCAATCATAAAACACCTGAGATGAGAAAAGCAGTTATTATTTTCCATAATCCCATAGAGGAGAAAATGGAAGTCTTGAAAAATAATAAAATACAGATTTGTTACCAACTCCCACAAACTCTCCTTTAAGCCATACTAGTTGGATTTCTGTAAGTAGGAAAGGGCATTTTTGAGTTTGGTTACATCTGCTGACTGTCAAGCCATTTTCTTTTTTTTTTTTTGTAAATATAAAATTATATAAAATTAACTAGGAAAGAAGCAGGAGAAGGCCAATGAAGAGAGGCAGAACCAATGTGGTGTAAGGTTAAGAAGGTTCTGTCAAGTCAATCAGCTTAGATTTGAACCCACTTCTGCCATTACTGTCCATTAAAACTTGAGCAAGTGATGGAGTTGCTCTCATAGTCAATGATATCATTCATACAGCAGACTTGTGAGAGGAGACCAATATGCTTGGAATAGCTCCTCCGACTAGTATTTGTGACTGGTTTGCTATGATTACTTTGCTTTTTTAATCTTCTGATAATAGTACTATGTTGTTTATTTCAATTTATACGAATATAGTCTGTAGTTGATTATACCAGAGACAGTGTGATAAATTCCTAGATCTTTATGAGCTCCAATTCATGTAAGAGTACAAAAGGGAATTATCAGCAAAACTACAAATTAGTAACGGAAAGGCTGTCTACAGTTTCTGTTTCCAAGTATCTTTCAAAATACATGCCACCCTGGCCCAACATCCTCAGTTTTATGGACATTTAACAAGGATCATTGAAGTGGGGGGCTAAAAGTCACTTATGAGCACCACCACTCTGGTCTCCAAACTCGTGCTTTATTTTCTTCTTGGGTCTTCTTTAAAGTTAAAAAATATAGTCATTATAAACTATCTCTTCAAAATTAAGACATTCCAAAATCAGATAGCATTTAGAGAATGGAAACATAGATTTACATATGTACATATATATTTATATGTAAGACATGTATACTTTCTGTGTAAAATTTTAACTGAATACATTTGTTAAATGGATTACAAATTTTAAAAGTAACCCACACTACTCCCAAATCAGAAATTCTATTACTAATATCAACAGTAAACATTGTCAGTTAATATGTAGCTATCATATACCAATGTAACAGTAAAAAATGGTAATTTATCGTGTTTTCTAAATTAAACACTTATAATCTTACACTAAGCTTTGTTAAAGCCTTTAAGCTCACAGAATCTTTTTCCTCTAATTATAAACAACAATTAAAAAAGTACCTTCTACTTTTCTGTCAAGAAACTATTTCAATTTAAAATAGGACCATTTTTCCTGCGTCTTT
This sequence comes from Dipodomys merriami, assembly GCF_024711535.1. Classification (NCBI taxonomy): domain Eukaryota; kingdom Metazoa; phylum Chordata; class Mammalia; order Rodentia; family Heteromyidae; genus Dipodomys; species Dipodomys merriami. The sequence goes on along the minus strand of NW_027206068.1, from coordinate 43,034,879 downwards.
TATTAAATAATACTTTGTATTTTATTAAATATACTTTGTTGTTTATTTACCAACCACTACTAATTCAAAAAATTGCTATTCACAGTGCTTGCCTGACACCATGAATGATGTATAGACATGTTTTGACTAAAGAGCTCTGGAGTATATTAGCTAAGAATATCATTTAGCCAAAACAGCCTTGCTAATTCACCTCAATTTAAAACACATGGAAAAATCAAAACAATCATTCAATGTGATTAAGGAAACAAATAATTAGTGGTGGGAATAATTATGTCTTAATTTTCAAAAGATCAGAGAAACAATAAAGAATCTTATTTAAAGTTATTCCAAAGATATTCTTAAACTTTTGAAATGATTTTTTTCGCCAAAACTAAAAACAATTGCTAGGACTGTGTCTCATCCAAGTGCCTTGTAACCTGTCAATCAAAAATGTCCTGTTGAATTTTGTATTATTTCACATATAGACTAAAAATATATGCTGCTTTTTATCAAAATTTTTCCTCCCTACCATCTAAAAACACTGAACTAAAGTTGCCTAAAAACTTAGTGTAATACTTGGCACCTAAAATCAGTTATGCAATATATCATGTTAAGTTTATAATTCTTAGAAACTATCTTTTATCAGAAATAGTGCTGTATATTAAATAGTATGTTTCTGATCAATAAGCTAAAAATGAATATGTGATTAAATCTACTTATAATAAGGTAAACAAAAAGAAGGTAAGATGTATCAGGTGACACTTAAAGAATTAGTGACTCTAATATACTTCAGAGAACTACTGCAAATAGTGCTTCTCGAAGAAATCTTGAGTAAACTGACCACATATGTGCGTGCTGAGTGCAGACATGTTTTGCTCCCCAAGGGTATATCCATGTATGCACTAACAGTGGAAATGACCTGGTCACATCTGTGTTCTCTCATGTGCACAGGAACAAACCCATTAGCCAGAGGGCTGGATTCATTCACAGTAGATGAATTCTGAACACAATTCAAGTACCATGTATTGGGGCTTACCTTGCTCTTCAATTTTTGAATCTCTGCTTCTGTAACTGCATGTTTGATTTGCAACTGAAAAATTGAAAAGAAAAAAATCTCAAGTACTATGTTTTAAAATCTTCATCATCTGGGAGAATACCTTATTTCATAGTAAAATGCCTGGCAAAAAGTTCTGCAGAGCAGCAAGTTGTAAATGAAACGTCTAGTGTGTTAAAAAGGAATCACAGGCTGCAAACTAATTAAACACTGGGTTTATGGCTCATACTCCTAACAAAAGATTAGGTTACCAATTTAATTGTTCAGGGGCCAAAAAAGAAGAAAACACATTTCTTGTATTCTTTGCAGCTCTTCCTTTATGATTTGAGTGTCCAGATACTGTTTCTTTGCTGAGCCTAGCTGGCTGAAATGCTTAAAAGTCAGTCGGTGGGAGACAAAATGAACATTCAATTCCACATCTGGAAGAAAGGTGGCGCTGTGGATCTGCGAGTCGCTTGCACATCTTGACCAGCAAGCAGCTCAGCGGCAAAGCGGGAAAGAGGATACGAGATTTATATATAGATATATTTTTTTACGTTGAAATTTTAGATTGTTTTTCATTTTTTAGTTTATTGTAGGAAAGCTATAGATTCAGACTCATGTCTTCCAAAATACCTACTTGCATTGGAGATTTAGACCCAAAAAAGCTTGAATCGCCATATGTTTGCTTTGGCTTGCCCCTCCCCCACATTTTCTCCATAAGGGAAGAACAATCAATGAATCATTCATTTCCTTAAGGGATAAATAAACATCCTCCAATTTAAGGAAAATAATCTGTATGCTGACAATTTCTTCTCTGAACTCCCCAGAGCCGGATGACTCTGGAATGCAGATTTTATTTATTTATTTGCCTATTTTGAAGCATGTGCAATTTCCATCAATTGCAACTACCCAAAGCAGATCTGCAGAAGCCTCTGCAGACTTGAATGTTTTTGCCTTTATGCATATGAATACTGCCCCTAAGTGTGGCACAGAAAGACTATAAACAGCATCCCATCACTTTGGTCAGGCTGTGCCACTAAATTGATTTGCCATAAACTTTTTAAGCTCTTATTCAGAGCACTTTGGATTTAGAACTGTTTGAGAAGTACTATAAAGTTGTGCTACTACTATAATCAAGTAAGTCTACAAAGTGTTGTTTTTTGTTTTCCCAGAAGCAGAGAGAGGAATCTGCTGACTGAGGAATGAACGAAATGGGGAATGCTTAGAACCTCCGGAGCACCCCATAAACTCAGCTCTCTTCTGTGTACTTCTTTGTCTCTATGAGGGAAAGAGGGAAGAATTCAGGATAGGTCGATTCAACACTCAGGTGTAGGTGGTTGGTGGCCCAGACCCAAGCTCCAGGTGCCTGGCCCAGTGCTCCCTCTTCTTGCTTTCTGTTCTCCTCCTGCTCTGGAGACCATGCAGTCAGCTTGGCCTCCACTGCTGCTGAGGGTGACTATGAAATTACTATAAATCGGGCTGTGTCTGTTTCTATGGCTTTTGTCACTTTCAGTCTTTGGGACCTGGTTATTCTGGACATCTTGTTGAGGTCCCTATTACTCCATCATCACTGGATCCTGAGGCTTCTGGGGTGCTAATAATAGTCTCTAGGCCAGAGGCCTCGCCCTCTTAGTTTCTTTCTGACTGTCCCCTTTTTGGAAGTACAGGGTTTTGGACTTAAGTCCTTGCTCTTGCTAGGCAAGTGTCCTGCCCCTTGAGCCAGGTTCAAGGCCTCTTTTTAAAGTTACTTTTCAATAACTGGGGTTTATGCCCAAGTTGACCCAGATTCCTATTTATACTGAGTAGCTGGCATAACAGGAATACATACCATGCTCAGCTTTTATTGGTTGAGAAGTGAGTCTTACACAATTTTTGCCCAAGTTGTCCTTGAGTTATTAGGAGGTTTTCGTCTACTGTGTGCTAAGTGTGTAGAGTTCCTGAACTTTCTTTTGCTCAGACTAAATAAACTCATCTCAATTTACTATGTGCTAGTTATTGCATGAGCAACTGAGCCTGGTGCATCCTAGTTTCTTACCACAGTCCTGGGGTACAGGCTCATTCACGTGCCGTTAGCAGATGCTCATAGTGTTAGTTTCCAGAAAGGCACCTATCACTATCTTCCTTCATGACTAAAAATAGAGTAAGATACAAAAGACATGGCAGTGTTGTTCTAAAATCCCACAAAATTCTCTTGCACCTAATTGAAGAGGTGTGTGCCTATTCAAAGCCCTAATATATAGATGTGTCTTTTCCGAGTCTGACAATGCCAGGCCATCTAGCTGGATAAGTCTGATGCCCAGTGAGTCCAACTGTAGCCCCCTCATGAGCATACTAATACAAATGCTGGACTCATTCCAGACATGGGAACACTGGGGTTCAGAGAAGTCAACAGACTTGGGTCCATTTTCCCCAGTGAAGCACCATTAAAACTAGGACTAGAACCCAGATGTCTTGGTTCTGATCCAAAGCCATTTTCCTTAGGAAAAAAAGGATGAACTTAACAGGCACTTAAGGATGAGCTGCTATGTGAAAGAAGAACATAGTATCCCTAATAAGTATCAGGCCAATATAAATGCATAAAATAAAAACATTTATAGACATAAATATATAAGGTGAATAGACACACACATGGAATTATTTTCCAGGGAGACACTACCTCCATGCAAACATGCCAGGGCACCCAGAAAATCCATTCCCATAGACATCTCTACTGACAGGAACTGCTGCAAGTAGTTTTTTCTTCTATTATGTGCCAAGTGGGCAGAGTTACTGAACTTTCTTTTGCTCAGACTGAATGAACTCATCTCAACTTACCATGCACTAACTTCCCTTATACTCTCTTTCCTCCCCTATAAAATGCTATGTTTCACAGTTTATAACATTCCTTATTTGAAGGTTAAATGAGAAATCTGTGTAAACCATTGGCTAACACAGAATAATCCCTCAATGTAGTTAGTCAGGATCTCACACACGCATACACAAAGTATCTAACAAACTAACTTATTATTATCCAATTTTCCCTCCCAGTTAAAAGTGTTGAAGGATGTAAAATGTCACACCTGAAATAAAACTCATACCCTGATTTTATTTGAAGGGGAGCATAAAATCCAAAGGCCATTTTTTTTTACAGTGAACTTTGCACTGTGGACAAATGCCAGGCCTTATTTTCTTGGTCATTAACTCCCAGGAGGGTACCAGGTCTATAGCCTGCAACTTTCTTTTGCTCAGGTCACTGTGACCTCAGTAAATTGTTTCTCTAGGCTGGAGGAGAGAAACTATGAGGTGGTTCCTGTCCTACAAGTGTGATACTTGTGAAACAATGAGCCCCGAGGAAGTTGTCATTGTTTCAGTGTGTGGATATTCTCATCATAAATATATAAATAAGAAAGTGAACTAAAAATGCAAAGGAACCTATCCCCTCAGATAGCTACATCATTGGTAGTAAGTTCTCAGGTGAGGCAAGGAGAAAGAAGGAAGGAAACTGCTCCTGGATATCTCAATTAGCCTTCTGTCCTCTAGGGAGTAGATCATTGCTTTGTTCTCTTTGTTGTCTCTCAGATCCAATGGTGGGTCCAAGCATCCAGAATAATAGGCAAGATTGGTGTGAGATACCTCCAACTCATAAGAGGCCAACTTTACCCAAGAGTGGCTTCCCCCAAAGAGGTCAGTGTCTCTTAATACACAAGACCAATCTCTTTCATCTACTTTGACATCTTTAACATGTATGACACAGACATCTATCCCAGAATCTTAGCTGCAATAATCCTATGATTCTTAGATTTATCATTCTGTATGATTACTTGTTTTTTAAATTTTCTATTTATTTCTTTCAAAAAGATGAATATGCAGCATGAATGCATACGACTGAATCACAAATATAACACAATATATAACACAAAAATAACACAAATATAACTACTAGAAACACAACTTTATAACAGAAATATACATATCATATACATATGTATAAATATACATATTTATAAATAAATAAATATATATAAATATACATATCAGCTCCAACTTTTTTTTTAATTTAATTTTATTTTATTTGTGAACATACTGTACAGAGGAGTTACAATTACATGGGCAGGATAATGCGTACATTTCTTACCAAGCATTGCAGCCTCCTCCTTTGTTTACCCTTCACATCCCTTCCCAGCCTCCCCCGTCCCCCCCAATTCCAATCCTTCTCCTTCCTCCCCCTCTCCCCCCCCCCCCCCGGCACCAACGTTGTAAAACTCGTTTTGGACATGACAACTTATACTTCTCATTGTTGCAATGGGTCCACCTGTATCCTTAAACAACTGGTTTTTCCCCATCTCCTCCACAAGTTATACTGACATCAAATATAGTGAAAGCAGGGGTTATACTGTGGGGGAGGGACATACAAAGCAACAAAGAGATAATCTTATAAATGCGTTAGAAACACATGCATGAAAGAAAAAAACATTAAAATACACATCTAAGGGTTCATTTCCCTGACATCACATTATCTGACCTTTTCCGCTTGACTCATACATATACTAGATATTACAAATAAGGGAAACCATGGGACCTATGTTTCTTTGGGCCTGGCTTACTTCACTTAATATAATTTTTTCCAAGTTTTTCCATTTCCTAACAAATGGTGCAATGTCATTCTTTCTGATGGAGGCATAGAATTCCATTGTGTATATATACCACATTTTCTTGATCCATTCATCTACTGAGGGGCATCTGGGTTGGTTCCATATCTTAGCTATGGTAAATAATTCAGCTGGAACTTTTGCCTCCCTCTGATTATCCTGGCCAAGCATGGAAAACATTTTTTAAGTGAAAAACATCTTAATAGGAGAGATTTAAGAGGATTCTGGTATCTTCTCTCCCTCTTTTTCAGCTTATACTAGAGTTTGAACTTAGGACCTGGGTACTATCCTTGAAATTCTTTGTCCAAAATGGTGCAGCACTATGCCACAAGCCAGAGCTCTATTTGAGGAAGTTTTTTAAAATTTATTTTAGGACCTTTTTTTTTTTTTTGGTCCAGTCGTGGGGCCTGAAGTCTGGGCTTGGGCGCTGTCCCTCAGCTCTTCAGCTCAAGGCTAGCACTCTACCACTTGAGCCACAGAGCCCGGCTTTTTTTTCTTTTTTCTTTTGTGGTGCTGAGGAATCGAACCCAGGGCCTCATGCATGCAAGGCAAGTTCTCTACCACTGAGCCACCTTCCCAGCCCTAATTTATTTTGGGTGTTTTTTTTTGTGGTTAATTGGAGATAAGATTCTTGCTGTCTTTTTTTGCCCAGGAGGCTCAGCTTCTCAGCCCCATGAGTAGCTAGGATGACAGGCATGAGCTATCAGCACTCAGCTGGCATCAGAAATTTTATAATCAGGTAAGTATAACATTCTCTGTGCTGTCTTTGCAAAGGCAACAAGAATTGCATTTGGATAGAACTTTCTAAGAAAGTTTCAGGATCAGAATTTCACAATTATTTTTGTGAATACTGGAGTGATGTCTGTTTGGCCCACCCAGTGTAAAAGCTGCACAAATGATAGAAATGAAGCTGTGTTGGCTGACATACTAGGGCTGTTAAAATGGAGCCCTGATCTTTCCCCATGTCACTTGTGCCCAAAGATTGATACATGTTTGCATTAAGTAGAAGAGATACCATATGCAAAATCTCTGAAAGAGGCTGGTTGAGTTTCGCCATAGTCTAGTCCTGATGACATCACCAAGGGCAGCATTTGCCACTCAGGGTGATGGGGCTTCTTTACCACAAGGATACTTAAGCACAGTACTGAGAAACTGATGCTTAATGATGAACACATGAACATGATGGATGTTCATAGCCTGCGATTTTTTTTTTTTTGGGTCCGGTCGTGGGGCCTGAACTCTGGGCCTGGGCGCTGTCCCTCAGTTCTTTAGCTCAAAGCTAGCGCTCTACCACTTGAGCCACAGCGCCACTTCCAGCTTTTTTCTTTTTGCTTATGTGGTGCTGAAGAATCGAACCCAGAGCCTCAGGCATGCAAGGTAAGTACTCTACCACTGAGCCATCTTCCCAGCCCCCTAGCCTGCGATTTTTTAATAGCATTATTATTTGTTTTTTTTGTTTGTTTGTTTACTGTGGTACTGGAGTTCAAATTCAGGACCTTCAGTAGCTAGACTGGTTCTCTAGAACATGAACCATGCCATCTGTCCTAGGTTTTCTGGGTTTTGCTGGTTATTATCAAAACAGGGTCCCCATCAATTTTTCTGCTAAGCTGAGGTTAGAATCTTGATTCTTTGCTCTTAGCTTTCTGTGTAGCTAGGATTACAGGCATGGGCCATAGACACTCAATTTACAGCATTTAACATAATATATGTTTACCACTATGTAGGTAACAATCAAAGGCTTTTCTACTAGTTAATGATAAATCCCACAGACTCCTTCATTTATAAGTTCATGTATTTATAATTTTTCAAACTTCTTTTTCATAATTAAATAAATAAAGTAACCCAATGTCTGGACTTCCTCAAGAGGAATGCTTTACTGGTGTTAACAGCCCGGAGTGCTGAGGAGAATTAAGGGGCAGTGTGTGAAGATGCGACCAGGCTAGCAGTTCTTGATGCAGTCTTTCTCTTTTTCCTGCTAGCTTGACAGTGAAATCACATTGAGAGAATTTCGCAGCCCAAAAGAGGTTAGATTTCATGTGTTAGATTTCACCTAGCAGTCAAAATAAGGTAGCAGAAACTAGCAGTCCACCCAAGCGTGAGTCTGAGGACAGGAGGCCATTTTATGTCACCAACACTCACTATGGAGAGCCAGTCTGTGCAATGGGAGAAGTGGATGCCCTTTATTGACTTGCTCAGGAGTGGGACCTCACAGTCCAAGTTCATCAATAGGCCTCATTTGTTCAAACCTAACGATCAGAGCAGGGGGAGAAGGGAGAAAGGAGGCAGACACACTGCACTGCATGGGCATGGAATACTTCCAGACTCACACCCAGGAGAAAAAACCAGATGGAATGATCTTCAACACTTGTATTAATAGGCCTGCTTGCTCTGTTTTCCTTTATTTACCTTGGACTGAACAATGAGTTTCACACCCACAGGTGGCAACTATTCACTTAAAAAAATTATAAACCTTACTCCTAGACTCGTGTCAAAGTAAATAAGGAAAACACTGAAAACACAAATATGCAAACCTGCAAAAATGATGATGCAAAAGAATCTGATGGTTACCGTTGGAAACCCACCAATGAAAGAGAGGCGAGGGAACAAAAGACGAAGAAAGGAACATGAAGCATTTGAGAAGAGAACTAAGTCAGGATAATTTCTAAAGAGCATAAAGCAATTTGAATTTAAAGCACAGTTAAAGGCAAACAATATGGAATGACATTGATAGAAAGAGAAAATCTGAGAAACAATCCCTGATATAGGAAAAAGAGATACAATCAATCTACACACACACACACACACACACACACACACACACATACACACACACACACACACACACACACACACACACACACACACATACACAAATCAACAAGTAAACAGGGAAATGGACTAAGCACTGGTGACTGTGTTTCTAGAAAAGTAACAAAGAGAATAAAAACTGAAGAAAATAGTAATGGACTAAACTGAAAATAAAAAAAATAATCATAGAACAAATAAAACCTATTAGAAGGGAAAATATCAATGAATGAAAGGAGATCAACAAGGAACTTGTAATTTAAAATTATTAAGTGAAGGCTGAAAAACATCCAAATGCCAACTTGAGTTTTCCGTACTATATGATTAAAACAATGAAATGTGCCTACTGCATTTCAGGAAAAAAAGTTTAGGAATCCAGTAGTTTATCATTTCTATGTCATAATTAATGAATGTCATCCATGATATAGGAAGCTCACAGAAACTATACTCTTTATTTAAAGATGTTTCAACATTAAGAAATAAGGAAAAATTAAACATCTAAAAATTAGGAAATGATGCTATAAAAAGAATAATGTTGGAAATTGATTAACCAAAAATATATTAGTTGCAAGTCTGCTATAAAAATATACATAATAAATATATTATAAATCAATTTGAAAAGTAACTTTGAAAAAAATGTAGCAAATTGCTGGGAGTGTTACCACACAGCTGTAATCCCAGTATTCATGAGGCTGAGAAATGAGGATAGTAGCTTCATGGCCAGCATAGGCTAGCTAAGAATTTTGAGAGAACCGCCTGGACTATAGAATAAGATTTTGTTCAAACAATGAACAGATTTTTAATAATAATCTCTCTCAGATCCTGAGAACTCAGAACTCTCAAAACCTCAGAACTTCCATATGGTGCATTTAAATGGTATTGTTTGTTCTTAAATCTTAATGTTACAGAAATAAAAAATACTTTTTAAAAATAATATAAAAGAAACAAAGCAGAAAACAAAATCCAAGCAATTAGACCTTGAATAAACATGTAGATGAGTTTAAATTGGCAAAATTCTCTTAAAGACTATATCCAAGACTATAAATAAAATAAAGTGCTACAATTAGGATTTGCTAAAATTGTGTATATATACATGCATATATACATACATGCATATTATCTTCAAGCTCTCATTTATCAACTAACAAAAAATCTTATTAGAAACTGCTAATGAAGCCGAACACAGCTGCTTCAGATGTCTGGAAAACCAAAGATCTAAATCAACCAGAGATGGAAACCAGCATCTTAATTAATTTTCAATCTTCTCCACATAAGTGTTCATCTGGAGGTAAATCAGGAATAGTCTATCTCATGCCCTGAAGCAGTGATCTCCTTGCCACTCATTTAATGATACCAATAATTAAGTTAGTATCAGTACAAAGATGTTAGGGAGTTAATACCAGGGCAGCAACCATAATCTCACTATTGTTACAATAGTAGGACAAAAAAGAATAATAGGTAAGATGAAATAATCATTCTGTAAAAGCTATAGTTACAAATATTTTAAGTAAATCTTCTAAGATTAAAAAAATCTAGTGAGAGGAAGATAGGTAGAGGACAATATGCTATAGTTATTATTAAAGGAAAAAAATAGTTATTTATCTGCTTTATATATTGCTAAAAAAAAAGACCCTAAGACTGAACCAAAATAAGTCATGAGAATAAAAATGTTAGACACATCTAGTGGCAAATATGTGTAAAGATTGAAAAAAAAACAAGAGAGAGATGAAAAGTAAAAAACATGAATAAGATGCCAAGCCAAAGTACTAATCCTAAAAGGACTAGAGTAAATACAAATAGATCAAACTCATCAATTAACTGACAAAGACTCCAGAGTATTTTGTATAAAATTAAGAGTCAGGAATGGGTTTGCTGAAGGAAGCATGTTTGAACAAATGGATATGGAATGTATATAAATAAAAGGATAGAAAAAACAGATTACTGTGAGGGAAATACAAAGCAAAAGAAAGCCTATGTTGAACTTTTACCATAATAAAACCAAGTTTGGGGCAAAATGAATCATGACAGACAAGAAAGATGTTAAAATAAATCAATGAGAAGGGGAAATATCTGAATTAAAATCTAAACACAGAAGTTGTAGACACATGCTATATAAATCCTATTTATATATGAAAAACTCCATAACTACACAGAGACTATGTGTGCTTTGTTTATATACAAGGAACGGGAAAACAAAAGCTTATAAATTAAATTAGAAAAAGAGTTTCAAAGTTCTAAACAATAGTTACTATAAGGAATATCTTAGAGCAGTATGCAGTAAAGGCAGATCCTTATAACAAAGTACAACACAGTTTGATATGTCTGGGAAATTTAAAACACCACAGAATAATTCTTGTGTTAAAAAGGAAATCACAAGAAAACTAATAAAGAAACATATGACAATGGCATTCTACAAGTAAAAAAGACACATAGCTAAAGTAATATTCAGAAAAATTCAGAAAAATATAGAGTTTCACCACACTTATCTGAATGCAAGAATAAAAACTAAAAAAAGTATAATTGATTGATAACAAAAAAGGCAGAAATGGAGATACTAATAGGGAACAATATACTCTTTTTTTAAATAAAAAAAGAAACCATAAGAATGTCAAAGCTAGCATAACAGATAAAATCCTTGAAAAAGAAAGAAAAAAGTGAAAATATTCTAGTAAAGGACACAAAGCATATAAAAGAATAATATTTAGTGATATTAAAAACTACAACATTTTAAAAACAGTTTTATAAAAATAAATATAAAGTCAAACACATAATGCCAAAATTATAAGCCCCAAATTTGAGAACTTTAAAACATAATAGCTATTATAAAATATTTAAAAATTTCCCTGCAATAATGAACAGATGATTTATAAATGAAAAATAAAAAACTGTAGTGAATAGGCAATATGTCTCTTCTATAAGTCTTTTCTGAAATAAGAAAATGTTTCTAATTTATAGTGTTGCTAATATAATCTTTGTTTCAGCTTTTGATAAATTCATTTAGTACGGTTTTCTGTTATTCTTGGTTACTTATGTAACTAGCAGAGGGTATTATGAAATTATTCAGAAGGTCAGGAAAAAATGCTTGGGTTAAATATATATATTCTGTAAACTTGAATTAAGCGATTCAATGTGAAAAAAGAAATGTCAATTAATTTACTTGCTTAACCTACTTACAATAAAGGACAAAGGGATTTTAAAGGGTATTAAGAAAATGATTCAATTGTTCCCTTTAATAAGATGTAAGTAATGGAATTATTAAAAAGATGTGATTTGTTCCACCAGTGCTAATGTTTTTCTAACACAGCTACACTGAAGAAAGATAAGTTAGAAAGGTAGAAAGGTCTGAAATTGTTCAAGTTGTAGAGGCAAAGATTCTGTGGCAAATAACTTGTTCCACCAATCAGAGGGAAATGGGCAAATGAACATTAAAGTTCCAATCAACCTGTCAACAATATGTTTGTAAAAACTGAATTAGGTTCCTATCTTCACTGTACAATTAATTCCTAGTCCACACTTGATATCACTCATTCACTGTTTAGTCTGTCAAGAACTATGCCAAGACCAACATATAATCATGAGCAGAAACAGGACTCTATGTTAGCCTATGTGCTTTTCCCAGTAGTATTTCAGTTAAAGTAGCTAATATAAAACTGTGAAGACTACAATACAACAGAATCCATCCACACAACAATTCTGTGTAAAGCGCCTCTTGTGGTATTGGACATGTCTGTGACCACACAAACAAATAGTGTTGTGACAGTGCACAGACACAAATGCTACAAGAATGTGCCATGTGGTCACCACCAAAAGCAATCTCCTGAAGAAATTAAGATATCAGTAATATATTAATGTTATATGTTAAATATAAAACAAAAAGAATTACAAGTGATGTGCTATGTGTTTGTTCTTAAAGTGAAGGTAGATCTTCAATTCTTTAAAACCAAAGTTACATTAAAAAAAAACCATAAGTGTGATTAATCAGGCTAAAAATAAATCAGCCATGTCCTTTAGAATGGGTTAGTTCATCAAAATGTTTCCGTAGAATGGTAGATAGCAAATCATATAGCATTTGCAGTCCAAACGTTTTGCTGTTGTGGCATAAAATAAGTCACAAATGAATAAAAAGATAGGCCTGACTGTGTTTGAATAAATTTTATATCATACACTTTTTTAAAAGGCAGTAAATCGGATTTTTCCAATGTTGCATAATTTGCCAACATCTTGTCTGGTCTAGATCACACAGTCGTCCACACAATGATGCAAATCTAAGAGTATTGATGGAACATGGTAGAAAATGAAGGATACAAACATCCACATATCACTGCTACCTTTTTGTCAAATCCTATAAAAAGAATGTGCACACTCCTTCTAGGTCTATCATCTGCTAGATACAAGGGTCATAATGACCTGACAACATGCAAGAGCTATATCATAGGCCCTTACTAGCACACAACTTTTATCTCACCATCTCTAGTATTTATCCAAGACATTTAAAGCATATTTCTGACCTTCTACATAACCTACATTCTTTGACTGAATCAGCTGCAGGTAATACACCTTTTCTTCCCATCCAGCCACTTCCCACAGAATGGGGTCTCTTTTCTGCACTGTTCTGTGATGCAAGAGCATTTGATTGGGGACTGACCCATCATGGTTGCTATTTAACATATTAGGTTGCTAACAGTTAATATGGAAGACAAGTTTACATGTGTAACGATATTTGTACACTCAGGATCTACTTCTTTGACAGTCCCTTACCTCTGGAGGCTGATCTCCTCAAACTTTAAGACTGTATCACTTAGCATTTCTGATTGAGCTTAACTAGAACTCACTAGTGTTGAGAATGTGGGGTCAGTCTACATCATCTTTGCCAAGGGATTCAGTATCTAGCACTGGCTGCAACTTACAATGTTGCAGGTGTTGAACAGCCTTCTTTCACAAAGGGAATCTCCTTCTCTCTCTTTACCTATTAAGGTAAAAGAGGGCATAGCTCTTGTTGTTGCAAAGTCCCTGTGATTTTCACTATCCCCTTGTTAGTTTTATTAACTCTGTTCAAAATCTGTTCACTGATCGGTTCAACCGAACCCTTAAAGTATATATACCATCTGATTTTTATTAGGAAAAAAATAGAAAAAAATCACTTAGAGAAAAGCTCACCAAGTACTAAAATTTGTGCAAACTGAAAATAATGTAACTTGAACTTATCATGAAACTGCACACAAGTTACTGTATTATGGCCTGGCTATGTTGTAAACTGCTACTATGTAACAAGCATTTAAATTAGCGATGGTACAACTAAATTGACTTTAATTTTACTTTGAAATAATGCTACCTCAATAATGTTTTTAAATAGCTTTCATTAAACAACATATTCTTGACATATTATGCAAAAAATCCCATATATTGAAAATGAAACAGAAAGGGGGTAGATATGTACTTTGTGGATCAGTGGCTTACCTCTTTGAACTTGTGACTGAGCTTGCTTGTGTCCAGGTCGGATGGGGAAAACATGTCCTCATTCTCAGGCAGCTCAAACACTTCAATAGCCATGTCACCACCAGGAAGAACAGGCCCTACCTCATCTTCTTCTTCATCTGTTGCATATTCTCCTGTCTGAAAGGAAGGGGACTTCAGAATCCAGCTGTCCAGTTGGAGGTGGGTTATTTGGAAAACTTTATAAGATAGGAATAAAGCAGGTTGCCAAATGGTAAAAGTCAGCTTTTTTAACCCAGCATGCCTCATGCAGCCAATGTTATAAACAAATGTTAGTTTATACAGCCAAAGGAACAAGTCTGCCATACAAATGTGCATTTCTAAGAATCAGGAGCATTGAGAGTTGGTTTTTCAATCTGAGTATCTTGTGATTTTACTAAATAAAATTCTGATGCTAAGGGAAATATATTATTTCTTTAAATTCCCCCTTGTTGTATGAGTAAGTCACCTAACCCTGGAAGCAAGCAGAGAGGAAAGAGATTTGGGCCTGACATGGATGGAAGGGACCTTAACCAAGCCTTACTTTGATTCTACTCATCTTAGAGTTCAATCCATTCTATTTTGTTTATTAACTACTGTGAAGGTGTACTAGTGATAACTTGGAAGTTTCTAACCCTCAAACTGCATATGATCATATGCTGACTCCATGGGACTTTTATAAGTCTGAGTATTTTGTCAAAGTGAAAAAAAATATTTTATATCAAATTCTAGATTCCTAGGTTATTTTGAAAAAAAAAACACCCTAATATCTGCCAATAGAAGTATACTGTGTCATAAGAATTAGCCAAAGTTGGTCATGATTGCCCCTTTTAAATAGGTCATACACTTTTGTTCTTTTCTTTCTTTCTTTCTTTTCTTTTTTCTTTTTTTTTTTTTTTTTTTTTGGTGGTTGTGGGGCTTGAACTCTGGGCCTGGGCACTGTCCCTCAGCTCTTCAGCTCAAGACGATCACTCTACCGCTTGAACCACAGTGCCACTTCTGGTTTTCTAGTGGTTTATTGGAGATAAGACTCTCACCAACTTTCCTGCCCGGGCTGGCTTTGAACCACAATCCTCAGATCTCAGCCTCCTGAGTAGCTAGGATTACAGGCGTGAGCTACCGGCGCCTGGCTCATACACTTTCTAATACAACAAATCTTCCCTAATGCTACATAGCTCTGCTGTTTGCCTCACTACTTTGTAACACCTGCTGGCCCCTGTAGGTAGAGTTCATGACCTCTGTAATAAATGTGCCTCTTTGCCACTAACTTCCTTAACATTATTGGAAAGTAGTGGTTCTTCTGGCAGCATCAGGCTATGAGACTGTAATTCAAACTAATTGTCTGCCATGTTTGCCTTAGATAATTTCAAGACAAATCACTGATTCACACAGTTAAAAAGACAAAGAACCTCTAATCCATCTCCGTTCCATCAGATAGTTCTTTTCACACATGAAATACAGATAGAAATTCATATTGCCTGCAGAAAACTTCCATTAACACTGTACCAAATGGTCTATTCCTTTGATTAAGAAGGCCCAGCATCCTGACTGTTGCTTTTCCTTTTTCTTTTCCTGTTCAATATTTTTCCTGAACATGAAAGGTATTTGGTCATTAACCTTGATGTGTTAATTCCTAGTGTCTGAAATACCATTATTCCATTGCCTTTGGACTTTCTTTCTCAAATGATGGCAGGCTCCTCAATAGTCTGATTCTTGGCAGTTGTCCCTGTGGCTGTATTCTTGACTTCTTTCCAAATGCCCCATGTTTAATGTGTGGTGTTTAGAAGGAGACACATTCTGAGTGTCATTGGCCACATAGTAAACAAATAGCCCCAGCATCCTAGATGCTGCTTCTCAAAGATGCAATTAACCCAAAGATCTTGACTTTGGTGGTACTTTTTGACAGAAGTATGTTCAGGATATTCAGGGACAATGGTGTTTGCTTTTTTTGTTTTTTTGTTTGTTTGTTTTTTAGTCGGTTGTGAGGCCTGAACTCTGGGCCTGGGCGCTGTCCCTCAGCTCTTCAGCTCAAGGTTAGTGTTCTACCACTTGAGCCATGGAACCACTTTTGGCTTTTTCTCCTCATGTGGTGCTAAGGAATCAAACCCATGGCCTCATGCATGTAAGGCAAGCACTCTACCACTGAGCCACCTTCCCAGCCCAACAATGGTGTTTTATAACTGGCTACATGGTAGTTAAAATTCCCTTTTTTTCACGCAAATAAAATCAAGATGTTTGACTAAAAGGAAAAAAAAGATCATTCATCTTCAATCTATATAGATCCCTATTACCTGGGAATCTAGGACTCTTCCATAAATACTGTTCCAATATTATTTGGCACATGTCTGTATGTGTCTGTGAGGCTGTACTCGATTTTTCTCTGCATACTCCATAACTGGGGATAGTTGGTTTCAGGTAACTTGTGTTTGTTAGTACAAAGGAGCCCACAAATCTTAGAAGTGCTCTAATTTCAGATTTGGTGTGGCTTTCTTGGTAGTCCATTTCAAATATAAACATACACATAGATATTCAGAGAAAAGGAGGGGGTAGAAAGAGATATAGAGGTACAGAGAGAGTTAACAGGCATTTTGTAAATACTACTAATCTAGTACTCATATACTAAGAGGAATGTAGCAAGCCTAGTATGTAAATAATCTCAAGAGATGCTAAAAGTTTGTATGCAAAGGTACAAATGTATGAACTTGTCTTTAAGCCTATAATCACAAGTACTAGTAAAGCAAACCTTTGTTTTTGAAGGTTAATGGCATTACATAAAATTCAGTTCTATATAATCAATTTGATGACTAGCATAAATGACTCAAAAAAATCTTAAGCTAAATATAAAGTCTGACTAAGCCATAACAATATGGCACATTCTAAACATGAATTAAAATGAATAATCTGATTTTTTGCTGGTTTGAAAATACTTATTCACTGTGGGTGCTAATTATATGTACAGCAGTACTAGGCTTTGAACTTGGGGCTGTGGTTTTGCCAGGCAGGTGCTCTACCTACTTGAAACAGACCCCAACCCTTTTATGTTCTGGTTGTTTGTCAGATAGGCCCTCACTTTCTGCCATATCAGGGATTGTTCATGCAAACCATCATGCTCAGCTTTTTCTGGTGAGATGAAGACTTGTAAACCATTTTCCCAGGCTGAACTACAAATGCAATCCTCCTTATCTCTGCTTCCAGAGTAGCTGGGATTATAGGCAAAGGATACCGAATCCAGTGTAAAGGCAACTTTTTATTAGTGGGAACCTAATAGTAATAATATGTAGACATACTAGAATCTGGAATACTTCTGAGAACTGTAGTTATAAATCCTAGTTTTACAGAAGGAACAGGATTTGTATGTTATGTCATGGAAGTGGTGAAGTGGTGATTGGAATAAGTATCTTGATTTTTGGTCACTTAGATCTGGCCTCAAATCCTAGCTTTGAGACTTTAGGAAAGTTAACTACTAGATTTAAGCTTTGCTTTCTTATCTATGAAGTGAAAAAACTATAAAAAGAGCCCCTTATCATAGTAAAGTTTTCATGAGATTAAACTAGAAAGTATCTGGGATGTGTTTTAACACAAGGCCTGTCATATGGAAGATGCTTCAAACTGCTGCTGCTGCTGCTGCTGTTGGTCACCAGATTATTTGCTGAGAATTGGTCTCACAAGTTCAATTCCTTAGACAATCTCCATGAATGAATCCTTTATAAGGAAATTGCTCCTCCTGAAATAAAATCTTTTGTTTTGCTAAACCTGTCCCTCTTGTTACACATGTGCAGTAGCCACTTGCTTCTAACAAACAAGAAATCTTCCAGACCTTTGTATTCCTCACACACTGGCCCCGACTGCTGCAGTAGTCCGAGAGGAGTATCTACCACATCAGAATACCTAAGACATCTGCTGCCCTAAATACTTTACTAGCCCACTCCCTTCTGTTCCCTCTGTGTGGGTCTCTCATCACCCATTCCATTTTGGTACTTCTTTGTGTGTCTTGTTTCATGAACATCTTTCATCTGGAAACTCCGTGCATGTGCCAGGTACTATTTATCCCTACAGTCTAGAGTGGGTAGGCCAGTGTTTGGCACAGAAGCCACCAAAAATGTTGCTGAATGAAGTGAGCTATAGCCACATCAGCACAGCACAGTAGAGCCTGACTTTCCTGTTCATCTCAGCTTTCCAGTATGAAATGTAGCAAAGCCCAGCTGCAGGTGAGGTCTGAATGACCCTTTAGGGACTTTTTACTTGTTGTTAGGTTCAACCATTCATTAACAGTCTTTTTTTTTTTTTGCTGTAGCAATGTTTGCTGTGGTAAAATCAGAGAAGCTAAACAGTGCTTATTGTAAAAATAGCCTTAATTATGCAGTTTTGTGGCATTTTGTCTGAATCTGGTTATATATATATATATATATATATATATATATATATATATATATATATATATATATATCAAAATCAGTTCGGAGAAAAGAAGAAAGCTGCTTTTTCTCTGGAGGAAAAGGCTTTAAATGAAGACATTGATGTTTAAAACATACCAATCGTCACCAACTATTGATATGGCTTGTAGCAGCAAAAGCACCCTCTTTCCAGCAAAGGAATCTCCCTATTTTTGACCAGTGATTTCTGTATGCTCTAAGTTTTGTAATGTTGGGTCATTTCATCCCCTTGAATATGCTCAGCTAAAAAACACTTTTTTTTCATAGGGTTGTCATAAATTGCAAGGTTTAAGCACAATGCATAGAATATGCTAAATGACTGTGTGATTTTCTGACTACAATTATACACACTATCCCTTGTTTCTCCAAGGCAACAATAAAGTATTACAACAATCAAGAACATAGCTTTGGGTCTGCAAAGACTAAGTTCCCAGAAAAGGAAAGATTTATCTTTTGTGTTCTCTTGCATCAAATAGCAAAAGTTATCCTTCTTTTAGAGTTAACTAGTGAAATTATGTATTTGTCAGTTAAATCTTTCCATCTACGTGAACTCATGTTTTCTTGTGAGACAGTTCATGAGCTAGTTTTCAATACCCTTTCTTTTAGAAAGTATACTTCAAGAGCAGGGGCACTATTTCCTTTGATGGTGAATAGATGCTAAAATGATTCCCATCAATCCCTGCTTCCTGGGTATTTATGGTATTTATAGTACCTTTCTCTAGAGTGTAGCATGGATCTATCAACTCACTTTTAACAACCAGAATATAATAAGAATAAAAGAAGTAATAGTGTTACTAACAACACTAGGATTTCGCTGCTGAGATTAGCTTACACAATGTCACTTACATTTATTTCTTTTGTCCTTTTGCTCTTTCTGTGCCATAACTATTGGGTCAGAAGCTGCCATGCTGTGAGTCTGAAGGGGCCTCACATTACAAGAAAATGGCTTCTGGCAATAGCCAGCATAGTCTGGCTGTGCAACAGTCACAGGAGAGGGAGGCTCTCCTGAGCCCTGCGGACAGCTGCAAGTGAGCTTGGAAGCCGACCTGCTCCCAGTTGAGCACTTAGATGACCACAACTTTGGCTGACACCTTTCCTTCCAGTCTTGAGAGAGATCTCGAGTCAGACGCATCCAGCTCAACTGACTCACAGACTTAGCAATGCATAAATATTTATTGTTTTATGTTGCTGTGGATTTTGGTCATGAGGAATACTCCAAGGTTATATGTTCATCATATCACTGAAAAAAATCACCTGAAACAAAAGTCATTTATGCCTTTGCTCTTCAGACATTTATAGAAAAGATGCATAGAGAAATCATCTCTCAACAGTACTCATCCTCATATCTATATTGTCTGTAGCTGTGGTAGATTTTCCTGTGTCTATGACAGGCCCAATGTGAGCAATAATGAGTACCTTGAAAATAATTTAAGTTCTTTACCAAATTTATATTTTGTTTCCACAGCAAAAGAGCAAATTTCTTGTGGGCATCAAACTAATTTTCTGTTGTCTTTTTAGTAAATGTTGCCTACCTTCAAAAAAGGTAAATGCTGCTGTCTTTAAGTTTCTGGCAAACATATTCTAAACAAGGAATGGAGCAATGAGCCCTAGTTTTCCCACTAAAGACCCTGAACTAACCAGTTAACACACCAAAGTGAACCTGTACAGTTCAAATATCATGCTACAATTTGAAACTGGCATCTTCCTTTGTTTCATTTTACAGGCCAAGGAAACAATGAAGCACTTATTCAGATGCCAGCAGAACTGTGGGAAGAAACTAAGAAAGCTGTATGTTCCTGAATGTTTAATCTTCACAACAGGATAACTACAGCCACCAGAGAGGCACAAGTTATTATCATTGCAACAGTTCTATAATCATACAACTAATTCCATATTAGAAAATATAATGTATTTGTATTGAAACGAATTCGTAGAGCATACTAATGGTCGATCATCAACGAGAACCAGGAATTATAGTTACAGAAATTAAAGCAGAACAAACAAAAGAAACCAACAAAAATGTCATCAATGGCATTTTTTATGCATAATCTACAGATTGATGATAAATACAATCTCAATTTTACAATCTCTTTCCAGGGGGAATTATGATCTTTACCTCACATGATTATCTGGTGCTTTGCAGTAGCAATTCTTTCTTGCAAAGGGTTTGTGAAACCCAGAACTCAACCCTTACATCAGTGTGCTGGCATTTTTAAACAAGATAATTGTCATGCTATCTTCCCACTAACTCCCATAGCCCCAGGTCCTCCATGAGCCCCAAACCCCTTATGAGTCAGTAGGTCTGAGGCTACGTGGGGAAAAATATCTCTATTTTTGAAGAAATATCATGAGATTCTCACATGGAGGTGAGTTTTAACCTACTTTGTGGTTCTCATAGAGCAGACACTTATATTCACTTTACATTCCCATGACGATTAACTGTATGATATGCACAGAGAATTTAAAATCTTTTAAAGCACTGAATTGACTTGACACAAATGCTTCCTAAATAAATGTTAAAACATAAAGAATAACCACTACCAATGGACCAGCAACTTAATTGAAGAAGAGGAATGGTACCAACCATGCCTCCTAGACGCCATCTAAGCTGCTGACTCTTCTGAAGAAATTGTGATGAATTCTATTATTGTTAGGGCTTTTGAATTTGTTTCATTTTTGTTCCACTTGTTTCAGTTTTACCTTTTTGTTGCTAAACAATGTGTTCTTATGTTGATAAATTTTCCACAAATGGAATCCCATTGTGCACATTCTTCTGTGCCTTTTAACTTTTAGCAGTGCATTCAGATTTGTAGGTTCTGAAACAACTTCCATTTACTCTTGCACTGTGTGAAAGGACACAACAAATTCAATAGATCTGGCCTGCTCTTATTAGTAAAGATGTCAGCTGTGTTCCTTGTGTTTTCTTGTTATAGAAGTGTATCCTGCATGAGTGTGATTATTCATAAATATAAGGGTTTTACTAAAATGTTTGGCAACTTGTTGAATCCAGTTGACTGGATAGTGTCAGTTTTCCAAAGTGGTTGGGTCAACAATAAGAGTTCCTCTTTCTCTACGTCCTTCTGGAACTTAAACTATCTGATTTAAATCAATTTAGTAGGTTTGAAATGGCATTTCATTTTGTTTTAAAATTTCCACTTACTGGATGATTGTTAATGCGGCTGGGAGTCACCTGTCACTGGAGTTCTTCTGTGAACGGATTGTGCAAGCCAGTAGCCCAAGTGGAATCTTTTCCTATTGGCTTACTTATTTTCCAAACACTAGAAGTTAGTTTTCCTAATTCTATAATGTCATTTGAATGTACTTTTCTATGTCTGGCTTCTTTCCTTCATACCAATGTCATATGTATGTATTTATCATTAATTATTAAGGTGATGCTACTCTGCTTTTACTTCTATTGAAGATTTCTATTTCCTTCAACTCTACCATTTTCCCTTCTTTATTCAATGTTATGTGGAATAAATCTCTATATACTAGGTACATTCTTATTGTACCTAGAGAGGAGCTTTTAAGCAGAGGAGAATGTCTACTTCCTTAGGACAGTGTATGTGCCGGTGTGTGTGTGTGTGTGTGTGTGTGTGTGTGTGTGTGTGTGTGTGTGTGTGTGTGTGTGTGTGTGTGTGTGTGTGTGTGTGTGTGTGTGTGTGTGTGTGTGTGTGTGTGTGTGTGTGTGTGTGTGTGTGTGTGTGTGTGTGTGGTATGTGTTCTTTGCTTAGCTTAGATCAAGCATGCATAAAATCTTCAGTTGAGTATCTTCTAAGAGCCCTATGTTTCAATGACAATAATCACTATTATATATTCTTACAAACTTGAGGATCCACAAATCACAAGATATAATTTAATGACTGCAAAGATCTAACAAATTTGGAGCCTGTAAATGGCTGTTAAAAAGATTTTATGTTTCTCTAATTCCTCAGGCTCTTATCAGAATCAGCCCACTTACCTTTTAAACATATTTGACCTCCATTTCAAACTCCATTACCTGTTTTACTAAAATTGTTTTGTACTTAAAATGTAGTATTTTTTAGACATTGTGCAAATAAGTAGTGCTGTACTTTAAAAGTTAAAAGTATAAGCTTCATGCTTTGAAAAACTAGAGAACTTAGCATCAAAAGCTTCTTTATCTAAAAAAAAAACCCACTAGATTCAAAGACAATATAAATCCTTACATATACTGTATTGTGCAACCATTAGACAGCCTCAATATTAAATACCAGTTTTCCTCATGACATTAAATCATAAAATATTTAAAGTGTTAGTGATTAAAAGCATCCATGCTTAAATATTAGGAAGTGACAGCAAACTGCAGAACCTCTACAAAAAGACTTGTGATGTTCTAGAACTAACATGTTTTCCTTCAAGTCATTATTTTCAGATTATTATTCAGCACACCAACCCAAAGCTTTGGGAAAGCTTTTCAGAGCACAGGAAGTTAATAAGACACACAGAATATTTAATTTCACATGTGAAGCAAGAAGGTACAAATACACATTAGTTTCTACCCAAAACACAAACCTTAAGAGAATAGTTGTTATTATTATTGCAGTTGCCAGACACTCCTTGCAATTCAGCCACAGTGTTCTAAAATGGTTGACAAAAACAGTTAAAGAAGGTTCTTTTCACCTTGGAAGAGCAGCGTAAAGGCAAGGACAGGACAAGTACTAGAGTCCTAGTGCTAGCTGAAACACAATGTCAAATACCAGGAAGATGTCAGCTACCTGGGTGGAAGGAGCCTCACTTACAGTTTAAAGGTACAGCACAGTTGTCAAGGTTGTCCATAACACCTAGGACCTCCTGCCTACTCAGCACAAGCTGTTTCAAAACATCAAACAGCAAGTCAAATTTAATGTTCTCCACTGAATTGTACTTCACATAAAATCTACATTCGTGTGTTTTCATAACTTATGCGAACTGTATAGCTTCTCCTTTGATTGTTACATGTTAATATAAGCAATAAAAACCCCATATAGGCAGCTATTTTAACTTGTACCCAATTCTTTAAAAGATTCTAAGAATTAATACTGTTGTGATATTGTTATAATGATGATAATTTCCAGTAAGGAAAACAAATCACCAAAGATTAAATTGTTTTTGGTAAAGGGGCATCAGTTTCTAGAGTGATAATTACAAGTGTATCATGAACAGCTGCTAAGAGAATTTGAAATGTCATCGACAATAAAAGACTTTACAACGTAATAAATATTCTTTTAAAAGGCTCTTTAAGAAATCCAAATAATCGTATGATTTTAAACATCTATATAAAATTACCCATATTCATTTCAAGGACCATACTATTTTCTAATTCAAAAAAAAAAAAAAGAGGTGTAACACCAGTATGTATTGTATTTCCAATCTGGGCTCATACTACTTCAAACTGCATAACATGCTTTGATAAAAAGGTACCCATACAATACAAACAAGTTATGAAAAAAATATATACCACAATCGCATGTCTCACCACTAGAAGGTTAAACATTGGTAGGTATCGATTATGACGGGACAGGGAATTAAATGTTATTAAAATGAAAATCTAGTTGAAAATTTTACCATACCCCTGGAATTTGCTGGCCTAGGGCTGACTGTCTGAGGGGTTCACTGAACTCCTCCATGGTTACCTTTCAAGATGTTAAACAAGAAAAGAAAAACAAATGAATAGTAATTCCATGAAATCCAGACATGCAACCACTCATCACAGATATGATGAGATGTACATTAAAATGCTTCCAGTGGTTCAGATTTCTATCTTCTTCAGCTTTTAGGCACAATCATCTTTACTTTAAAAAAAAAATTAGCATGTTTAACAGAGAGTGAACAGAAATAGGAATGCAAATTAAAATGGAATTGGCTGTTTGCTTATTTTAAACTCTTCTAGTTTAAATATTTGGAGAAAAAATAGAAAAGGCATAAATTTAAATGTTTGAGGATTATCTATACATTTCAAATTCTATTAGAGCATGACTTACAATTTGAAATATGCCAGTATAAGTGAAACATTCTAAGTCGTTACTCCTAAACTTTATTTCTTCTATTCATTCCTTTTCAGAGTACCATTGTACTTTTACAGTTTCAGGACACATTTCTCACACTATGGTGCTTTCTGCATAACCCGTTCATGCACGTAGCTCCCTTGTGTTAATGTGTCAAGTTCCAAGTTACAGTCAACCTTGGATGGTTTGATAAAAACCAGAAGCTCTCTGTTCTTCTGCAGACAAGGCTGATCTGAGGGCTGGCTCTGAAAATTAGTTGGATGAACTTGGTTCCTCTGTATTTAATTAGAGATTTTCCTGGCTATCTTTAGGAAATGTCTCAGGGGATATCAGCATATAAAAGATTTTGAATTTGAAATCCCAAGATGATTTTATAAATTGTAAGAAAAGTAAAAAGCCAGGTGACTGATTACACACTTTCCCGGCCTGTTCTAATAAAGATATGTAAATCAACAAATTGCTTCATTGCTTATGGAATTAAATCTGGTTTTCAAGGATCATTTAGCCATTGGAGATCCAATTCTGGTTCTTCTCATTTACTTTTCTTCTTGAATATTTTCCTTTTCATTAACAGAAAAAAGAGAACAAATAGAAAATACAGAGATAACACTCAAATCAATTTTGTAATATTTGATAGCCTTAGTTTAAAATTTTGAAACAAGTGATAACACGGGAGGTTTTAACAATGGAGTGAATTTTCATGATTTGTTCAGCTTTCATCTCTCCTATTGACAGAAAAGTAACGGCTGTTTTTACCTGTGCATGTTTTAAGAAGGCATTGTGTAACACACACAAAAAGGAGAACACAGAAGCCACAGAGGAAGATGAGAGAGCAACCTCAAAGGAGTAGACTTGAACCTTCACACTAAAGGGAGGATTACTTGGAGTAACACAGGAGGCATCTGATTTCTATTTCTGCAACTTGTGGAACAAAGTGAAAATTCAGCTGAAAGCAAAACTCAAGTTTTTGCATAACATTTCAGCATTCAATTACTCTTAGACTCTAATGAAGATGATACTAATGGATTGCTGCCTTGACGAATTCTCCAAGTGTCCAATTTCCCTCTTATTAAGGAAAACAAAACAAAGATTCAGAGAACCTAAGTAGTACACTCCCACCACTCAAAACAGGAACTCTGCTAACATCTTTTGTTACCTTTTTCTGGGCATGCCTTAGTACAGAAAAACCCACCCAAGACTCCCCTCAAAAACTCCCCTCAAAAAAAGACTCCCCTCATTGCATGGCCCAGACTTTGGTGCCAGGAAAACTATTTTAATCCCAACTTGGTGAACTACTCTTTCATCACTAGGGAAAAAAACCCTTTGCCTTTCTAGGGGCAAATATCTCTTGTGATTCTTTTAAAGATTAAATGAGGCTAGGCGCCAGGGGTTCATGTCGGTAATCCTAGCTACACTAGAGGAAGATCAGGATGATGATAGTGATTCCAAACTAGCCTGGACAAAAAAAAAAGTTTGCAAGACCTCATCTCAAGATAAAACGCTGGATGGTTTAGCTACTATGGGAATATGAATAGGAGGTCCAAGCCAGCCCAGGCAAATAAGACCTTATCTAAAAACTATCCAGAACAAATAGGGTCAGGGGTATGGCTCAAATGGTGGAACACCTGCTAAACCAGCAGGAGCTCTGAATTCAAACCGCAGTATACTATCACCATATGTAAAAAAAATAAAGTA
This sequence comes from Dipodomys merriami, assembly GCF_024711535.1. Taxonomy (NCBI): domain Eukaryota; kingdom Metazoa; phylum Chordata; class Mammalia; order Rodentia; family Heteromyidae; genus Dipodomys; species Dipodomys merriami. The sequence continues at coordinate 43,008,826 of NW_027206068.1, read as the reverse complement.
AAACAAAACAAATATGGAGATCATGTAGAAAGAGACCCTTGCCAACTATCTGATAAAACTATTTAATTGCTCCCCTTACTGCTAAAATTACCTTCTCAGATGACCATCAGCTCCACTGGCTTTCCAAACAGGCTAACAAACAAAACCCTAGCAATCTTCTACTTAGTATAGGTTCCTGTATAAAGGTTGAGCAAAATTATTTTTGTGTTACTTTAAATTATTACATTTTATAAAAATCATTCACACACATCCTTAACTTCTAGCACATATCCATAAAGTGAGCAACACAACACACACACACACACACACACACACACACACACACACACACACACACACACGCAAGCTTTAGCTGCTTGACTGAAAACTGGGGGATAAATGAGATCAATGATCAATTCCTCAAAATAACTGGAGGAATCACATGATAAATGATCTACAATGTTCCTCAGAAAAGTGTGAAAAACACACAACAGTTATTTTCTCTCCTTATTTAAATCTAATGTCTTTTTTCTTTTTTTTTTAGAAACAGTCTCAGGAGGACCTTGAACTCACAATCCTCCTGTCTCAGCCTCCTGAACACTGGGATTATAGAGGGGCACTACCACACCAAGCTCTAGGCCTGATGTGTTATTTCACTCTAATGGAATATGAGAAGCTAGAAAAAATTTGGAGGCTCAGTCCAATCCTGTATAGACTCAAGGCCATTCAGGTGCTAGCCCAAGCTTGGCCTCCTCCCTTCCAACCACTTGAGGTCACTCTACTCCCCTGAATCTACATCCAATATCTTTGCAGAAGAATGAGAGGCAAAGAGCAGTTTGTCAAGAATGATTCTAGAATTCTATCTACAGTAGGCTCGCAGTCCGAGTAAATCAATGCCCCTAATAAACCACCAAACACTGTAGCAGAAGATTGAAAGCTAAGTTTACAAGGTCAAATAGGTTAGTTTCAAAACCCAAAGTAATAATTTCATATCTCAGTAAAATTAGAAAATACTCATCATTTCAAATGGACTTTTCAAATGAAGGAAATAGAATGCTAAGATTAATTGACTCACATGAAGATTTTCTAATAAATTACTCTTTGATCAAAAGTTAGTTGGCATACCACTGCTAATTTTTGACTATAATGAAGGAAGAATATACACATTTGGGTTAAATATACATTCAACAATATTTGAATGGCTATTTCTTAATTTTTTCTATATACTTGTTAGCCACCAACAAAAGTAGTTTTTTTTCCTGGAAAAATAATATATTCAGATGAGCAGAGGCTAAACATGTAAAATTTCACTATGCTTATATCAATTGAGATAAAAATGAATATTTATCTGAATATTCATTTATGAGTATGGAATACTACAACTAAATTGTTGATTGATCTAGTAAATATGGAACATATGCATGTTTGAATGTGCTTATAATAAAGCATGTTGTCCTATTGTATCAATGTACATTTGGCATGACATTAGAAATAGACCAGCATCTGTGTTACATTACAGCACACAAGAGTTCCAGAGAACCGTTTTCACTTGGGGGTTAGCTTCTACTCATTTACTTGATCTTCTACAGAGAACAGGATGTAAAATTATTCCAATATGTATCTACCCCATGAAACATTTGCTAGTGAAAGAGGTTTGTTCTGTGTTTTGTTAGCACAAATCATAGTGAGCAGGTCTAAAGAACTTTCTCTTCCTCTGGGGGTGGGGCTGCCTCTGGAAACACTCAGCCATCTTTAGTACTTTTCGGTGTATGTTTATATATGTATGGGTATGTTTTTCCACTTAAAATTGTTTACTGATTCCTTTGAAAGAGTATCATAGGCTATTGTACATTTGGAATAGATTGAAGAAAACATAAAACAGAGAGACCATCTAACTCCAGCAATAAAGATAACTACTCTTCCATTTTGGGTGTTTCTACTTTATGTTTCTATGAATTTCTTTATAACAGTATGGGTAAAGTCAGAATACTATAAATAGGATCTATGACTTGATGCATACATATCTGATACAAGTGGCATTTCCTTTCTGTGAGGATGAATTTTAGCACAATATAGACATATCTTCCCCATGAAACTGCAAAGAACCTACTACACTGTTGCAGTCACACTAGAATCAAAAACGGTGAACAATTCAGTGAGGATGAATGAAGAACAAGTTTGCCGTCTTCCTACCTCATCATCATCAGCATCATATTGGGCATAGTGCTGCTCAAGCAGCTCTCTCTGGCGCCTCTCTTGTTCCAGCGTCTGGCTTATCAACTGGGCAACCTCGCTCACTTGTCCTGGTTTTTCCCGTCCAATGACAAATCTGTGGAAATAGTTAATGAAGACTAATATAGTAAGGACTCTCCAGCAAGAAGGATTGCTGAAAAAAGTGGCCAAGAACAAGATCTCAGCAATCTATCAAGACCCAAAAACGTAGCATGGCTCTGGTATTTGAGTCCAAGTCCCTATGGGAAAGGAAAGGTTAACTGAGCAATGACATTACAGACACAGATCACAAAGGACAAGCACAGGATCAAGGAAAAGACCATTAAAAAATGAACACTTTAGAAGAAGCCATCATGGATATAGTCCATTCAGTAGTAGTTTACACATCTGGATGTTTGGGGAAAAAATAGTTAGCCAACATACAATTTTCTGTATTTAAATTGTACTAAATAAATTTCTAGAATTTAAGAATCATTTCCACAACAATGTCCATCTTAGTGAACATAAAAACTGTCTCAAAAACATTTCAAGGTAGAACATGAAGTGATTAGCAGAGGTATAAACTGATTTTCCCCTAAATTAGGAAAACTTTGGAATTATAACCACATAAGCAGAAAAAGCCAGAAGTGGCACTGTGGCTCAAGTGATAGAGTGTTAGCCTTGAGCTGAAGAGCTGAGGGACAGTGTCCAGACCCAGGGTTCAGGCCCCACAACTGACCATAAAAAAAAAATAGAAAATAGAGATCGTATTTTTGTTTTGTTTTTAAAAAGAAAAACTAAAATAGTAAGTGTAAATTAATCACTTCAATGGGAGAAAATATGAGCAGCTCAAGAAGTATCTGTGGATATTAATTCCTCAAAGAAAACAATCCTAAAAAATATTTATTGCATGTCATATCACTTATCAACATTGGGTATCCTCTAGAAATTAATATTCATTTAATTTCTTCACATTAATATATGGTTCTATTTTTTAAAACACTAATAATATGTCTCTAGGATGTACTTATCTCTTAATTTTATTATTTTGAAAGTTATGTAGCATAACCTTGTTTTTATAATTTACTAGTACTTTCATTTAAATTTAATATTTAATACTTAATTTGTATTTGTTTAATGTTCATTTTAATATGTTGCTTACTTAATTTTAAGAGACGTAGATCACCATTTTTGCACAAATATAATGAAGCACTAAATGCTTATACTCAGATATTCACAGTTGTGTGTGTAGAAATACTCCCATGTAGTTTCAAACTAAACTTAGCTATGAAATTAAGCCTGGGTATTCATTCTCTTTTGAATTATTTTCATTTGGGAAACAAATATAAACAGAATTAATACTGTAAGTTTTCTTTCTTCCAATATAATTTAAACATAACAAGATACATTTATTTAAAATATTCAACTCAATATGTGCGCAAATATATAAACCTGTAATGATTACATCAATTAAAATATAGAACACTTCTATGAACCTAAAGTATCTCCTCATATCTCTTTCCAAGAAATCATCTTCACCCTGTCCTCATAGTTAAGTTTTCTGAAGTTCCATATAAACGGAATCAAGATTGTCTAGGATTTTAGCTCCTAATAATGGCTTGCAGATTTGTCCTTATTGTTGGAAGTAGCAGGAATTTGTTCCTTTAGTGACTGAGTAGTATTTCATTGTATCAGGAGTATTACATTATGTCTATCTATTCTACTAAGTATAGGTGCCTTTTGCATATATATATGCTATATATAGTTATGAATAGCTAATAATAGAATAAGTAATATGGTAAATATACAATTAACCTCTGAATTGCTTAAATTGTTTAAATTTTGAATTATTTTATATTCCAAAAAGCATGGCATGAGATGAACTCTATATCTTCACTAACAGTATTGACTTTCAAAATATTAACAATTCTAGTGGGTATCTAGTGATATTTCACAATAATTCATTTCTAGTGCTTTGTTGACTAGTGATATTAATTATTTTTCTTGTACTTATTGAACATTCATATCGTTTAATCAGTGAAATACCTTTAAAGCCTAGCCTAACTCTAAAAAACATTTTTGTTACTGAGATGAAGTGGTTCTTTACATATTCTGTATACACACTGTTCTGAATAAATATGCATGCACTGCATTTCAGATGCACACACATGTGTATACACACATGATATATTTAATCTGTAGTCTTTTTCCAGTTTGCATCGTACCTCTTCAACTATTCAAAAAAGGTTTCAAGGAAGTCTTGTTTATCACTTCCTGAAAAAAGAAATTCATGCCTTTTGCTTTCTACTTATAAAATTACTACATGATTTAAGTTTTTTCTCTTTTAAAAATTTTATTAGGATTTAATTTTTTCTCTTATTTTTTTCTTAAACTACTAACATTTTATTTTTATATCAGGTCTCTAACTTTAAATTAATTTCATGTATTATGTGGTTAGCATGAGGTTTATTTTTCCAAAATAAATCAACAGTTGTTTCAACACCAATTGTTAAAAGATTGTCTATTGCAATAACTGAATAACATGAATACATTTGTTGAATATTAGTTGACCACGTATGTGTTGACTGATTTCTGACTTCACTGGTGTGTTTATACTTTTGCTAACAACATAGTTTTTTGTTTGGGTTGTTTTGTTTTATTTACTTATTTTTGGCCCTGGGGCTTGAACTCAAGCCCTGGGTACTGTTCCTTAGTGTCTTCTGCTGAAGGCGAGCACTCTACCACTTGAGGTACAACTCCACTTTGGGATTTTTCAGTAGCTTCATAGAGTTAAGAGGCTCACACACTTTCCTGCCCAGGCTGGCTTCAAACCCTGATCTTCAGATCTCATCCTCCTAAGTAGTTAGGATTACAAGCTTGAGCCACTGACACCTGAAAGTTTCTCATTTACTATATAGTAAGTCATTAAAAAAGGTATGAGTTCTTTAACCTTATGTGTCATTTCCTCTGCATTTCCATATAAATTTTATAGTAAGTTTGCCAATTCCCAAAAGCTCAATGAGCCTTGCTTGCAATTGCTTTGAATCTACAGATCATTTTGTGTTGTGTATGTGCTAGTCCTGGTGCTTGAACTTAAGGCTTTGGTTCTGTCTCTGAGCTTTCTGTTCAAGGATAGTGCACTACCACTTTAGCCACTTCCAGCTCCACATCCAGCTTTTATTTTATTTTATTTTATTTTGTTAAGGTGATATACAGAGGGGTTACAGTTATGTAAGGTAATGAGTACATTTCTTGTTACCCTTCCCCTCATTTTTCTCCCTCTTTTCCTTCCCTGTAATTCGCAATCCCCTGCAAGATGCACAGATAATTTCCAATAAATTTTCTTGGTAGTATTGCTGTTGCATGGATTTTTCCCCCTCTGTCCTTTGTCTTACCATTTTGTTGTTCCCCTTCCCTTCCCTAGTTCAGATAAATGTATATACAATACCCAGGATACCAAAATCCAATGCAGTGACAACAGGGGATAAACCATGGCGGGGGAGGAACACAAAAGAAAAAAAGAAATCATTGTGTATATATATCACATTTTCTTGATCCATTCATCTACTGAGGGGTATCTGGGTTGGTTCCATATCTTAGCTATGCTAAATAATGATGCAGTAAACGTAGTTGTGCTGGTAGCTTTAGTATGGTTTTGTTTGTCATCATGCCAGTAAATACCCAAAAGTGTGATTGTTGGGTCATAAGGGAAGCTCTATGTGGAGTCTTTTGAGGAACCTCCATACTACTTTCCAAAGTGGTTGAACAAGTTTATACTCCCACCAATAATGAAATTGCACCATTTGTTAGGAAATTGAAAGATTTGGAAAAAATTATATTAAGTGAAGTAAGCCGGGCCCATAGAAACATAGGTCCCATGGTTTCCCTTATTTGCAATAACTAGAATAAGACTGAGACAAGCAGAAAAGGTCAGATAAGTTGATGGTAGGCGAAATGAACCCCAAGATGAGGACTCAAACGGTTTTCCTTTCTTGCTATAGTTTTTAACATATGTATAAGGTGATTTTTTTTGTTGCTTTGTATGTCCCTCCTCCACAGTATAACCCCTGTTTTCACTGTATTTGATGTTGGTATAATTTGGGGAGGGGAAAGGAAAAAACAAATTGTTTAAATAGGTGGACCCATTGCAACAATGAAATATATAAGATGCTATATTGAAAAATGAACTTTACAACTTTGGTGGGGAGGGGGAGTGTTAGATGGGAGGGCAGGGATGGTAAGGGAAAACAAAGGAGGAAGCAACAACGCTTGATAAGAAAAAAAGAAATCACTCAGTATGTTGAGAACAACAACAACAAAGAAACATCTCTTGTGTTTATGTCTTGGAGTTCATTTCACTTAGCATCATCTTATATGGTCATATGTACATAGCCATTGAGCTATTTTTCTTTCTTGTATGTTTTTTATTATAAAAATACTGTACAGAGGGGTTACAGTTACATGAGCAAGGCAATGAGCACATTTCCTATCGAGCACTGTTGCCTCCTCCTTTGTTTTCCCTCCACCATGTTGCTTCCTCCTTTGTTTTCCCCCTACCACCCCTTCCCTCCCCACCTCCACAACTTCCCTCCCTTCCCCCCTTCCTCGCCACTGAAGTTGTAAAGTTTGTTTTCAACATAGTGTCTTGTACATCTCATTGTTACAATGGGTCCACCTGTATCCATATTTAAGCATTTTGTTTTTTCCCTTCACCTCCCCAAATTAGAGAAGTGTATATATAAGATGCAGGGCACCTACATTAAATACAGTGAAAACAGGGGTTATACTGTGGGAGAGGAATATACAAAGCAACAAAAAATCATATGGTACATTATAGATACATTACAAACAATATCAAGAAAGAAAAGATATTTGTATCCCTACCTCGGGGTTCATTTTGCTTATGTGGTCATATGTACATAGCTTTTGACCTTTTCTGTTTGTCTTAAACATGTACTAGTTATTGCAAATAAGGAAAACCATGGGACCTATGTTTCTTTGGGCCTGGCTTACTTAACTTAATATAATTCTTTCCAAGTCTTTCCATTTCCTAACAAATGGGGCAATGTCATTCTTTCTGATGGAAGCATAGAATTCTATTGTATATATTTTTCATAGTTAATTGGAGATAAGAATCTCAAGGACTTCCCTGTCAGGGCTGGCTTTGAACCAGGATCCTCAGATCACAGCCTCCTAAGAGCTAGAATGAACTGGGTGAACCACTAACCATTAGGCTATGGATAATTTTTAAGAGAAGTGACAGGTAGACAATATTAACTCATCTGATCCAAGAATACAGTATATCTGTCTTTATTTGGATTTTTGTGTTCTCAGAACATTACATTGTAATGTTCAGTATACTAGAGGAACAGCTTATTCGTAACTTGTTTTAATTTTTAAATTTCAGCTTCTAGTGATTTGTTGCTAGAATACTAAAACTCAGCTTTGAATACCAGCCTTATTTTCTGCAACCTTGCTAAACTCACTCTCTAGTCTTTTTTTTTTTTTGTCGGTTGTGTGACTTGAACTCTGGGCCTGGGCCCTGTCCCTCAGTTCTTCAGCTCAAGGCTAGTGCTCTACCACTTGAGCCACAGTGTCACTTCCGCTTTTCTGGTAGTTTATTGGAGATAAGAGTCTCACAGAGTTTCCTGCCCTGGCTGGCTTTGAACTGCAATCCTCAGATCTCAGCACTTGACTTCACTCTCTAGTCTTATATAAAATTTGTTTACTTATTTATTTAGTAGCTCTTTAGGATTTTATGGTCACATCTATGATGAAGGAAGACAATTCTGTTTCTCTATTTGGCATCTATTATTTATTTGTTTCTTTGTCTATTGGTTGACTTACTGTGCTGTCTTAAGACATCCAAAATATGTTCAAAAGAATGTGTATGAAAAGACATCCTTGCAATCGCTACCATTCTAAAATATGAGCCTTGGATTGTCTAAAGATACATAGGAAGATTTCATCTAGAGATACTATTGTTTCTATAACTGAAATACAAAGTCCCTTTCCCCTTCCCCTTTTTTTGTTTCCCTCTTCACATTCCTATAGTAAGAAAATTTATTAGGAAAGAAATACACTTCTGATAGACTGAAATCAGATAGTTTCTACCATGAGAATAACCTACAGATTGCATAATATCCTCACAAATGATCCCTCTTTCTCAAGTCAGAATTATTAGTGATACCAAAATGAAATGAAGTGCATTAATAACAAACTTTCAGATGAAGCAAGCACTGTTTTACATGTCATAAGCAATTAGCAGTTTATCTGGGTACTGGTGGCTCACACCTGTAATCCTAGCTAGCCAGAGACTGAGATCTGAAGATCTGGTAGAAGGCAGCCAGGACAGGAATGTCCATGAGACTACTGGAAGTAGAGGTGCAGCTCAAGTGGTTGAATGCTAGCCTTGAGAAGAGGGGAAAAAAAGCACTGAGACAGCACAAAGTTCAAGCCCCAGGACTAGTAGACACACACACACATACACACACACAAATAGAATTTTAAATCCTGAAGATATGGTCAAAATCCTAGCTTGGGTTTCTGAGTCTGTCTACATCATTTAGCATTCTGCACTATTGGCCTAATATTGGTTTATATTAAAAATAGCTTTATAGTCTGATAAAAAGAAAATGATTACAATTTAATATAGCACAGACAACAGAACTCATTAATAGTTTCACTTTTTAAAGTGTTATTTTGAAGTATACCTTTCTATTTTCTCTAGCAGCTATTTTGAAGTGGTATAGCACCCACTATATTTTTCTTTAGAGTCTTATAATCTAGTATAAATTATGGTACAGATAAGTATGAACTAAAGGGAAACTATGGCAGTTGAAACCAACTACTATCTTGGCCTATTTTCTCCATGTGAAAATTAGTGTCTAGTCTTGATGTTCTGAAGCAATGATCAAATATTAAATTCAGTGTATACATGGAAGGACTTGAATATATATTATTATAAATTTATTTTGTATCTATTAATATTTCCAAAAATATACATTGAGTTATATCTATAAGCATAATTGAATTCATGTATATATTTTCAAAATAATATGTGTATGTTTCCATATCTATATGAATTGAGTTACATGAGTTATAACATCAATTGTCTTTATGTTCGTAATGATTGCATTTCTTTGTTGTTTTGTTTTCCTTTGTTTTTTGGTAACTATTTCATTTTTATACATTTTTATTTTAAAAATACTGTACAGAGGGCACATTTCCTATCGAGCATTGTTGCCTCCTCCTTTGTTTTTCCCCTACCATCTTCCTTTGTTTTTATCTTGTTTGTTTGTTTATCTGTCTTTGGGAGGGTAATTGGGGGTACAGAAATGGAAAGACAAAGGGTGAAGACATGCAGCAATGGTACTCACTAGAGACTACTTGGGGGGATGGGAGGAAAAAACTGAGAGAGAGAAGGGGTGCTATTGACCAAAAAGAAGTGTACTTGTTACCTTACTCATGCAACTGTAACCCTTCTGTACATCATGTTTATAATAATGACTTTGAAAAGACTTATTGCTTTGTTAGTTCATAGGAAAAATATGTCCCATTAAGATTACACACAGAAGCCGGGCGCTGGTGGCTCACGCCTGTAATCCTAGCTACTCAGGAGGCTGAGATCTGAGGATCGCGGTTCAAAGCCAGCCCGGGCAGGAAAGACCGTGAGACTCCTATCTCCAATAAACCACCAGAAACCCGGAAGTGGCGCTGTAGCTCAAGTGGTAGAGCGCTCGCCTTGAGCTGAAGAGCTGAGGGACAGCGCCCAGGCCCAGAGTTCAAGCCCCACAACCGACAAAAAAAAAAAAAAAAGATTACACACAGAATATGGTAAATACTGAATTCAGCATAAAATATCATAAGTAAGATAATTTTAATCATGGATCCAGACTATGGATATGTTAGTAATAGTACAATTTAGGAGTTGTAAGATTCAAAAAAGGAAAAATGGCTTTGGTAGTATGAATGTTAGCAGGAATCATTCAAATACTAAATACTACTTCCTAGTTTTGCAACCCTGAAGCTAACATTCCTAAGCCTCTGCTTCTATATTTGTAAAATGCACACAATAACTACAATATCGAATTTGGGGAGAGGAAGGGAATAACAAAATACTGAAACAGGATGACCCATTGCAATAATAATACTCACAAGACACTATGTTGGAAACTTAACAACTTCTGGAGGAGGGTGGAGAGGAGGGGGAGCAAAGGGATAGTAGGAGAAAAACAAAGGAGGGGGTAAAAATATTCAAGAAACGTACTGATCACCTTACCCATGTAACTGTAACCCCTCTGTACAGCATCTTTACAATAAAATAAAGCTAAAAATAATTATAAACCACATAAAATGTTGAATTATGCATCTAGTGCTTTAGAGTGTTTAATGAATGTTTGCTATGGTTTATTTGTAGGCTGTGCACTAAACTATCCAGAGATGGCTGAGTGCATTTTCAGTGCTAACTATATACACTGTTTCATTACCACTTATCACAGTTTTAAAACAGAGTTAAAATTTTAGGACTGGGAATGTGGCTTAGTGGTAGAGCGCTTGCCTAGTTCAATTCCTTAGTACCACATAAACAGAAAAAGCTAGAAGTGGCACTATGACTCAAGTGGCTGAATGCTAGCCTTGAGCAAAAAGAGGCTCGGGGATAGTGTCCAGGCCCTGAGTTCAAGCCCCAGGACTGACAAAACAAAACCACCACCACCAACAAAAAGCTGCGCACTGGTGGCTCACGACTGTAATCCTAGCTACTCAGTAGGCTGAGATTTGAGGATCACGGTTCAAAACCAGGAAAGTCCATGAGACTATTATCTCCAATTAACCAACTGAAAACTGGTAGTGGCTCTGTGGCTCAAGTGGTAGTAGCACTCTCTTTGAGCTGAAGAGCTCAGAGATAGCACCCAAGCCCAGAGTTCAAGTCCATGACTGACAAAAAAAATTAAAATTTCAAACCAACCATAGGAAAAGGATAAAATACTTGTTCTAAAGAGTAACCTGAACATAATGTCTTGTACATCTCACTGTTCAATTGGGGGTGGGGGGAAAGATGGGAGGGCAGGGATGGTAAGGGGAAACAAAGGTGGAGGCAACAATGCTTGATAAGAAATGTACTCATTACTTTGCTCATGTAATTGTAAGCCCTCCTTACGGTATTTTCACAATAAAAAAAACTTATTAATAAAAAAAGAAAACAAAAAGAAGATGAAGTGAGTGGATGAGCTGCTGGGCTGAGAGTGTGGCAGTTTCAAAGGGTATTGGGAGACCTGGAGAGTCTTCCCAGTTTCACACACACAAAAAAAGAGTAACCAGAAAACTTTAATTTCTTTTGCCTCTGGAGTATAAAAAGATGGATTAAATCATTCTTCTCTGCCTCCTTCCCTTCTTTCTTTCCTTTCTTCCACCTTTCCTTCTTTCTTACATTCTGCAGGGATCAAACACAATGCCCCATGCACGCTAGACAAGTGTCTCTGGCATGACTGGCCACTGAGTGACAACCAAGCCCTCATGACCACTTCAAGTGAATGATGAAAACGGACAAATATACAATTTAGCCAGCAAAAATCAATTCCTCTACATATTCATCAAATCAACTTATTTTTCTGAACAACTGATTATCCATTTGCTTCAGCTGTGATAACAAAACATATATTCCAATTGGCCATTTCTTGTTTTCCTTCCTTCCTTCCTTCCTTCCTTCCTTCCTTCCTTCCTTCCTTCCTTCCTTCCTCTCCTCCTTCCATCCTTTTTTTCTTTTTTCTTTTGTGGTACTCAGGCTTGACCTCATGGTCTTGAGTTTGAGAGCTAGTGATACCACCTGAGCCATGCCCTTTAGTCTGGCATTTTGCTATTTAATTGGAGATAGAATCTCTAAGGCTTTTCTGCCTGGGCTGGCTTCAAACTGATTCTCTAGTTTTCAGCTTCCCAAATAGCTAGGATTTCAGGCATGGGCCACAGGCATCTAGTGAATAAGTCTGTTTATAAACGTAATATTTCTTTAAAATAATTTTTCTGGTTATTTTAAAGGGCTTTTTGTTTGTTTTATTGTTTTTTTTAACTTTGCATTAACCTAAATCAAAGCAGATCATTTACTTTGGGTAAAATCGCTATAAAAATGAGGTAACATTCCCCAAATCCACATAGCTATTTCAAATAAAAATAGAGTGGTTTCCAAACTTAGTATAGATAAATAATAGTAACAACAAACTAAAACCTACAGTTAAGGCCTATGTCTTTACAGAGCTATTTCCCACTGTTTAAAAGACTTACTATGTTTCAGCTGGTTTATTGCACTAAGAGAAATACACTCACCCCCTCCTGAGATATAGTAAACAAGGGCAAATGGGTCAGTTGTCTCTTTTCTTTTCATCTATGGCCAGACCAAGCAATGTCTATGTCTTTGTGAGTTTAGATGTCTAGACTACATGGGATTTCTTTGATTAGATTATCAAAGTCTCTGGTGAGCTGTCAAACAAGACATAAACAACTATAAAACTGCATCTGTTAAACTAAGTAACAAATAGCCTTCATGTTCTATGTCAGTGACATGGGGATTAAGTAAAAACCTGATCCCCTGTGGATGGCTGATTTTCTCATACATGAGGCTGGTCAAAAATGGCACTTAAACAATGATGATATTAAAAAATTCTTAATTCAGAATAAAGAAAGGAAAGTCTTTATAGGTTAACCCATTGTAATAATGAAATGTACAAGACACTTTGGTGTGTGGGGGAGAATGTAGGGGAAAAACAAAGGAGGAGGCCAACAATGCTCGATAGGAAATGTACTTATTACCTTGCTCATGTGACTGTAACCCCTCTGTACAGTGTTTTTACAATAAAAAAACATACCCCAAAATAAAGGAAAGTCCTATACCAGGATATAACAATTCTTACATAACCAAGACTTTGAATCAAATATTCTTTAAATAAGTATTTACTTTGCTTCAAATCCTGAATGTCACTGCATTAAAAATCAAAAGAAAAACATACACTGAAATGATATTTAATATCTCGTAGTAATATGTTGTGTGCCGTCAGTCACAAGGTCATGCAGTGATTTTAAAGCCTTTTCTGTAAATGCAACGTTACTCTCCTTTAGCTATTTGATGTTATAGCCCTTTTATGAATGGATACCTTTTAAAATTCTGACTATCCCTTTCACTTCAGAGGCAAGGTAGAAGGATTGTGGTCCAAGACCAGTGCAGGGCAAGGTACAAGTCAATATCTAAAAGCAAAGAGGCCTGGGACATGGCTCTAGTAGAGTACAGACTATACTCCCATATCACAAGCAGATTAATAATTGTATTTAAGTTCTACGAAGCAGTCAGTGATAAAGGTCTCTCATTAAAGCTTATTGATAATAAAATTTAAAGACATACAAACAAGCTTTGGCCTTTTATTATTGCATACTCCTCTAATTTTTTCTTCTATTTTGTAAGCAGTATTAATAAGCCATATTATATATGTAACATTTTTTTAACTTAACTTCTCTAAGATTTTTTCTTTGAAAAGTTAAATCCATATATTTAAGATATATTGCAAAGAATTATTTCATTTGAAACTAATTTTTCTCTAACCCAGTAGTAACTGTTACATTGTTTTTTCTATACTATATTGTAAAATATACTATTTGGCCAGGTTCCAGTGGCTTATGCTTATAATCCTAGTTACAATGAAGGCTGAGATCTGAGAATCATATTTTGAAGCCAGTCCAGACAGGAAAGTCTGTGAGACTCTTATCACCAATAACCAACCCAAAAGCCAGAAGTGGAGCTGTGACTCAAGTGGTAGAGCGCTAGCCTTGAGCAAAAAGTCTCAGAGTGCCCAGGCCCTGAGTTCAAGCCCCAGGACAAGCATAAGAATTCAATAAACTAAAATATAGTATTTAAAACATTATAAACATTATAGTATTTAAAATAATATTTACAAAGATAGCATTAAAATTGAATTCTTTTTTTCCTTTTAGTTTTTGATAGCACTAGGGTTATAGGATCTCACTTTATGCTCCAAATGACCTAGGCTGAAATTTTCCTCCTTGTTTAGCTGTGATGAGAAGCTCACATTGTAATGCCCATCTTTATTGGCTCAAAACTTTTGTGAACTGTTTGCCTGAGGTGACTTGGTTATAGTCACACGCATGGCCTTGAACTTGTCTAAAAGGATTCTTTTCTTTCTTTCTCTTTTTCTTCCTTCTTTTCTTCCTTCCTTCCTTTATCTTTCTTCCTTCCTTTTCCTTTATTCTTTTCTTTAGCTCTATTCTTTAGCTTTTTTGCTCAAGGATGGCACTCTACCACTTGAGGTACAATTCCACTTCCATCTTTTTGGCAGTTAATAAGAGAGAAGAATTTCATGGACTTTCCTGCCTCTGTCGGCTTCAAACTAAGATCCTCAGATCTCAGTCTATTGAGTAGCTGGGTTACAAGTATGAGCCACAGGTACCTGGCAGGAATCATTTAAAAAGAAAATAAAAATTTAAATGATAGATGTTATTTCATAGAGTACAGATTAATTAACAAGTTAAACTGAAAAGCTTTCACCCACCTCTTCCATAAATAACATTTCTCTATTTAATAATTAGCTTTGATGTTTCAAGTTTAAATATTTATTCATACAAACATTAAAAAGTAATAAATAAAAATGTTAATCTATATATAGTGACATAATCAAATGTCTCATTAAACCAAAATTTTGTCCACTTAGTTGTTTGAAAACTCCACTGGTTTTAATCTTCTTTTTAATGCAGCTGTTGATCATTCTTACTTATGTGAGATTAAATTTTTCTCAATCTGAAATGCATGGTCTGAAATCCCTGGTGTGGTCTCCTCTCATCTAAGAGGAAGAGGGGTAGACTTAGCAGTAAATATAAAACTCACAATGGTTAATGACTTCCATGTTCATGAAAATTTGCTTACAGTGCTTCACACAAATGACACATTATCATAGACAATCACAAACTCAGTAGCTCTGGTTAAAAAATAATAAATCTCTTGGCTTGTCATGGTGCACGCCTGCAATCCCAGCTACTTGGGAGGCAGACATCAGGAGGATCATAGTTGAAGGTTGTCAGCAAGACCTCAACCAAAAAGTCTACTGTGGGCACATGCCTATAATCCCAGGTATGCAGAGACATAGCTAGAAGAAACACAGTTTGATACTGGCCCTTGTCTGAAAAATAACAAAAGGAAAATTGGGCTGGGAGTGTGGCTCAAGTGTTAAAATCTAGCAAGTCCAAAGCCTTGAGTTCAGACCCCAGTACTACCAAAAAAACCCAGTGAAATCCAAATACAATGGCAACAAAACATTTCTAGAATTATATAAAGTGAAAATGTTTCAAGATTTATTGCATTTCAATGATCTTAAGTAAAAATAAAAAGGCGAACGCTTTCATATTTAGAAATGACATGTCCAGGTATGTATCCAAATGTAAATAGTGCATAAAAATGAAACATTTACTTACCACTCATTTTTGTTTTCTTTTGTGTTGTATTCTTTCCCCCAAATGATAAATATTTAAGAACTTCAGGATAGTATTTTTTATCATATGTAAATACAATTCCCACAAAACTTTGAACTCTAAAAGTGATATATGGCTCCATAAAGAAGTAATTAAATCCATATGCTGGAGATAAAAGCACAATGAATGCACAGTTCTTGGTCATGAGTAGCAGCATGTATGTTCCAGAATACATTTAAGGTTTAATGTGAATGAAAGTGAAGAATGAATAAATCATTAGAAATCTCCTCACATTGAAACCAATTTTCTCCTATAGTAACACTTCCTATGTAACAGCTATCAGTATTAGGATGGCTGTGTAGAGCTATTTTTTACTCTTCTAATTTACTCTTCTAATTCTTTACATTTGTTGCCATGACTTTGTAACATTTTCTATACTTTAGGCAAAATGTTGTACAAACTTTAAGCTTTTACATATTGGGAAAATGTTTGTGTATCTCAACATCTTGTTCAATTTTTCTGAAATAGTCTTAAGTTTTTAAGGGGTTGTATTACATTAGATATAAAATATTAAACAAATGATAATGTGGTATAAAATTAATCCATTCATCTTGTCTGCCCATCAATCCAAACATCTATCTAACGAGTAGTCATCTATTACTACTATGGGAAGTAGCCTCTGACATGGACTCAAATGATCCCCTACTTCTGAAAGTCAGGTCTAATGTAATTCTCTTCCTTGAGTATCAGCTGAATGTAACAATAAAATATAGTAGTATCAAGAGGACATCACTTCAGATATTACATTATCACAGAATGGCAAACTCTCAGGCACTCTCTAGTGACTCCCTAGAGAATCCAGTACTCATGTTGTGAAGTATACATACACCTATACAAAGCAGCTTGAAGTAGATTATAGGCAGCATAAGATAATAAGCATGTGATGTCTCAGGCTGCCACAAATTATATTTATACATAAATACAGTATTTATATATATTAGAGTAAAATAATTAAAGAGATTTAATTGTGCTATCTCCATATATGCAAATAATGCATTACCCCCTGTAGTACACTTTCTTCATTCCCTTCCTTTCTTCCCTGTTTCAGTGAGTTTCATGGTGCCATCTTTGTGTGTGTGTGTGTGTGTGTGTGTGTGTGTGTGTGTGTGTGTAGAAATCAATTTTTTGTATAAGAGAGTTTCGCTTCAAGAAGTCCATTTATGCAAGTAATGTTTCTTGATCATAATCACCCCTCTGCCATTTTCCTTCTCTTTTCCTCATCCAACAATCACATGAAGTTGGCCTATTTTCTTTTTTCAAAACTGTGCTTATTTATAATTGAGTTATTCATTCTTTCAATTTCAGCTCTTGATATATTCTAGATATTAATTCCTTATCTAATGAGCAGTTGGGAAATTTTTCTCTCATTCTGTAAGCTGTCTCTTCATTTTAGTAATTGCTAACTTTGATGTGTAGAAGGCTTTCAGTTTCATGCAATCTTGTTTGTTAATTTTTGCTTTTACTTCCATAACTACTGGAATTGTCATTGTACATACCTATATCTTCCAATGATTTTCCTATGTTCTCCTATAGTAGTTTCAAAGATTTAAATCTTACACTAAGTCTTTGATCCATGTTGAGTTGATTTTTATCCAGTTTTAGTCTTATATATGTGGACATCTAGTTTTCCTAATATCATTTGCTGAAGAGGCACTTTTCACCAATGCATGTTTTTGGTCCCTTTGTCAAGAATCAGATAGCTGTAGTTAGATAGCTTTATTTCTTGACCTTATACTCTTATCTATTGATATACATATGTTTTTGTCAGGTCACTATTTTGGGGGTGTTTTTTTTTAGGTACTAGGGTTAAAACTCAGATATTGGTGCTCACTAGATGGGCTTTCTACAAGTTCTGAACTGTGGTACAACTCTAGCAAAACCAATTGTGCCAGGTACACAAAGGCAAAAAACACACACACACACACAAAAACAGATAGGACACCAGGTGCCAGGTGGCAGGTGCCAATGGCTCACGCCTGCAATCCTAGCTACTCAGGAGGCTGAGATCTGAAGATTGCAGTTCAAAGGCAGCCAGGACAGAAAAGTCCTTGAGAGATGCTTATCTCCAGTAAACTACTCAAAAAAGCCAGAAGTGATGCTGTGGCTCAAGTGGTAGAGTGCTAGCCCAGAGCACGAAGAGGCTGAGGGACCACACCCAGGCCTTGAGTTCAAGCCCCAGGACCATAGAAAAGGAGAGAGGAGAGGGGAGGGGAGGGGAGGAGAGAGGAGAGAAAGGAAAAGGTAAGAGGAAAAAGGAAAGGGAAGGAAAGAAAAAGAAAAGGTCAAGAAAAGGTCCTTCTTATGACCATGGAATCAAGAAATCATTATAGTCCTAAAAATTATGTTGACCATCCATGTTTACATAAGGAAAAAATACAGGTGCAGAAAGTTTCATTTTTCTTTTGTGGCAAAAATTCAGTAACAATAAAGTGTTTTTAAATAGAAAGGCATAACATCATAAAATCTACAGATTGTTAGGAACGCAGTTTGATTACACGTGCTTTGTTAAACAGACTGTTCCTTCTTTCTTCATCTCCAACACTATTAACATAATTAGTATGAAACTTCTAAACTTATTCCTAGCTGTTACTATTTAATTTAAAATCCAACTTTGGGGCTAGGAAGGTGGCTCAGTGGTAGAGCGCTTGCCTTGCATGCATGAGACCCTGGGTTCGATTCCTCAGCACCACATAAGCAAAAAAGAAAAAAGCCGGAAGTGGCACTCAAGTGGTAGAGTGCTAGCCTTGAGCTGAAGAGCTGAGGGACAGCGCCCAGGCCCAGAGTTCAGGCCCCATGACTGGACACACAAAAAAAATAAAAATAAATAAATAAAATAAAATCCAACTTCATTGAGTTCTAAAATATAGATATAGATATGCAGAATATAGATAGATAAATATTTATCTTGACAAAACTGACCAAGTTCAAGTTGGATAATCTGTTTGTTTTAGAATATTATAGAAATGAAAACAAGCAGCTTTATGCTGCTTTTGTGTTTGGCCTTTTATACTCAGGATAACGACTCTGAGCATCATACATGGAATTCAGTGAAACAGTAGTTTGTTCCTTTGCAGTCCTGAGAAGTATTTCATTGAATGGGATACAACCTGTGATCCAAAGATCACAAAGAACATTTGAGTTATTGCTAGTTTCTAGCTATTATGAATAAAGCTCTTATGAGCATACAATTATAAATCTTTGTGTAGATATGTATTTTTATTGCTCTTGAGTAAACAGCTAGGAGTAGAATTGGTATGATAAATGTCTGTTAACTTTGTAAGAATTTGTCAAATTGTGGAGCAAAGTGACTGCTATTTTGCATTCCCATTTGTAATGGAAAGATTAAAGTTGTTCTGCATTGCTTGATAATACATAAAATTATTAGTCTTGAATTTTAACCTTTCCAGTACTTACATACTAATACTTCAATGTGGATTTAATTTGTATTCCCCTAATGATTAGTCATGTTGAGTAGCATTTCATGTGCTCAGCTGTATAACCTTCTTTGGTGAACTGTTTAAGTGATTTTCACATTTTTAATAGCACTGAATTAAAACATTATTAAGCTACTCTAATAATTATTGAATTATGAGTCCTATAGATCTTCTATGAAGAAGAAAATTGCTTCATAAATATTCATTCTATGACTGTTTTTTTGCATTTACTTAAGGGTATTTTAATCTTGAACAAGTATTTAAATTCTTCCACTAAATTATTATGTTGCCTCTGTAAACATTCCTTTATTTTAATGTTTAGCGGACTGCATTGTAACTTTATTTTGTTCTATTACTCATAATCATTACCCTAATGCCAAAACCAGACTGCCTTGATTGGTATAACTGTCAGTCGGTGAAAGTCCTCTAACTTTGCTCTCTTTAAAGAAAAGTTACTTCTACAAAGCAATCTGTTGGGATTGCCATTGGGGTTATGTGTATTCGACAGATCCATCTGGGAGGAGCTGAAATCTAAACACTGATTTTGATGTATGACCAACGACTATTTCTTCATTCATGTCATCTTTATGTTCACTCAGTCGTGTTTTGTTGTTTTAAGTACAGAAACCGAGGGGAAGTGGTAAAGGTGAGCATATTGACAGTATTTTTTATGCTAGTGGGAGAAGGCATTTAATGTGTAATCATTAAGCATGGCAATAGTTTTTTGTTTTATTTAGAATCTATTCATAACATGTGGAAACATATCTCAGGCTTGCTTTCTGGCTTTTGTATGCGAGATCAGAGGTGCATTTAATTTGGGGCTGTGTTGTTTTGTATTTGAAATTCCTTCATTTAGTTTATCTGTCTTCTTTCATATTTCTCTAGTTCTAGCCCTCTGCCTTAAGTGGTCTCACCAATTCATTAGGTTTAATTTTTACTTCTATGGCATTGAACAAAAATGTTGCTAAAATTTCACAAATGTTTTCATTGTTTTTTCCTTTAGGTCTCACCAGCCTCGTGAACAGCCCAGTCTCAAAGCCATTCCTACATTTTCAGGTTTTCCTTATAGCTATAGTTAGAACCAGATACCCACATTAAGTTGTATTTATTGATACAGACTACCTCCAACTGCATAAACATTGTTTTTTTTTTCATGTAGCTTCTATCTAATTTGATAGTTCAGAGGAGGTTTAATTGACAGTTTAGGCTTGGTGATTCTTATGAAAGTCAACCCAATGTTACCTGGGATTGTATTCTAAATACATGACTAAAGGTGAAGGGCTCTTTCTCAGGTGCTTCCTCCATCTGTCTGGTGAGTTGGTGCTGGTTGATAGTTAAACCACATTCTGATTTCTTCTGGGAATTATATTCAATCTCCAGAAGTTGTTTGAAAGGCTTTTCCGCAAGGCAGTTTCAACAGTACAGAAATCCATCAAAGACCAACTTATAAAAACAACAGTGCCTTTTATAACTTAGACGTAAAAGTCCTAAATCATTACTTCCTTCATTTTAGTCAATATCCAGCCTCAATAGGAATCCATATGGTAAGGGGCTCAAAAAAAAAGTGAATACTAGCATGGTAGAGCAGATTAGACAAGTTATATATGAAAATCATACTTAGATGATAGAAAATGGGAGTTTAGATAACATAAGTAGCATAATATGAACACTCATTGATTTATGAACTGAGTCTTGCTTGGGAAGGAATAACTGGCCCCATGGATACTTATATGACACAGGAAAACCACTGAAGTAAATCCTGTAATGAGTATGAATGTCCGAGACACAGAAATGGCAATATCCAAGCGCAGGAGAAGATGAATGTGCCAGCTCAGAGGGCTTGAAGTCACCCTTATTTTGACTCATGTTTTATTTGAGCTTTGTGCATAGCCACACTGGTGAGAGTGATCATTTCTAAGTCAACTGATTCAAATGCTAATCTCTTCCAAACACCCTCATAGGCACACCTAGATCATGTTTGCCAGCTACCTAGACATATCTTAGCATGACCAAGTTGACATAAAATTAACTATAACAGTCCACAAACTTCAGGTATAAGTTAGGTCTTGTTTTGAAACTATTGGCATGTACTTGCAAAAGAACACTTAACCTTGATAGATACATTCCATAGCTTTCACCATAGATCAGTGTCATGGTGCAGACAAAATGGAGCTGGGTGCTTGGCTGACCCTGATCAGCTTTTAGACTAATACAAGCTTGACAATATATACACATTGTATAGTGCATTATCTGCTCTCCTTTTTTCATGTTAGCTTAATATTTAGTATAAATCATTATGTGACTCGATTTACATCCAGACACAGGCTCAGATCTCCTATACATTCCCAAGAAATAATTAAAAATTCCAAAGTTCAGTACTTAGAAAACATCACAACTCTAGCTTCAAATCTTTCCCCTTCGTGGTGCTACAGTGAGGAGTACAATATATTCCTTTTAGGTCTGTTCTAGTAATAGCAAATTTTAGCAGTTAGAAAAATTCAAACTGAACTTAGAATACCTTTTTGATAATTTCCCTACATGAAAATACATTTAATAGCCACTAAATGTATTAGTTAAGTTCTCTAATGATAAGGAACAGAGCCATACATATCTAAAATCTCCAGTTTAAAGTAGTTCATTAAAAATGCAGGCCTAGTTTTTAAACCTTGTTTTGTTGTGTTAGTATTTTATAAAGAACTACTATAGAAAATCTATTTTAAGAATTCAAATGTTATTTTTAGAAGGTTAAAATTTAGAAAAGACTTCCTTTTCACAGTAGGTTAAGATGCTGAATTGCATAATTTCAAAAAATTAAAATCCCAGGTTAAATGGTTTGGCAAGAGCAAGGGAAGGTTTTTTTTTTATTTTTATTTATTTTTTTGCCAGTCATGGGGCTTGAACTCTGGGCCTGGGCACTGTCCCTCAGCTCTTCAGCTGAAGGCTAGCACTCTACCACTTGAGCCACAGCACCACTTCTGGCTTTTTTCTGCTTATGTAGTGCTGAGGAATCGAACCCAGGGCCTCATGCATGCAAGGCAAGCACTCTACCACTGAGCCACCTTCCCAGCCCCACAAAGAAAGATTTTAAAAAGTCCCCTGTGCATATCAAAAATTTAGCTTAAGTGAGTGGGAAAATAAGACATATGTCTTTTCTAAAGACAAAGCCAAAAAAACCCTGTATCATCAAGGTCAAAAGCTGTACGCATGATGAGTGCTGTCAATGGGGTCACTAGGTAAAGGAGAGGCAACTTCATGAAAGCATTGCAATATGTTCTTCAAGACAGGTCCATTTTAAACAAAAGTATTGTAAACAGAAGAAAAATGGCAGAGAAAGACTCAAAAACAGTAATATACAAGGCATGTCTGAAGGATGATGTGTCCAGTTACTATACCACAGCATGTACACAGCGGTAAAAGATGTCAACACCATGCTTCTGAAGCCTTCTGTTCTACACAGAATGAGCAATAGTGAAAATTCCTAAAGAGGAGATGGATATGGCAGATGGAGAATTATTATTTCTATGCCTCTAGTAGTAGTGGATTTTTTTTTAACTGGAGACAAAAAGGGCCAATTCCCTTTAACATAATGACCCTTTGTATTTCTGAAAATTGCCATAATGTTCCTCTATTAAGGGTAATAATACAAAAAGTGAGAAAGAAGAAAGGTGAAACCAGTTAAGAAGCCATTAAAAAAAATTTTTACGTCTTGAAATAAAGCAAATTTATGTGATCCACAGTAAGAAGAAAAAGGAATAGCTATAGTTCAATATTATTACAAAGTATTTTCCAACTGAGAAATGTTCTTACAGGTTGAATGTGTATTTTACTTATCTCATTTTCCAAGTCCTGACAAGACTCGCAGATGGTCTCAAGAACAACTGGAGATTTTCAGAAAGACAATGTTTATTAAGGAGCCCACCCATCACATGCTTTATTGTACACTTTTCCATTTTTTAACCTATATTTCTTATTACAGTAAGTATGCTAGAATCATCAATAAACTGCCTATATATAAAAGTTGTTTATGTTCTATTCCTCAAAAAACCCTTCCAGCATGGAGCACTGCTTTCCTATTGAACAAGTCTCAAACTCAAACTCATGACCCAGCAGCATGCTGCATGCTACAATGAACTCAAGTAATGCCCACTCTATGTCAATGTTAACTCATTAATATTTTCTGAATATTTGGCAACTTCATATTGACAATGAAAACATTAAACCCCCTTTCAAAATTACGAATGCTAAACAATATCTCCTTAATGAGTTCCTTCAGGGGGTCTTGGTATAAGCTAAAGTATATAAGATAAAGTAATGCTTTAAAAAAATTAACTTTTAACTCAAGAAAACTAATTCAGATATTGACCATCGTTGGTGCTAGACTGTTTGCTCATTTGTTTTTCTACAGCATAACTTTAGGGACTGAAAGAACAGATTTATAGCCTATTAAGTTGGAAAAAGTTTTCATCAAAGATGGATCCTGGATGATTTTTTAAAAATAATTATGTAGATTCAAAAAATTACACTTAGTCTCAAATAATCCAGCCTACTTGTCATAATACATGGCACTGAATATAAAATACACATAATCATTTCAAATTCAATTTATCACATAAAGGGTTTTGTTAAAATGATTGGAGATCTAAGGTAATATTTGTTTAGAACATTCTAGAAATTCTATCTTTCTAGCAATGTTAGTGATAAGGCTCATGTTAATGAATTTCAGTATTCAAAGAAAAATTTTCATTGTAATTACATGCATTTCAGCTAAATATATTTACCTGACAATGCCTTTGGTGTTTCGGAGAACTGTTGCGGCAAAATTCTGTGTAACACCCACCAAACTGATTCCATCCACTTCCACAATCTGGTCGTTGACTTGTATTCTTTGGGAAGAGGAAATCAAATCAAAACTAATGTATCTGATTATACAATACCATTCCCAATAAAGGAATTAAAATATGAATCTTTACTGGTCCCAAATTTATCTTTTATATACAATAAATCCAGGATTTTAGTCACATGTCTGATATCTTTAAGAACATATTTTCCAAGAATAAATAATGCTGAATGGAGGGATTCAATTTACCATACATCCATATTTATAACACTTTTTGTCCTTGGTTAATCAAAACAGTTTTTGTTTCTGTTTTCGTATCAGAACCTTGTCTGTCTCTTCTTTTTATCCAGTCACATAAAATCTAATTGTAATTATGACATTATGAGATTCGTGATAATTCCAATAGAATTAGAGATTGGGGTATGTAGTGGAAAGAGCCAGTGATGAAACTGAAATAGTGGTCATAAAAACATTGTGAAGGTCCATGAAGATGATACCCGGAGGTCTGGTCTTTTCCCTATTTTTTGATGAAAAAGTTTATGCTCAAGAAGAATTCAAGTGATAACAAAAAGAAACAAATAAGCTGAACAACAGGTCTACCCACAATATAATTCTGAATAAACCAAACCATATATTTACCTGTGCAATAGGAAACAAGTGTTTAGCTACAAGGGAGACTGTAATAAAAGAAAATCCTATTGAATCTGTTTATACTAGTAACGATGATGCCAATCATGAGTACTGGAAAGGGTAAGGAAACAAAATTTAAGTTATGAATCTCAAGAAGAATTAATATGATATATTGGCCAATTAAACATGGAATGAAAGAGAAGGGGATGGAATCTCCAACCTGTCTCAAAAGAATTTCCCATAGGCAGAGAATGCAGTCAAGAATCCAATATATATCCTACAAAATTAAGAAGAGTGAGAGAACAGTGGGTTGGGGAGGGATGGCTGAGTATGTTGAAGGGGGTGACATGGATCAAGATATATTATGTTCATAAACTGCTTTATTGAATGGCCAAAACCTTTTAAAACTAAAAAATAGATAATTAACACTCATATACTCACACTCAAGTTTTCAAATCTTGGAAGTAAATAATATTTGAATCATACTTTTCCGTTTCTACTAGCAGGTGAAGGGTTTGCAAGTAAAACTCCTGGCTATGTGCTCTTAAAGATTCTGTTCATTTCTTGAGTTGCTTTACTTAATGTACTAATGGAAGCATTCATTATTCACCTACTATATCAGCAGTTGGCTTGATATACCACATAAGTGTTCAGGAAATACACAATGTGATACAGCAAAGATCTACTATGGATATAAATAACTATACAGTAGAAGAAATTCATTAAATAGATGAATAGAAATAATCATAACTTTAATAAACAGCAAGGGAAATCTAATTTGTCTGTGTTTAGTATAACAGGAACTAGCTAAGTACTGAATGTAAAATATTCTACTTTTGTATTTTTAATTTGGTTTAGATTTGAGGCAATTCATATAAGAGAAATGTTTCAAAATGATTCATTCTTGTTTGAATACAAAGAATTATTTTCTATTACTTTGGAATACACTTTAAAATTTTGATCAAAATAAATGGCAAATAGTATGGATTTTAGAAACAAATTTAAGTTCATCTGAAAGAACTGTATTAAATTAATAACTGAAAAACTACTACTATTATGTAACTCACTGAAGTTGAAAAGTTACTTCCTTATCTACATTTATAAGAAGACAGACAAATTACTTTTAAACACAGTATTTATATTCTACTTTCTATTTTTTGAGGTTCTGGCCTCATGTGTGCTAGGAAAGCATTCTACCATTTGAGCCTCACTTCCAGCCCTTTTGTTTGTATAGGAAACGGGGTTTCGTTGCTACCTTAACCCAGGCTGGCTTAGAACTCACTATCCTACTGCCAGCCTTTCTTGTAGCTGAGGTTACAGGTGTGTATCACCACACTCCACCTTAGTTTCTATGTGATGTACATGCAGTAACTAGAATACGCAATCAAAGGATTCATTCCAGATCTTTTCTGTGCAAAAATATTATATTCCATAAACAGGAACACAAAGAAAGCTACTGACTTAAGATGTGGTTCCCAACCATATGGAAAAGAAAATACAGAAGATATAGCTTTCAATCTACATAAATCAATTCAATATCCCTTGAAATATCTATGTCTACCAACATCTGTTTCCAGAATTACAGAACTTTTCTACGGTTGTCAATATAAGCTCACATCTACTGTCAATATGCTTTATAAATTTCCTGATAGTATGGTTAAGTGAAAAAAGCAAAATTCATTTGAAAGGTGAATCCATTTATAATATGTTTCTAAAAAAAAGTAAGATAATATTTTTAATTGGCAGACATATTTCAGGGTTCAATTTCATTTAAATTGCCAATCTTCTGCTTCTAATTTTAGCCTGACACGTTAGGAACCTAATAAAGATTTTTATTAATATTTATTTTATAATTATTTATATTAAAAATATGTGGCTCTTGAGATGATGAAGGCCAAAGCACCAAACTGCTGACCTGAAATGCTGTGAAGCAGAATTAACTAAGTAGATGAGTCCATGTAAACTGCCACCCCGTACTCATCCACAAGCTTAGGTATCATGAAGGCCTGTGCTTTTATATCAAAAGCTTGGGAAGAAACATGTCTATAATGCTCATCAATACATAAGCAGAGTTCTTAGTTTCCATTTACCTCTATCATTTTCAACAAGGGGAAAACTATGATCATTTGTTTCACTATTTCTGAAACAAAACTCCATAGTCCACATTCTTCAACTATCCACACATCTATGCCCGTTCCTCACTAGACTCATGAACGGACAGATACAAGTTGACAGAGACAGGTTTACTGTCTCGATTTTCTAATATGTATTAAAGCAGATATTCTATCTATAAATCAGAAAGTAATTCAAGTGTTATCATATTTTCCACATCAGAAAAATACTCTAAAACTGTGTTTAAAAAAAAAAAAACAAAAGAGGGGGAGACTGAGGGAAAGCAAAAGAAGAAGTGACAGTGTTGAAAAGAAATATACACATTACTTGAATTGTGAAATGTTTATCCCTTTATACAACACTTTAATAATGGCAATAAAATTATATTATATTTTAAATCAAAAGATTAAAAAAAAAGATACCACTAAAAGAACTTGCCAGAAGAATTTCCTAGGACCTTACGTTTATGTCACTTAAGGACGACAGCTCACATACCTGCCATCCCGCTGGGCAGCACCACCTTCTGTTACTGTCTTGACAAATATTCCCAGTTTCTCAAGTCCAGCATCTGCTCCAACACCCATTCCAATAATGCTTATACCAAGACCATCCTCATCTATGAGAAAGAAAACAAAACAACGTTAATTTTTAAACTTAGTCAGCTGCCTGACTTAACTGGTGAGGCTTTTATGTTGCTTCAAATTTGGGCATCTTTCTTATTAGGAAAGATTATATGATTGCCTAGGCAGAATTGTTTTCTTTTTTTGGGTCTGGTCATGGGGCCTGAACTCTGGGCCTGGGCGCTGTCCCTCAGCTCTTCAGCTCAAGGCTAGCACTCTACCACTTGAGCCACAGCGCCACTTTCGGCTTTTTTCTTTTTACGTATATGGTGCTGAGGAATCGAACCCACGGCCTTATGTATGCAAGGCAAGCGCTCTACCACTGAGCCACCTTCCCAGCCTGGCAGAATTGTTTTCTAAGCTGGAGAGTAAAGCTATCAAGTAATTCCCCAAAGGGCTATGAGTGTTTCTGCCGTGATTGGTAATTCACTATGGTCCCAGAAACCACAATAATCTCGTTACTGTGTAATCAAGCTGACTTAAAACAGACTCTCATTCTAGACACCAGTAGCTCATGCCTGTAATCTTAGTTACTCAGGAGGCTGAGATCCGAGGATCACATTTGAAGCCAGCCCAGGCAGGAAAAGTCCTTCAGACTCTTACTTCCAATTGACTATCAAAAAGCCAGAAGTGGTAGAGTGCTATCCTTGAGAAAAAAAAAAAAATTCTCAGGGGCAGCACACAGACCCTAAATTCAAGCACCAGGGACAGCACAAAAAAACAACAAATAAAAACAAAACCACACAAACACGTGAAATTAATCTTATGAATTCCTTTAAGCATAAACACATACTCAAATACATTCACAGTTTTAAATAAACATGGCTCATACATTTTTTGGAAACGTTTCTTTATTCATGTGGTTATCTTTCTTTCTTCATTTCTCATGTTAATGAGATAGTATTAGGCTGGTATGTAGTTCAGTAGTATAGCACTTGAAATGTCTTAGGTTTGACCCACAAGCATAGCAACTTAAAAAAATAAAGTGTATACTTGAGGACTTTCATCTACAAATATACAAATATATGTATTTATAGCTACAATATGTACATATATATGTATAAACATGCATATACAAACACTCAAGCACACATTCTCACACGCATATGCACATATATTGATTTGGCTTGTTTTTTCTTACAAAAGTGAAATTATACATGCAGCTTGCTTACTTTTTAAAATTCAATGATCTAGGGCTGGGAAGGTGGCTCAGTGGTAGAGCGCTTGCCTTGCATGCATGAGGCCCTGGATTCGATTCCCCAGCACCACATAAGCAAAAAGAGAAAAAAAGCCGGAAGTGGCGCTGTGGCTCAAGTGGTAGAGCGCTAGCCTTGAGCTGAAGAGCTGAGGGACAGCGCCCAGGCCCAGAGTTCAGGCCCCACGACCGGACCCAAAAAAAAAAATTCAATGATATATCACCAAATATCAACTTATATAGCTCAAATTCATGTGCAGTGATAGCATAAAATTTCATGTTAGATGATATAGCATGTGAGGTCACTTCTCTATGGACAGGGACACACTTCTTCCATTTTGTTGGCAACAACAAAATGAGCCATACTAAAAGTTGTTTTAATACTCAATTAGAAATCATGTTATTTGTCCACATTTTCTTTTGTCCTTTCTATTATATGTGTGTGTATACATAGTTTAACACCAATGAAATCAAGGACATAATATTTTGCATATCACATTCTTTTGTTAACATTCAAGGTTATTTTCTAGTAGCTTCAATGCCTTTGTAATCATGGTTTATCAGCAGGAAAAAAATAAGATACAGGCTAATCAAGAGTGATGGATTTTTAATGGAAAACAAACTCATATGCTCAAGAGACTGCTCGATGTTTTTAAAAGACTTTTCAATCATAACTTTACTAAATATTCATAAATTAGTATGCCTCAGTGGAGGACTGATCTCATTGATTATTACCTGTCAACAACTTTTACCTCTATCTTTGCTCATAAAGAGGTCATTTGGCAAAAAGTGATATGTTGGCTCATCAATATACTGAAGGAATCTTTATATTGTTATCTGTGAATATGCTGATGTAAATCTCAGCTAAAGGCACACCTACTTGTATTGACTCTGGGCACAGGAATCTCTCCAGTGTGAACATTTCAATGCTGCCTAATTTATGAACAGGTATAGGAGACTTTTCGCATTGATTACATTTAGAATGTTTGCCTGTGTGTGGTTTTCTTATACTTATTTCACTGAACTGTTTCTCTGGCATAAATATTGTGAAGTCCTTCAAGAGACTTTCTTTTGCTAAGAATTTTCTGCACTCATTACAGTTCTGTGATTCCTCAGGAGACTGCGTTTCCTTGTGCACCTGGAGGTTGGATGTGTGTGAGAGGCATTTCCACATGTTATGTGGACAGTTTGTTCTCTCTCATCTGAATTCTCTTGTATGTATCAATGTTAGTTGATGGTAAAATTCTTGTTCATGGTCACTGAGTTGCTCTAGAGTATGATTTGGTTTTTATAGATGATGGGTTAATGATGATTGAGTCTTTCCAGTGTTTACATCCATTTAAGATTCCTCCTATGCCACTCTTGTTTTGTTTCAAAAGCAACCACTGTAGACTCTTTCACAATAAAGAATGTCATGGAGTTTCTGTGTTGTGTGAAATCTCTGAGGTATCACTATTCTGCCTGAATACTCTGTTACAATCACTTTACTTACAGGGTTTCTCTTCATTATGAATGATCACACATCAAACCGACAGTGTGCTATGAGTAAAACTTTCCCATATTCTTGACAGTCTTTGCACATGTGAAATGTCTGTTGTGCTATGCCACTAAATTCCCGCAGCTATCCTGTGTGAAAAT
Source organism: Dipodomys merriami (assembly GCF_024711535.1). NCBI lineage: Eukaryota > Metazoa > Chordata > Mammalia > Rodentia > Heteromyidae > Dipodomys > Dipodomys merriami. Next base: position 42,978,646 of record NW_027206068.1, on the reverse strand, counting down.
TACTTCTTGGTTTTAAAAATCCATTTTCCCTGCCTAGAGTTGGGCCTTTCACAAATGCCTTCCCTTTCCACAGCAACTCTGATTCCCCTAACTAACATACTGCTTGAATCTTCTAAGCTGGAAACCCAGATTGTGGGGAAAACGACATTAATCAGAGCTACTCTGAATTCTTGTGCAGACTGCCTACAAGAAGAAAGAACAACTGAATAGTAAAACAAGGAAAACAAACAGTTGCTCTTGACACTTCATCTCTTCTCTGTTCAGAGGAAGATGTGTCATGTACAGTTGACATTCAGAACCACACACATGAAGGTCACTGACTCATGGAAGTCAGTTCAGCCATGGGGCTGAAATGTCAAGAACACTGTACATACAACTAGGGAAGTAGGCCCAGGCAAAAATGGAGAAGACAATGACACTGTATTATGACTGAGGTTGCTATTCCCATATTCTGGAGATCAAAGTTTGTTTTCTCTGTCAAAAAAGAAGCCCATGTTGGTTTAACATTACCTTTACCACTAGTAAGTTGAGAAGTATATTCACAGGGGCATGTGCCATTAGATTTTTCTCTTCTGAAAAAAGCCAATTTGTCTTTTGAGTGTTCCTGTCTCTCTTTTCCAGTAATTTGAAAAGGTAATTAGAAAATTATAGATATTAATTTTGTCGTCTGCAATGCAAACAATGTGTCACTTATCTATTAATTGTGTTTCACATAATTGCTTTATTAAAAGCACCCTGGTACATGTGTGTAATCCAAGCACTTGGGGGGACAAAGCAGAAGGTTTACACATTTGAGTCCAGCCCGGGCTGCCTGAAAACAGCTTTGTTTTTTTTCTTTTTTAAGCCATTCACATTCACAACTAAATAAGCAGTCTCAGGCTCCAAGAAAGTTTCGATGTTGTTTTCAAGGTCAAGGAACAGTTACTATTACTTGTTGCGTTTCTCCTTCTTCATTGCCTGTACTCCTCTGTTCTCACAATTCACAGGATTGTTTTCCTTCATGATTTGTTTTGGACATTTTCCTTCAAGATTTAGAATTCAGTGAGGCTATTTCTTTGATTTGATCTCTTAGGTCACCAATTTGAGGCTCAACAACCATCATTTTCTCTTCAGTTTCCATAATACATTTTTTCCAGAAAATCAAGGAAGTTACTGTTGTAACTAATTTGTTTAAAATGCCTTTTTAAAGTCATACTTGAACACCTGCCCACTAGTAAGGTTTGTTTCTCTTTGGTATTCAAGTTATATCATGGCTGTTGTGTGTTTTTTCCAAAGTCCTCTCAATGTGTTATTTTCTAGTTCATGGAGCCATAGTCCAGTCCTGGTACCTATGTCTCACATGGTAAACACTGCAGTCTCTAATTCAGATGAACAGCTATTGCAGTGGACAAACCATCATCCCATGGGGAAAAATCAGGATAAAACCTATCCATTCCCTCTTCTCTTTGCTCCCTTTCAGCTTCCTTGACTCAGTGATGGACAGAAAGTAGCCCTACAAGTTGATCTTCCTGGATCCTACTGCCTTTGATCCCAAACTCCATCATTTTCCTGTAATATTTCTCATATGAGACTTAACATGACATCTTTGCCCCACAAACAAAACGAAACAAACCATGGATTGTCCCTAAGCTCTTACCTGCATCAGCTTCCTCCCTCACACCCCCTCTATACCACTATCCTTGCCAGCCAGCTAATGGAGCTGGGTTTGAGTCAGGAGTAGAGGAATGAGGACACTTTTCAACCCACCATCAACTCAGAATCCATTCTCTGTGCATGTTAAAATGGTATTTAATCCTAAAACTTTGGGGAAATAACCCTGGAACACCAATGGAGCAGTACACATGCACCACAGCACTCATGTACCTTTCTCAAGCTCAACTGGGAAAAGTTCCAGCTTTTCCACACGCTTCTCAAGTTCATACTCAGCAGATGCAGCCACAGGGTCAACTTCTTCATTTCTCCTATCATAGTCTTCATTGGAGTATGTGTTGAAAACCTGTAGTAATAGGCCAAGAACAAAATGAGAATACAAGAAACACTGCCTTCTCTACATAGAAAGGAAAAAAATCTTCTCAGTCACCAAAGCCATGGAACTTTTTAAAAGTCACTAAGATGATTTTCTTCTAAACAATCATTTTTAAAATAGGTTTTTTATTGGGAAAATACTATATAGAGGGGTTACAATCACATGAGCAAGGTAATGAGCACATTTCTTATCCAGCATTGTTGCCTCCTCCTTTGTTTTTCTCTACCATCCCTTCCCTCGCATCTCCACAACTATATTCCCCCCTTTTCACCCCTCCCCCCGGCCTAAATTGTAAAGTTCATTTTTCAACATAGCGTCTTGTACATCTCATTGTTGCAATGGGTCCACCTGGATCCCTATTTAAACAATTTAAACAATCATTTTGTCTTTAAATTTAACTGAGATGTGAGAAAAAGGGAAAAAGTAACTTACTAATCTAAAAAAATATGAATCATTTTACCAATTTCAATAATTTAAGATACACCGTCACAGAATGCATTATTTGAACAGCAGTATTCATCACCATTTAGATAATCAAAACGTAACAGACGAAATGGAATGTTATGTTGTTTCCTGATAAATCAAGGCAAGGCAAATGGAAGCTTCCTAACCAAATGCCACATTGTACCTGCTCTACGGTATCAACTAATTGGGACCAAGGACATAGCATGTCAAAACACATCAATGCTACAATTATGTCTTAATCACACCATTGGAACTTTCTATTCTATCTTGTCCTGGACAACACTAGACTTTCTATTTTCTCATCTCTCATTGTTCTTACATATAGATTTAAGTTAAATTTTCAATGGATATTTCTATTAAACAATTATCAAAATATTGTTCAAAAGCTGTAGGACAAACTAGGTTACTGAGAGTTTTCTAACATAAATCATTCAAAAAGGTAAGACTAAAACAAATTGTGGCCTTTAGGAAACTTGATTGCCCTTTTTTCAGCTGAAATACTTGTTTTATCTGAAATGAAACTAAAGTAGTCACCAAATCATACACACCTGCAATCCCATATTTTCAAAAGGCAGAGATAGGAGGATTGTAGTTTGAGAACAGCTGATGCAGAAAGTTAGCAAGACTTCATCTCAACAAACAAGCTAAATATGTGGCACACTTCTAGAGCTAGCGACTCATCATCAGAGGTAGGAGGACCATAGTTCAAACCCCTACATTTTTCCACCATATTGAAAATTATGTAACCAAAATGAACATCTCCATGTAATGGAGTCTATACTTTTAAAAAAATCCTTCAGAATATGCTTCCTTCCACAGAACTCTCTAATTACACTTTCGACTTTCTCCTAGTACTTTTGATCTTTCACTTATATTTTCATCACTGTTCAACAAAAATGTATAGAGTACCATCTCTTGTCTGACATTGAACTGGACACTGGAGAAGGCAAAGTTTCAAGCAGCTCACGGATTAGGGGAGGATTCAGAAATAGAAATTAGTAACTGTGATATAAAGCAATAACTAATATAACAGGGATATTCCAAGTAATTTGTTATATTTGCCTGAGAAAAGGAAGAATTTTTTAGAGTGGAGAAAGTTTTAGCGCAATCTCAAAGAAAAGAAAAATTCTAGTATAGAGGAGAAATGTGTTTCAAATATAACATCACACACGATCTCAATACATATACACAAAAATGAGTAAAGAGAAATGTTTTTGAAAAATGGCGAACAATTGAATGGACCACATACCATATTGCTAGGTGAGTAACTTCAACAACACACACATCAAATACGTATGTGGACCTGGGTCTTACATATCATTGAAACTAATGTCAAGTGCAGCAGGAAACAATTTCATTCCTGTCTGTTACTTATCTACCTCTTTCAAAGATTCAAGAACCTGATGGCATGGGTTTGAGTGTCATTAAGGTAGTGCTGGTACATGATCAAATTCACCTGAACATAGTATGTAAATGAGTGAGAGAGAGATACAGTGAGAGACAGAGAAGGGGGGTGGAAAGAAACAGGGAAAAAGAAGAGGGGGGAGGAGAGAAAGAGAATGATGTATGTAAGGGCAAGGTGCTTTAAATAAATAAGCAATTTTTTTAGTATTTTTTTCAGGATAGAAAACACCCTTAACACACATCCTCCCAATTAAGACTCTATAAATCTCATTTTCAGATATTCCAAAATTAATAAAAAGAAAAATGTACAAGGTTATATTACATACTAAAACTAATCATTTTTGAGTTATCAGTCAGGTATTTATATAGTCTTATTCTGTACAAGAAAAAAATAACTTGTAAATTACAAGTGCATGCATAAAAAAGTTGAAAAAAACTGGAATTCATTATTTTCATATTAAACTATTATTTACATGGAACATGCAATAAATTCAACAGAAAAAAATATTAAAACTAATTATTAGCAAAATGATGTTAAAAATTGGCATTCAAAAAGTATGCTTATCTTATAAAAATGTAAAAATAAATGAGAAAATTTAAAACTTAGTAAATTACTGCCTATAAGTATTCAAGGATTTCCTTCTCTAGAAACTTGAAAAAGAACATAGCAAGCCCTAAAAAGTGTGAAGCAAAATTACCTTCCAGAATTGAAATCTTTAAGATAGCAAAGACACACAATGCCTTGAATTACTGAAACAATATCTCAACTTAAGAGTTCCATCATAAATTTTAATCCCTATCTATGTTAATGGAAATAAATACGCTGTTAGAATAAACATAGTGAAGAATGAAATAAACCTATTGTATAACAAAACAAACAATAAACTTCATCAAGTAAAAAACAATAAAGTTTTAGCCCTAGGGTAGATTTATTTTTAGATCTTATTTCATTTCATTCATTTTCTGTTCAAATTAATCACTGCAGTCCATTTATTAGATTGTATAAAAAAGTGATATAGCTGAGGATTCCTACTTCTTATCACTAACAAAAATAGAATTCAATGTAAATTTACCTTAAAATATGTGGGTAGGTAGTTCAAGACCTCCACTCCCCATAGATACAAAATCTATAGCTATTCCACTCATTCATACAAAATTGATTACTGTTTGTATATAACCCACACAACCTTCCCACACACTATAAATCATCACTGTATAATTATAACACCTAGCACCATTATGAATGCTACATAAGTATTTGTTATATTACATTGTTTAGTTAGCCACGGTAAAGAAAAATGTCAATATGTCTATGTTCAGACTTTTTCTCTGAATAGTTTCAATCTGTAGTTAGTTGAATCTATAGACATAGAAACCACAGATATACATGACTGATGATTTAAACCATAAAAGTGCTAAGAGGAAAACTGGGACAATGTCCAACTAACAGACTAGAGAGAAATTCACAGATGCTAGAAATCATAAAAGACATGAATAAACTATGTAAGTAAAAATTAATGCTAAGGAGTTAGGGTTATATATCTCAGTGGCAGATCCCTTGCCCTGTGTTCAATCCCTAGCACCACATGATCATAAGTAATAAAAGTTTGTGTAGTTGGGCATGACAGTGTACACTGGGAATCCTTACACACTGGAGACTCAGGAGACTGAGATGTGAGAATGATGATTCAATGCCAGCCAGGACAAGAAAAGTCCATGACAGTTTTTGCTCCAATTAACCAGCAAAAAATTGGAAGTGGTGCTGTGGTTCAAATGGTAGAGTGTTAGCCTTGAGGAGGAAAAAAGCCAAGCTCTGAGTTCAAGCTCTAGTACCAGCAGGAGAGAAAGAGAGAGAAAGAGAGACAGAGACAGAAAGAGACAGAGACAAAGAAACAGAGACAGAGAGGGACAGAGAGACAGAAAGAAACAAGGCGAGGGAGAGAGAAAAGAATAAAGAAAAGAAAAAGTAAAGAAAAATATCAAGGAAATACAACAAGGTGATACCATGTATTATAAGAAAGTTTTTTTTAAAAACTTCAATAAAGAGTGTAAAATATAAAGAGGACATAAGGAAAAACAAACTTTTAAAAAGTTACCCAAAACTGAGTTTGGGGATGGAGGAGAGGCAGGTTAGAGGGAACACACTTTCTTAGCAGATGTGAGGCTCTAGTTTATATCCCTAATACTGTTGTTTGCAAAATTTCTAATTTGAAATGGCACTCATATTTTATGTGTAAATGCTTGTGGTCAAATGTTACCTATAAATATTTATACAACTATTTGCAAAGGTGTATGTTCAAGAAAGTTCACGATAGAGCCATTTTAACCATCCAAAGTGGGAAATCATCCACCGACAGTGAAAATCATGCTAACTCATGAAATACAGAAATAAGTAAATCTGCAGGAGCTGAGGAAATGCATATCTCTCATGATATGAAAAGCTCTGTGCCACACACATCAGTAACCCAGAAGGGCACAGTACAGACACAGTTTTATCAGACACAGTACATCAGTTTCTATGACTCCCCACTAACTACTCTAGTTGAAAGCCTTCTAAATTCCCTACTTATATAGCTTTTAACAAGTCACAGAATCAGGCTTAGACTCTCTTTCTTTATTCACAAAGTAGCTGTTACAAAAATACTTGCCCCATGAGATTACTGTAAAAGCAAAATAAGGTAATCCATGCAATCATGTTTGGTTCAATATGGGGATGATAAGAAAAATAATAATTCCCTGGATACTTCCATAGCTTATACTGTCATCCACAACAAGCAGATTTTGAATGTTTCATCCACTATAATCCTTAATGCCACTTAAGGAAAATATAAATAAATGAATAAATAAATAAATAAATAAATATTGTAGGAGTGCAGCCTGTCAAAATCCTATGTGCAGGTCCATGTACAATTGATGCACACTGGTTTACCTGGACCAGGAAGATTCTCAAAATGGAAAAGAAGCTTGCTCTACATAAAGGTCTTCCCTTTCATCTATACTGATTTGATTCTCTCACCTTCCTTATAATAGTACTACTATTTATACTTCTATTACCTTAACTGCTCTGCAAAAATATGGATAAATAATCAATAATAATCAGTGCTTAATCATGGTATTACTGTAACACACACATACATACCCACACACTTACACACACACAAAATCTCAAGGCCAGCAGTATCTGGGATACTATCAACACCCTTATGACAAATATATAGTTTTAGTTCAGTCACCTTCCAGTTGCTCCTGTTTTATTTCACTGAGAAAGGGAAACAAAAGGATGTTTAAATTTAAGACTTCTTGTTTCAGAGCCAAGAAATGAAATTCTCTTCCTTGATTAAAGGAAACAAAAGAAGATCTCATCCACTGCTTCACGGCAGAGAGGCTTTCAGAGATAACAAGGTCACACTCATGTTTAGCAAGGAAGCACAATTCTGAACCCGCAACTCAAGGCTTTGAAAAAAATTAATAAAGTAAAACTTAGCTTATTACAAAATGACAACTAGAATCATTATCTTACATTTTTTATCACTTGAGCTACACTCTTTCTAGACAATATTTTCTCAACAGTAAGAGAAAAACTTATTTCTTTTACTTCCTTATGACACATTTTCTTTAATCAATGTAGTTCAAAATAAATCCAGCATTTGCTGTAAATACTGACTGGAAGGAATCTACAATGCTCCCACAAGGTCTCAATTTCAGCTGTAGTCTGGGTTCCACTTAATCTTCCTAACACATCAAAGATGGAAGTGTCCCAGGTTCTAGCATGCTGAGTTTCAGAGGATGGCCTGGCACAGTGTGCTCCTGGAGGGAAGCCAAGCATTCGCAGGCTCCCACAAATGACTGTGCTCATTGCAAGCTTCCTTGGCAAAACCCTAACTCACCTTCACATGATTGCAGTGTCTTTGCTAGAGGCATTAGGCTGAAACTAACAGTAAGCCTGAGAAGCCAGTCCCTTCCTCAAAGTTTTAAAAGCAAATTTGGCAATAAAACATCAAGACAGTCTTGATACGTCTTGGAACAATGTATCACCTCAGATTTCCTTTTGTTCCATCAGAACTAATTCATAATAAATTTATTGTTGGGTTCCTATCACATAATGAAGCCAGTCATACTGGAGTTCACAACTTGGAAGCATTTTTGCATTAAACATATCTGATCGTCTCCAAAGATTCTAAATAGGGGAGGGTTTTGTCTTCCTCTTTTACTATGTTATAATGAAAGAAAATATCAAACTAAATTCAGATACATGTCGAAATATTGATTGGAAGGAACTCCTACAAGAGAGACCCATAGCCCTATCTCATAGGTATTACTAAGCTCATGTTTGTCCCTAAGGCATTCCTATAAGAAACTTGTATTGAAATTTACACAAACCCATTAGGATTCTACAGGATCAGGTACCTATCAGTCTACCTAAATCAACAGATACTGCAAGACCAAATGGAAGACTATAGTTAGGTGTTAACACTAAAAGCTGGTAACTTTCTGGCCTTCCTGACTCAAAATCCATTCACATAAAATATTTCTAAAGTGAATCCAAATATTCTGACAACATTTCACTAATTGACATAACTAATTTAGCAAACTTCTTGTGTAGATTTAAAATGTTTTTCTCTGGAGTACAGACTTCTAACTGGGGGTCATTCAAAACTACTACCCTAATCCTAGAGTTATGGATTTGTGAGTAGGGTAACAATAAGGCTCTCTTAACTAGTAATACGTATCTATATACATACATATATATATACATACATATGCATACATACATACATATCTACATATAGTTGTATATGCTGAAGTAATTGGAATAAAATTCAGTCAATATAAAACTTCCCATAAAGTTTATTTAACTCTTTACCAAGTGATCTAGTAAGTAAGGCAGAAAAGTACAAAGAGAGTGAATACTTTTCATATTTTTATATGACAATCTTGAGACTGAGAGAACAATAGTAGCTAATAAAGATCAATTCTATAAGGTCAAGGGTATATTTCACTCATTGTAAGCCTCGTATGGACACTAAAGAACAGAATGTTTAGAAAAAGAATCCACTGGACATAGTGGGAACTAGAGAGCCATACTAGTTTAAAAGGCAAAAGAAAAAGTCTGTATTTCTTAGAGTTCTCCAGGGAAACAGAATGAAAAGAATCTATATGAATATTTATTTCACATATGCAATTAATTCATGTTATTTATATTAAGGTATATTTGTTTTAAGAAACTTGCTCACATGATTCTAGAGGCTGGTATGTCTAAAATCTACAGGGTAAGCAAGCAGGCTGGAGACCCAGAAAAAGAGAACTGAGTTTGAGGAAGGGCTCGTGTCCAAAGGCAATCTGCGGGCAGGAGTACCTCTTCTTCGAGGATGATAAGACTTTCTCTATAAAAGTCTCCAATTGATCTGATAATTCACTCCCACACAATGGAGGGTAATCTGCTTCAGCCTAATGTAAATCTCATCTTAAAAAAAAATGTCTATTTCCCTAACATCAACTTATCTGACCTTTTCTGCTTGATTCAGACATATACTAGTTATTGCAATTAAGGGAAACCATGGGACCTATGTTTCTTTGGGCCTGACTTACTTCACTTACTATAATTTTTTCTAAGTCTTTCCATTTCCTAACAAATGGGGCAATGTCATTCTTTCTGATGGAGGCATAGAATTCCATTGTGTATATATACATTTTATTCATCCAAATGAACCCTAAGATATGTATTCAAATGTTTTTTTTTCTTTCATGCGATTGTTTCCAACACATTTATAAAATTATTTCTTTGTTTCTTTGTATGTTCCTCTCCCACAGTATAACCCCTGCTTTCACTGTATTTGATGTTGGTATAATTTGTGGAGGGGAAGAGCAAAACCACATCATTTAAATAGGGATACAGGTGGACCCATTGCAACAATGAGATGTAACAATGTGATGTACAAGTCGTTAGGTCGAAAATGAACTCTACAACTTTGGTGGGGGGGGGGAAGAGGGGAGAAGGACAGAGTGGTGGGGGGTGGAGGCAGGATGGGAAGGGATGGGAAGGGGAAACAAAGAAGGAGGCTACAATACTTGATAAAAAATGTACTCATTATCTTGCCCATGTAATTGTAACCCCTCTGTACAGTATTTTCACAATAAAAAAAATACAAAAAAATGTCTAATGGAAACATACAGAATCATGTTTTTCCATCACTGGCAATCATTAGCTTAACCAAGTTGACACCCGAAATTAGCCATCACAAAGCCCATTTAAACAGAATATTCTCTGACTTCAAAACCTAGACGTGAGACATTTAACAAGGATGATCAGAGAATTAGGCTTTACTTAAAAACACATAGAAATAAGATAACTTAAAAATTTGTTTTAATACTCCTGACAGATTTGGTTTTTCATGTGGATAATATCCAAACTCCTAGAAAAGACAAGGCTATCTTAACTAAGATGGCATTTGGGCCATGGGTGGCAATCAATGTTCTTTCTGAGCCTGGCCAGCTTACGGGCCCTACACGGAGGAAGACAGGACCAGTTCCGATCCTTGGGCCACTGGGGTCTACAAGCAGTTCTTAATTCCAAGAGATAATTAAAATGCTTTGCACTACATATTACTCTAATGAAAACTCTTTATTCCTCTACATATTTGATGGTAAGTTAATTAAATTCATGAATTCTAAGTTGTTGCAGATATATATATATATATATATATATATATATTTGTTCAACTTTTTTTTAACATTACCACATAAATATACATTATGTTAAGTCCTTAACTCATATCTTTATCAAATTCTTCTTCATTGTTTAAAATACCACAAATTGTCATATCTGCCCCAAATATATTCATATAAAATACACAAGCTCCCATCCAGATCACCCTCAGTAGATGAATGGATTAAGAAAATGTGGTATATATACACAATGGAATTCTATGCCTCCATCAGAAAGAATGACATTGCCCCATTTATTAGGAAATGGAAAGACTTGGAAAAAATTCTATTAAGTGAAGTAAGCCAGGCCCAAAGAAACATAGGTCCCATAGTTTCCCTTATTTGCAAAATGAAATGATTTTGCCTTATTAATAGCTGGCTTCATATATGTAAATAATTCATAAGTAAATATAAAGAATATGCTCCTAGAATTAGAATAGCTATGATTAACTACATGGAAAGTCATAATGTATATGTACATATATTCACATATGAAGCTAAATTCTTTTTTAAAAGAACTATTTTTGTTTATTGATAATTTCTCTTTGAAGCCATCATCTGTTTTTTCTTTAATTTAATTGTCAAGGTGATGTACAAAGGAGTCACAGTTACGTATGTAAAGTAGTGAGTACATTTCTTGTAGAACTTTATACATAAGATGATACTCAAAATAAGTGGACTTTTCTTAAGGACTTATATATATATATATATATATATATATATATATATATATATATATAAATTATCAATGAAATAAGAAAACCGAAAGGTCTCACATCTCTTTCTTTTGACAAAATAAAATACAAGGATAGTTATTGACAGTCATCTGCAAATATATATCATTAAAGTATTTGAAAAGTTTTAAAATAAGCTAGTATGGGTAGCCCATGCCTATAACCCAAACTACTCAGGAGGCGGCAGCTTGAGGATCAAGTTTAAAAGCTAGCACCTGCTGACGAATCCCAAAGACTTTTCTTTCCAATAAAAACCAGGAAAAAGCTAAATCTGGATATGAAGGAATGGCTCAAATGGTATAGCACCCACCATGAATGAAAAAGCTGAAGGAGAGCATAAGGCCCTAAATTAACCACAAAAAAATATTGAAATAGACAACACACACACACACACACACACACACACACACACACACACACAGAGTTTTAAAACAAATTCACTTGACAAAAATAGTTGATGCTACTGAAGTAATCAGGAAAAAATTTCCTTCACAAATAGATACAAACTTATTACAAACTTGTACAAATTCTAAGACAATTAAGCAAATTACTGTGCTGTTGTTGTTTTCTACTTGACACATCAACAAGAAACTGGACAATTCTACTGATGTTCATGTTTTCAAAATTGTAATAAATAATTGAACTTTCCATGAAAAATTAGCAATGTTCTCCTTCAGCTCAGCCAGACTTTTCTTTTAAATTGGAGACATATGCTTTACAAACTGACAACTGGTGGGCAGCATGTAATAAACTGGTGGCCTTGGTAGAGTTCCTACTGGACAGATGGCCTCAGCACAGAAAAATCTGATGAATTAGCCCAAAAGGCACATTTTGAAGGGAAGAGAAATGATCTTCTAAGAGAAATAACTGACTTCTCAGACCCAGAAGTGAATACATTTGTACAGACGCGTTAAGGATGAGTTCGTAAACTAGGGTCTGTCCCAGCATTTGTCGTGGCAGTTGGTGCTCACTTCTTTCGAGACAAGTGCCAGCAGTGTGTTTGTAAAAGCCCACAAGATATGGTTCTGAGTTGTCTCAATAGGAAACAGAGGGATAGGAATGCTGGAGTTGTATGTATACCAGAGGGGAGAAAGAGGAGCATCAACCATCCAAAAAGTGTTTCCAAGCTTCTCTTGAGCATGAAAAGGGAAAGTAAGGCTTGCAAGTTCCTCAAGCACAGTTTACACTTTCCCATACAAAACCCCGAAGAGTAATCGGGCCTTTGAAAGGATACTAAGAAATATCATGAAATGTAAACACTGACGCTTGCGATCTTATGGGTCCTGGAGAAAGTATCTTAGGCCCAAGATTTTGCCTGGAAACAATAAAATAGACTTGAAAGGAACTTAACTTTCTTCAAGGAGATTATCAGAAGCAGCAGTAGGCTAAAGGAAGAAGAGTTCCCAACACAAGGAGTTCTGCAGAACTGCCAGCTGTATACTGACCAGGGTGGTAGAAAAGAATGCTTCTGGAAGCATGGCTATATGACATGCTACTGGCTGACTTAGATGTGGTTTCAATTTGTTCTCTAAGGGTTCACCTGTTAAAAGCTAGGTACTCAGGGTGGCATTCTTAAGAAGTAGTGTAGAACCTTTAACAAGTAGGTCTAAGAAGGAGACCACTGTCTCAACTTGGGGTGTTTCATTTAGAGGGGAGTGTGGAACCCCTGTCTCTGGTTGTCTGGTGATATGATTTCTCTCTCTCTTGGATGTGCTCCTGAGTCTGTCTTAAGGCCCTCACTCAGGCCAAGCTGTTGCTGGTGTCAAACCCTTGAACCTTCAGAACTATGAGCTAGATAAACATCCTTCGTAAAGCACCCAGACACAGGTATTTTTATGGAAGCAATCAAAAGTAGACTAATTCAGCAGTTAATCAAGTGCTGAGGATCTCAAGAAAGGTAGCTAGTAGGAGGGAAGAAATGTGATGCAAAGCATTCAAGTATTAAGGGATCTAAAATTGATTCTGACCCTTACATTAAAAGGATTGATCTTGGTGCAGATGGTTCATGCCTATAATCCAAACTACTCAGGAGATGGAGATTGGAAGGATCATGGTTAAGGATAGTCTGGGCACAGACATAAGAACCCATCTCAATCAACAGCTGAATATGTAATTGCAGTCCTGGAGGGTACAGGCATAGACTCTATTCAAAAGAATGGAGGCAGAAAGACTGGGAAGCCATGGATCAAGTGGTAGAATCCCTACAGAGCAAACACAAGGCCTTAAATTTAAATCAAGTACCATCCGAAGAAAAGAGTTAAAGACAGACTCCTCATAGCAGTATGATGGTTTTTGATGTGTTGACATCCTACTTTTTCTTTTTACTTAACCAAATGATAAGCCAGATGTCACTGAAAAGGTATTTAGAAGCCAGGCATGGTGGCTCATGCCTATAATCCTAGCTACTCAGGAGTCTGAGATCTGAGGATTGCCAGCCAGGGCAAGAAAGTCTGTGAGACTCTTATCTCCAATTAACCACTCAGAAAACCAGAAGGGGCGCTGTGGCTCAAGTGGTAGAGCACTAGCCTTGAGCTAAAGAGCTGAGGGACAGAGCCCAGGCCCAGAGTTCAAGACCCATGACCCACCAAAAAAATAATAATAATAAAGAATGAAAGAAAAAGAAAGAAAGAAAAGAAAAAGTATTTAGAGATGTAGTGCAAGTACAAATTCAGTGTACTTTAAGAAAGGGACATTATCCTAATAGGAATGGGTTTGATTAAGTTAAAAAGGCTTAGCAGAAAGCTAAGGTTTCTTAAAGATAAAAGATAAGAAATGTACTCATTTCCTTGCTCATGTAATTGTAACCCCTCTGTATGGTATTTTCACAATTAAAAAAACACTTATTAATAAAAAATGATTATGGCACAGTAAAAAAAAATAAAAAATAAAAAAGTACTGCCTGTAAATTCAACTTCAGTGCCTGCCTTGATGGTTTAGAACTTCTAGCTTATGGGTTCCTACACATACTTCAGAATTACATGGCCATTCCTTTCAATAAAACTACTCCTAACACGTATCTGCTACTGGTTTAGTTTGTTCATGAAAACCAACACTTGAAGTCTTCATCAGGGCAAAAGGTAAAGGATACAGAGAAATTGTGGTTTTTGTTAGTTTTTCCCATAGAATTTGTCAATTAATCCTCTGGTTCAAAAGTGGCAGTGGGGCAGATAAGGTTAGTCTAGAAAACATTAGAATTCATGCAAGTAGAAATAGTACCTAATATATCTTAGAGCTTATAGTTTCAAATAAACACATACATGCACACCTTTGTTTCATGTTCCAATGTAAAATAGTAACGATTGAGAGACTGAGAAAATAGTAATGCTTAGGAAATAATTTAAAAAGTCAAAGCAGAGAATATAATCTTCTTAAACTACTGAGCCTCTGAATGATAACTATAGATATAGAAGTAAGTAATCTTTGTACTTCCTCTCTTTTCTGAACCATTGATTCTTACTTCCACTCTATAGGGCAAAGGCTTGCTGGTGGACACTGTGTTCGGTGCTAGGAACTGAAGTCAGGCCTGGGACTGTAACCAGCATTTAAATTATATAAGAGCATGGGCAAGGTGATATCTAGGAAAGAGGGTATATGAAGGAAGCAAGAAAGTAGTTCCTGAGTTCTACTGAAAATAGATACTTCACCCAGCAACTTTTAAAATTAGTGAGTAATGTATGGTAGGGAGGCAGGGGAAGGTATCCTTGAAGGAAGAATGGCATGAATTAGATAGAAATCAGGGACAAGAATAGAAGCACACAGCAAGAAGCAATCCAACAAGGCTGGGGCTGGAGTGGTCAGTAGATGTTAAGACATGGGCCAAAAGTATGTAACAGAGCTTTGGGACAGATGGAAGTCTGTATAGATAAAA
Organism: Dipodomys merriami; assembly: GCF_024711535.1. NCBI lineage: Eukaryota > Metazoa > Chordata > Mammalia > Rodentia > Heteromyidae > Dipodomys > Dipodomys merriami. Next base: position 42,963,444 of record NW_027206068.1, on the reverse strand, counting down.
ACAATTTTTCTAATTTGGGGAGGGGAAGGGAAATAACAAAATGCTGAAATAAGGAGACAGGATGACCCATTGTAGCAATGAGATGTACAAGACACTATGTTGAAAATGAACTTTATAGCTTGGAGTGGGGTGGGGAGGAAGAAGTGGGAAGGCGGGGAGGGAAGAGATGGTGGGGAAAAACAAAGGAGGGGGTAACAATGCTCGATAGGAAATGTACTCATTACTTTTCTGATGTAACTGTAACCCCTTTGTACAGTATCTTTACACTATATATATACACTATAGATATATATATGCACATACTGAAGAAGAGACCACTTCAAACATTTTTCTTTCCGAGAATAGTCATATATGAAAAAACAGTAGAGGAACAAGTGTTTAAAGGAAAGAGAGGATCTAGGAAACCCTAGGAATCCTCCATCTTCAGCTGTCCTCCCTTTAGAGACTTGCTAGAAGTCCAGGTTTTAGGTAGTTGTGAGACCTTTCCAGAAAGTACCCTATGCTGTGGCAAATCAGTTACACCTGCAGAAAGAAGGAAGGAGATACTGTCACTCTGACCTGATTCAGAGGCTGAAACAAGAATAAAATGGTCTTGATCTCAGCTGACTTGTGAGAAATCCCAAAGTACTGGGCACTGAAGTCCTTCTTCAGGGTCAACTGGGCACAAAACACAATGCAGGGATCACATCACCACAACAGTGAAAGACTTCCTTTCCTGACTACATCTGTAACATGTTTAGGTCAAAGTAAGTAGAATACATGTACACTTAAGGCCTATCTACAATCCTGCATTTAAGTAACATGTTAGTCTCCATAGATCAGTCCTGATGATATTCAATACCATCTTCAAGGGAAAAATAATACTGAAGTTGACAATTTCCTAAACTCTCAAACAGGTCCAAACATTGAGAGTTGAAAGGAAATGTTCTAGTAAACACTCCCAGCACCAGCAGAGATCTATAGAGTATAAGCAAAAATAATAAAGCTCATGAGTCAAATATGCTTTATTTTTAAACTCTGCAAACTGAGGCCAGACATCACGTGGGGCAAAAATAAGTGAAAAACAAGAATGAAGCACAATCAAGCAATTGTTAGGCACTGTTTCTAAATGTAAGGACACATGCCATGATACAAGGCTGAGCTTGTAAAGCCAAGACGAGATGCAAAGGGAACTTTACTGCACTCTGGGCAGCTGGAATCCTTGTTTAAATTAATCATGTTAGCTCTACTAAGCAGGAAAGACTACTTTTCCATAAACAAACTGTCCCCTTCCATTTAGACTGCTCCAAGAATTACAGCCAAACATAATTGAACGATTGTCACTGAAAATGTCAATATATAGCTAAGCCTACCAGTGCTATCTGTCTCATGTTTCTCTTATTTATAGGCAAATCCTAAAAGGCAGAAGTGCTTTTGCAGGAAACAAGATAATCAGTGATCTTTATCAAAACATGTGTAGATAGTGTTGTCACATTATTCTTGGTGTGTGTGAGGTGAGAGCTGCCAGGACACCCTTTACCAAGGGATTAATGGCCAAATCTGGGGATCTCTGACCCTTGAATCACACTAAGCTCGACCTCATATATCTTGTAATGGAAGTGATAGCTTTGTAAATATTGAGAGAACCAGTATGCTTCCTAGTTTCCACAACCTCAGAGACAGTAAAACTGGCTGGTAATTTCTCTGTTAAAATAGATAAATACTCTGTAAACAGAGAGGCTAGAGCAGCCCTTCTAGCTGGGCCCCCTGACTGTGTGCAGATAGTCCACACTTCTGACCAGCATGATGCTTAACAGCATCTCCAACCAGACGGCCCCTAAAGAAAATTATACTGCTGCCCAAGCCCAGTCTTCTGAGAAATCTCCCATGTTTGAAGATAGCAGGATCCTTCTGTTCACAGGGACTTGAAAGGACAATCACAAACAGCTGTACCTCTGCACAAAATTAGCAACAACAAATAAAGTCAATTAATTTTTTAAAAATCTCCTATTGACTCTAGATATAGAAGGATTTTATTCTACTCCTTCCTATTCCTCTGTCTGTTCACATCCCCCACTAATTAAGTTACCTTGTGATTTACCTTACTGCATTCCATTTCAATAGTCTGCTATGACACACGACACACCACAGCTTAGTGCTATTTCTAAAGTGTCTTGTCCTGTCACTGGGGGTCAGCCTTGGGAGAAAGAACTGGGATGAACAGACAAGAAAGAATGAATTTCTGAATGATTTCTTCTGTATACCTTTTTGAACTTTTTGCATATTAAGGTATGCAAGAATTACATTCTATTGGCTAGAGAAGGGGGGAGAGTCATTCTAAAAAGTGTCCTAAGGTTCTCCACAACAACGTTCTAACACTCAGAAAAATGCCCAATCCAGCCTACAGGCATAATTTCCCTTTACAAACCCGCTACATGAAAATAAACATGTGTCAAATAAAAGTACTACTTTGTTATACTTTACAAGGCTTTAATTTTCTCTTTCCTATCTGTTTATCACATTATGATATATATTAGACTTATTTGTGATCATAATTTCAATTCAAATGAACTATGAGTCTTGGGAATGGGGAGGTCTGATTCATCTTTCCATCGCCTACTGTTCATTATATTAGTACAATGAACAGTTTTAATTGTTGGTGACCTATGTCGTTATAATACTCCAAATGAAAACCACTTCTAAAGAAAAGAAAGTGACCTTTTAGAAGCATGAGATCATAAAAGATTTAAAATAAAACCAACTTCAAAACAAGTAAGTCCTAACATACCTCACAGTTTGGGATGATCTTTCATAGAAGTCTATTATCCAAATAAATCAGATAAAATACCCTGTCAGCACAATCATTTATTTGCAAGACTGTATTCTAGAAGAGATGACTGAATAACAATCTTAATGATGATGTCAGGGATCAGTTATTCCCTCTCAAAGGGATATTCATTACTAAAATTTATATGTAATTTGTCATTCTTAGGCTTGAACTCAGCCTTTTTGTCCTCAAGAATAGCATTCTACCACTTGAGCCACAGGGCCACTTTGGCTTTTTTCTGAGTAGTTACTGGAGATAAGAGTCTCACAGACTTTCCTGTTCAGGCTGTCTTTGAAGCATGATCCTCGGATCTCAGCCTCTTGAGTAACTACAATTATAGGTATGAGTCACCTGTGCCTGGCTAATTTTATATCTTGTCACAGATAATCTGAATATAATCTTATATGTTCCTTGTTAAAGGGTTAGTTGGTTCCTAGGAAAATAATTTATAATGCTTTTGATCAATAGAGTGTGACTGCTTACTTTGGTAGAACTCAAAATTTGTTTAATGCATTTTGGAACTGAAAAAATTGTCATTTTTACTAAGTTTTTTATTGTGAAAATACCATACAGAGGGGTTACAATCACATGAGTAAGGTAATGAGTACACTGCTTATCAAGCATTGTTGCCTTCTCCTTTGCATGGTCACATAGTCAAGAGTAATTAGCTTTATTGATGATAAAAGTATACTATTTAAAAGATATGGCATCAATATTGAGCCCTCTTGTTGTAATGAGAAATTGGCAGGAAACATTTTAAAATATAAAGGTATTTCAATGGTTATTAGAATGTTCATTTAAACAAATAAATACATAAAAATGGTTGGCTCCCATGGCAGCCTTGAGTGCAGCATCTGTCACAAGGGGTCAGTTAAGGCCTTAATGCCCCACAACTGTGACAGACCTGCTGATTAAAATACAGCAGCCACTGTCCCAGTTGTACATTCTAGTCATGGTGGTCCAACCCTGAGAAACTCCATCTGCTGGTGCCTGTCCTCTCCCAAGCCAAAATACAAGCCATCCACTGTGTAAGAACTTGTTCTGATAAAACCTGTTCCCATGTCATCTCCACCTGCCACATTGACATTCGGAAAATGCCATTGTGTTTCAAACCAAAGTGTAAATGTACTTAAATGTCCCTTTGCCTCTTACAAATCACTGTAACATAGCAAAGCATTTAGAAACAAAGTGATTAGTACAGAGAAAACTGTGGAAGACACCAAAGGTACAATATACCTCAGTTTCTTTAATATTTTTACTACAATGGTATCCTCCAATTCAATGATCTCTCTTTTCCCAGAACTCCGGGAAAAGAGTTTAACACTCACTAAATACTTAGCTAAATACTTACTTACATGCCTACTTTTGTTTGTTCACAATATTTGATTGAATAAGTCTCATAAATATGAGAATAGGGTGGTTATGAATACATCTCATAACCATCTTCACAACAGAACTGGTGTCCAGTTCCCACTGCATCTATAGTATTAAAGGACAGCATGCTTGACACTCGGTGTCTTCTCAACAAATGATTGCTGTTAGAAGTGCCTTTTGAGGGTGATAGCCTGATAAATGCAGCTCTTTTGGAAATTCTGTAACTTAACCCCCTTGACCAGGGTCCATTCATTCATCAAAACAGCTGTTCAACTTTTCCAGCTATGTGTGCAACATGAGCAAAGGGATCTTCCTCGATGTCTGATCTACCCTGCTGGCTTCCATGGGTATTTAGGGCACCCCATATTCTAGCAGCTGCTACAATCAGCAGAAAAATGAAACACAGCCTGGAACCATCAAAAAATAAGTGACATCAGGCACAGGGGAGCAGAACAGTTGCTTTGCTGTTGGCTGGGCCTGTTCCATTACTGGCCTCCCTGTGTTGCTTCTAACAGTACATAACAGAAATGTGTACCCTTCAGCACTCTTCTCAGAAGAAAAAGATCTCAACAGGGATCCTAGGTGGGCCCAGATGAGAATCTACTCACTAGTCTACAGACAAATAACCAATACAAACAATCTGTCCTATAATTCTATTGAAAAATAAAGGGGATGATGAAAATGAAATATACAACTTGTAGGTGGGAATAGGAGGAAAAACTGGGAGAAAGCAAGGGAAGAGATGATATTGTCCAAAAAGAAATGTACTCTTTACTTGATATGTAACTGTAAACCCTCTATACATCATCTTTATAATAATAATAAATATAAAACAAATAGAGAGGGCCAGGAGCTGGTGGCTCACGCCTGTAATCTACTAAAGAGGCTGAGATCTGAGGATCATGGTTTAAAGCCATCCATGGCAGGAAAGTCCATGAGACTCATATCTCCAATAAACTACTCAGAAAAAGTCAGAAGTAGCTCTGTGGCTCAAGTGGTAGATGACTAGCCTTGAGCACCAAGAGGCCCGAAATCAGTGCCTAGGCCCAGAGTTCAAGCCCTAGGACCAGCAAATAAACAAACAAATAAATAAATAAGATAGGTTTGGTGAGGTACATTGTATGCACATATGGAAACATTACAAGGAAACCCATTTGTAAAACTAATATATGGTAATATAAGTGGGAAATAATTAAACTGTTATATGTCAGGACTTCGAAGAAAGCAAGAGGATTAAGAGGATTATGAGTTTCAGGCTAACCTGGGATATAAGAGCAAGACCCTCACAGAAAACAACAACAAAAAAAACACTGACAGACAGACAGACAGACAGACAGACAGACAGACAAGAAAGAAGGGAGGGAGGGAGGAAGGGAGGGAAGAAGGGTGGGAGGGAGGAAGGGAGGGAAGAAATAATAAATGTTACCTGAACAACACTCATTACCAAACCTTGAATGATGAATGGGTAGTTTTCCCATACAATTTACAAGCAAGTTTTTCCAGACTTTTATTAATTTACAAGATATTTAGCTGATACTTCAAATATTAACTATAGCATGATAACTGATGTTTCTAAAGATGAGCCTCAGGAACAAAAAGAGGTTACATTTTATAAATCTTATAAATAAAATGAAATCACCTTCAACCATATTTAATATAATAAGCCCATATTTGCCAACTAATTTAGAAACAGTTATCACTAACCCAAGAAAAGGAACAGTGAATTTTGATCTTACTGAATCAAGGGCCGAAGGCTTGATCTTCAACAACAAAGGAAGTTTATGGTTTACTTCCTGTTCTAAAGCCTAGTTCCTGGAACATTTTGATGGTAATTCAGAGACTATGCTATAGGAAAATCAAGTGAATATTCTCTTTCTGACATCTGTCTTAAGTGCTACTCAATGGAAAATAATTGATCATGCTGAATTAAAAAATATAATAATAACCATGTTTCAGTTGATGATTCTTAGCCTTTCAATGTGCCTGTTTATTGTGGAATAACTTTTCTACCAGAGGAAAATAAGAATCAGTCCCAAACTCCATCTATAGGCAATTACAGTAAAGTGATCTATCTGAAGAACAAAACATGATTTAAAACTCAGCAATAGTATCAATTAGTTGTACTTTAGAAAGCAGTATGGATGTTTCTCAAAAGATTCCACATAAAGCTCGGCATTTATCCAAATGATCACACACAAGACCATACTAAAGCTACTAGCTTGAACACAATTGTTTTACTTGAGGAGTTATGGCTTAAGTAGTAGAGCACTACACTTGAGCAAAAGTAGCTCAGGGACAGCACCTAGGCCCTGAAGCCCAGCACTGGCAGAAAGAAAGAAAAGAAAGGAAAGAAGGAAGGAAGGAAGGAAGGAAGGAAGGAAGGAAGGAAGGAAGGAAGGAAGGAAGGAAGGAAGGAAGGAAGGAGGGAGGGAGAGAAGGAGGGAGGGAGAGAAGGAGGGAGGAAGGGAGGGAGGGAGGGAGGGAAGGAAGAAAGAAGGAAGGAAGGAAGGAAGGAAGGAAGGAAGGAAGGAAGGAAGGAAGGAAGGAAGGAAGGAAGGAAGGAAGGAAGGAAGGAAGGAGGGAGAAAAAAAACACTTAAAATGGACAAAATGATAATAGTTGTTTCAAGATAGCTAGATTACTAATGTTAAGATTCTTGGATTTGGGTTTCCCATAAAAAATGGAAATGAGAAACTTCACCTATTTTCTATGGAAAAAGTAATTCTTTAGCATTCCCAGTTATAAATAGATGCCAGCATGGTGACTCAGCGGAGCTGCTCTTCTATGTTTGTTATCTTAAGTAAGTTGACCTTTTTAGGCCTACAAAATTTCTCATCTGTGAAAATGAGGGAAGCAAAGTAAATGGTCTCCCAGATCATGTTAAGCTCTGAAATACTAAAAGTCTACTGATGCTAAAACAACTATTTAGAAGCAGCAAACTATCTTTCCATTAATGGTTTCAGTCTAAGCACTGGACATGAGTCCTTGTTTCAAAGGAAGAATGGCTTATCTACTAGGCTTTGTTTGAAGAGGCATAATTAGTGTTAGCCTCAAGGTTCCCACGCATACTCTTCCCTGCATGGCCACCAAAAAGAGGCAATAAATTGAGCCTGTTTTAAACAGGGGATACTTTAATCTCTAATATTTCACATGGTTCTAATAAATGATAAGACTACATATATTAGGCTTTATCTTATATAAATAAAGTCAGAATATCTGACTATTAAAAAAGGAAATGCTGATTAAAAAGGTGTGTAGTAGGAAAAGGAAAACTATTATTATTATTACTGTTAGGTTTTCTGGACAGGAATTTACAATTGCTATTACTTTGAATGTTTAAAGAACACAGATGTGTGTGTGTGTGTGTGTGTGTGTGTGTGTGTGTGTGTGTGTGTGTGTGTAAAAAATATTATATTCAGAGACATTTGATACATAAGGTGATACTAGGAAAAAAAAGATGAACCAAAAATTTAAATCTCTATGGTTAAAAATATATAATAAATATATATATTAGGCTCTTCAAACTCCAAAATTTAAGAAAAAAACTTTATTTGTTCAAGTTACATGGGCATTTTCTATTATACATATAGTTTGTTCTCTTCTATTTTTTAACTCTCTGATTACAGTGTCTTTCTGTGCAATGTCTTTCACAAACTTTAGGGAAACTGACAATTCAAAGTCAGACAGTATGTGCTAGGTGCTGTGGCTCATTCCTATAGTCCCAAATATACATGAGATTAATAAGTGTCTAGAAGATGAAATCAGAGGTTTAGGTGTAGTAAATTTGACATTCTTCAAAATCTGAGTTCTTTTCCTTCTCTCTGAGGTGAAGAATGCTCTTCTCACTGATAAACTACACTGATTATGACATCTCTGCTCTCAGACGTCACCCACATTAGCCCATATTTTCACTAAAGTACTCCTCAAAATACAAGAATTTTATTAGAACTCTGATCTGCTTATGAGCCCCAAATTTTTGCCTCCTTGGTTTCCACTTTTTGAAATTTCTAGTGGTGTCCTACATGCCACAGAACAAAGTTGAAACAATATAGCATTTTTGGTTTTTTTTTTTTAAAGCTGATATCAGAGTTGGAATTCAGGTCCCTACACTTGCTTGGTATGCATGGTGCCGCTTGAGTCATGACTTCAGCTTTGGCTTTTGCTGGTTAATTGGAGATAAAGTCTCCAGTTAACTTTTCTGCCTGGACTTTTCTGCCTGGGCTAAAAATGAGACATAAGACCCTTTATGTCTTGGCCTCCTGAATAGGTAAGGGTTGCAGGCATAAGTCATTGACCTCTGACTCAAAACACCACATCTTTAAACCAGTTTTGTAATATTCCTGCTTCCTATCTTCTTCCTGACACACTCTTATCAGTATCTCCAGAAATCTCAACATCTCAAGCTGTTTTGAACAAAGAGAATTCCTGTCATAAATTCCTCTTGCCTATCTCAGCAACTAGATGGCCTTTGAGATTCAATGGAGACGTGATTTCATTCAGGAACCTTTGTTTAGGCCTGGAGATAAGAGATTGCACTGGCAAGTCTTACAACATTTTTACCTTCCACCTTGGTACCCTCAGTACAGATAGATACCCTTAGAAACTAAACACTATAATTACAAGCAGCTTTATCACATCAAAGCCTCAGAGAAGACCATAATTTAAAAAAAACAACATTTTTCAACAAACTATAAAGCTTAGCATTGCCTCTACTTATTTGAGCATGTTTTTGCAGCCCACTTGCAGCCATCTTTAAAAAAAAAAGAATGAACAACCAAAAGAAAACCACATATTATTCCAGTGGAAACATGAAAATAAACATCTAGCCCTGTTCAATAAACGTTTCATCATATTTTACTTTTTCTCAGTAAACTATGAGTCAGTCCTATTCCTAATTTAGTAGACTATCAAATAAGGAACTCAACAGAACTGTGAGCAAAGGAAATATATTTATTTTATTACACTTTAAAACAGATTAAGGAAACCAGAAGTTTTAATGAGATATAAATACATTTTCAGCATGAAAGTATTTCTCTTTAAATAAAATAATAAAACTGTACTGATCAATTAGAGAAAGAGAAATACAAAGCACATCAGCAATTTCTCAATGAGAGGGAACTAAATACCTGGAACCTAGGCATTCACACCTGGTTATGTTTATGCATGTCTTAAAGGGTGAGGAAATATTCTAGCACGCAGATTCACAATCTCAGCACAATGACTACATGTGTTAGTGTGCTCACTGAGTAGAGCTACAGTAATTCAAACTCTCAGTTCTATAGATCAGCCTTATGCTTTTAATTCTCTCATAGTGCCAAGTCCCTTTTACGTACAAAAAAGAAAAAGAAAAAAAGAAGAAAAATTCCTGAGTTGCACTGACTTGTCTAAAGTATTAGCTTTTTGAGTTATCTTCACTATTTGTGCTTGAGGTTATTTTTGCTGATCCTGAGCGAATTTCAAGTGTATCATACGCTCCCTCATATTTCAATGTGTATGTTTTCTTACTCAAGTATAATAGACACACAACATAAACTAAAGAATGCTTGACCTATTGCATCAAAACTAGGGTTGGATGTTAAAAGCAACCTTGATTTCCCTACTCTAGTATTTAAAACTGACTCCAATCTGACCTTAGTGATAGTCCATTCTTTATATTTACAAAACCTACAGCTAGCCATGCTACAAAGGTATTCCAGAGAAGTCATCCAAGAAGACATTTTAAGGGTGAAATTACATGAAAACACAAGGAAACCTGTTGAAATGGTTCCAACAAAGGGGGAAGGAAAGTTATAGAAGAGATGGATTTGATCTGGACTGTGGGATACATATATAGAAACATTACAGCAAAAGCCTGTGTCAAACTAATAAAAGTAAAGAAATGAAAATATACAGACTTACCACCTGGTGAGTCTACACAGAAGAAAGTTGATCATGTGCATATGGAGATATGTTTGAGGATGCTAACCACTATTTAACTATAGTATGGTTTATGATTTACAATTTAATGGTTGAATACATTCTCAACTGCTGCTATAATGGAATACATGTACTAACTCTACAGATTACAACTAAGTCTGTCAATAAGGACAGACCTCAAATAATAAACTCGTAAATGTCACCAAAAAAGTTAGGTTACTTTTTAAACAAGTTTAACATGTTTAAAGGAAATAAAATACTTGGTAATTAAAAGCACCAAATTCAGTTGAGAAGGGCTACAGGATGGTTTTATACAGGTGACAAGATGATGAACACTGTGCACATCTAAGTCTTCAATACATTTTTTCTTGAAAAAAAAAGAAAAGCAAACATGAGGAAACATTAAAACTTTGAAAGCCAAATGCATTCCTATCTTATTCTAATTATACATTATTTGTATATTTGTGTATTTTCTCTCCATATGACACCTACCAAAATAAAAACATATAAAGATATAGCTTGACAGAATGATTTTGGTGACTTTTAGCTTATTTTCCTGATTTTCCTTGAAGTTCCTTTTCAATCCATTTCTTTGGGGGGGAGGTGAGGGAGTACTGGTACCCTGGCTTGAATTTTATATCTCATACTTTTGTTTGGCCTTCCTGATCATGCTGGACCTCCATTACTGGAGGTCCTCTATATCACTCCTCTAGTCCAACATTTTGCTGGTTAACAGAATGAATATGGAGATGCATAGACTTTTCTACCCTAGCTGGTTTCAAAGATCCTCCAGGTCGCAGTCTCCTAAGTAGCTAGGATTACCAGCATGTCCAGTTTCCTTGTGTCCATCAATTGTTCTCTGCGCTTATGTACCCAATCCTTCATGTATCAAGCAACAACCAACTTCTCAGTTCAAGTTAATCTTTAACTAATACAATTTTTTTTCTTGAACTTCTCTTTAAACATAGGCTTTAATTTTCCTGTCAGCCCACTAGTGAATGATAGCATGGTTATCCTTTCCTTTTTAATAAACAGATCCCTGTGGCATATACACATGACAACAACAACAACAACAACAAAGTCACTTTGTTTCTTTAAGTATGTCTTTATCCTGTTTTCTAGCTTACCATGTTTCTGAGAAAAAGAATTGCTGTCATCTTTGGTCTCTGCTTATTGTCAAATTTTCTCCTTATCACTGACATTGAACAATCTGATTTTGATTCACTTGAGTGTGGTTTTTCTCACTTTTCTTGTAGGCTTTTAGGGCTAACTAGATACGTAAACTTACTGTTTACTTTGGATTTGGAAACTTTTTAGCAGTATTTCTTTGAATATTTTTTTTCATTCCCCACCCTCTTTTGGAAGGCAATGACACCAGTGTTTTCATGCTGCTGTTTGTCATGATCGTGATGCTAATGATGGTTTTGTTAGTGAAGTCACAAAACAAGTCTATGTATTCTTTGTGGTATGTGATCCTCAAGCCAACAACTGTGGAAGATTTCTTTCTCCATTTGGAAGCACAGAGTCTTCCGGTCTTCGCACATAATGGGGTATGTGTGCAGGAGTTCATGAGCCCCAAAATGTAGCACCTTAGAAACTGAAGAACACAAAAACACCACTTACCCTCCTAGCACAAACTAGGGAAAGTCACTCCGACCTACTTCCCTTTGAAGAGTCTGGTGTGAAGTGTCTGGCTTAGAGCAAAGGAATGTCATGGGGATGCTAAGAAGAATTGTAATCAACAAGAATTGCTAAATCACTGCAGTTCATTGCTACTGGATCATCCCCTTTCTTTTCCAATCACATTTTTGCATGACTACCCACAAACAAAGATAGAGATTTCCCTATTTCTTTGATTCTTCGGTTCTAAAGACCCTCAAGGTCATGTAAGATTTATATTAAATTAAGTGTTCATATTTTTCTCTTGTTGCAGGCCATAAACCTTGCTACAGGCTAGAAAAGAACAGTGGTTCACATTTGTAATGCCAGCTACTTGGAAGTCTAAGATGGAAGAAAGATTCACAACTCAAGGCCAATCCCAGGGCCAAGTATTAACAAGACCCCATCTCATTTAATAAGCTGACAACGGTGGCTCAGGCCTGTGGTTCAACCTATGCTGGAAGCCATCACTAAAAGGAACCAAGATCAGTCTTGGGCAAAACTCAATAGCCTACCTAAAAAAACAACTAAAGCAAGAATGAGTTAGATTGGCTCAAGTGGTAGAACGCTTGCCTAGGAACCACAACTCTCCAAGTTCAAATCCCAGTACCCCATTCCTCTCCCCAAAATGAATGCTTCCTACCTTCACTTTTCATTTCCTTTTTAGTGCTAGGAATTGAATCCAGGGTCTGACACGTACAAGGCAAGTGATGTGCTCTACTGCCAAACTACATCCTCAGTTTTCCTTCCACCCCACACTTTCAGCAAGCACCATGCTGCAGAGAACTCTGCCTTAGCCTTTACTTCTGGCTTTGTGCAGAGCCTCAAGTTCAGCCAAGCTGAGAGCTAAGGGATTTCTCAGGTATTTTCCTATGCATGTTCACAACTCTACTCAATCATTCTTCTAAGTTCCCAGAGACAGACAGAGGGCTCTTCAAAATTCCCTGTGAACATCTCATTCCCCGGCTTTTCCTTTGTAAGTTTGTTTGTTAGACTATTATTTGTACCAACTAGTTATCCATCACTAAGGCAACAAGAATGCTAAACAATTGTTAGTTTGGGACACCTTTTCCTACGCTCACCAAAAAAAACCTGTTTGCGTGAGAAGAGCACTGAGTTAGGTCAAATAACACTCCTGTGAATAAGAGCTTCAATAGAATTGCAGGACAGGTCAAATAATGGCATTTCTAAAGAAATAAAGTTTCAAAAGACAACACCAAATGCGTCCTACCTTGGGCTGCCAGGGGATGGTTTTCCCTATAATTTCAGGCTACTGGTTCCCATGGCTACGTGTGCACAGAGGAGTCTGGGGTAGGGAGAGGGGTGTAATAGAGTAAGTTAAATGTCACCAAATTTGCTCTTCTTTCTGAAATTATAGCAATCTTCCTTGAATAAATGCTTCTCAATTGCTGCAAGCTTTTGGTTAATTTATGTAATTCTGAAGGAGTTGTTTGGGACCATTTTTGAAAGTGCTTCTTTTATGGAAAAAAGTACTTTCAAAGGTCCTCAAAGCCACCATTCCTGCAGATGTCATTTCAAATATGCACATTTTAGTATTTGAGGTCATCTCCCAGACACTCATGCACCTTACCAGGCCTTTCCTTAGCTGCCTTTGTTCTGTTTCATTTTGGAGTATTTTTCTCTTTCTGTATTTTCTATTTCACTCATTCTTATTTGTTTACTATCTTATGTGAGATTAATTCTATTCAGAAAAATTTCCACCACATTTTTCATTATCATGCTTATCTCCAGAAGTTTTATTTGATTTTGAAAATGTTCACATTTCTTTTTAATGCTTTTTTTCCTCTAGCATCTAAAACATCAGAACAAAGTCAAATATAAATTATTTTAACATACTTATGCGCCAATTATTTTCTTTCTGTCACTACAATGTCAGTTTTGATTGATTTTTCTCCCCATAATATGTGTGTGTTTAACTCTCTTTTCATGGCTGAAGTCAATGCTACATTATGAGTTCTACCTTGGTGGATATTAATCCTGATTATTTCTTGGATATGAGGTTATTTATAATTCCATTTAGATTTCGTTTTCAAGATTTGTTCAGAAGACATGAAACTACACTTCTGAATAGCTTTAGTTGGTTTATTCACTAAGAAAGTCAGATTCTCCTTTGGTGCCCTCATGGATGCCTACAGAATTCTAAAGTTTTCACAGCAGCTGCTGAAAACAACCCTGTAAATGGGATTAGGACAATGTTCCCTCTAAAACCGGACTTTCATAACTTGACTTCAGGAACTTTCTCAGGTGCATGCAAAGATTCATATTCACTGTAATCTGAGGAGACGCCTGTGGAGATCTCTAGAGCTCTCTCCTGCAGATCTCTTCTCATTCCTACCCTTCCTCCCTGTGCACTCCAGCAGTCTCGGCTCCTCCTGACTACATCACTCATCTCCATGACTGCTCCAAGTTCTGCCTGGGTCTCTTGAACTATATCATGGTCTTCTCACTTCATTCAGGAAAAGACTCACCTTTTCCCACCTGTGAGGAATTACCACCCTTCAGTGCCTGATAGCCACTGCCATTCCCTTGCAGCCATTGTTTAACACACTTTGCCCATTTCTTTGATGTTCAGAGGAGACGGATAAAGTCTACACTTAATCAATTCCTCAAAACTGGAAACAGAAGCTGTATTTGCTCTTGAAAATATGGCCAATAGATTGTTTAGCTAGAATATGCTACCAGCTAATAATGAGAGAACATAACAACAGTAAAGAATAGATAATAGAAACTCTGTGTAACCTAAATTATTCTCTATACAGAGAAACTTCCCCAACATGTGATCTCAGAAAATGAAGCCTAAATATGCATGTAATTACAGTGAATTCTGATTTATAATAATAATAGAAAAAGATACATATTTCTTGTATAGAACTAGTTTCTTCTGAATAGAGACCCAGAAACACAACAAATCAAAGAAAGGTTGGACAAATGGGATTGCATAAAGTTGCAGAGCTTCTGCAGGACAAATGACATAGCTAGCAAGATCAATAGAAAGCCCACAGATTGGGAGAAGATCTTTACTAGCCATATAACGGACAAGGGTCTCATATCTAAAATATACTTGGAACTCAAAAAATTAAACCCCCCAACAACAAATCCTCAAAGAAACAACTGCCCAAAAAACAAGTGGGCGAAAGACTTAAAGAGAAACTTCTCTGAAGAAGAAAGAAGAATGGCCAATAGACACATGAAGAAATGTTCAACATCCCTAGCCATAAAAGAAATGCAAATCAAAACAACATTGAGATATCACCTCACTCCAGTTAGAACGGCAAAAATCAAGAACTCTAACAACAACAGATGCTGGAGGGGATGTGGACAGAAAGGAACCTTACTTCATTGTTGGTGGGAATGTAAACTTGTTCAACCACTTTGGAAAGCAGTATGGAGGTTCCTCAAAAGACTTCACATAGAACTCCCCTATGACCCAGCAATCCCACTTTTGGGCATTTACCCAAATGTTTACAAACAAGACCACACTAAAGCTACCAGCACAACTATGTTTATTGCAGCATTATTTACCATAGCTAAGATATGGAACCAACCCAGATGCCCCTCAGTAGATGAATGGATCAAGAAAATGTGGTATATATACACAATGGAATTCTATGCCTCCATCAGAAAGAATGACATTGCCCCATTTGTTAGGAAATGGAAAAACTTGGAAAAAATTATATTAAGTGAAGTAAGCCAGGCCCAAAGAAACATAGGTCCCATGGTTTCCCTTATTTGTAATATCTAGTATATGTATGAGTCAAGCGGAAAAGGTCAGATAATGTGATGTCAGGAAAATGAACCCTTAGATGTGTATTTTAAGGTTTTTTTTCTTTCATGCATGTGTTTCTAACGCATTTATAAGATTATCTCTTTGTTGCTTTTTATGTCCCTCCCCCACAGTATAACCCCTGCTTTCACTATATTTGATGTCAGTATAACTTGTGGAGGAGATGGGGAAAAACCAGTTGTTTAAGGATACAGGTGGACCTGTTGCAACAATGAGAAGTACAAGTTGTCATGTCCAAAATGAGCTTTACAACGTCAGACGGGGGGGGGGGGAAGGGGGGGGAAGGAGAAGGATTGGGATTGGGGGGGATGGGGTAGGCTGGGAAGGGATGTGAAGGGTAAACAAAGGAGGAGGCTGCAATGCTTGGTAAGAAATGTATGCATTATCCTGCCCATGTAATTGTAACTCCTCTGTACAGTATGTTCACAAATAAAATTAAATTAAATTAAAAAAAAAAGAAATGAATTAATACCAGGTATAGGTAGTTCACACCTGTAGTTCTGGTGGTTCAGGAAGCTGAGATCTGGCGATTATGGTTTGAAGCCAGCCTGGGGAAATTTCACGAGACTCTTATGTCTAAATAACCACCAAAAATAAAAATAAAAACAGAAAAAAAAGAACTAGTTTCTATGGAAAATATGCAGGCACATTACAAAGCATAATCTTGGGTCAATAGGCACCAGTCTGATGCACTCCCTTTGAGCAATTTTGCAGCTCTTCAGAAATAATAGTTAACTGAAAAATATACCAATTATGACCTAATATTAGAGTGTGGGCTTTATATTTATTCTTGTTTTGGATTTTTGAGACAGGGTCTCTCTATGTAGCCAGGCTGGCCTCAAACTCCTACCTCAGCCTCCCAAAATCTGGGATTATAGGTCTGTGCCATCGCACTCAGCTTCTGTTACTGGTTCAGCTGACATCCTAGCAAATCCCATTACAAGTCATGTCAACATTTCTTCCATCGCTCAGAACTGTGACTTGAACTCAAGAGCTTGGGTGCTTTCCCTTAGCTTTTTCACTCAAGGCTAGCTTTCTACCCCTTGAGCCACTTCTTCTTCCCTTTTGGCCTTTGAGTTTTGAGGACTTTCTTGCCTGGGCTGGCTTCCATAACAATCCTCAGATTCACTCTCCTTCAGGTATGAGCCCCCGCTGCCTGCAATGTAACATTTCTTTACCTCAGATAAGTCTTTGCTGGATGACTTTGGACATTATAAATTATAACATCTCAGTCCTGTGAGATACCAGAATATGCTACACTGAAATATGCCTATTTTACATGGGAATTATTTTGAACTGATTATTTTGAGAAACAGCAGACACAGGAGTAATTAGAACAACACAGTAGAAAATCCTTCTTCTAAGGAAAACCAGTGTTCATAAAGGAAATAGCTATGCTAAAGAGGCATGTCCTTCAATGAACCTGGACTGCAAGTCCACAAATGAGAAGGAATTCTTACCACTGGAGAAGGCAGTAGCCTAAATCTACCTAAACTTGGTTGTTCTTTACCTGGCATTTCCTGCACGTGCTCCCTTTATCTTGCCATGTTCACTATTTTCTTCCTTTGTTGGAAACATGTAAGCCTCAATTCTAAGCCATCTCTTTCATATTTACTTATTTTTCTCTCTGGATATCTCCCATGCATATATTCAGGACATGTAAATAAACTTGATTTTTCTTGTTACTCTATCTTGGTTTTAAAGGCCCCATCTAAAATCTCAGGGGGGTAGTAGGAAAATTACCATTTTCCTCCCTGTGAATTCCCTCGTATTTCAGCAAAATAGCTTGTATATGTTCACTTTTAAAATTTAAAGGACAGAATTAGTTATATTTGTGAAAGACATCTTTAAATGTAGTAAGCAATGAAAATTGAAAAGATGAGAAGAAAGCCAAGGGATAGAAAAATGGTGTATGCCAATATCATGTTGCTAACTTGTTGGCCAACAGCGTGTCTTTGGCTTTTCATTAAATTACAGATTATACAATTGGCTTAAGCTCATTACTTTAAATAAAAACAACAAAAACATAAACTGAAAAATTAAAACCAGAACACAAAGGAAACATTAGAAACAGAAAAAAGGTAACAAAGATGGCGAAATGAAGATCAAACTTTTATGTCATAACAATAATTGCTTATTGAACAAAAGCAGCCAGCAAAAGGTAAAAGAATTTTGACCTGAATTAAAAACTAAAACTTAATTATATATTTACACTAAGGCTCATTTAGGATAGACACTCAAAAATGTTGAAAGTCGGAACACTTTGGAAATAATCACTCTGTAAGATGAGAAAAGAAAATAATAGAAAATATAAAAATTTGAAAATGGTCATTCTTTATGATGGAGGCATAGAATTCCATTGTGTATATATACCACATTTTCTTGATCCATTCATCTACTGAGGGGCATCTGGGTTGGTTCCATATCTTAGCTATGGTAAATAATGCTGCAATAAACATATCGTTTAAATAGGGATACAGGTAGACCCATTGCAACAATGAGATGTACAAGTCATTATGTGGAAAACAAACTTTACACCTTGGAGGGAGGGAGGAAGATTGGGAGTAACAGGGGGAGGATGGGAAAGGATGGGAAGGAGAAACAAAGGAGGAGGCAACAATGCTTGATAAGAAATGTACTCATTATCTTGCCCATGTAATTGTAACCCCTGTACAGTATTTTCACAATAAAAAAATTTTTGAAAAAGGCACAAATATTAGGAGACAAAACTGTAATCTGCAAAAAGTATTTAAAAAAAATCAACTGGAATATATTTGCAACATTATAATTAAGGAAAGCATCAAGCTATAAAACCAACATACATAAACTGAAAATCTCATAAACAACAAAAACAAGATCGACAAAATTATTTTAAAAAGCAAGTACTTGTAGGAGAGAAATGAGGGAAGGGGTAACAAGGTTGACAAGAAATATATTTATTATCTTACTTATGAATAAATAAAAAATTTTAAAAGAAATTACTTGGCAAAAATTCTTTCAAGTATGTTCTAAAACAATTACTTTAGATCAAATCCAAATTTAATTTTATGCTTTCTGGATATATGCTTGTATCTTTATATGCTAGCTTATTCTAAACAATATTAATTTATAGTATGAATACTATATATACATATATATGTATATATACCAAAGATGAGTATGTACTGGAATAAGTTAAAAGTTATATTAGACAAGTTTTTAGTAAAAAAAATAACAGAACAGTGTTCCTGTAAATAAGAATGAATTGTTAAAGGTTAGTTGATACATTATGATTTTAAAATTACAGCCAGGAATAGCGACACATGCATGTAATGATAGCAATACAGAAGCTGAGACAGGAGAAACACAAGTTTGCTAGCAGCCTGCACTATACATTGAGACTTTGTCTCAAAAACCAAATTATACTTCAGCCTTATAAAATAGCATATATCTATTAAAATTATGCCACAGGCTGGGCTTAGTGGTAGAGTGCTTTCCTAGCATGTATGAAGCCCTGGGTTCAATTCCTCAATTCCACATAAATGAATAAGCTGGAACTGGTGCTGTTGCACAAGTGGTAGAGTGCTAGCTTTGAGCAAAAATCGAAACTCAGGGAGAGTGCCTAGGCCCTTAGTTCAAGCCCCAAAACTGGCACAAAAAAAAATGCTGCAGAATTTTAAAATAGACT
This sequence comes from Dipodomys merriami, assembly GCF_024711535.1. NCBI lineage: Eukaryota > Metazoa > Chordata > Mammalia > Rodentia > Heteromyidae > Dipodomys > Dipodomys merriami. Next base: position 42,944,217 of record NW_027206068.1, on the reverse strand, counting down.
ATTATTATTCATTGTTAAAAAGGTAGAAAAACTACTGTAGATAAAATATATGATTGATTTAAAATTAAAGTATGTGTTCATAGTAAATTAGTTTGGAAATCTAACTTCAAGTTATAATAGTAATTAACATGGAATAGTGGAACTAAAAGTAAGTGGCTTTATTTGCTTATACTACTTCTCTATTTCCCATGTTAAGTATATTCCTGTTTTTATAATATATATACAATATATCTATATCTATATCTATATCTATATATATTAGTTTTAAAGGTACTGAATGTTCAGCAGGACAAAAATCTTTGATGTTACCAATAAGGATCCTGGGTAGCTGACATTTTCCTTGACTGTATTTTGTGCCACTCACTCAAAACTATTCTGCCACACTTCTATGTTTAAATTGCCACATTTAAAAATATCATTCTACCTGATAGCAGTAAAATTTAAAAGCTGAAAATTTTCCCATGATCTGATAAATTCTTTGCAAAGAATCCTAGAGACACCAACCTATTTGATATGGTCCCAATCTCACCTTCTTTCTAACCTCTCCCGATTGTTACAAATGTTTCTGTGATGCTGTGAATTCACAACAAAAAGTGTCTTTTCCAAGGCCTGAACATGTCATAATTTTACAAACCTTTGTAAAAAAAATCTTTGAATCTCCTATAATGACATAATGCCTGTTAATTGCACTCGATGATGTAAATGAACTAATATTTTTTTTTTCTTTTTGGTCAGTACTGCGAATGGAATGTAGGGCCTCATGCATTCTGGGCAAGAGTTCTACCACTGAGATATACCCCAGCCCACCACAACTTAGTTTTATGAGCATACATGAATCAAGTGAAACTCTTCATAGTCCCATAACTGAAAGTCAACCTCCAGTTTGAGATAAGTCATAAATAAATGTCCTCAGTTTCTTTTTCCTCATGACATTTCAAAAAACAAAACCAAGAAACAGTTTTCTCAATCTTTTATAGTCAATTATCATTCCTCCAAGAATTGCTTTTATTGCTGTTCAAAGTTTCAAAACAGAAGCTATAGTTTACTAATATTAACCTATAGCTAGAAATGGGGAGTAACCGTATGGGGTGGGATGTATAGAAAGCATGACCCAAGGGGCTGGGAAGGTGGTTCGGTGGTAGAGTGTTTGCCTCACATGCACAAAGTCATAAACAGAAAAAGCTTGAAGTGGCCCTGTGGCTCAAGTGATAAAGTGTTGGCCCTGAGCTGAAGAGCTTAGGGACAGCGCCTAGGTTCAGAGTTCAAGCCCCATGACTGACATTAAAAAGAAAATAAAGAGAGAGAGAGAGAGAGAGAGAGAGAGAGAGAGAGAGAGAGAGAGAGAGAGAGAGAGAGAGAGAGAGAGAGAGAGAGAGAGCGCATGACCCAAGCAAATAATACAATGCATCATAAAATTATTCATCATTATCCTGATCTCACAATTTCATATGTACATGAAATCTGCCAAAAAAGTGTTTCATAAGCACATAAGCACAAAACAATATGCTATACATATCTCCCAGAAACTAAGATGACTGAAATTTAAACCTTAACATCATCAGTCAATCAAGTAGGATGCTTTGTCTGGTCCTATGAAATAGAAAACCTTGATGGCTCATTTCCTCTGTTGGACCACCAATGTTCAGAAACTGCCTAAATTTGCTTTAATTGAATGATTTCATGGGAAACTGCTATCAGGTCACGGTGGTCTATATTTACTCAAGCAATTATTTCAACGTCGCTTTCTTATGCTATACCTCCATTCAACAGTATTCTTTTCAAACATAATTAAACCCAACTCACTCCTAATTGACATAAAAATGTCCTTTCATGACATATAATGAAAGAAAACAAGTTTGTAAGGATGTGAGATTGAAATGCACAGTTTTTACACACTTTAGAAATTATTTCTAGACCAACTCAGGTACCTCTGGAGTGTTTCATAAAGGTTAACAAAGAGCACCAAATAAGCAAAAGCCTGAAAAACCATGGTTTCTTGTAATCTGGGCAGTGAAAAGCATTCCTTTCAATAATATAGTCTTCAGGCCCAAACAACAACAACAAATCCTTGTGTATATGAAGAGTGCTGAGTACAGTTTTTAAAAAAAAAGAAAAAAGGAAGGAAATTTTACAATCAAAGACTCAGAGAGGAAGAGAGTTTATTTTGTTGTGTGCTGACAACAGGGACAAATGTAATAATACTGTGCTGCCAGTATGGAACTGAAAGAATCCAACATCTGATTCAAGAAGTGAGCGCTAATGTCTGTATCAACTGTTTATTCCATCAGCTCTGAAGAAAGACTTACCCTTACAAATCAAAAGGGTTGTCAAGGTATGGCAAGCACCTAACAAAGCAACAACAAAACAAAGTAGAATAAAGTGAATCCTGACTGCAACTAATCTAACTGAACATTGAAGCTAAGCTGATCAGTGGGCACATATGTACAAAACAATTCTTTAAAAGCTAGAGCTTATTACTTTTTACTTAGCCTAAAACAATTAGACCACCTGAAGGAAGGTTGATGCCCTTATTTTTTTCTTATTTCATCTCTCTCCCCAATGAATATTCCAGCCTAAGCTCAAAATATCTGTTCCTTCCTACCTCTTCTACTCTTAACTGCTTGACACACTGAATGTTTTCGTCTTCATCAAAAACATAAGCCCTCTACCTTTACTAACATTAATACTTTTTCCAAAACAGTAAAATCTTAAAAATGTAAGCCATACAGTACTGGTAGTTCTGTCACCACTGTATTTCCCCATGTTTCTGTATCCTGCACTCTTTCCTTCTATGCAGTCACACATTATATGCTGGACAAAATGAAAATTAGGTAGTAATATTATAAAAGGTGTGTAGAGCAGAGCTACTTCATGTGTGTAATTACGTTTTCTTTCCATAATGGTTTTGTTAACTCTAAAGTTAATAACTGCCTTTTTAAAATAGCTTTTTAGTGCATTTTCACTAATTCTATCTTACAAAACTTGCCTCACACCAATGAAATGTGCTTGATAATATAGTGGGTATATCCTGCTTTGTTTGCTATGGCCTATCCTACTATTTGAACCTCGGTTCTATATTCTCTAGGCATGTAACCAAGCATTTTCCTAAACTTCACTATCACTGAGAATTGCCTTCATGTCTTTGGCTGGATCCTATTTCTTCAGCTCTATATTATCTTTCTTCACTTAGTAATTCCCTTATTTTTGTGACATACAGCTCAGGTAACTGAAACAGTGCATGGAAAGATATATTGCAAGATATTGCATGTATGAAAATGTTTTATTCTACTCACACATACACTTGATGATATTGGTGTGGAATCCTAAATTGGAAATTGTTTTCCCTTAGGAGTTTCAACATTCTCTATTACGCTGTGAGTTTTCTTTGTTATAACTGAGAAATCCAATTTCCCAACCAATGATTGGATAAGAACATTTTTCCTCTAAAAGTTTTTGAGCTCTTTTCTTTAGCATCGGTGCACTGGAAATTCACAGTGACATTCACTGGTGAAATTTACTTTTATTGAACATTTAATAAACTTTTGTATGCTAATACTCATTTATCTCAGTTCTGAGATAAAAACTCAGTATTAATGTATTTCATAAATTCTCTTCCTTTCTTCTCTGCTCTCTAATTTGGTAAACTCCTCAGAAACCAGTCACTACTGTTCAACTGTTCTCTCCTAATTGCCAAATCTATCTATCTGATCTTCTTCTATGTCTTTGGAAATTTTCTCTAACTTTATTTTCAAAAAGTAATGAAATCTTAAAATGTTCACTATATTCCGTATCCTTTATTATTCATTTTCTGTCCTTGGAATACCATTTTTTAAAAAAAAAAAACTATTCTTGTTACATAAATGCATTATCTTCTCACATTACTTTTAATATTTTCAGTTTCCTTTCCCTTTATCATTTTCAGTCTCTTTTACTCTAATCTTTTCTTTGTTTTATGAGCTATCTCTTATGTTTGGCTCTGAATACTTAATTATCTAAAAGAACAAGAATTTGTTCCCTAGGAATGCCATATCAAAATACACTTTAATGTTCCTTTTCCAAAATGCTTGGGACCACAGCATTTCTTACTTCAGTTTTTCATTTTTCAGAATATTTAAATAGACTTTACCCATTGAGCTTCCCCATTCTGAAAATCTTCAAAGAAGATTTCAGGACATTTGGGATCTTGGAGTTTTGAATTAGGGATGTCCAACCTGTACTACTGGATGCCTTAAATAGCAGAATGTATTTTTTAATAAGTTCTGAATGCTAGAAGTTCAAGTGGCAGCAGGTGTGATTTCTTTGGCTTCCTCTGGCCACCTCCATACTTCCTCCATCTTTTTTCTGTGTGTAATTGTTCCTGTTGTCTCTATGTTTGTCCCAATTTCTTCTTATATGAATACCAATCAGATTGGATTAGGACACACTCTAATGGCCTCATTTTAACTTAAACTCAAAGGTCATGTCTCCAGATTCAGGCATATTCTGAGGTACTGGGGTTTAGAGCTGCAAAACACAAGTTTGGGGAGAAGTGGTGAACCTAAGTCAGCTCAACAGCCTTCTGCAAAGCTGACTGGAATAATGTTACCTTATACAAGGTTAACCAGCTGATGAATCTCACTATAGCTTACTAAAATAGCAACCAATGCCCCAATGCATGCCTACTATCTTCATACAAAGAGACTGGTTTTTCTTGGATTCCAGATCACTTGGATACCAACAGCTTCAGATCTCTGGAGGGTTTTAAAAAATGACTCTGTAGCCTACTTTTGTTTCTTTTTGCTGTTCTCGTGAGAAGGATACTTTCTATATTCTAGATAAAAACAGACCAACTGGGTATCTAAATTACAAAAACAAAAAGCCTCTACATCTCTGCATAAGATGGATGTTACTTGAACACAAATGGTAGTTTGTTGTCAAGTTAATCCTTTAGTGGCCCTATCTGGAAGTTAGAATAAATTAAAACCACTGAAACCCAACATGTACCTAGAAATCCTCAGAATTCCTTTTTTTATAATTGTGCTTAAACTTTTCTAAAGTAATTTTAAATGACTATACTTACTATAAAATAATTAACAACTAGCTAATCTGGATAAAGGGAAAATAAGAATGAATTAATAATCTGAACATTTGGATTATAGTTTAATTTCTACAACATAATAGACAGGGTCATCATGGCAAGTCACATATCTGTCAGAATCCTAGCTTCTTTACCAAATAATCAAGTTGATCACTTATCTGATGTATCATGACAATAATGTAAGGCACTATATAAGTGCATTTAATTTCATTACATAAAAGGGATATTTTTAGCTGGGCATGATAGAGCATGTCTATAATCCTAGCACTCGGTAGGTTGAAGTGGGAAGATCTCAAGTTCAATGCCAGTACTACAAGGTTACCTAAAAGAGATAGAGAGAATGGGCCAGAGGGTGTATTAATGAAGTCCCGACTCATTCAAATATGCTATTATACACCAAGACTTATAATTCTCTCTCTAATTTCTATGAACATTTATGTTATTATACAGATTATTCCATAATTTAAATATTTAATGAAACAACTTATAGTCAATGCTCATTCTTGGATTCCATATTTACAAATTCACCTACTTGCTACAACATATGTTTAATCCAAAATCAATACACATAGCACTTTTTGGGTCCTGTAATAATTGCACAGAGTGGCAAGGAATCTCAGATGCCTGATGAGCATGTTCTCCAATGAGGTCAATTTATATCCGCATTTTTCTTCTTGTTGTAAAGCAGGTGTTCTTTCTATATTCTAATTATTTCCTAGTTTTCATATTTTTGTGTTTTTTGCTAATAATTTTGAACACATTGCTAGAGTATTCTCTAGTGTTACTATTTTCAAGGAAACAATGCAGTGACTATTCCATGAACCTAATCTAATACTTTGCAGAGTTACGTTCAGGCGTGTGTTTGTGCAGCTCCATATCTGTGAGTCAACAATAGAGCAAAGTATTTAAAAACAAACACTCAAAAAACAAGATAATGACTCACCGAAATGATCTCCACAATATGGAAACAAGAGGTTTTTGTTGTTGTTTTGTTTTCCTTTTTTTTTAAATTCTGTACTGTTTGTTTTTGGGTTTTGTCTTTTTGCTTTTTCCTCCTCTGGTTTATTCCCCGTGGTCACAGTTTCTGATTTTGGTACCCTATGTCTTATACATAAGTTTATCTGTTTAGGGGAATCACAGAAATGGTGAGACAAAGGTGAACCAATGCAACAGCAATACACACGAGACACTATGGTGGAAATGCACTTTACAACTTCGGGGGGAGCGATGTCAGGTGGGAATGAAAGCGGAAGAAAATGGGGGAGGGGAAAACACTGATAGAAAAGAAATGCACTCCTTACCTTCCTTATGTAACTGTAATTTCCCTCTGTACATCATCCTTACAATAAAATAAAATGACTGGCTGATGAAATTGGAGGCTTCTAAAACCTCAATGTTGAATTTCTTGTATGAGCAATAGTACCATGTTCTCTAATTTAGCATCCACTGAAACTTTATATAACAAAATTAATATAAATAACAGTACTGTATTTTAAAAGATAAATGAAAAGAAATTCTTCTAGGTACATAGTGTTAAATAATTCCAGAAGTCTCACGAACTATTACCAAGATAAGTGGACCTCAAAAGTCTCCTTTGTTATATTAAGTTATATATTGGCCTCTTTATTTTCTTGAAATGAACTCCCATGATGAAAGCTATCCCCACACATGAGTTCAAAATAATAAATATTACATCATTCCTGTATTGTCAAGGAATGAGAAGGCTATAATTTGTGATGAAATAAAATTTATTTCATTATTCAAATAACTCAGACTTAACTACAAATTCCCATAAATTTGCACAATTCTTCTTTTCTTTTAAGGCCTTACATTGATTCATTTGGCTCTTATGCAACTTTAAGAACACTGTGACTACAGACTGCAGTGCAGGCCAATGTTGCAGCTAATAGGCAAGCTCACCACATCCACACTCACTCACAGGTGGGGGGGGAGGGTTGGGTAATTGGGTGGAGGGAGGAGGGGATGTGAAGGGGAAACAAAGGAGGAGGCTACAATGCTTGATAAGAAATGCACTCATTATCTTGCCCATGTAATTGTAACCCCTCTGTACAGTATTTTCACAATAAAACAAAAAGAACCTGTGGGATCCAATGAGCATTTGGACAGGTGAAATGCATGTTTTATTGAGAAAGGCACCTATACTGGACCATACCAGATTAGTCTGTGAAAGGTAATGTTTTTATAATAAATACGGAATTGCCTTTTCTCTAAGCAAAATAGGGTATCAGTGAAACCTTCTTCTAGTCGTTCCAGAGTCTGAACTCTGCTTCACCACAATGACACTCTGATCAGTCCATTTTCACTGGAAGTTTGTTTTAACAGTGTTTGCAAGACTGCAGCTGCAGCCCTGCAGGCTCCCATCTGCCAGCAAACACCCACCTCCTTTGCTGCTACCAAGCAACACTCCTTTCATAAAAGGAGAAATAAAGGGAGCAGTGCCCTGGGACAGGGAAGCCTGATGTGCATATTTTTCTTTAAACTATTTAATTCTAGAAGCCAAAGAAGAAGAAGAAGAGGAGAGGAATAAGGAAGGAATGGAGTTTTATAATCATTCGTACAATCCCTAAAAGGGGAAAGCAATCATTCATCTGTGAGCTGAGTTGCATCTGTCGGAAGAAGCCACAATGATGGGCTGACAAAGCTTTTCTTCTCTTTCATACCTATGCACAGTGATACAAGGGCAATTGGGAATTGGGGGTTATAATCCGCTTTTTATGATCTTACAGATGTTAATTGTCATTTGTGAGACTCTAAGGAGTCTGAAGACATGGCTTTGGGAATTAGTACAACAGACTACAATATTGTACAACTAATCCACATGCCCCAAAGGGTCACCCTGCTCATTCTCTGATGCCAAGCACCCTGTTAGCTGTGCAGAGGAGAATTCCTTTTGTCTTTAAAATCTATACAGTTGCCCTTGTCAGAGGAAATGAGAAGTGAAACTATTACTAGGCAAGAAATTCTCTTCAATTAAATTGCCTGAGTGGTCTAATAAAAAAAAGAATCTGAACCGGACTTATGACATTGTAACTAGCATGTACAACTCTTAATAATATAAATTAAAAAGATTCTGAGGCCCTAGTAAACAAAACATCTACTCATAGTAACTCAAGGTTATCCAAATAACTGAAGTATTTTAAGCAACTTCTATATTCACTAGTCTAATATGGCAGTGTTTTTATTTTTTTATTTTTTTATTTATTTTTGGGTCGGGTCGTGGGGCCTGAACTCTGGGCCTGGGCACCGTCCCTCAGCTATTCAGAGCACTCTACCACTTGAGCCACAACACTACTCCAGGCTTTTTCTTTTTGCTCATGTGATGCTGAGGAATCAAACCCAGGGCCTCAGGCATGCAAGGCAAGCGCTCTACCATTGAGCCACCTTCCCAGCCCCAGTGTTTTTATTTTTTAACCTACTAGTTCATGTTGCATTGCATCTTGGCTAACACTGACCTTACTTTCTATTGTTTCCCAAGAGACAAGGTCATAGCTTATTATATATCATCTAAAGCTTAGTAAGTCATAGATTTAAAGGTCTACTATAGTTTTAAAAGTAACTTTTGTCATATAAATTAGACTTCAAAACTGCAGGGCAGGGGTTGTAACTCAGTGGTACACATAGGGTTCTTTCCCCAGCACACACAAAAAATTTTGAATCTACTGGTCTGAAATCTACTGTTCTGCTTATTTGTCCAACATTTCATAGAGATTATCACATATATATTTTAAAGCTCCTTCTCTATTTCCATAGAAAACTTCCCATTAGGGGTGCTGAGTCTTAGCAGAGGCCAAGGAAAGCAAGACAACTAGAGGAGGACGGGCATTTAGGTTTGTCTTGTTTGAAACTAGAACTCCCCTTTAAAATTCAAATGACATTTTTAAATCCTTTATATCCTTAGGGTTCTCTTGTCATCAATTTGTAACTTTGTATCTACACAATTGTAAAGCTAAAGCATCAGTATGTTCACCATATCACTATTCTATGTCCCAGTCACATCTTAGTTTCCTAGCACTGTTCCCTGAGATCTGAGTTGCCCTGGAATTAATGGAATGCTTGCTGCATTCACTCTAGAAGCTGTGTCTAGAGAGTACCTTGACTGGCAGGATGTCTAGAAGCTTGTTAAAATTATTCTTAAACTGAAATATTAATCCCCTATAGTTAGTCAAGCCAGCCTTCCAAGTAGCTGACTCAGTAAGGTTACAGTAAAAATGATAAGTAACTAAGCTTGCAAAACCACATGTACAGGGTACTGGCATCTAGAACCCATGAGAGCTTCCTGGAAAGTTTGGAGGCTTTCTGACCTTGTCTCTTTAACTATTGGACATAACAAACCAAGATTGATCCCATTAGCTCATTTGTAGCAACACCACATCTCAGTTTATAGAGTCTGCCATATAAAAGAGCTTTTCATCTGGCACTGGTAAAAGGCTCATGGACTGAGCAATGGGACATGGACATGTCACCTTTCTCTTACATGTTCACTCTGAATTGAGCCCAAATTCATTTGCTAACCTACACTTTATTGCTCTAGTCTATGCCACTTACATAAAGCTCCAGTTCTGCAGCACCTCTTTGCCAAACTGTTTGGCTGCCTGGTACTTCATAAGTGTCCAATGGGGCACATTCAGCCTTCTTGGAATGACACCTCAGCCCCACTGATGATCTTGTTTCTTAAGCAAGCTTCAAGGGGTAGGGCTACAGCCCTACATCACAGCATTTACAGAACTGGTGTTGTAGAACCAGATTCATGAAGTGTACTGTGTGAGAGAGAACTAGGCATACACAGCAGTCTATACACAGGGGTTTTCAATTCCAGGGTCATTACTAAGTAGTCTGCTCAATCTCTTTCAGTCCCATTAACTTCTCCAGTCCCATTAACTTCTCCCACCATGAAAAGCAAAACATCTTGGCCACATATTTTTCAACAACTTGCTGATGTTCACGGTCTCCTCCTCCCAATCTTGCAAATCAATAGCAAAAGGGCCGACAAGGGTCTATATCAGCACGTAAAAGTTCCACAATGTTAAATGACACAAGCACGTGGGAAGAATAAAGGAAATTAAGATTCCAATTCAGGGGGTGGGAAGGTGACTCAGTGGTAGAGTGCTTGCCTTGCATGCATGAGGTCCTGGGTTCGATTCCTCAGCACCACAAAAGCAGAAAAAGCTGTAAGTGGCACTGTGGCTCAAGTGGTAGAGCACTAGCCTTGAGCTGAAGCGCTGAAGAACAGCACCTAGGCCCAGAGTTCAGAACGCAATACAAAAAAAAAAAAAAAAAAGATTCTAATTCAGGTCTAGGAGGCAGAGTACTGAGCTTCTAAGTTTCTTTTCCCTAAAACCCACACTCAGTGTACATAAATTCCATTTTGTTCAACCTTACACAAGATGTCAATGGCTAATGTGTCAGAAATAACAGATGTAGAAAAGTAAAGTAATACAATATGAACTTCAGGATTATCTTTAGTGGTCAGTCCAGTCTATGCTGGGACATGTGCTTGACATTAGTAATCACACAATCAGCTCAAGGCTTTCTGAATTCTGGGCTGGAAATTTCACACCTATGACTGCTTTGTTATTCTTTTGTATGTTTGCCTCTGAAAATATGATTTTACAAAAAGTGGAGTTTTCTCAGGATTAAAAAGATATTAGGAAGATTTCTCTGGGACTCTGGAAAGGAAATAAGAAATAGCACATAAGAAACTAATAAGAGTATCTGTTTATAAGAAGAGAGGTGAAAGGGATACAAGAAGCCAAGCATGACTGCCAAACAAGTTTGTAAAACCAAACTATTTTACAAAAATTTGTATTACCTTTCATATAGCATATAAAAGTAAAGAGAAACATACTGAAAAATGTAACAGCCATTAGAAATGGGAAAAATCAACCATAGAAATCATATATGAACAGAATGAGGTCATTTTCAGATGATATATGAAAAAATAAAGTTTGAAAACTACCATTTCATAAAAGAAGCTGTTGCCCCATGCAGCTCACTCACCCTTTCTTCCTTCGGATTTTCTGGTATTCATTATTTATAGCAACTACAACATTTGACTGTTCCCATCTAGACATGTCTTTTGACTGTCATGATACATTTTCCCATACATTGTTCTCTTTTTCTGCCTTTTTAGTAACTATTTACAACATCCCTTTCAGACTTTTCCCATGTAGTGAAAGACTAAGGACTGTGCTGACTGATAGTCCATGATTCCTCTTCTCTCCTCCACCTACACTCTCCAAATCTCATGGACGCATTTAGTTGAAATTACCTCAAACACACTTTTACTGTAATGCTGACTCCAACTCCAAGCATTTAACTTCTAATATTTGATCTTTTTTTCTAGATACTATCTTATGATTCTTTGTCTTCTCTATTTTATTCAGCCTAACATTTCGTCATTTAGTTTAAACCACCGTCTTTACTTATAAACTAGGTGGATAATTCAACTTAAGATAGAGCTACAAAGGGCATTTCTTTAATGTACCTAAAATCACCTGCTACTTTCTTGTTGGGAAACATGCCCCAAGTTCATGGTAAACCCAAATTAAACCTCTCTAATATGAGAATACTTTCTTATATTCAATCTTACTTATGTAAAATATTCTATGTCTACACTAAATGAGAAACAATACTACTAAACTATAGCAGTTTGGTTATGTGAATTGTCCAATTACTGTGGAGACAGTTTAAATTTTTCTCATTTTGTTTTCTTTTCTGTATTCTTTGCTTTTTCACTAATTTCAGGAAAACCAATTTCATACACTACAATTGGCATATCTACAACAGCTATGGCTGAATGATGTAGTATTTGAAATTCCTCAAAGTATATGAGTGCAAAGAAGGGGAGGCGAAGGGGAGAAGGAAGAGAGAAGAGCAAAGAGGGGAAGGAGAAGGGAAGGAGACAAAAGGAAAGGGGAAATAAGAAAAGGGTAGGAGAAGGGGAGGGAAAGAGAAAAGTCAGCCTGAAAGCTCAACACATTTCCTAATAAGGATTTTGATGAAGTCATAAATTCCTTTTTCTAAGAGAAGTCTCCAAACAATACATTCATTAGAGAGAAATCAAAATTCAGCCGTTTTTAAAAGCAGTGAATTACATTAATAATATAATCAAATCCTATGTAATGTGAAATTACCTCTCAAATTCTAGTAATGGAATACTTGATTTGTAAAAAAAAATCTACCTGAATTAAATAGTAAATGTCCAAATATAAATATTCCATTGAAAGCCTTTTCAAGATTTTGGAGCTATATAAATTCATAATTTCTTTTATTTCTAAGGAGCTACTGATAAAGCAAATATTTGCAAAAAAATGAACCAACTAAAATATGTGATTGAAAAAGATTGGTGATGTTTCATGAGGTGAACTGATATTACAAACAGCTGTAAATACCATTAGTATGACTTCATGCAAACTTGGCTATCACCACAGCTTCTGGGAACACTGTAAAATAATACATGCAGTATTCAAAACCTTAAAATTGCAGCAAAATCATAAGTAAGGAGGAAAAATCAGATGTCAAGAAAAGCCTGTTATTTGTAACACCATATGCTTAACATGGTTAATAAAAATGCAATACTTCATTAACCTCTGCCCACTATGAGCTCCAATGCTTTAGTCAGTATTAAAAGAAAAAAAATCTGCTATGCTACTCAAAGTAATCCTGTATTATACAGAAATTATCTTTGCATGAATATAAACTAAAATATTGATTTGTCAGGGGGAGGGAAGATCATACCACATAAATCCTAAGGCCATAAACTTTTTCCAGGATAATGAAAGACTGTGAGGCAATTAGCAAATTCACTGAACTTGTGACATTCCCCTTTAACTGTTTAGATAGGAATTTCTTGGACCATTAAAGTTCTTTAACACATGAATTCATAGATATGTACCAATAATAAGGAAAGTGTGTCTTTAGAAAAGTAAAATGTAATTATAGCAAGTATAAGGAAGAAATTCATCTAGTGATGCTGGGTGCCAGTGGCTCACATCTCTAATCATAGATATTCAGGAGGCTGAGATCTGAGAATCATGACACAATAAATTCAAAACAATATTTTAATGTGAGAATAATAGTGAAAAAACTTATAAGACAAAGCTTATAAGTTTTAAGACAAGGCTTAGAGCTTATAAGATAAGATTTTGGATTTTTACAATAAAAATATATACACAAGAGTTCAGTTATAATCTGTATTAGTAAGAACTAGTATTAACACCCAGCTTAGGTTGCTTTATTTTGATTTTTTCAACATTTAAAATATTTAGTTTATTATTTCCAGATATTCAATTGGCAGATAGTCAATTGGTAGAAGCTGGAATAAATGCACCATGTAAGTGCAAGAATCTTTTTAACAAACATTGAGATCTAAGGTGGGGTCTGTGGAAAGGCTTTCTAGAGGCAAGTATTTAAGTAGGATGTTCTCAGGTAAATGAGAATCAAACATGATGGAAAATCGCCATGCCCAAAGCCTAGGCTTTAAGTTGGGCTGTGATCAATGGGTTAGGAGAATCATGGGAAGTTATTTAATAATATATTAGTAAACATCATGTGAGCCAGATGAAGAAGAGAAAATAAATATGCTAAACACTATCACAACAGTCTAGGACAGTTGTCAAAGTGGCAATAAAACTGAAGTTATACTTGGGCTACAAAGGGAGACCCTGGTTCAAAAATCCCCAAACTGAAACAAACCCCTTGGAATGGGAGACGTTTCCAAAGAAGATTAACAGGGCTTGAGACTTAACTCTATGTCAAAAACAAAAGAGCAGGTAGAGCAAATGATTCTAAAGTCCTTAGCCTAGAGTTCTAAATAGGAATGTAGGAGTAGGAAATAGCAAGTATTTTAACTGAGGAGAAAAGCAGCAAATGTGTAGTAGCACTTCTAATTATAAAATGTTCTCTCAATCACTTCAGTCTTTTTCTGAACAGCTATTCTATGCTAATGGGGATGAAATGGCAAATGCAGCTATTACCTCCATTTAACAGATTTTACCACTAAGCCTTGGGGAAGATAGAAAAATCAGTGAAAGTATAAAACAATTCAAGAAATCAAATTCCTTGGCCTCCTCTTATGCCATTATTATACCTCCTATTATATAATTCTTCAGGAATTAGCCAAGTAACTGTATAATTCACCATATGCTTTAACATTTAACAAATATATTTGAACCTTACAAATCAGGTATTATAACAAGCATTGAAAACAGAGGAATGAATAAGATAAACATAATACTTACCTTTTATATTAGAAATAAACAAATGAGTAAACAAAAATGCAAAAAAATTAAAATCAGGCATGATAGTGCTAATCTGTAATCCTCACTCTTGACAAATACTCCAGATACTCAGAGTGGAAGGATTATGAGTTCAAGGCTAGCATGAGCTACATATTAAGACCCTGTCTAAACAAAAAGAAAAAAAGATCAAATGGTGTTAAGTGCTATGATACTCTAAGGAAGGTTGATATAGTGAGGACACACAATAGATGGACAAGAAAAGCCCCATTGCTGAGGTATTTGTGCAATGCAAGAAGTTAACCACATAGCCAGGTGCTGGTGGGTCACACCTGTAGTTCTAACTGAGATCTGGGGATCATAATTCAAAGCCAGCCCAGGCAGGAAAGTCCTGGAGACTCTTACCTCCAACTAAACAGCAAAAAAAAGCAGGAAGTAGAGCTCATATGGTAGAGCACTAGCCTTAAGCAGAAAGAGCTAAGGGACAGTAGCCAGGCCCTGAGTTCAAGCCCCAGGACCAGCACACACACACACACACACACACACACACACACACACACACACACACACACACACACACACACACACACACACACACACACACACACACACACACACACACACACACACACACACACACACACACACACACACACACACACACACACACACACCATCTGAGATGAGGGCAAGTAGTTTCAGGTAGAAGGAAAGAAAGTATAAAGTTTCAGAGACAAGTCCACCTAGACCAGTCAAGGAGAAGGAAGAAGGCCAATGTAGATATTAGAAAGAATAGTAGTTGATGTGAAAGGTAAACAGAAAAGAGATTCAAACTCCAAATTGCTTAGAGATCTAGAACCCTAACCAACAATTTACTTAGGAAAAGACCATTCGGGACTATTGTTCTTTGGGTACAATTAGTAAACAGCATTCTTCCAGTCTCAAGAAAAAGTGTTCTAATTTCAATGACAAATTAAATGGTCACTCTAGTTCTGGGAAATGCACTATACATACATAGAATTAAATACAAAACAGTGAGAAACCACTAGAGAAAACCACAGTGGAATATTCTCATCCAATCAATGTCTCTATTCAAAAATGTCACTTTCCTAGATAGATACCATATTTTCATGTACTTATTTTACTGTTTTAACATTCTCTTCCACTATTTTAGACTACATGTTGTTTTATGATCACCCTTCAGGGCTTTGTTGTCATCAATATGCCTGAGCAATCTATATTTCCAAAAAAGTGTTACATGATGTATTTTATGAGCAGTATTTCGAAAGCATATAGTTTTATTTCTCCAAGCTACAGCCTGATGTCCAAATACAGCAGCTGATGAGGCTCCCAAAATTTTTAAAGATGGCAGACACCTAAGTAAGGAAAGATCTGAGGGCAAACACTACAGACCACATGCATAACAATGTCACAAACAGGTTCTGGACTAAGCTCTCCTCTTACCAGGACTCTCCAAAATTGAATGCTGTACTCATCCCCCACAAATAAAGTCCAGATAAGACCAGCCTTTGTATGTAAATTTCAATATTTTTGTCCCTGTTAAGTATTGTTTTTACTTATACACATCCTGAGAAATTTAAAAACCTGAATTTTGCTCTAATATTTCTTTCATGTACCTCAGAGTCAGTTGTGCCACAAGAAAAATGTAGATACACTTCCTCAGTGAGAGGTTGGAATTCCACATTCAGTCCACCCTCAATCCCCTATTTAAAATAATTGGCGAGCACATACCCAGGACTTACTGATAAAACCCATAACTCCCTTCCATTCCCCTTCCTCAGATCTAAGTTGGTGATAATATTCATCAGGTTGCTTGCTATTCTTTGAATAATGGGTCCTCCATATGCATCTCAACACAGAAAGATCATAATCATTAGCCACACACTTGCAAAGCAG
Organism: Dipodomys merriami; assembly: GCF_024711535.1. Classification (NCBI taxonomy): domain Eukaryota; kingdom Metazoa; phylum Chordata; class Mammalia; order Rodentia; family Heteromyidae; genus Dipodomys; species Dipodomys merriami. Next base: position 42,927,966 of record NW_027206068.1, on the reverse strand, counting down.
CCACACAGTCTAATGAAGGCAGCAGATTTTCTCATGCTCCAAGATTACTTTGGAGTTTACTCCACAATGAGTTGGAAAAGGGAGAGCAGCAGACCGGCCTCTGGGCCTCTCCAGAGAGAGGATAATGAGAACATGACATAGAGCAGGCTCCACGGCAAGGGAAGGGAGTGAAAATAAGAGATATTGCAGACCTGGGATTGATGGTGCTTGGCCACTGACTGAACACAGAAGGTGAAGGAAGAAGAAAACTAAAAATGACTCCAAGACTGCTGTGCTAAGTTCCTGTTAGTTGATGCCAATAACTAAAAGTGGGAATGCAAGATAAAAGATGCAAAGAGAAGAGATGAGGTACCGATAGAAATACCTAGAAGTAAGAGGAAATTAATCAATATTTTTAATTGTGTGAGATGAATGCTTAAAATACACCCACATCATTACTGCTTCTGACACCCATTGTTTGGGAATCAAAAGACAAAGGCCACATTTGACACATTATTTACGTCAGAGGTGCAAAATACACTAAAAAATATGGATACAAAATCAGCAGAGATAGTAATTATATTAAGGCAATAAATACCTAAAAATCTTTTCTGAGTAAGTCTAGGGAAAAGTACTTCTCAATTTATGTATTTATTGGCTCAAGAATTTTCAATAGAAAAACAAAAAAAGAGAAAAATACAATAATTAGGGGGCTGAGAAGGTAGCTCAGTGATAGAGCACTTGCCTTGCATGCATGAGGCCATGGGTTCAATTCCTCTGCACCACATAAGCAGAAAAATCCGAAGTGGCAGTGTTGCTCAAGTGGTAGAGTGCTAGCCTTGAGCTGAAGAGCTGAGGGACAGTACCCAGGCCCATAGTTAAGGCCCCACAACCAACCAAAGGGAAAAAAAAAGGAAAGAAAGAAAAATACAATAAATAAAACATTAATTCCACAGATGCTCTTCAACAACCAACTAGGCCTGGCAGGAGAAGTGGTTTTTTTTCTTTCTTGCTACTGTTTCTAACATATTTATAAGGTGATTGCTTTGTTCCTTTGTATGTGTCCCTCCCTCACAGTATAACCTCTGTTTTCGCTGTATTTGACATTGGTATAATTTGGGGAGGGGAAGGAAAAATAACAAATTGTTTAAATAGGGATACAGGTGGACCCATTGCAACAATGAGATGTACAAGTCCTTATGTCGAAAAACGAACTTTACAACTTTGGGGGTGGGGATGTTGTTATGGAGACGGGAGGGAAGAGATGGTAGGGGAAAAACAAAGGAGGAGGCAACAGTGCTTGATAAGAAATGTACTCATTACTCATGTAACTGTACTAAAGCTACAAGCACAATCATGTTCATTGCAGCATTATTTACTATAGCTGAGATATGGAACCAACCCAGATGCACCTCAGTAGCTGAATAGATCAAGAAAATGTGGTATATACCAGTTAGAATGGCTATAATCAAAGAACTCTAATAACAAGAGATGCTGGAAGGAATTTGGACATTGTTGATGGAAATGTAAACTTGTTCAACCACTTTGGAAAGCAGTATGGAGGTTCCTCAAAAGACTTCAATAGAGCTCCCCTATGACCCAGCAATCCCACTTTTGGGCATTTACCCAAATGATCACAAACAAGATACATAATAAAGCTGCCAGCACAACCATGTTTATTGCAGCATTATTTACCATAGCTAAGATATGGAACCAACCCAGATGCCCCATAGTAGATGAATGGATAAAGAAAATGTGGTGTATATATACACAAAGGAATTCTATGCCTCCATCAGAAAGAATGACATTGCCCCATTTGTTAGGAAATGGAAAGACTTGGAAAAATTATATTAAGTGAAGTAAGCCAGGCCCAAAGAAACATAGGTCCCATGGTTTCCTTTATTTGCAATAGCTAGTAGATGTCTGAGTCAAGAAGAAAATGTCAGATAAGTTAATGTTAGGGGAATTAACCCCAAGATAAGTATTCCAATGTTTTTCTGGTTTTTTTTTCCTTTCATGCAATTGTTTCTAACATATTTATAAGATGATTTCTATGTTGCTTTGTATGTCCCTCCCCCATGTTATTACCCATGCTTTCACTGTATTTGATGTTGGTATAATTTGTGGAGGGGAAGGGCAAAAACAAATCATTTAACTAGGGATACAGGTGGACCCATTGCAACAATGAGATGTACAAGTCGTTATGTTGAAAATGAACTTTACAACTTTGGTGGGGGGTGGGGGGAGTATGGGAAGGGATGGAAAGGGGAAAAAAAAAAGAGGAGGTAACAATACTTCATAAGAAATGTACTCGTTACCTTGCCCATGTAATTGTAACTCCTCTGTATGGTATTCTCACAATAAAAATTAAAACAAAAAGAAAAAAAGAAAATGTGGGATATATGCAGAATGGAATTCTATGCCTCCATCAGAAATAATGACATTGCCCCATTTGTTAGGAAATGGAAACACTTGGAAAAAATTATATTAAGTGAAGTAAGCCAGGCCCAAAGAAACATAGGTCCCATGGTTTCCCTTATTTGCAATAACTAATATGTCTGAGAAAAACAGAAAAGGTCAGATAAGATGATGTTAGACAAAATGAACCCCAAGATAAGGACTCAAGTGGTTTTATTCTTTCTTGCTATTGTTTCTAACATATTTATAAGGTGTCATGTTATTTCTTTGTTGCTTTGTGTGTCCCTCCCCCACAGTATAATCCCTGTTTTCACTGTATTTGATGTTGGTATAATTTGTGGATGGGAAGGGAAAAAACAAATCGTTTAAATAGGGATACAAGTGGACCCATTGCAACAATGAGATGTACAAGACCTTATGTCGAAAAACAAACTTTACAACTTTGGCTGGGGGGTGGGGGATGGGAAGAGGAAACAAAGGAGGAGCCAACAATGCTTGATAAGAAATGTACTCATTACCTTGCTCATGTAATTGTAACCCCTCTGTATGGTATTTTCACAATAAAAAACTTATTAAAAATTAAAAAGAAAAAAATAAATTCATTCATTTATTCTTTAATTTACCTATTGTTAGATAGACTCTTTCATTTCCCTAAACCAGAAAAGAAATATAATTCACTGCCTCTTGCAATGAAATAGGCTTGTCAATAAAAATAACAACCACTGCCAAATAACATAATTGACATATATTTTCCAAATATGCAATGTGAATTCTCCAAATGTCAACTCAGGAACATAAAATATTTAAATCAACTGTTACTTTCTATCAACAGTGATATCCACCATGAATACCTTAGTATAGAATAATTTTTCCTAGAAAATGTTTTTTTTTATTTTTATGAATTACCACTTCTCTGGGTCAGTCACAAATGTTTGATTTTAATCATTCTGCAAAGATCTGACTTCTTTAAAGTGAAGATAATTCAGGTCAGATGGCTCCCATCTGGAATCATACTAAAATTAGTCTAAGACAGTGAAATGAAACTCTTCTGGTGAAAACTGAAAGGTAGATAGGGTCTGTGCTGTCACCATAGCAACACTAGAAAACATTTGGTTCTGAAAGTAATGGCAATAATTAAGACTTTATAGGCAAGATATAACTCTGATCATTAGGTGAGAAAAGACAGGATAAACTCTTTGGGAAGCTTTCTAGGATGTGCCCAATAGAAATACCAAGGGAACGTTCAAATAAAAGCCTTATGCATAACTGAAAATATTACTCAATTAACGATATGATCATTAGGGTAGAAGCAAAGCCAAAGAGCCACTTTTTTTTTTTCCGGTCATAGGGCATGAACTCTGGGCCTGGGCGCTGTCCCTCAGCTCTTCAGCTGTAGACTAGCACTCTACTACTTGAACTTCAGCCCCACTTCCGGCTTTTTCTGCTTATGTGCTGCTGAGGAATGGAACTGAGGGCCTCATGCATGCCAGGCAAGCACTCTACCACTGAGCCACCTTCCCAGCCCCTAAAGAGCCACTTTTTAACAGTTTAAACTTCTAAATGACAGTGCCTAAAAGTGCTACACGTGGATGTTTATTTTCAAAATCAACAACTTTGTAAGATCCACCACTTGATGGTGCACTCATGGTATCAGCTGACTGAGACAGCGTTTTAATGACCAAAAAGTTACTGTTTGATAACTGCATGAATGCATGTGTGTTTCATTGAACTAGACTGTTTCTACATACATTTGGAAAACAGTGATACATATGTGAATCATACGAATGTAACCTACTGTCAACGCTGGCATTTACAAAACCCTTAAAATTACCCACCACCCACATTCAGGTTAAATCATCAATAAATCTTTTTCCCAGAAGTTTTCTGGCAAAAAAAAAGAGGTGGTGTAAAGTACTCAAGATAGCTTTTATTCATTTCTTATTTTCCTTTATATACTGTTTCAAACACAATCTTCTTTAATGACTATGTATATAAGTAAATTGTGAGTTACTACTTTGACAAAGGATATAAGTTGCTAATATAATCCTTTCACCGCAGGGAGAATCTGTATTGAATAAGGCTTAACAGTCTATAGAGGAAGAATACAGAGAGATTCTTAAGTCCATAAGAGAGTCAATGAGAAAATAAGGTGCTATTCAAATAGGATGGGGATTACAAGAAAAAGAAGCAGGTATAAAAGAAGTTTTAGTTTAATAAGTTACTCCGATCCAGAAGCCTGATACTGGGTTATAAATGGTATTAGTGAAAAATGATGGGACAAACCCAGGCCATAAATATTTGCTACTAATTTGGTTGGAGAGGAAGTTCAGTGTTATGCCTCAGGCACAAAAACTTGAAAATCAAAATGACCTGGATGTTAATTTCCATTCCACATATTAGCTTTGTGCTTCAAAAGAAATTATTTACTATCTCTAAATCTCCATTTTTCTCATCTGTAAAATGGGAATGCCCTCAATACTTTCTCACCAAAGCTGTTGTGAAAAGCAAATGATATGAAATATGGGTTACTCTTAGCATAATACCAGACACACATTCATATAAGTGTTTTTTATTATTATTACAATACATTCAGTGTTACTCTGTTTCAGCTTTTCAATTTAGTGGTAAGCCCTAGAGCACATCTGTGACTGTTCAACAAGTGCCTAAAACTCAATACATCTTAAGTGACTCTCTTTACCCTCTACCTTGAATTTTTTGCTTATGTTACTTTTCATGCATACCAACAATATCCATAGGATCTCCCTAGGAGAAAGTTTAATATGGTTCTTAACTCTTATTTTTTTTAATTTTTTAAGTTCTTTTTAAAACATTTATTGTAAAAATGCTGAACAGAGGGGTTACAGTCACGTAAGTAGGGTAATGAGTACATTTCTTGTCAAACATTGTTACCCCCTCCTTTGTTTTTCTCCTACTATCCCTTCCCTCCCCAACCTCCACACCTCCCCACCCCCCCACCCCCCACCCTGCCCTTCAGCAGAAGTTGTAAAGTTCATTTTGGGCATAGTGCCTTGTGAGCATTGCTGTTCTAAAGGTGATATACAGAGGGTTACAGTTACATAAGTCAGGTAAAGAGTACATTTCTTTTTGGACAATGTCACCTCTTCCCTTGCTCTTTCATAGTTCTCCCACCCCATCCTTAATTCTTAATTTTCAATTATTGGATTCGTTCCATTTTTTCACTAACTCTTCAATATTTCTATTTGCCTCCATTCTGTCTGCTGCTTACTTCAGGTCATCACAATTTCTTATGGCTACTACTAACTTAAATTTCTAACTTCCCTACTTTATTATTTTTGCTGTTTTACATCTAGACAACAAAAAGAAATGAGCTACCAAGCCATGTAAACATATGAAAGAAACTTAAATGTATATTACAAAGTGAAAAGCCACATTCTATAATTGTAATTTATATGAAATTATGAAAAATGTAAACCTCAGGGAATAGTAAAATGACCACTAGTTACCCAGGCAGGGTAGGAGGAAGGAATGTATAGACAAGGCACCCAGGAATTTCAGGCCAGTGAAAGGGCCCTGTAAGATGTTATAATGGTAGACACATGACATTACACATGTGTCAAATCACAAAGAATGTGAAACATCAAGAGAGAATGCTAATGTAAACCACTAACTGTGGTCTTAATGTAAGTCTTAATGATGTGTCATTGTGGTTTCATTGACAATAAATTATGTAGTACTGATACAGAATGTTGACAGGAGGGCAGTTTGAGGGTAAGGAGAGCACCCTATTCTCCATACCATTTTGCTGTGAACCTAACCTAAAACTGCTCTAAAAAATAATCCTTTTTCAAAGAAAAGAAAAATATTGTTTCATCCAATCACTTCCCAAATTAGTGGTATATCCCCCTGGGAAAAGAAATTGACCTCTCCAAAATAAATAAATTGAAATTATTCCATCTGGTCTTAATCATTGGACTAAAAACATTAATTTCTAAGGTCTGGAACTAACTATTCATAAGGTTAATTCCCATCTAGCCCACAACATTCTTCTACACAGGTTTGAAGTGATATACTGATGCAATCAACATGCATTTCAGTCCAAGTTCTGACAAAAGAATCACAGTTATCCTTACACTTGTTTCTGTTTGTTTTATTTTCTTTATGTTTATTTATTAACTGTTCAAAACACTGTAGGACATGATTTAGAACTGCCCAGTCAGGCTTAAGATAGCAGGAAAGGGTGAAATGAGAGAATATATGGGAATTCTCCACTCAGTTTACAAATACTAAAAGATACTGTAGAAAGGCTACACTTCAAATAACTGATAGGCTTTTATCCACAAAAACAAAACAATAGAGCCATTTGTTTGGTTGCCTAGGCCTGTAAGCCCAGTACTTGGTAAACTGAGACAGAATGGTAATAAGTTGGAGGACAGCTTGGGCTATGTAGAGAGTTCTAGTCCATAGTGAATTACAGAGTAAGAACCTGTCTCTAAACAAATTGCTTTCATGGCAGGAAGAAAGGAAGGAAGGGAGGGAGAGGGGGAGGGAGACAGGGAGGGAGGGGGAGGGAGGAAGAGAAGGAGGGAGGGTGATTGGGGGAGAAACAGGGAGGGAAAGAAGGAAAGGGAGCAAGCAAGAAACAGCAAGCAAGCAAGCCAGAAAAGAGAAAAGGAAAGGAAGAAAGAAAGAAAGAAAGAAAGAAAGAAAGAAAGAAAGAAAGAAAGAAAGAAAGAAAGAAAGAAAGAAAGAAAGAAAGAAAGAAAGGAAGGAAGGAAGGAAGGAAGGAAGGAAGGAAGGAAGAAAGGAAGAAAGAAAGAAAGAAGGAAGAAAGCAAGCAAGCAAACAAGCAAGCAAGCAAGCAAAGAAGGAAGGAAGGAAGGAAGGAAGGAAGGAAGGAAGGAAGGAAGGAAGGAAGGAAGGAAGGAAGGAAGGAAGGAAGAAAAGGAAGGAAGGAAGGAAGGAAGGAAAGAAAGATCCAATATATAGTTTTCATTTCTTCAGAAAACTCTCTCTTAACTTCTCAAGCTAGATTCTTGCTCTCTTTCTCTCTGTTGAGATACTGCCTGAGTATTTCTGTTATTATATTCATCATATAGCATCTGTTTATCTTTCACATCTAAGTAGATCAAGTTAGCTCCTTGAAGATATGTACAAACCTATTTATTTTAAAACTCGTTATTGGTCACATATTTACTGAATACTTGAAAAAATGTAAATATATAAATAAGCAGGTTACAGTATAAGGAGCATAAATTAGATTTAACAATGAAGGAGAAAAATTCTCCTGAATGTTTCAGCATCTCAGTTGATGAGAAATAAATATCAATATTTGCATTATAGCTTGTTTTCTTTTAAATTTTATGTTTTATCATTTCCTTTACATTTTAAATAAAATTAAAGACTTAAACATTAAAATATTCTGTAAACAGCAATTTCTTTTTAAAACAAATATCCACTCTGGGAAAATACACCTACAGTCTAATTTTAGTTCAATCATACAAATAAATTTGTATTCTACCTAAGAAAAAGTGGGAAAGATTTATGAACCAGCATGCATGTCCTTCTTGTAGCCTGATTATTTGTTCAATCAACAGCATATACCTTCAAAATTCTTCTATATTGATCACTTGCTCACTAATTATGTACATGTCTGAAAGAATATACTGCCTTAAGACTGTGTTCACAGTATGAAAGATAAAGTAGTCTCAAGGAGTCTACCTCTTTACTTAACTCATGTCTAACAAAAATCACTGTAGGGGACTGGGAAGGTGGCTCAGTGGTAGAGCCCTTGCCTTGCATGCCTGAGGCCCTGGGTTCGATTCCTCAGCACCACATAAGCAAAAAGAAAAAAGCCGGAAGTGGTGCTGTGGCTCAAGTGGTAGAGTGCTAGCCTTGAGCTGAAGAGCTGAGGGACAGCACCCAGACCCAGAGTTCAGGCCCACAACCGGACCCCCCCCCAAAAAAAAATCATTGTAAAGTCACATGGACACCTCGGATATCAAAATGGCCTAAAGCCTAAACTAGTTTCACTTTCTCCTTTGATTTTTGGCTAAGAAGTCAACTGCATTTGCATCTAAACAGTATCAGAAACATTTACTGTGAATAAACAATAAGCTCATTCAAAACAGGCACAAGATCCTAGAGAACTGAAGCTATTATGACTAAAGAATTTAATTAATTTTTTTTCGACAAGTTGGGAAAAGACAAAGATGGCTAAGAAGACTGAAAGTGTATTCGTGGCTCTGTATAATTGGAAGAATACATAACTGAAAAATGTACTCCTGTTCCTAAAAATGCTCACATAATAGCCCTGGCTAATAGAATAGATTTCTGTTAGAGAAGTGAAATGTATTAACAATAATGCAAAGTCATGGCCTGTTGACTTTAATCTTGGAGCTAGAACCACCATAACCCCCACAGAGGGGTAAATGCACTATAACTCCCCAATGCTGTGAACAATGGTATGTATTACACAGCACCTGGAAAACTCACTGGTCAGTGCCTCTCTACTCTCTTCAATTCTCCATTGTTGAAATCCATAAACCCTGAGAGAGAAGCCAGCACCGCAACCAAGATATACAGAAAGCTTTACATAACAAATATCACATTTGTCTCAGTCAACACATGGAGCACTGGAGCATTGTTTCTCTAAGACAGAACAAGGAAAGCAGACTATCAACAGAGGTGGTTTTAGATATGAGAATAAATTTTGATATGCAAGGTTAAAAAAGTCACAGCGTTTGCCTTTTATCTAAAGGTCTACCGAAATTTATTGCTGGTTTACCTTAAAGATGGGCAATTACTACAAACATAAAATTGTAAACTCATGTGGAAAAAAAAAGGAATAGAGAAGTCATTATTATCACTTCTTTGCCTTGGGCCAAGGTAAATGGAGAAGTCAGTAGCCAGTACAAAGCAGCTGATCGCCTATAAACTGAAATCCATGATAGAATCCTCTGGACTCAGCCCAAGTATTATCCATGTTGGCCTCAGAATTTATGCTTTAAGAAAATATCTTCATGGAAAATGTGCATAGTAAAAAGAAATTTAAATACTACAGAAAAGAAAAAAAGAAAAAGAGCTGCATATAATGATCTGTGAGTCAATGTTATAAAATAGCTGAGTCAAAGGCTATCAAGGTATGTATGCGCCTTTAGAAAAAAAAAGTGTATGACAAAATTCCACAGCCTCCTTTAGTAGCTCATTGTAGCATTGAATCACCCTTGTAAGTAAAAAAATGATAATTAAGGGTTCTCTATTGTTCCACTTTAAATCATATTCTCTACTTGATTTTTGAGAAGATACAGCATAACTTGTATCAGTATAATATTTTATATGATTATATTTTTACAAGAACAAAATGTACAAGAACAAGCCTGTTCCTTAGTACTTACTACTTATTCTTTTTATCCTTTTTGTTGTTCTTTATCTAAGAAAGTAAGTCCATTCCACAAATTTTTCTCAATTATACCAAAAACAAGCAATGGAAAAACTAATAACATTAACTTCTCTGTTGTATAGTCCTTTACTCTGAAATTCCATTTTCACATTTACTTGCTTCTTTCAAACTCTTTTGCAACTTTAACTGACAACAGAAAACGGAGATAATATTTTTGCTCTTGCAAATGCTACAGCAGGAGCCGAATGCCCATGTTTTTTCTTTTAAACTGCAATTATTTATATATTGTAGAGGAGACAAAAAAAAAAAAAAAGGCATGAGTGATGATAAAAGCACTACTTAAGGTGGACAGGGAGGAAATACAGGGAATTCACTTCAGGAGGCCTTGATCTTTGAGTAAATTGGAGGTGAGAATGATGGATAGAGTGTCTTTTAGGTCCCAATGGGAGAAAAAGCAGCTTAGAACAGCCACTGGGGAACCCAGCCGGAAACGAACTACCAACAGCCAAACAGCAGTAACTGCCTCAGTTCCCCCTCATCTAGCCTAGTGCCTCCTTGAATTTTCTCCTTTTTGTCAAAGTTTGAAATACCTATTCTCTGATCTTTTTTTTTCTGAGATCAGATCAAGGTAAAAAGTGATCCACTATGTCTCTCCTCTGAATTACTTGAAACCTTTACCAAATTAGTGAGAGAGTCACTTAGTTAATTTATGGAAAGAACTGAGGAGAATTATTAAGATGCAAAGTAGAATTAGGAGTAAAAACAAACCGTTTAGAGTAACCATAAGAAGTAGAAAGCTAAGTGCAGGATTAGAAAGTTATGCATTTGAAGAGTTTGTTGTTAGAGCAACCACCAAAGTTCTTCATTTGTTTGCGCTGAATGTGACATATTATGGTCCAAAATATTTTAATTTTATAGAAAGCACATGTGAGGGTAGGTAATAGAATATGTTTGTTTACTGAAATAAGTCCTCATACTCCCGCTGTGTTATCTTAATGAGGCCCCACTAATTACTTAAAAGCACAAGTAAATCTAACATGAAGGAAGAACCAAGTCTCTCTAGAATTTAATATGGAATCTCATTCCCTTAAATGATAGGAATATCACAAATAACACAATAATATGGTTTTAAAGCAAGTGAAGAAAAGGCCACCTAATTCAGCAGTCTCATCTTTTTAGACATGTTCCCATGTCTATACAGAGCTAAATTTCTGTGTCTCTTACCAATGTAGGAAAAAGATTTTAAGCTAAAGAATTATATAGGAAAGAGAATACCTAAAATTAGTCCTAAAGGAGTGTTGGGTCTCAGAAAACAATATTCTAAAGTATGGCACTTTGGCGTTCAGAATACTTTGAAATAAAATTGGAAAGTCTCAGGCACAGCCTCAGAACTCTCTTCTCTAGCCTGGTGGTACACACCTGTGATACAAATTGTAGTTGAAGGATCCAGAGTTCAAATCCAGCCTAGGCTACATATGGAGATTCTGTCTCAAAAATAAAAAGGAAGAAAGAAAGAAAGAAAAAAAGGAAGGAAGGAAGGAAGGAAGGAAGGAAAGAAGGAAGGAAGGAAGGAAGGAAGGAAGGAAGGAAGGAAGGAAGGAAGGAAGGAAGGAAGGAAGGAAGGAAAGAAGAAAACAGAAGAGAAACCACCAAGTTCTTATTAACCTTCTCCTACCTCTCCCTCTCCTGTCTCTTGTTCCTCTCTGTTATTAGAAACCAAATCTGGAGGTTTGCTGGAAGTTCTCCTATCTGCCTAAAGAGAAGTCCTCCAAAAGGAAATGCAATCATTGTAAATCCACGTGGAACTTTAGCCAGCAGGGAAGATTAACTGTACCTCAGAAGAGACTCAAGACCATAGACTGCCATAGGCCATGCACTACTTGGAGACCCACTCAATACAATTTTAATTACCTGAGTACTCTCCCATACATTTCTTCCTTTTCTCTGCTCCTAAACTGTGGCTACCTCCTCCAAATAAGTTCCAATATCCTATTGTTTTCTGTAGCTCAGAACGCAGTGTAATGTTCAATCATCTGCTTCTGAGTCTTGTGTTTTGTGTTATGTATGCCTGTGATTAAAATGGCTCAGAGGAGAAAAGTTTTGCTATCCCCTACAGAAATAACTTTCAGCAAAAATTTATTTTTTGTAAGAATTCTAAAATTAGACTTAATCAGACAAACTTTACAGCAACATGTAGATTATTTCAACAACTGGATGATACTAGAAGCATTTTTGGCACCCTCATATCCTTCTGTTTTCCTTGATCATAAAAAATAATATTAAGCAAGCAAATGGATGAATTTAATATCAACAAAACATCTGTACTTTAGATGAGGACATCATGAGTTCCTATTTTATACCACAGGTACATAGAACAAGTACATAGTACAAAGAAGATTACAAAACAAAATTCAATTACAACAGTCTAAAATATAAAAATCAGTATATAGATTATTCAGTTTATAAGGCACCATAAATGAAACACCGCTTTGCCTAAATCTGGTATTTTAATTTGATGAGACTATAAATGCTATCAGATATCTTTCTATAAATGCAAGGCTATAAGTTCTCTTACTAAAGAAACATGTCCTTTGACACTTCCAATAAAGCACTATCAGTTTCAAAAAGTAGTAGCCCTGTTAGAAATTTCAGATTTTTAAAACAAATTTCAGAGAAAGCCCTGTTTTGGCATTCTTGCATTTGCATGACAGATTGCTAACTATGAAATAACCCATTCCATGTCTAAAGCTACATCTTCTGAAAAAAAGGCGATACTTATGGTGTAATCTTAAATGTTTAAGTCTAGGTACACTTCACACTCAACTAGACTTGGTACTTCCAGGGAGTAACAGGAGCACATCTGGCAACCTGCCTTCACTGACAGTCCAGGTGATAACCATTACCCACAACATCAACCACACACAAACCTAGAATCTGTTGGAGCCTGGCCCAGAAGGGCATTAGGACTGTCTACACAGTCCTTTCTAAGGACTTAGAAATAATCTTCTGATCCCACAAATGTATGACATGAGTTGCTATAGATTTTGCCCTCAAACTAGTAAGAGTCCTATATAAATAGCTGTAACTTCTATTTGCACCAACCAGTATGAGTGCTCAACTTCCCAGACGTCCCTATAGCACAGGTCTTGAAGGTGCCTTTAAAGAAATAATTGATGTCTTATAGCATACTAACTATAACATAATAGTCCTTACTTAACAGGCCTGATATGCCATAGTTACCTCAGAGTGATACAGTACTCCTTAAGGACACAATAAATTAACCCCTATTTCAGTAAAACAAGAGCTTTCCAGTCTTGAGAAACTGCAAATAAAGGAATACTGAATGAGTCACAGCTTTTGTGATCAAAACACTACCAAATGTAAATTCATATTATAGAGTGAGAATTGGATAAACGTAAATAACATTTTAGGAGATTACAGAAAGGCAGCACAAAAAAAATTGAGAAATGAACATATTATTCTCTTTAACTTTGCCAAATAACCCTACATTCACATTGTCAAATTGAAATATAACTACATGTAAGATGAAACTGAGCTCTCTGGAAGACTAAATTCTGCCAATGCAAGTTTCCAGAAACATGGTTAAAATTTTTTTTCTCCTGAGATTAAGAGCTGAAAGGTTTCTCCTCCTATTTTTCTACATGACAGGGTCTTTGCAGATTATAAACAGACATGGGGGATCATTCTAAAAATCTTGGAGAAGAAACCAGCATTCTGAAGCTTGTCTAGTAATGTATGTCATGACCTCATATGCAGCTGGCCTCTTCTCCATGCCTATTACTACTGATGACCTTAGTTCTGCATTCCCCTTCTGTTCCTATTCTCAAATGTTCTCATTCTTCCTCAGTCCCAGCATTTCCCAAACTGTACTCTGCAAAACATTAGAGACCCAAGAGACAGTAAATGGATATTTCTGTCAAATAAGTTTGGAAAATATTTCATGGGCTATCTCTTCTCGGAAATTACAAAATATAGTTTAGGACTGTACACGAAGGTCCTTGGAAGATAGGCTGATGAGATGAGTTTTATTATATAAGCAATATGAGAAGTGTCAAGGTTTTAAGCTAGGGAGCAATCAGATGAATTTCTTTCATGAAGCACGCCTAGGATTCTGGAAAGAACAGTACTGAAGGGAAAAAGTGAAGAAATCATCAATATAATCATGGAAGACACGCCAGAGTTCAGGACAGTGCAGTAACTATAGAAAAAGAGAGGAGAACATGTTAGGCAATCTCTGCAGAGAGAATGAGAAAACAGTCAAGTGGGAACGGATGTGACTGGAGGAAAAGATGGAGGATGAAGATGGCCTAGATTCTTTCAGGTCATTTTCTTTCTTTTTTTTTGGGGGGGGGGTCCGGTTGTGGGGCCTGAACTCTGGGCTTGGGTGCTGTCCCTCAGCTCTTCAGCTCAAGGCTAGTTCTCTACCACTTGAGCCACACGCCACTTCTAGCTTTTTTCTTTTTGCTTATGTGGTGCTGAGGAATTGAACCCAGGGCCTCACGCATGCAAGGCAAGCGCTCTGCCACTGAGTCACCTTCCCAGCCCCTCAGGTCATTTTCTCAGTAAAATATAAACCAAAATAATGGGCAAAATGAAAAGCTTGAGACATGAGGAAAATGACAGCAGTTAAGTTTCTTAGGGCTAACAAGAAAGTGAGTTTCCTGTTAAGTCCAATAACAGCTGATCAGCATTCCTGGAACTCTTCCGGATCTATCTGGAATACTATCTTTTCCCCCTCTCAATCCTTCATGACATTTTTGGTATTTATCTATGACATTTTATTATGGTATTAATATTCTTTATATGCTTGACTTACTTTTTTTCTATTAGATTTTAACTCACTGATGAGGGAAAAAGCTGTTTGGGTCTTATTTGATCTCTATTACCTTTCATAAAACATATAGCAGGCATTTAAGACACACATGGAAAGTATATAGATATATGCCATTAAACATCTGCACCCTACTTTAGAAACCTCCTTTCTTATTCCTGGTCCTGGTCCTGTACATTTTTATCCAAGTTAAGTCAACTTTTTGTTTGTCCATTCAAGCTTTTTGTTGCTATAATCAAATGTACAGCAACGTGAACTACAATGAGGAAATGTTTATTTGGGCTCACAGTTTCAGTACATGGTCAGCTGGTTCCACTAGTATGGTCCTGAGCCAAGGAAGAACAGTAGAGTTGCTCACCACATGGCTACAGGAAACAGAGGGAATGCATCTGTACTGGAAGGCTTCTTCCTCCTTCCTCGTTTATACCATCTGGGCCTGTCTACTAGATGGATGGGCTGATCCTGCCACCTTAGTGAATCCTGTTAGGAAAATCCTTCACAGACATATCCAGATGTGTGCTGTACTAATCTACTAATCATTTCTTCATCTAATAAAGTTGAAGGCCAAGATTAGCCATCACAGTTCTTCAAAGGTTAGATGAGTTCTTTATTCCCATGGTTTATTTCTTAATCTGGGTTTTGGCACTTTGGCACTTTGAACATGATATACTTGGTGTGGGTCATCTGTGTTTGGTTTTGCTCATCTGCTTATTTGTTTTGAAATTTTTGTTACCCAGTGCTCTCTGAGCTTCTGTTTCTATGGTTTTCTGGCTTTAAGCCTGGAAAGTACATTCAAATACTTTTTTCTACTAATTTGTACTTTTACTTCTATTCCATTTACAGGTAAGCTATACCTTGTTAAGTGCCCCCAGAGTTCTCTGATGCTTTATGCTACTTTTTATTCATTATTTTTCCTTACATTTCAATTTGTGAAACTTCTAACTACCTATCTGTAAAATTATTTATTCCTCTCTAAACCATGTCACATGTTACTGGTGTCTTGCAAACATTCTTCATTTTTTGTGATCCCATTTTTCCAGCATTTCCTTTTGATTTTTAGTTTCCATTTCCATTCTTTCACAACCCAGTACGCATATATTTTGTCTTCTACTACAATTAGAGCTCCTAATAAGTTAGTTATTATAAGACCAACAACAGATATTAATTGTCGGTCTTATAATAACTCCAACATATTACCTGTCATAGCTATGTAATGCTGATGGTTGCTTTTTTTCTTCAGACTGTACCTTTTTTCCCTTTTGGCATGACTTATAATTTTCTGTTAAAAGGAGACAGACATGTTGTATTGGGAAACCAATGAGTTAAAGAGGCATTTAGCGTGAGGATTTATGTTCTGCTAACTGTGTGACACTGTGTTCAATGTTGGCCATACCTATAGTTACTGAATTCCTCCAGTATCCTTTTGGTCATCCCTCTTGATTCTGGGCTTTTTAGCACTCTTCTTTAGGGCCTATGCATAACAGTTCTTTCTGTTATATTCTGCTGTTACTATCCTGGAGACCTACTGGTACCGTGGTAAAGTGAAGCTACAGAAAAGCATTCTACAATCTCTGATCAAATCTCTGTCTTTGAGTGGTCTACATCTGTGGCCTAAAATGTTTATGAGTGTTTCTTCGTAAGTAGCTTTTCTCCCACTTCCTTAGAATAGGTAACAAGGAAACAGAGAGGTGAAGACAAATGCCCTACTTCAGTGCTTTAGAACAAAACTCTGATAGAGTCTTTCTTTCTCCCTGAAGGGGATAATAAAGAGTCTTCTATGGAAAAGGCTTTGGGTAAAATTTACAAATCACACCTCTTGTAAGAGCCATAAGCCATTCTTGGACCTTCACTGTAAGAATATTGCAAAGTTCCTATAGACAAATCTTGTGACTAGGGGAGTGGAACTATAGAGGTCCAACTCTTACCTAGTGCATATTCAGTCACTGGCAATGTACAAGAATTGCCACTTAGGGTTCCAACCAAGAGCTGGGGCATAGACCACAAGTGATATACATCATCTGCTTAGCCAAGAACAAGGCTCTGAATTCGAGCCCCAGTATAAATCCCCTCTATAAAAAAATGTTCCTACCAGTTTGAGATTCTATCATTGCCCTCTTTAAGTAAGTACGTCTTGGCTGACATTGTCTGGATACCCCTAGCTTTTGAGATTACAGGGTGGTGGTTTGCCATAATCTCAAGTACTTTAGCAGAATCCAAAATGCCATTGATCATTCAGGATTTTTTTTCATTTATCCAAATGTTTCTTATTTAAGGGCAGAAGTAAATATGTCCACAGTCTTGAAATGTAAAAGTAAAACTACAGGTCTCAATATCCACTCTTTATCATAATATGGGATTAAAATGCTCACACAAGAGTCTTTCAGATCCCTGATCTCAATAACCAGTAAAGGAAGAAACTATATGAACACAGCACATTTAAAGGTGTCAGTGACTCACAGCAGCTTAAGCATATTATATCAGATTTATCTCTTCCTAAGAGATCTACAAGCATACAGCAGGATATGACAGTTGCATCCATTTATTTTTCTTATATTCCACTCTAGCTTCCAAGACAATCTAGACCTTTCCATTTTCTTGACCTACCAAGTAATATATATCATACATGCAAGTCTCCACATAGCTAAGAAATATATTGAAGAAGTAAACAAAAATGGAGATCTAAGAAGAAGAAGAGAGAAAGTAGTATGACTGACATTAAGGTCTGGGGAAAAACTGCCCTCAATCTAAACAAAAATCAAACTTTTTTCATCAATTTATTTCTGAAAGCGTTCATTGACCAAACTTGATTTTGTTATTAAAACATACCTCCAGAAACCATACACAGAGTTTGACTTTTTCCTCCATCCACCTAATACTCAAACAGAAATAAATCTAATGGGACCAAAGGAACTTTGAGAAACTAAACATCCTTAAATCTTATTATATGAATAGTGAACTATATTCAGGTTTTAGTTCTTGTTTCCAAAACTAATAAAATTACAGCAAAATGTTAAATGCATCCACAGATCTCAGAGGATAACAGATCATAAAACTCCCACAGATTTGGCAAGGTGGCAGTCACTGACAGAAGGAAAAAAGATATATAAATATATGCTAAACTTTCACATTCTCTACCTTAAAAAATGAGCTCTATGCAAAACAGAGTCCTTAAAAATAAAATATTTTCCTATTTTAACAAATGTGCAATATTAAAAAGTGCTATAGTTATGTATCATTTATATTCCCTATTATGGGAAAATGTTTTCATTAAACTATAGGTAAGGTTGTAGTAAACAAACTTTGACTTGATTATTTTGAGTAGAAATTCATATGAAATACATTATCACTTTTCTTGCTTAACAAAATGTAACAAAATAAAATTAATTGGTATTCTGATCCTTCAAATTTTTATTATTATCATAATTACTACCCCATGCTGAAACACTATCCTAACCTCAGTAATTATAGAATAAAAACAGCACAGTTAGACATAGCTACTTCACAGTATGGCACTCACAAGTCTGTAACTCTGTAATACTGAACAAATTACCAATGCTATATTATGTGTCATCTGCTATACAATAGAAACCTTAATACCACATTTGTAAGATTAGTAAAAGATTAAACCAGGCGCTGGTGGCTCACGCCTGTAATCGTAGCTACTCAGGAAGCTGAAATCTAAGTATCATGGTTCAAAGCCAGCCCAAGCAGGAAAGTCCATGAAATACTTATCTGCAATAAAACAACAGAAAAACAGAAGTGGCTCAAGCGGTAAGGCGCTAGCCTCGAGCTGAAGAGCTGAGGGACAGTGCTCAGATCCAGAGTTCAAGCCCCATGACTGACAAAAGAATTATTAAAAGTTTAAACAAGAATGCATATAAAACAATACAGCAATGCTACTAAGAAAATAAAATCAAGCATTCCTTACTTTTCAAATCACAATTTCCCATATGTCAGAATAATCAATACAAATGTATTGATGATAATTGGTGAATAAACTGCAGTTTTGTGTAATCAAATACTGGAAACTTTAGGCACTGAAACACAAAAAGCAATAGTAAACTTGACTTTTAGAAAAAAAAACTATCATTCTAAATTGAATACTTTCATTTTATTGTCTGTTGCTATAATACATATGATTAATTTTTATTTTAATGTAATTTACCAGAAACTTTGCTTAATAGTAACATACCTAACCATATTTTATTTTAATTAATTTAATTTATTTTATTTTAACCATATTTTAAAGATGTGATAGTTAAAGAGACCTAAATAAGTGAAGACATTCTATTGCTATGGAATGATTAGTAAACATCACTCCATTTAAATATGGGGAGCCAATTTTTGCCATATTGCTCTATAGACTCAATGTAATCTCAACCTAAAATCCTAAGAGTTTCTGTTGAACTTAACTAGCTCTAAAATGTTCATAGAAATGGCCTTTTGCCAAGAATAAACAAGACTATCTTGAAGAACAAAGTGTAAACTCCATCAGATATGAAGAGTTACAGAATCAACATTAAGACAGTATAAGAGTGGAACGCAGCAAACAGAAGAAAAAAATTAAAGTGGGACAGACCAAAGAAACTAGAAGCTAAGCCCCATATATATGCTTTTCACTTAAATAAAAGTTACACTTTGGGCTGGGAAGGTGGCTCAGTGGTAAAGCGCTTGCCTTGCATGCTTGAGGCCCTGGGTTCAATTCCTCAGCACTCATAAGCAAAAAAAAAAAAAAAAAAAAAAAAAAAAAGCCGGAAGTGGCACTGTGGCTCAAGTGGTAGAGCACTAGCCTTGAGCTGAAGAGCTGAGGGGCAGCGCCCAGGCCCAGAGTTCAGGCCCACAACCGGACCCAAAAAAAAAAAAAGTTACACTTCATACAAGTAGGGAGATAAACTTTTTGTTTTTCTTCTACTCATTCTGAGGCTAGAACTCAAGGACTGGGTGCTGTCCCTGAGCCTCTTTGTGTTCAAGGCTAACACTCTATTGCAAGAGCCACAGCGCCACTTCCAGCTTTTTCTGAGTAGTTTATTAGAGATAAGAGTCTCATGGACTTTCCTCCTCCTGTGGACTCTGAAACATGATCCTCCGATCTCAGCCACCAGAGTAGCTAGAATTACAGGTGTGAGCCACCGGCACCTAGCTGAGATAAACTTTTTAATAAACAATATTGCAACAACTACATAACATATGGAGATAACTAAAATTAATCTCAATTAGATGGGAAAAAAAACCACATCATCTTCAGGTGAACTTCAGACCTTAATGCCAACACAGACAAAGTTATAAAGCATTTACAATATCTGAAGATATCTTCATTAGTTGCAAAAAGGGAAAATAATTTGAAAATAACATACAAAAAGTACTAACTATAAAAAAGTAATTGATAAGCATGACTAAATTACATGGAGAAAAAAAGACAATCTGAATAAAAGAGGCAATGGTAAACTATAGACACAAGTTTCTAGGGAAAAAATCCATGTGTTAATTATATAAAACAGTAAGAGAAGTCAGCCCCAGAAGAATAAAAAAAAAATGGACAAGGGCTGTGAATATGTGCTTTACAATAGGCAAAAGTTAAAAGTAAGGTATACTATTTAGAGATGACATGAAAGAATTGCAAAACTGTTTCATTAAAATAAAAAAAAACAAATTAAGTGATTACTACTAAACTCAGGGTAAGGGCAATCTCCACTAATGAGGGGCTTCTGAGGTAATGACAATATTCTACTTCTTGACACAGTAAGCAGTTGGTTACCAGGTATTTATTTTATACTTGGTCATAATTAAATATAACAAACAACCACTTTATATACGTTGTTGAATGCATTATCATTTACAAATGGGAAAAACAGACCTTTTTTTAAAGGTTTTGAATGAGCTCAGACTAGATGGTGACAATGTTCTAGCTCATCCAAACTACACACCCTAAAGATTCTTCTTCAGAAGTAACATCTAGATTCAGATTTATAGTCCCAAAGTCAGACTGACTTACAGCTAGAAATATTAATATACAGTAAGATATATTTCCTTCTCTGGGAAAAGTCCCTTGAGAGAGTAGTATTGGTTTGGATATTAGGAGCTAAGATTTAACAATGAGTTAGCTGGAAGGAATTTCATCAGCTCTACTAATCCTCCTGTGAGGTTAAGGAAAAGTCTTCCTGTGTGAGCTTGCTTCCTTGAGTCTCAATTTTCTCATTCTATTTTTTAAGAAGAATTATGCCTTAATAAAAGCACAAGTATCAAGTTTTCACTCCCTGAGCAATGTGCTTTTTTAACATGGAGTATTTGAGAAATACTCCAGGAATCTGGCCAGCCTATTAACTCTCCATGTGATTTTGAGCAACCCAGAGAAATATGGAAGTATGGCTACCTCTGAATAGCTATTCAAGAAAAGGGACAATCTGCTTCTTTACCATCAACCAGCATGAAGAACCAAATTAGGAGGGGAGCCAGAAAATTCTGAGCATCACTTACCTTGAATTTCAAATAGAAATAATAATTTCTATCATATATATCATATGGTCATATATAATTATAGTGACCAAGTGATTTAAAGAAGACAGCCTATACAGAGGGCCATCACCTCTGAGCACAAATAGGGTACAGAAGAAATTGCAAGAGAAGAGATCTGGGACACGTACCAGCTGATAATCTGGAAGAAATGTCTATCTGTCTACCTACCTACCTCCCTACCTATCTACACAGACACACAGACACACATACACACACACACACACATACACATTTTAATCCTATACTCTTAATACTGCTTTCACAACAAATATGCTAAATAAAAATTATACCTGAGATGAAATTAAATGATCACTTTGTGAAAAGATTATAAGTAATTTCTCTTGTTTTCTGTGCTGGGACTTGAACTTAGGGCCTGGGTGCTGACCCTGTTCTTTTTTGCTCAAGGCTAATACTCTTATAGCATTTGCACCACAGTTCCATTTCCAACTTTGGGTGGTTCATTGCAATAAGAATCTTATAGATTTTTCTGCCCCAGTTGGCTTCAAACTTATTCTCCATTCTCAGCGTCCTGAGTAGCTAGGATTACCAGTATGAGCTTCTGGTGCCTGGGCCAGAAATTGTATTTCAATTTACTAAAGCTAACACCTCATATACACCTTCCAAAACTGTATTTAATCTCATATTTAAATTATACTTTCAAGTATTTTTCATATAACTGAATAAAAAAATAAAGATACCTGTCTATAAAAGCAGGTATAATGAATTCAGTTTGAAATGTATACATTCAGGTAAACTCAGGTTGATATTCAACAGTGACATGTGGGCCTCTGCAGTATCTGACTTGTAGCTGACTTTGGCAAAGGACCCAGGTGCTTTTTTCCACATGATACCCCAGCTTCTCCTCTCTGAATCTCTTATCAGCCAACTGCCCTATAGCTGCATAAATTACAATTAAAGATCTAAACCTGACTAAGGCAAGATTGGCTTCCCAACTTCTTCTAAGGTACATGTGCCACACAAGTTGTTAAATATGTGGAAAATTGTCCCTGACTAAACTGAAAATCAAATATAATAGATTCCCCTTATCTTCAAACAGCAGAATACTGAACTCTAAATGAACTGAGTTTTACTATATATAGATTCTTAATAAAGTAAGCAACAAGAAAACAATTGTAACAGTATTATCAGTTTCTGTACCATAAGTCCCAAATCCAGAGTCAAAAATATTCCAGGAAAAAAAAATGTACTGAACATGTGCAGACATTGTTTTCTATGAATAACACAGCTCAACAACTATTTCATATTATTTATATCAAGTATTTTAAGTGTCTTAGGGATGAAGACTATTATAAAGGGGAATATAAGAAGTTAACATGTAAATGCTGCACAATTTTATATGAAGGACTTGAGCATACTTGGATTTTTAGTGTTATTAAAGATGTTTGGAGAAAAGGTGACTCTGGCACCACTTCCCAAGAACACAAAGGGACCATTATACTGCAATACAAGTTATATCAATACATGATCTCTCTCAATAGTTTGCTGTCACATATTCACCTTTTAACTTGAGATGATGTGAAATGATAGAATGCCTACGTGAGGAGACCAGGTGAGGTAAGTGACATATTTCATGACACACAGTGTCAGGTGTCAAGGGTGACTTGGACAAACACCGCAAAACTAAGACAGCAGATCTGATAACTAATAGCCACGTAGCTTATACAGCATGTCTACAATCACAAAGGGATGATTCATATCCAGAAGTGGATGGGGCAAGATTTCATCACACTACTCAGAATGACACAGAAGTTAAAACTTAGACATTGCCCAATTCAAGAACTTTCCTCTTAATATTTTTAGACCATGGTTGACCAGAGGTGAATCAAACTTGAATGTAAAATGAATATGTGAAACTACTATATACTTTTTACATTCTAAAAGAAGAGCAGGAGGTCTTACTTCAAATTTTCTATCTTGTTAATTGTTAAGATTAATGGCAGCTATGTACATGTAACAGCAAGAGTCTATCTTGAGTATCACTGTATTTGCTCATCATTGAGTGGTAAGAAGGAAGTTGTGAGACTGACTCTACTGTATAGGAATACAAATGATCTTTCCCTTTCCTCCCTTCCCTTCTTTCCCCTCCCCTCCCTTCTTCCCTTCCTTTTCTTTTCCATTTCCTCTCCATCCACTCCCTTCTCATTTTCAATACTGCCTATAGCATGAAAGGAGCCCAGAATGTCCTTTAAAATAAATTTAAAATATGAACACGAGTCCTCAGGGATAAACAAATAAAATTTCCAGGTGCTGGTGGCTCACGCTTGTAATCATAGCTATTCAAGAAGCTGAAATCTGAGAACCATGGTTCAAAGACAGCCTGGGCGGGAAAGGCTATAAGATTCTTACCTCTAACAAATTACTCAGACAACGCCAAAAGTGGAGCTGTGGCTCAAGTGGTAGAGCAGTAGTCTTGAGCAAAAGAAGCTCAGGGACAGTGCCTAGGTACTGAGTTCAAGACCCACGATTGGCACCAAAGAGAGAAGGAGGAGGAAATGAGACAGAATTGAAGTATACTGATGGAATCTCTCCTGAACTGTCATTGTCACATTCACTTTACTATACAGCAAAGTAGTAAGTGAACCCTAGAGCCACCTCCATGACCGTACTCACATGACACCTTTAGAACGTTACCATAGGAAATATACCAAACACTTCGTAATCTAAATGCTAATTAAAATGGTTATATATGTCAGTTCTGACTTGGTAAAACAAGCATCGAAAATAAGAAATAAAACATGTCCAAAGTAATTCTTCAAATTAATGACTATAATAGAAACGAAGGGTTGAGATATAGATCTTCTTTCCCAAGGATTTGTTAAATAAAAGTCTTATCATACTTTGCAAGTCCATTACACCTGGAAGAAATTTTTTTCTTATTAAACTTGAGAAAATATTTTTTACTTTACAACTTTTATAGCTTCTTGTTATATTTAACAATGAAAGGCTTTTGAGATTCCTTCAGTCATTGACAGTTAAACCGTTAAGTATCATTTCAATATATATTGTAATTAGATTTTTAATATCATGACATTTTGCCTGATATTATCTTAATCACAATTTTCCTGGTTTTATTTTACATTGATATTTTTCCTAGGTGAAAATCTGGCTTGGAGACTGGGAAGGTGGCTAGTGGCAGAGTGCTTGCCTAGCATGCACAAAACCCTGGATTCAATTCCTCAGCACCACATAAACAGAAAAAGCTAGAAATGGCACTGTGGCTCATGTGGTAGAATGCTAGTCTTGAGCAAAAAAGCTCAGGGACAGTGTCCAGGCCCTGAGTTCAAGCACCAGGACTGGAAAAAAAAAATCTGGCTTACTTCCAATAGGCTCAAAAGCTTGCTTATACTCCAAAATACTAGAAAGTTCCATTAACATGGGGCTTAATAACAACAAGAATAACATAAGTAATAAATAATCAAATTAAAAAATAAAGTAATTAAGAATAAATAATGTATTTCAACTGACCATTCTTGCACCATCTTTTAAAAATCTGGCTTGGTTATTCTAAAACATTCCCTCATACTATGAAAAATACTTGTGACACAGCAGTGTGAGAAGGAAAGTATTTGGTGCAAAGAACACACAGAGCCTCTGTGTATAAACGCTTATCAATGCCACAGTGTGTAGGATGGAGTCCAGTGTGGGCCCTATAAGAGGCTGAAAGCATTAAATGAAGCTCTTCAAACAGAAAGGCTGAGCTGTGACATATGCACCAAAAACAGGAGCTTTATTTTACTTAGCTTTTTAAAAATAACTTTGAGCATCTCTTCAGAGACTAACTTGCAAATAGACTATTCACACTGGCGTCCTTGTTTGTCCAAGCATGGCCTAAAGAGTGAAACCGCGTTTGGTCAGTAAAGTTATCTTCCTGCTACAGGCTCCACTCAAAGCGGGGCATTATGTCAACGCAGCTCAGCCTCAAACAAGGGCTGTACATGTTTCCACATCTGTCACCAGGGAACATCTGTCTGCAGAACTTGTTCGTATGTGTTCAACAGGATGTTCTTTATACAATAAAAATATTAGCAGGAAATTTGTGAGCATATTGTAAGAACATTCAAGCATTTTTCTTAGCATTAAAAAGTAAATAATCTTTTCTTAAATCTCTACACCCACATATCCCATATTGTATTTAGTCAACACCGTCTTTATTCTCAGTGAGAAAAGGGTATCTGGTATTTGTCTCACCATGATTCCAAATAAAATTTTACTTAACTTAACAAACTACATGTTGTTATAGACAGTTATATGAACAATATATTAATAAAATGTTTTTATTAATTTTTAAAAAGAATTTGTTTCAGCAGAGTCTTTGAGGTTGCTATACTAAGTCATTCCAAATATACAGAAAGAAAGAAAAATTATCTTTACTAAAGAAAATTTCTTTTTTGTTTTTACAATTCATTTATACTCCTGATTTCAGCCAAGACAGATTGGATTTCTCCTTTGGGCACCTTTTCTCTAGTTTTCTAATTTTGTGTTATAGATTGGACTAAACCTGTCAAAAATATCTAAAAAGATGAAATAGGATCTCTCTTCCTTCAGTGTTCTGAGGCAATTCTAAAAATGAAAGATCAATCACAGAATAGACCTTTAGTGAGAGAAGAATCATTGGTGATCTAAGAGAATTCTGAATTTATAGTTGTGGAAAATAAGGCCAATTGAAATACAAATACTCTAATATTATCTGAAAACCTATTATCCTAAAACCTAACACATGCTATTGAACAAGTCTAAAACTAAACACACAGTATATCACTCATGAAAAGCCATAGTAAAAAAAATATATGAAGCAAATTAATAAAGTCATTTTGTATGATAAAGGTGAATTTAAAGTATTCAGAAAAATATAGTTAATTTAGAATTCCTAGAATTTCTTCTTTTTTAATTTTATTGAGACTTAACTTACATACAATGACCTGTGTACAGTTAAAGAACTCAATTTGATGAGATCTGACCTACCACCCAGGAGACCATCCCTACAATCAAGGTAAACATGTTTACCAGCCCTAGTAATCTTGTGAACCTTTGTAAGCCATTCCTCACTTGACCTAACTCTGTTGACAGAGATCAGCTTTGCGCAACTACAGATTTATCTGCATTTTCTAGAACTTTGTGGAAGCAAAATTATATGACAGGTTTTATTTTGGTCTAGCTTCTTTAAGTATACTTATTTTGAGATTCATGGATGGTGTTGTATTTATTCATTTCTACTACTGTATAGTAGTAGTTCCCTGTATGGTGGTAATATACTTTGTAAAGTCAGCTTGTTGATGGTATGTTTTTAGTTGTGACTATTACACATTAAACTGCCTTCAATATACTTGTACAACTCTTTGTGTGGGCACATGTTATAACTTTTCCTGTGTAAATAACCAAGAGCAGAATAGCTGATTCACATGCTTAATATTTTAATAAATTGTCAAACTGTTTACTAATGTGGTTATTCTACTTGATATACACATTAGCAATGTAAAAAATGTTTCCATTGCTCCATATGCACGCCATTCTAATAACTGTACAGTAGGAAAAATAGATTCGAATTTCTATCCTCATCACTTTTATGTACTTATTGACTACTTTCTTTCAAAATTCAAAACTTTGAATACTGATCTGTGGTCTCAGATGAGTATTGGATTTAGGATTTTAAAATTAAGAATGCTTAAATTGTATTAACTAGAAGAATACTTTATGTGTTCTGGACACAAATCCTTTTATGTATATGTTATAAATGTTTGCTTCCTTGCTTGCCATTTTGTGGAATGCCTGGCTGTGTTATTTCTCAAGGATATAAACCTTTGCTCTCCATTATATTTCCTAGGCAGTGGAGTTGTCAATTTTACATGTGCTATGATCCATTTTGATTTTCTTCTGACATGAGATAGTGGTCGACATTCATTGCTGTCTGGAGGATAGCCAGTTGATCCAGTGCCATTCCTTGAGACTTTTCCTTTGGTCCCTTAATTCTTTGATGCTGTCAAGAACTAAGAAAAGTCTGAGAACTTATTTTATTTGCAAGCTAAAACCAAGTTCCTTCTGGCTTCCCTGACACTGGCGGAAGACCCCAAATATTTATTTGACTCAGTGACAAAGTTCTGTGTGACTCTCAGCATATTAGACAGCATGAGCCATGTCAGCATTGGTGGTGCTGGTACCTCAAGCCTACCAGGGAAAATAGCAAAGCAAGCTCAGGTGAACACTGTACACACACTGATCAGTATCACAGCTAAGCAACCACAAACTTAGCAAACTCTTACAAAGGGGCTATTAGCAAACCTGCCATGACTGAGTGGGAGATACTATGTTTGCTATCTTGGTCAAAAAATAAATCTAGCCTTTTTCCCTAGAGAAAGGCACAGTCTTGATCTTTCAATGTGGTTTGTTCTACAAACCTCCTTAAAAAGATGGTCTAGAACAAAAATTTTCATGCATCTTGCTATAAAATGTGTTGAAGTGTCAAAGAATCTGGAGAAATTAAAACAAACCGGCACTTGTATTAAAAAAAAAAAAGTCAACTGAGAGTTGGGAATGTGTCTTTGTGGTAGAGTGCCTTGCATGCATGAAGCCCTGGATTTGATTCCTCAGCACCACATGAGCAGAAAAAGCTGAAAGTGATCTTGTGGCTCAAGTGGTAGAGTGTTAGCCTTGAGCAAAAAGAAGCTCAAGGACAATGCCCAGGTCCAGAGTTCAAGCCTCAGGACTGACAAAAGAAAAAAAAAATCAACTGACCATATATAAGTGTGTTGTTTTCTGTAGTTTTATTGCAAAAAACTGCATCATGTCAAAATGTATTGGCTATGATAGTGTTACAGCAAACTTACAAATTCTAGTTTTGTTCGTTAAAAACAAAAACCAAAAACTTCCACAACTCCTTTGAGAAAAGGATGCCTTGGACAGGGATATATAAGCTTGTGACATCTTCTTTTTCTATAAAAGAAGGAATAGCTTCACAAGAAATGGGATTTTTAAACAGGAAACAGAAGACAAAGGGGTTATAAAAGCAACTTTGGCTAATCTGAAAAAGAGACTGGCCATCCTAATGGATTATAATCCCTGTAGATTAAAATAAAAATCCATAAGTAAATGCTAATATAAATAAATGTCTTTAACTGGAAAAGACTTTTTTTTACAACAGAACAGCAATTCATCAATATAAAAAGTAATAGAAACACCATCACATGACAAATACCATGGTAATGCTTGATTCAGGAAAGTATATATAGATTCTAAACCTGGTTTTAGTGTTTGTTTGAGTGTGTATGTGTGCACATCCCCTTTCCTAGGACCTAGAGCCTGAGCATTGTCCCTGAGCTTTTCTTCTTTTGCTTAAGACCAGTGCTCTACCACTTGATCCATAGCTCTACTTTCATCTTTTTGGCAGTTAATTGGAAATAAAAGTCTTGTAGACTTTCTTGTCCAGGCTAGATTCAAACCAGGATCCTCACTCAGATCTCAGTCCCTTGAATAGCTAGGATTACAGGCAGGAGCCACCCATACTAGTTTGAAAACTAGTGTTTTTAAGTTAGATGAGAAATATTTTCCAAGAAAATATTTAGTAGTTGAAAAATAGAGAAGTAACTTTCTAGGGAAGAACTGATAAAAAAAAATTTAAACACTTTAACAAAATAAAGTTCACATTGTCCATATGGTAGAAAACTTTATCATGTGTCTACACTTTATCATGTGTACTAAAAACAAAACAAAGCAAGCAAACCAAAAAAAAAAAAAGAAAAGAAAAGAAAAGAAAACACTTCCACAGTATTACTGCCTACATTTCATATTGAACTCCAATCATGAACAAACAACAAACCTAAATTGAAGAAAACTTTACAAACCAATTGATTTACTTACTTCAGACTATATCCATTATTATAAAAGTCAAAGAAAGACAGAGGAATTGCTCTAAATTATAGACATCTATCTTTCTACCTACCTACCTATTTATCTAGCCTCAGCCCTACATTTGACTGTTAACAAACTATTCATTTAGTTGTGGCTTCATTGTGTGGCCCAGCCTCCAGAGTATCGGAATGATGAGTATACAGCAACATGCCTTGCTCTACAAAAGAATTATGAAATAAACAGTTAGAAATGAACAGAGAAAATAGGAAGAAAATTTGTTGATTAAAAGAAATATCTGAGAAGGCTGCAAAAGTAATCACTTTATCCCACCTCTTGAAGATGAACTGAAAATTTCCTTTTACTCTAGTAGCAAACAAAACTCAAGTATTTACTGACTAGTAAGCATAAGAACAAATTATTTCTGCATGAAATAAAAAGAGTAACGAAGTTGGCAAGATGCCCATAATTCATGCCTGTAATCCTAGCTGCTTAGGTGGCTAAGACTGGCTGGTTGTTTGAGGCCAAACTATTTGCCTGGAACCCCCTCAAAAAACTCTCACAAGAACCTTCTTGACCAACATGACCAATAATGAGATGTGGGTCCAGAAACTGTTATTATTATTACAATATAACACTTATTATTTCCTTCTTTATAGTAATATTTTAGACTGAAGGCCAATTAATTTAAGGGAAAAGGGGCTTATCTTATGAAGGCAGTCCAACCAATTCAATATTCTGTGACTGTTTCAAGTCATTACATATTAATGTAGCTACCTCCCTAAAATTGTCACCTGCTTGGTGTCTGTCTCTAGTGATCTTCTAGTGGCTGTTCAAAAAAAGAAGAAAAGAAGAAGAAGAAGAAGAAAAGAAGGAGGAGGAGGAGGAAGAGGAGGAGGAGGAGGAGGAGGAGGAGGAGGAGGAGGAGGAGGAGGAGGAGGAGGAGGAGGAGGAGGAGGAATGATTTTATACCCATTGCTAGAAATCTTTCCTTCAGACTAAGTTCCCTGGATACCAAGTTCCTTGGTACAACCTCTTTTCCGGATTCTTTATTCATTCCCTGCAAATCAAATGTCTTTTCCTAAAAGCAAGATTCTGTTCTATCTTTTGGATGTCCAATTATCCTTGAGAATACCAAGTCTAGGACGGAATAAGCACCACAACAACATACTGACAAGAAGACAACTAAGTTCAACAAACCCAACTGGAATGATGAGTTAGAAATTGCTAACTGCAACAACCCATTGGTACTTTGGAAATTGGAGCCATTTTATCCTGTTTTTTTTTGTTTTTTGTTTTTTTTTAGTTAATATGAAACAATGATGAGGAGGGATGGATGGTAGGGGGTAACAATGTTCCATAGGAAATACACTCATTACCTTACTCATGTAACTGTAACCCCTATGTACACTATTTTTACAATAAAAATGTATTAAAAAAAGAAACTGAGATGACTAAACCTATTTTGAAAAGTTACTTAGATTAAGCAATTTCTTTGGGTATCTTTACATGCAAAGATAGGCATCTGTTCATGTTAAAAAAAAAAACATTTTTACTGTGACACCTCATATCTACCCCTTGAGATAAGTTAGTTATTATTTCTCTAGTTCTTTACATATTAGCTATTGCCTACAATTTTGCTTTTGCTCACTTTCTTCAAGGTCATTCATAAGAAGATGGAACATATTAAAAGAAAGAGCTTCCTTGCCAAGTCTCTACTGACTCACTGAGTCCCATCTTTCTGGAATCTTTGGCCACACAATTGTGGATTATTTTACAAAACAGTTGTTCCCTTTGAGAGAGGAGTTTTTGAGTGCCAGGTGTCAGGATAATTCTTGGTTAGTCATATGTAATTAATATTAGTTGAATAAAATGAAAGATGTTGGGGAGCTGAAAGGTGAATAGATTACAGAGACATAAAGATAGAGCAATCATAACACATACACAGTAATTACTTTTGAACTATTATCATAGGTTTAAGCTTAATTGTTTCTTTATTTTTGGGGAACGGGGGTCAGTTGTGGGGCTTCAACTGTGGGCCTGGGTGCTGTCCCTCAGTTCTTCAGCTCAAGGATAGTGCTCTACCACTTGAGTCACAGTACCATTCCTGGTTTTCTGGTGGTTTATTGGAGATAAGAGTTTCACCGACTTTCCTGCCCAGGCTGGCTTTGAACCATGATCCTCAGATCTCAGCCTCCTGTGAGTAGCTAGGATTACAGGTGTAAGCCAGCAGCGCCCGGCTTGTTTCTTTTAAAGAAAATTACAAATTATATCGCAACTTTATAGCCCCTACAATCGGTAGCTCATAAAATGGATCAGAATCTGCCAAGACTCTCCTATAAAAAAGCAAGTCATGCTCACTGAGAAAAACTGAGTGTGCCAAAAATTTTTCAGATGCTTCTACTTGTAAAACAATCTAAAAGTCAACCCTATAAAACAATGGCTTACTGTAATTTCTACATTCAAAAATATAAAATCAATTTTGGTACACTTAATCCAGATATTAATGTTGAATGACCTGTGTTAAACTTACCAGATATTTAGCATGAAGTATTTTGGATGTAATATGAAAACCATCCTTTGAAAAAAAGCTACTCTGAAAAGCAGCACTGTTATCTTAAAGAAATCCCATGCCAAATAAAGAAAGTTCTATTCCAACAGAAACGTCCTCCCTCAGAATTTTCTATCAAGCTGAGTTCAGTTCACTACTTTACCAACACTCCAGTCAGTATAAGGCCAACAGTAGTGGCATTTGTGTACTTATCTGGTCAGAAATTAATACAGGACTAACTTCAATACAAAAAAAGTGTTGACCCCAACACTTCTCACTTTCCTACTTGACCCGCTCCCTGAGAGTCCTTCTGCCTTTTCAATTTTGTTTCTGAGGCCTAGCCTCAACACTCCTTTTGTCCCAGCAGGTCCCAAACTTAGTGTTTCTACCTCCACTTTTCAAGTTGCTTGGATTATAGTTGTGCATCCTGTTTATCTTTAAATTTTTTATAATTTAAAAATTATATTCAAAAATTTAAAACTATATTTTAGTTATTTCTACCAATTATTGGTATTTTAAAGGTAAAAATCAGTTTGATGTATTTATTCTGGATAAAATATTTAAAATCTAAAAAGTGGCATATAGACTCCTCTTTAAAAAAAAAATCTATGCTTTGATTATATATTTTAAGATATACCAAAGGAGAAAGGAAAGGAGAAAAAAAACTGCCCTAAGGCTTTCTAATCACATAAAGTATTCATCTGTATTCTTCACAATACACTTTCAATTCTGAGCAGCTACACTAAAAGATGCAGCCTTCAACTCAAATGTTACATAACTGCTGCTACAAATTCATTATGAGTGGGATTCAGTAACAGAAAACAAAAAGACTGAGTAAAACTAAAAGAACAAATTCTCTTTCATTTAAGAGTAGAGATAATTATCAAACTTGCAAAAAAAAAAAAAGAGCAAGAAGTTCGGAAACCAGATTGCATTTAGAGAAAGGTCTGAAATTTAGTATCTACAAATAGTCTTTGATGTTAATTTTGAAACTAGTACTTCTTAATGATATAATATATATATACACATATAGTGCTTGAAATGTTAAGTACATGTTTGTCAAATCTCTAGCAAGTGAAAGGTCTTAACAGAACACATCATTCATTAGATGATTTAATAAGGACTTCTGTTTCTCTTACAAGTCAGTCTACAAAATCTAGAGTCTTTTCCCCTATATGACAAAAGGCAATGCTTTCCTGCTAAGCATTTCTGCTCTCTCATCCTGTCTACCTGTCTGGGCTACATGGCCTATTGAAAAGCAGAATCATATGCCAAGGGTATTATTTTGGCATCCAAGTCACCCGAATATTACAAGCATTACCAGCTTATAAATCCATATTTATTTCCCTCTTGTCAACTGGTTCTCAATACTTCTAAACACCTAGTTGACTGGTCAACAACTCTAAGTCCAACATCTAGCAGAGTTGTTCAACACCCAGCATTCTCATGGACCAACAGTCCCATGATTGTTCTTGAGCTCTAGATCCTGTTGCAAGTCCTTCCAATTTCAGCCCCAATGGGTCTACTGATACTGGGCAAAGCTGGCACTCAAAGCTTCCTAAAATATAGGTGCTGGTAGCTTTGAAAAGTCACCAAACTGTTGCTAGGGAGTAAGAATTCCAGCACACCTCGATGACAAAAATCAATGCAATAGTCCTTATTAAGAGAAGAGGTGGCAACTTCTTTCTTTTGGGAAAGATTTTCAATCAAAACCCAAATTCCATTCTTTGTTCTTCAGTGAGGTAGATGTGGCTATGAAACCAAGTTCTCACCAAAACAACAAACAGAAAATAAGGAGAATTTATATACCTCTCTTTCAGACCACTGATTTCAAAACAGTAGACCATTTAACCCTTCCACTAGCTTTAAAATGAAGACTCACATTATGGACATGACAACTCCCATCAGGCAGAAACTCCAGTTCCTGAATGAATTCCCAAACATGAAGCAGCAAGAAATAAATTATATGAGCAGGAAATATACTTTATTGAATTAAGCCATTAATATTTTATTGGTGTAATTTAACCTACCTTAACTAAAACAAGATCCACATATAGTTGATCTTTTTCATCCATGTTGCTTCTTTTTTTTTTTAATTGTGAAAATACCGTACAGAAGGGTTACAATTACATGGGCAAGATAATGAGTACATTTCTTATCAAGCATTGTTGCCTCCTCCTTTGTTTCCCCTTCCCAACCCTTCCTCTACCCCCATCGCCCCCCTGCCCGGCCAAAGTTGTAAAGTTGTTTTTTCGACACTTGTACATCTCATTGTTGCAATGGGTCCACCTATATCCCTATTTAAATGATTTGTTTCTGCCCTTCCCCTCTACAAATTATCCCCAAGATAAGTATTCAATTTTTTTTCCTTCTTGCAATTGTTTCTAACATATTTATAACGTGATTTCTTTGTTGCTTTGTATGTCCTCCCCACGATATAACCTGTGCTTTCATTGTATTTGATGTTGGCCATGTTACTTCTTTTGAAAACCAGGTCAAACTCACAATCTACCTTCTAAGTGCTGAGATTACAGGTGCATGCTAACACACCCACATGGGATGGAATTTAATACTTATCTAAGGGATCCTCAAAACTGTCTTTTTAATAGTAGGACCGCACTATACTTCTTCACTTTATGTTTGTTGGTAAACATAGGCTATGAAAGAAACACTACATTTTACAGAGTATAATCAAGACTTTCAGTGAAGTACAAATACATTGAGTTCGTAAGAATTTATTTAATTAAGGAGAGGTGTGTGGGAAATGAGAGGATTACACCATGGGAATGATTTCCTGTTTTCAACAATGTTAGTTCTCACCAGAGATTCTGTCCTCTGGGAGACACTGAACACCTTTAGTCGCTGTATATTATTGGAGGAAAGGTGACTGGCATCAATGGGTAAAAAGGCAAGAACACTAATAAAGGTCCTGCAAATGCATAGGACAGTCCCCCACAACACAGAATTACCAGGCTTATGTATCAGTCAATATGCCAAGGTAACAAGGCACTGCACAAGAATAATTTACAGTCCAGGGAAAAGCTCTGTATTCCAATGACACAACTAAAATTTAGGATAGTTGTTCACTGTTCACAAATTTTGGGTGCCATTCAATGAAAAGGAGGCAGGGTGGGAGACTGCATGGATTGAGAAGGTATTAGCAAACAAATTCTGTCTGTCCTCTTGCAGAACAAATCAGAATTGAGAAAGGGGAGGACTCTGACTAACTATTCTTTGCAGTAGAATGCAGGGTTAGTGTAGAGGCTGCCTCCTGTAATATAAATTACATAGGAGGAAAATCAGGAGGATCATGGTTCAAAGCCAGTCCAAGCAGAAAGTTAGAGAGATCCTACCTCCACTAATAAACTGGGCTTAGCAATCTATACCTGTCCTCACAGCTACATGGGAGGCAGAGAAAGAAGGAGCGTTGCCAGGCTGACCAAGGCAAAAATGTTTATGAGGCCACACATACACATTGAAATATAACTAAAACACAACGGACTGGGGATATACAGCTCTAGTGATAGAACACTTTCCCTGAGATCACAAACCAGTCAATCAATAATTAATTACCTAATTAATTTTAAAACATACTCATTACCTGACTCACGTTAATCCTCTGTACAT
The DNA here is from genome assembly GCF_024711535.1 of Dipodomys merriami. Lineage (NCBI taxonomy): Eukaryota > Metazoa > Chordata > Mammalia > Rodentia > Heteromyidae > Dipodomys > Dipodomys merriami. The sequence goes on along the minus strand of NW_027206068.1, from coordinate 42,892,785 downwards.
CCCTTTATAATAATGATAAAGTAAATTAATTTAAAAAGTGAATGTTAATTTTATTTTTTAATGTTACCAGGGCTCTATATTGTTAAATGAAAAGTAAATAATGTTACAAAAATATTTGAAAGTATCAGTCATAACATATCACACATTTTACATTCAGGATCTTCTTTTCAAAATTCAAAGGTTTGGGCAAATATGTTCTTACATAAATAGGTAAAAAAAAATACGTATTTTTTTTTAAGAATTCAGTTTACAGCCAGGTGCTAGTGGCTCATGCCTGTAATCCTAGCTACTCAGGAGGCTGAGATCTGAGGATCATGTGGTTCAAAGCCAGCCTGGGAAGGAAAGTTTGTGAGACTCTTATCTCCAATAAACGTAGAAAACCGAAATGGTGCTGTGGCTCAAGCTGTGGAGTGCTCGCCTTGAGCTGAAGAGCACAGGGACAGCGCCCAAGCCCAGAGTTCAAGCCCCATGACCAACAAAAACAAAAACAAAAAAAAAGAATTCAGTTTACTATAATCCTTATATAAGTTGCAACTTGGAGCAAGTATCTTTTAGAAAGATCTTTAAATGGGTTCCTGGTAAAAATAAAAATAAAAAAATTATCAAATAAAACAATGGCAAGATTACAAAACATGAAAAACACTCAATAAAAGTCAAAGGAGGAGACAACAATGCTTGATAAGAAATATACTCATTACCTTGCCCATGCAATTGTAATCCCTCTGTACAGTATTTTCACAATAAAAAAGTCTTCTATAAAAATGCTACTAAGCTTTTTTAAACTTTACCCTATAACCTAGGCACTAAAAAAATAGCCTAATTATCTCTAAGATATTTCTCATCTCTAAAATTATAGGACTTTCCTCATCATTAATTTTGTATATCTTTAGATATGATTAGTAAATTGTATCAGATCATAGGAAAAAATAATCAATTTTTCTATTAGCATCTGTCCAGTGGAGGAAAGGAACTCACAAATGTTGTTTGATGGCCAGGACATTTTTGTATATCACAGGTCTTATAGACATTCTACATAAACTTTCCTGGTAGATGTTTACCATAACTAAACACAAACACATATCACTTTCTACAAAATGAACCAAAATTTTAATTCCCAAGCATGAAATTAGGTTTCATTCACTAAATGAGTTCGTAATTTTTAAAGTGTTCCTAAGAATTAATGTCTTGAAGTACTAATTACCCTTGAATATTCTAAGTGAATTTCCTTAATCTATAATATCTATAATTTCAAATCTTGGAGCTTTAAAAAATCTTATTTAAACTTTTAGCTAATAGGCTTAGTAAAAGAAAAATCTTTCAACACTAATGTTCAAGTCATTTTGAAACTGTTATTTTGTATGAAATTAATCTGTAAGCTATTCAAAAACATCAGTTTTTCTAAGTATCTTTAATAAACTGCAAAATGTTACTAGATTGAGCCCTATAGAAATATGCTGTAAAGGAATCACATCACACAATTACAAAGTGAAATAACAAATGGAAAGAAAACATTAAACAGCAACTAAATGACTTTAAATGAAAATGTTTAACTTTGAGGACAGAATAGTAAGGAAACCCAAGAAAAATCCCTGCCCACACAGCACTGACAATTTAGTAGCCTGGAATCCAGCCAACAACATGTCAATTCAAATATAGTTTACTAACAGAAGTGTGCAGCTTTCATAAGACGATCTTCAGTTGCTGTTCAAGGGCAATAAGAAGTCTTTACCCAACTGATTGACAGAGACATGCACTCTCTTTTCCACAAATCTGCGACAGGGTAAGACTGTCATCTGTGGGAAGGAGTCACCATTTCTAGTGTGTCCTTCCCTTCAACATGGCAATGAGAAGTAGCAAATACTGGATTGAGTGGGTGTACCCATCTGTCATCCAGAGTATATTTAACCAGTGACTACAGGATAGCAATATCTCACAGGATATTAGTTCAACTGGGTACTACTCTGGATGGGTAAAAATAATAATTATTATTATAGCTAGGTACTGGTGGCTCTTGCCTATAACCTTAGCTACTCCGAAGACTGAGATCTAAGGAGCACAGTTCACAACCAGCCCAAGCAGGAAAGTCCAAGAGACTCTTAGACCCAATTAATCTCCAAAAACAAACAAACTGGAAGTAGAGCTGAGGCTCCAGTGATAAGAGTATAGTCTTGAGCATGAAAGCTCAGGGAAAGTTCTCTGGCCCTGAGTTCAAGCCCCTGGCAAGTCTTATAAATAATAATATTAGTAATACTTTTTTGATCAATTAAAAAAATTATTGTTAAGGTGATGTACACAGGGGTTACAGTTATATAAGTAAGGGAGTGATTACATTTTCTAACTTGTTACACTTTCCCTCATTTTTCTCCCTCTTTCCCTCCCTTCCAAATTACCCCCCACAAGTTGTACTGATCATTTCTAACATAATGTTTCTTGAGTATTTCTGTTGCATAAGTTCCCCCGTTCCCTTCCCTTCCCTAGTTCACATAAATATATATACAATATCCAGGGTACCAAAATGGAACACAGTAACAATAGAGAATAAACCATGGTGGCGGGGGGGGGGGGGGACACAAAAGAAAAAAGAAATCATGTAGTCCATTGAGAACAACAACAACAAAGAAAAACCTCTTGTGTCCATGTCTTAGAGTTCATTACACTTAGCATCACCTTATATGATCATATGTACATAACTATTGAGCTATTCTGCTCATCTGCTAAGTTTATCCTAGATGTATACTAATAATTACAAATAAGGGAAACCATGGGACCTATATTTCTTTGGGCCTGGCTTACTTACTTAATATGATTTTTCCAAGTCCTTCCATTTCCTTACAAATCGGGTGGTGTCATTCTTTCTGATGAAAGCATAGAATTATATATATATATATATATATATATATATATATATATATATACACACACACACACACACACACACACACACACACACACACACACACACATATATCACATTAGATATATAGTACTTAGAGTTTCTCTTAATAGATTCTTATTCCTCTTTTCAAAATCCTTAGACAGCCCTACATGCCTGAAAATTATTCCATAACTAAGTATTTATAAGCTAGATTATTTAGAAATGTGTAATTAAGCTGATTAAAAACTATTACAAAAATGGGATAATGACAATGTAAGCTTTCTTTAAAGAGCTTTAAACACTTTTCACAGATTTTAAGAGACAAACTCTAGCCCAGGTGTGTCCTTCTCTCCCTCTCCTTTTAATAGCTGTTTTTGGCTGTCCCACTGTTTTAAAATAAATCTCTTCACAATATTACCAGTGATTGAGCTGTCAGAGCTTAGCCAAGAAGCTAAAAGGAATGCTTTTAAACTTTTTTGGTTTGAAGCAATACACACAGATCTGTTCCATTCATATATTTTTCTGACAGATTACCTGATATTCTTGGCACAGTATTTTTTTTCCTAAAATGCTAAAATAGCAGGAGATGGTCAAGGTTTTACGTAGCAGCAAGCAGAATCAGAGAAACAAAAATCATCTAGTATTCCCTCTCTCCAGGCTAAAAATGCCACTACACTGCAATACTTAAGACCCTTCTACTCCTCAGAAGAGACCATGTGTGCTATTGCTCAGGACACAAAATTCAGGCCTTCACTTGTTCCCTTTCCTTAATCACTTGAATAAGTTCATAGAGGGAGGTAGCTTGGGCTCCAGGTCACTGCCTTGCTTCTTTCTCCCCCTTTCACAGAGTATGCCTAAAACAAAGCTTAAACACTTGTTTGTAAGTCATTGGTTTTCAATTCATGACTACACATGAGAATTACTCAAGAAACTCGATTGGCCGTACCTGGGTCCTGCCAAGGTAATAATAAATCAGAATCTATGGATGAGACTGCATCAGGAAGTTTAAGAAACTTTCCATGTGACTTTAAGGAAAAGCCGGGATAGAGAACCAACTTAAGAGGCTGAACAAATGAACTGAAAACGGGATATTTCCCCTATGCTTTTGTTAGCTCTCTCTACTTTATAAACTATGCCTATAAAATGTTATATTGGAATTAAAACTAGTGTTTATCATGCAAAGAAAAGTCTCTTGTCAGAATATCAAGGAATGGAAAAATGTTTTTTTCGTCAAAGAGTTTTCAGAATCAAAAAGAATACCTTGAAAGTATTTCCAGTAAACTTTAATTTCTAAACGGCTTCACTTGGAATCAATAAGGAAGCAATTTTCCCCCAAAGCACAGAATAAAAATTGAGTAGTCATGTTTTGTAACAATTAACAGAACCCAGAAACTTTATTTCCTTGTTCATTTTAGAGATAAGCATGATCTACATTTTCTGCATGATTCTTCATACTAATTGAGGCATATAAAAATAATTACTTTGAAGGTTTCTTTTTTCATAAAAAGCTTAAATCTGACTCCTGAAAACAAGAGGCAATTGTTTTCTGTAATCACTAAGATTAATACCGTAGCAAAATAACTTCCTTTTAAAAAAATCCTAAAAAAGAGAGTCACCAACATTTTTTAAAGGCAATTTTCTGCTGACTTATTCTTACATTCTTTATAAAAGGTACATCCTTACCTCAGATACTAACTGATAGGGCCTTTTTTCTTTTAATTATTTATTGCTAGGTAAGATGTACCTAGCAAGGTCCAACCAGAAGACTTCATGATAAGACTCCCCTGTTTTCACTGTATTTGATATTGATATAAGTTGGAGAGAGGAAGGGAAAAAACAAATTGCTTAAAGAGGGATACAGGTTGACCCATTGCAACAGTGAGATGTACAAGACACTATGTCGAAAAACGAACTTTACAATTTAGGTGGGGGGAGGGCGGAATGTTGTTGAGATGGGAGGGAAGGGATGGTAGGAGAAAAACAAAGGAGGAGGCAACAATTTTTGATAAGAAATGTACTCATTACCTTGCTCATGTGATTGTAACCCCTCTGTACAGTATTTTCACAATAAAAAACATTTTTTAAAAAGACTCCCATATTCACAGCACTGGAAACTCCACCCAACGAGTTCCAAGGCCAGTCCTTCTCCACATGTAGACACAGCCATTGTTAACATTCCAGATGGAATGTCAATACAGAGTGAAGGTATATGAGTCTTTCTTCAATGTATGAGGGCATCTAAGGAGCATAAACAATTTACTCATATAAGTCCAACACCACACTGTGCCATTTGATTAGCTAATCTCATGTTAAAAAGACATAGATTCCAACTGGATTTCTTCTCTTTTCCTTTTCTTTTCTGCTAGATCATTCTATTTCTGATCTCTGGCCATGAAATATTATTTAGCTCTATAGATTATACACTGATTCTGGGTTCCAAGCCCACAAATGCAAGCTGAGGCCTAAACTGCTCTCCTTGCCTTCCCAAAGCAAAACTCTTAATTTATGAAGTAGGTAGACTGAAATTCTACATACTGAAAGGCTGGGATCTAATTTCTTTACTTACTTTGTTAGTCTCATGGCACAGGGAATTGAGCTTGATGGGCTGAGTATCTCTCATTCAACTACCCCTACTCCAGCTAAGATCAGATTTTAAGATACATTATTCCAGGTCTATTCGAATGTGTAGAAATTATGACAGGGTCCAAGGATACTCAATGGACTACACAAAGGATAATAAAAAAATTTTTAATTAAAAAATGCTTAAGAATTTCACAGCGAAATAGCTTTAAATCACTGAGTTTTGTTTGTTTTTTAAATCAAGCTGCCTAAGGAAAAAAACACTGAGTTAGAAGTCTTATCTCAAATGGAAAAATTCATATAAACAAAATGGTTTAAAATTTATTACTTTAGGCGAAAACACTTGCCCCCTCTGAAAGTTAGTTTCCCCGTGAAAAAGGTAAACAGTTCACTGCTCCTCAGATTTTTCTTTTTAGTAGACCCAGAGAGCTTGAAACCTCATTAAAATAAAAGCAAATGAAATTTTAACTATTTTCTATGCTGTGGCTCTATATAGAATCTCATTCGATGAAAAGGAGGACAGGACAGCTGTACCACTGAAAAGAGTTATTCACAGGACAACAAAAATAAACAACTTCAGGTTACCTGTACTCAAAGTTATGATTGCAATAAATACTTCTATTAAAAACAGAAACTGTTCCACTTCTGCCATATGGAATAGTAAACTTGATCATGGCCTTTCACTAGAAACAACCAGAAAATGGGAGTGAAATATGTTTTCAGACGTTTACACAAGCAGTCCATTGATCCCTGAATGCTGGGAAGAGAAATGAATGAAATTCTTCTTCTAGCACCAGGCACTTTCCATAAACAGCACAGGTTGGGGAACCCAAGAAAACCCTGGCTGTCTCACTGAGTTGAGGAGATAGATAAAAGACTGGTGTTTGTGAGACAAGAGTACTGAAGAGAGCTCAACAGAGAAAGCTCCAGAGAGTTGCACAGAAGTCCCCTAAGTTCATGGCTGACTTGAGATATGTGTCCATAGGTGTAACATTCTCTGGGACCAGGCCAACTATTACCGGGGAGCATAAATTAATTAATTCTTACTAGTCTTACTGGGTAGAGAAGCCTTTGTGTCCTGATTGACCAAAATGGAAAGAGCCAAATATCCCAGACATAGAAGTCATCTTAGAAGGGGCAGATTTTAGCTCCAGAGCCAATATAGCCTAAAGAAGATGTCATCAGACTCATCTCAACAAAAGTTTGATCAAAAAACCCTCAAAAAAGTAAACCCCAAATTAAACCATAATAATTTAGATGCCACGCAAAACAAACTTCAAGAAGCTTAGAGGTAAAGTCTGGATACTGAACAGTAATAGTGATCATAATATCTAACATCCAATTTAAAAATTCTATGCATGAATGAAAAACTAAACATATGATTCATAACTGGATGAAAAAAAGAGAATAGATCCAAAAACCATGAGAAATAATACACTAAGATCAAGGAAATTTTAATATAAATAGGCTCCTATATTTAAAACAATATATAAATATGAGCAAAAGGAAAATAGAAGACATAAAAAGTCAAAGTTTGGGGATGAAGCCCGTAATATTGTAAAACAAAAACTGTAAGTTTAAAATCTTAGCAAAGCTGTGCTTGGCAGAGCACATCTATACCCCAGCCACTCAGGAGGCTGAGACAGAAGGATCACCTCAGCCCAGGCATTTGGGGCCAACATAGGCAACACAGTGAGCCTCTGTCTCTCAAAAGTTATAAAATAAAAACATAGGAACAAAAACCAACAAACTTTAAAAAAAAAAAAGATGAGAAAAATAGGACTGAAAAATATGTACAGAGCCTACACTCTTCAAAGGGACGGCATCAAACAATCTGACATAGGCATAACTAGAATCAGGAGAAAGAGACAAAGGTCAAAAATGCACTTGAAGAACCAAAGGATGATCATTTCCAAACCCTTTTTTGTGCAAGTACTAGGGTCTGAACTCAGTGTTTTATACTCTCATTTGGCTTTTTCCACTCAAAGATGGCACTCTACCATTTGAGCCACACCTTCAATTCCAGCTTTTTGCTGGTTGATTGAAGATGAGTGTTGTGGACTTTCCTAGCTGGGCTGGCTTCAAACATTAATTCTCAGATCTCATCCTCCCGAGTAGCTAGGATTACAAGTGTAAGCCACTAGGGCCTGGCAATATTGCACACTTCTATAAAATGAACGATTTAAAGACAGAATGAGCTCAAGTAAGCTATACAGAGTAAGAACCAGAGCACATTAATATCACAGTACTAAAATTTGGAAGAAAAAAAACTCCTCTAAAATTCTACATAGGACTTTTTTGGTATATGTGTGTGTGTGTACCTGTACGTGTGTGTGTGTGTGTGTGTGTTTGTGTATGTGTGTGTGACAAAATATCTTCTCAGAATCCCTAGGTCCCTATTTTTCCTATCCATTTCATCACAATGCCTCCTCACAAGGAGTTTTAAATTTTATTATTCCAGTTTATCAATGTTTCTTTTGTGCTTATGTGCTACACAATAAATCATTTCTTATCTTCCAGACATGAAAACATTCTATGTTTTTTTAGAAATGTTAAACTTTTTGCTATCTAGTTAGGTCTACAGTCCATCTCAAATTAATTTCTGTACATTATGAGGTAGAGGGCAATGTATGTTTTCCCCCTGAGATAGATTCATTTATCACAACCAGACTGAAAGATATGATAATTTATAGGACACGGAGTTAAGTATCCAGAAGAGTCTGGACTCAGGAGTGAAGAATAATGAGTCATGGGCCAATTGCTGTTCTTGGAACTGCCCAAGCAAGACCAGAAAGGAGCAAAGTGTTTGTAAATAACTTGAATAGCTCCAAAATATAAAATAATAACTGCAAAAATACTCACACAAAAATATATGGCACCCCAAAAGATAATATTGCAATGTCTGATGTGTAACCAACAATTCTCAAAACTACAAAAAAGTGGGAAATCTTAACTGTTTTGCTGAGAAAAAGATCAATCAACTGCACTAGAATAGACATGGACTGTAAAAATGCCAGATAAGGGGCTGGGAAGATGGCTCAGTGGTAGAGTGCTCACATTGCATGCATAAGGCCCTGGGTTTGAGTCCTCAACACTACATAAACAGAAAAAGCCAGAAGTGGTGCTGTGGCTCAAGTGATAGAGCGCTAGCCCTTAGCTGAAGAGGTGAGGGACAGCGCCCAGGCCCAGAGTTCAAGCCCCATGACCAACAAAAACAAACAAACAAAAAAAAAAAAACAGATAAGGACATAAAACTACCACTATAAATGCATCATGTGTGCAGGAAGTTAAGTAAGGGCATGGAATATGTTAAAGCAGAACCAAATCAATTTTTAAAAGCCGAAATTACAATATCTGTGATGAGAAATTAACTAAAGATAAACAAAAATATTTAATAAACTTAGGACATGACAAAAAAAAGTTTTTACAGTAATATAAGAGACACTAGTAAAATGTGAGACAGTATCCAGCAAGCTAATATGCATGTGATTGGAGTCCCAAAAGGGGATGCAAGACAAGAAGGTAAATAAAAAATTTTTGACATAGCAAAAATAAAATTCGAAATTTCATGAACATTACATATCCAAACAAGAATCTCAACAAGAAGCATAAAGAAAAAGGCATCACTGCATATTGTAACCAAATGACCTGAACTCCATGATAAAGAGAAGCTCTCTGTAGCAGCCACAAGATGAGGATGAGACTGAAGGAAAGCAATATGAGAGGAAAAAAAAAAAGAAAATACAGCAACATCTTTAAATCAATGAAAGGAGAAAAATATTAACCTAGAATTCTATATTAAATGAAAGTATCCTTCGCAGTAAGACTAGCGGCTCATAGTGGCACACTCCAGCACTTGGGAAACTGAAGCAGGAAGATCACCAACTTCAAGACAAGTGTAGTCAACAGTTTTAAAGAAAGACACTCACTCTCCAAGCACAAAAGGTTAAAGAAAATGAAAATAAGACATAAAAAAGCTTTTCCCAGATATCCAAAAGCTGAAATAATTTATCCCTATAATCTTCAAACTGAATGAAACAGTATAATATATTATGACCATGTGAAGTATCATATATTATGATCATGTGAAGTTTAGCCCAGAAATGCAGAGAAAAACAAAATCAATAATTCAAATATATATATATATATAGTCATCTCAGTATATACCAAATAAACATAAAAAAATCATGCCTGAAAAAAGCTCCATTAATTAATAATAGAAGATACTTTCCCTAATACCAGTCTAGATATTTTCTATTTAAGATGTAATTTCATCCTAACAAATCCAAGGCATATTGACATATCACAGTTCAAAAATTCAGTTAACATACCTAACCTACAGAGCATCATAGCTTAGCAAAACAGCACACTATGCAGTACGGATTGTTTCCCCTGGAGATCCCATGGCTGACCAGAAGCTGAAGTTGTCCATCACTGTCAGGCATTAGGTCAGAACATCAGAAGATTAAAAATTAGAAATATGGTTTCTATACAATGTATATTACAGTCATATCAAACTCATTGAAAGTTCATTAGCCCAAACTATCAGGGGCTATCTGTATAACAAGCATATAAAGAAAGATAGATAGACAGACAGACAGTCAGGCAGACAGACAGACAGACAGACAGACAGATACTTATACTTTATGAAGAAAGACAATGTTTTCCACTGACTCAGAATATGGTATGCCAAAGTATGTCAAGTTATGAGTGAAAAATGTTACTCTCTTGACCTTTTCCTGCCCTCTTCCCTAACTCCTGAAGACACAAAAATTTTCCTTCCCTACTCCCATGAATAACTTTATGTGATCCATAGAATGGATGAACACCAAGAGAAATTGAGAAGAAACAGAAGAAATAGCTTTTTTAAGCCCTTCACCTAGTTTATACTATAGGTTGTACCCTTTGGGTCCAATCCTACTTTTACATTCTTTTTTGGGGGGTGAGGGTCCGGTCGTGAGGCCTGAAATCTGGGCCTGGGTGCTGTCCCTCTTCAGTTCTTCAGTTCCAGGCTAGTGCTCTACCACTTGAGCCACAGCGCCACTTCCGGCTTTTTTTTTTCTGCTTATGTGGTGCTGAGGAATCGAACCCAGGGCCTCATGCATGCAAGGCAAGCACTCTACCACTGGGCCACCTTCCCAGCCCCATACTTCTATATTCTTTATCAAACCTAGTTATAAAAATAATTTCCTTTGGTCCTATGAGTCATTGTTTCTCATCACCAAAAATCTCTGATTAAATAAATTTGTTTTTATCTTGTCAATTTGTCTTTTATGATAGGAGTGTCAGCCATGAACCTTGCAATCACTGACAAAATGTATTATTTTTTCTTCCCTACACTGTCATAATTAGAAAGATTAGGATGTCTGTTGTCTGTTCTTCCCACTTCTATTCATCCTTTATTTGGAAGCTTCAGCCAGTGCAGTTATATGAAGGGAATAAAAAGCATACAAATTGGAAAGGAAGACATAAAACTATCTTTCCACAGATGACATGATAGTATACAAAGAAAATGTGATGAAATCTGCTAGCTACTGGTATTAACTAATGAGTTTAACAAGATCAAAAGACCCAAGATAAAGGTACAAAAAATCCACTGCAATTCTAGATACTAACAACCAGAAATCGAAACCTTTCAAGTTACCACTTACATGAGCAGCAGAAACATGAACTATTTCAGCAAAGCTCTGGCAAAAAAGTACCCAAGGTATGCACACTAAGAATATTACTGAAAGAGGGGCTGGGAAGGTGGCTCAGTGGTAGAGTGTTTGCCTTGCATGCCTGAGGCCCTGGGTTCGATTCCTCAGCACCACATAAGCAAAAAGAAAAAAGCCGGAAGTGGCGCTGTGGCTCAAGTGGTAGAGCGCTAGCCTTAAGCTGAAGAGCTTGAGGGACAGCACCCAGGCCCAGAGTTCAGGCCCCATGACCAGACCCCCCCAAAAAAAAGAATATTACTGAAGGAAATGAAATGGAACCCAAACAAATGGAGCACTATAGCTTTTCCTGATAATTCATAATGCTAAAGGGTCAATTCTCCCCAAATTTATTCAAACCAGAATGCCAGGAGGCTCTTTCATATAAACTGCTAGCTGATTCTAAATTTTATACAGCAATACATTTTATTTAGAGGATCCAAATAATTCTGGAAAAGAAGGTAGCTAGAAGGCTCATTCTGCCTGACCTTACCACTTAATACAAAAGTAACTATACCTAACACAATGTGGTCTTTGCATTAACATAGTACAAATACAACAATGAAACAGAACACCCAGAAATAGGTCCACACTTACACAGACAACAAACTTTTGAAATGGGCAATTCAGTAGAAAAATGATGGGCTTTTCAAAAGAAAGGTATTGGAAAGACTGGCGACTTGTATACAAAAACAAAACAAAAAAACACTAAGAATAAAAAACAAGCTTTTGACAAAGGAAGTGTGGAAGCATGCAAGAGTTTTACCCAGAATACAGACAGAACTCTGAAAATAAGAGAAAGAAAACAATTTTTTAAAGAAATAGTAAAATATGTGAGGAGACTTTTCAGAAGATATATGGATTTTTAAGCACATGAAACGATGTTCAACATCAGTAGTCAATAGAAAATTTCAAATTAAACCACAATTACATTCTTACTACACCACTATTTTTGAACTGCTAAAATTAAATCAATGACCATAGAATCTGTTGTCACAGATGTAAAGAAAAACAGATTTCCATGTTACTTGGAATGTGAAATAATACTATCATTTTGGAAAGCAGATTGGCAGTTTCCTAAAAAAGTTAAACATACATCTACCATATATGAGTCAATCCACTCCAAAGAAAGCTATATATTACATTAAAACAGTCCTATTTGTAATACTCAAAACTAGAACTAATGTTCCCATATCCTTCCCCAAAAAAGTGACTACTGCCTTAAGAGCAAGTTCTATATTAAATTACTGCAATAAAACTGAGAATGATAAAGAGAAAATATTACGGCATGCTTCAATGGAAAAAAATAGAAACTTTTGGTATACAAAAGTTGTTGTCTAATTCCAGCATTTCACTGACTGAGTTTATTTTATAAGTAGTAGAAATTGAAATCAATGAGAATTATTCTTGTCTACAGACAGGAAAGGAAATCCTGGGGACTAAGCATAGAGAGCCCAGCAGCAGAGCTAGCATGCATGCATGGGATGATGGGGTTGATGTCCAGCATAGCTGGCAAGGGGGGGGGGGGGGCGGGGGGAGAACAAGAGAAAAAGGAAAGAAAAGGAAAAAGGACAGTGAAGAAATTTCTGTCCTATGAGACCTTACTCCTTTTGCCATGGGAAAAGCCAGTCTACTGACTTTGTACATTCATTTTCTTTACTGCATACAAATTTGTACTTCTTGAATGTCTCTCAACCAATTATAACATCTGCCTGGTTTCCTCACTAACTAAAACCTTTAACATGTACTCACCCTTTGTAAGACTCATTATTTTTATCTACATGAGAGTGTGATTTTGCCCTTTTGAAACCTTTTTGAAGCATTTTCATTGCAGCACCAAACCCAGCAGCACTGGCATTGTTTGGAAATTTGTTAGAAATGCAGTTTCAAGTGATAGTCAAACCTATTTTTCCAAGAAATCTTCCAGGTGATTATGAAAACAACTAAAAGTTAAAAGCTACTAGACTTAAATATTCCTCAAAATTGTGATAACCATTGTTTGGGATTGGGGATTAACTAACTTTTATTCCTTTTTCTGATACAAATCAAAGTCTAAAGAAGCAAGTAACCTAGAAGACAATGCAAATGTGAAAGTATTGAATGGTAAACACTGAAAAAAGAAGCTGGCTAAAACAGAGTTGGGTAACTTTAGAAGTAGACGTTAATCCTCTCATTATGGTAACCACCATCAAATGGAAAGAAAGTAGGTAAACAATGTCAATCTAGCATACACCGAATTACATCTCTTCTAAGACTGGACCTTGACTACTTAAGAATGTTTTATTAAACTGGTTCCAATGGCTCATGCTTATAAACACAGCTACTCAAGGTTGAGAAGGCTGAGATCTAAGGATCACAGTTTAGAAACAGACCGAACAGACAAATCCAAAAGACTACTCTCGAACTAACCAACAAAGATCCAAAACAAGAGGTGTGGCTCAGGTAGTAGAGCACCAGCCATAGGCAAAAAGTCTCAGTAAAAAATTAAGTTTGAGCCAAAGTACCAGAACATACATGTGCACGCACGCGTGCACACACACACACACACACACACACACGCAAGAATGATTTACTCTCGACATACATTTTGATGCATAATTACTCATTTCATTTTTTTCCAAAACTTTTAATCCACTTGGGAATTTCTTTTTTTATTATTATTATTGTGAGAATACCGTACAGAGGAGTTACAATTACATGGGCAAGATAACAAGTACATTTCTTATCAAGCATTGTTGCCTCCTCTTTGTTTCCCCTTCCCATTCCTTCCCATACTCCCCCTTCTCCCCACCAGCGCCTCCCCCCACCCCCACCAAAGTTGTAAAGTTCGTTTGCGACATAACAACTTTTACATCTCATTGTTGCAATGGGTCCACCTGTATCCCTAGTTAAAGGATTTGTTTTTTCCCTTCCCCTCCACAAATTATACCAACATCAAATACAGTGGAAGCATGGGTTATACAGTTGGGAAGGGACATACAAAGCAACAAAGAAATCATCTTAGAAATATGTCATTTCATTTTATAACTAAACTTCTTATTTTATTTTCTTAACAATTGTTTGCAATTATAAGAAGTAAATATCTACCTAATTTAGATACTCAACCATTTTTACATTTAATCAAAATTAGTCTGACTTTCTATTCTAATCAGATCTGCTAGAAATTGGCTCATCTGGCCAATTTCCAAATTATTTAAATATGCACTGTTGTCACCACTTGAAAACTTTCAAGTTTAAAAAAAGGATAAAATTGATGAGTTGGCTATTCACCTAACAATATTTTAGAAATTCCAAATGTTTCTTCTTAAATAGTTAACTTACAAAGGCCTAAAAATAAGCACCAGAATATAAATCTGAAAGCTCTGTCATCAAATTATAAATAATCTTTAATATTTCTGATTTTTAAAAAATTTTAACTACACTATTTCCTCAAGGAGTACAATATATACATTTGGGTTATGTCTACATATTCCCAACATCTGTTTTTGACAAAATGTTCTAGTATTTAGTTACAATGGAGACTAAACATGAGAACGCAGGAGCTTCCCATCTGGAATCACAGATGCAAATTCCTAGGCCTCCTACCCAAGTGTCCAGTGTTATGAAGCTGACCCAATTGCAAGTGCTCACTGTGCTCAATATATTTTAAGTAAAAATAAAAGGGCTGGGAAGGTGGCTCAGTGGTAGAGCGCTTGCCTTGCATGCATGAGGCCCTGGGTTCGATTCCTCAGCACCACATAAGCAAAAAGAAAAAAGCTGGAAGTGGCGTTGTGGCTCAAGAGTGGTAGAGTGCTAGCCTTGAGCTGAAGAGCTGAGGGACAGCGCCCAGGCCCAGAGTTCAGGCCCCATGACCGGACCCAAAAAAAAAAAAAAAAAAAGAATGAGAATGGGAAAGCATTAGAAAGTGCTACATGATACAAAGTTTAATAAAATACTTTTCCATATATATCACATGATATATTTATATGTAAGTATTTAATACACACATATATACACAAAATAAATATCTACTGGTTTAAGATAAAAAATAAGTTCTTCTATAAATTATGAGTTATAGTCAAAGTTTTTAAACAAGTCAGACAATTATACCAATGGAATAGTATTAGGAATCTTTGGATCTATGACTTCAACATTCACAGGTAAATGCTAATAGGTATTCCAGAGCTAAAATCCATGAATATGAAACAGCATGGTTCTTGAATAAGGAATATGTTTTTTTTTTTACCTTTGAGCTGTAGTGCTAAGTTATTTAGAGAAAAAAATGTGAAAATAATCTGTACTTTCTTTCTCTTATTAGATTGAGAAATATGCCTATCAAACACCGACATAGATTTTGGCTTCTGCCATGTTAGGTAACTGGCCTTAGCACATACAATATAGCTGCACAGTTACAATTCAAAACAATGTCTTGGTAATAAACTTTCCAAGTCAGCTACCAAAGAATTTTTCTATCCTCTATAGAGAATTAAGAAGTAACTATACCAAGCTCCACGGGTATTTAGAGATTTTTCCATTAGGGTGACCTTGATAATAACAGATTATAAATAATTACAAGTCAGCTGAAAACAGCTTTCTAAGAAAAGAAATTCTAAAGCCACATTATGTAGAAAGAACCTAACATTACTGTCAGACCTGTGCATCCCATTCACTACACAGCCTTTAACATTAGTATTCATTATCCTGTATAAAAATATACAGTGATACACTCAAACCACATACCCATTGAGAAATCGCCAACAAAATTTACAAGAGATGTCACAGATTCATGGCTGTACTATCTTACATCAACTCACAAACTGAGATATACAGAAAATGCCTGGCCACTATTGATGAAGAACTAAAAATGTAATCTGGAATTACAAATAGATGACAGATTTGACTTATGAACTAGTAGGAGTTTGTTTAAACATGTAAATTCTAATAGTAAACAAACCATCTCTTTAGAATTTGTCCAGAAAGCTCCATAAACTTGATTTAAATAATTCGAATTCTACCACTAGATATGATGATGTTTTAAGAAGAAACATTACTCTAAATATCTAAATCAAGTTGATATTAAAAAATAAACCAGTTGAGAATTTCCAGAAATGTTGAAACATTGAAATACTATTCATAATACTTACACTGGGTCATTATTTCATTCTAAATATGACTAGTGTTTACTTTGGGAAAAGCACTCAGAAAGTAAAAAACCCACTGAATGAAAATGAATGTAGCCTCACTAAAAAGATCACGTCAGAAAAAACACTGAGGGGGCTGGGAAGGTGGCTCAGTGGTAGAGTGCTTGCCTTGCATGCCTGAGGCCCTGGGTTCGATTCCTCACCACCACATAAGCAAAAAGAAAAAAGTCGGAAGTGGTGCTATGGCTCAAGTGGTAGAGCGCTAGCCTTGAGCTGAAGAGCTGAGGGACAGCGCCCAGGCCCAGCATTCAGGACCCACGACCAGACCCCAAAAAAAATGAAATGAAGAAAAATCACTGAGGAATGAACTTGCAATGTAAAAAATTTTAGCAGCCTCTAAGAAAATAAGTTTTTAGGAAAAGTATTATCCATTCCTAAAATTAATCAGTCTTTCAGAAATTTACTGGAAGGAAACCTTGTAACATTTATTACCTTTCAAGCACATATTCTTTCCATAACTATTTACATGCCAGATTAGCTTTTAGGCTACTTTATAATTATAATTTGATTAAAAACATACAGTCTCTACACTTCTTGGATGGCCATGATTTGGCTTTTGGAAAATCAAAACATCTTTCTCCAAAATTACACTTTAGCAAATGTCCTATGAGAAACTACTTTCATGTCAGATCAAGATGGTAACCTATGGGTCTAGGATCTTGACCAGCAGCACATTACCCATCCTTCCCTGTCCCTGCACAATCACAGCCTTTTCCTGACAAAATTCTTAGGGTTAAACACAGTATATCCTCATCGCAGTTCATGCAAGTTACAAGAAGCTCAGATGTCTAGATCACCCTTCACCAGCTGGTCTCTAATCACCAGAAAGTTCTCTAATTTTCCCTCATTTGGCCCTTTTCTCCAGTCTTTCTTTACCTCTTCAAACATTGCCACATGCCTGCAGGAATTCAATGTTTGTTAACTGCCTACAGACTGATACTTGTTGCTCTATCCGTGGTCAATTTGCATATTAGTTGAATCATTCATAGCACTTAACAGAATTCATCATTCACCATTTGGTTGATACATTTTTATTTGTTAATTTTTATTTCATTTTTAACATAAAATACTTTATTTTTAATTTAATTTTATTTTATTTTAAGGATGATACAGAGGAGTTATAGCTGCATAAGTAAGGTAATGAGCACATTTCTTGTCAAATATTGTTACTTTCCCACTTTCCCTCCCCCTTGACTCTCCTCCTCTCCCCCAAGTTGTAGAATTCACTTCCAACATAGAGTCTTGAATGGCTGTTGCATTGGTTCCCCTTTGTCCTCTGTCTCACCATTTTATTATTCTCCTTCCCTTCCCCAAATCAGATAAACATATAGATAAGACACAGGTTACCAAAATCAAAAATAGTGACAACGGGGTAAACCAAAGGGGTGGGGGAGAAAAACGAAATAACTTCACACAGTACATTTTCTTTAAACTTGACTTTTGAGGCAATATCTATTTGGTAGTTCTTAAAATTCACTAACTCTCTTATTCTCATTTTCTAACTCCTTACCTTCTCAACCTCTTGAAAACGAAAAACCCACACCTTCTTATACTCATTCTTAAGTGAAAACTGACCAATTTCTGTCTTCCACCCTGATTCATTCTGTAAATTGCCTAGGGAACATCTCAATTTGAATGTATAGCATGTACCTCAAATTTATTATGTAAAATACATCTGTTCCCCTTTAATAGAGTGAGTACAAGCTTCCAAATGGTTAGGCTAAAAACCTGTCTAAGGGGAAACAAAGGAGGAGACAACAATGCTTGATAAGAAATGTACTCATTACCTTGCCCATGTAATTGTAACCCCTCTGTACAAGTATTTTCACAATAAATAAAGGAAAAAGAAATATATATGCCACTGTAAAAAAAAACAAACAAACAACCTGTCTAATATCCCTGATTCTCAGAACATGAGTCAACCAGTTGCAGAGTTGAATCTATCTTTAAAATACATCCTGACTATATTCACATATTATTTTCCTCTATATCATTAGCAAAAATACAATAACTTCCATAAAGGAAGTGACT
Source organism: Dipodomys merriami (assembly GCF_024711535.1). Taxonomy (NCBI): domain Eukaryota; kingdom Metazoa; phylum Chordata; class Mammalia; order Rodentia; family Heteromyidae; genus Dipodomys; species Dipodomys merriami. Next base: position 42,874,426 of record NW_027206068.1, on the reverse strand, counting down.
ATGTCTGCTTGTGTCCCAGCACCTAGAAAAGCCTTACTCACAGTAGACATAAAATAAATTTATGTAGGGGCTGGGAAGTTGGCTCAGTGGTAGAGTGCTTGCATGGCATGCATGAGGCCCTGAGTTCGATTCCTCAGCACCACATAAGCAGAAAAAAGCTGGAAGTGGCATTGTAGATCAAGTGGTAGGGCATTAGCCTTGAGCTGAAGAGCTGAAGGACAGTGCCCAGGTCTAGAGTTCAGCCCCCACGACCGACAAAACAAACAAACAAACAAATAAATAAACGTGTATAGATGATTAAATGAGTGAATGAATAGCAGGTTCCAAACACTTCATTCCATTCAAAGCAAGGCAATTACAAGGAAAAGCATTCTTTAAAGCCTAAGAAACAGCCTTAATCATTCCTAACTTAGAACATATTTTTACTTTAAAAATATGTTGACCAACTATGCCAAATCAAAACAAAATAGAAATTAAGAACAAAACATGTTGCCATGTATTGATGGCACATACCTATACTCTTAGCTATGGGGAGGATTAGGTCAGGAAGATCACACTTTGGCAGAGAAGCCTGAGAGATTGCATCTCAGTGGAAGAAGCTAGGTATGGTGGTGCACCTGACATTCCAGCGATGGTGAGAAACAAAAATACATAGGAGAATCATGGCCCAACAATGTACCTGGGCAGGAAGAAATATCAAAAATCTATGTAAAAGCTGTCTAAAAAACAATCCATGTTGAGAGAGAAAGAGAGAGAGAGAGAGAGAGAGAGAGAGAGAGAGAGAGAGAGGTGTGACTAAGTGGTATAGTGCCTATCAAGGTGGAGACCCTGAGTTCAAACCCTAGTACCACCAAAAAACAAATAATCACAAAAATATATAAATAAATAAATGTTACACTTATGTAACAGAGATGGTTTATTATGTGTAGCTCACCAAAGTTCAAAGTATTAAAATCCATACAATACATAATGCCACAATTATTTTCATATAATTTTATACCATCTACAATATAATAGCATTCTTCACCATCTTTGCCAAGTAGCAGATAATTTTCAAAACAAACTTTATGCCCTCACCAGACTCTTTTAAGACATAGAGCAATTAATTAACCAGATTAATTGAAACAGGTTTTATAATGCAAGACCACCAGAAATTTTTAGTTAAATCTGTACTACTTCTGACTTAAGAACATACACTTAATAATGACCTGCAGTTAGAGAAGAGAAACAGGAACAGAAAGTAAAGAATAAGAATAAGAAACTAGAGCCCTCTTCTGAAACCCTAATGGCCAAGGATATGAACAACCTAATAAAGTATCTATATAATTGGGGGCAGGAAAAAGGGAACCCTACTGCACTGTTGGTGGGCTTGTAAACAGTGTAAACAGAAATACGGAGGTTCCTCAAAAGATTCCACATATAACTCCCCTATAACCCAGCATTTGGGCATTTCCCCAAATGATCACAAACAAGACCATACTAAAGCTACCAGCACAACTATGTTTATTGCAGCATTATGTACCATAGCTAAGATGTTGAACCAACCCAGATGCCCCTCAGTTGATGAATAGATCAAGAAAATGTGATACACACACACACACACACACACACACACACACACACACACACACACACACACACACACACACACAATGGAATTCTATGCCTCCATCAGAGAGAATGGCATTGCCCCATTTGTTAGGAAATTGAAAGACTTGGAAAAAATATTAAGTGAAGTAAGCCAGGCCCAAAGAAACATAGGTCCCATGGTTTCCCTTATTTGCAATAACTAGTATATTTCTGGGACAAGTAGAATAGGTCAAAAGTTATGTACATATGACCAGATAAGATGAAGTTAAGCAAATTGGACCCCAAGATAGGGACACAAATGGTTTTTCTTTTCTGTCTTGCTATTGTTTCTAACATATTTATAAGGTACCATGTGATTTTTGTTGTTGTTGTTGTTGCTTTGTATGTTCCTCCCCCATGGCATAACCCCTGTTTTCAATGTATTTGATGTTGGTATAATTTGGGGAGGGGAAGGGAAAAAACAAAATGTTTAAATAGGGATTACAAGTTGACCCATTGTAACAATGGGTCACTTGTAACAAGACACTATGTTGAAAAATGAACTTTACAATTTAGGCGGAGGTGGGGGGGGGTGTAGGAGGGAAGGGATGGTAGGGGAAAAACAAAGGAGGAGGCAACAATGCTTGATAAAAAATGTACTTGTTACCTTGCTCATGTAACTGTAACCCCTCTGTACAGTAGTCTCACAATAAAAAACTTACTAAAAAATTTAAAAATGGAGGCAGGAGTGACTTACGAATACACAGTTAATTCTTGATCCCAATCTGACCAGTGACATTTTCTGAAAAGATACTACCCTTTTGCTCATGCAAAATTGACTGGTTTGGATATATTTTCTCACAGAAACAAAATATCAACTTAATAAAGTAAAATGGTACAGATAATACTTAAGGCACATTTGGGGTTAAAAAGATTTGTGAGCTGGTCTGGGAACACAGCCAGTATTTTTCATCCTGTTTCAGTAAAGGGAAAAAAAATGTGTTCCAAGTTCCAAACAGCTGCCTTACACATAAACTTTTGAAACATAACCAGTTCGTGTGCTGGAAATTGTCTGCATGTAGGTTAGGTTTCAAGGGATTCAGTTTGGCCCATGCATTTCTGAATATGTTTAGGAATGAGTCACCTTACATTAGGCCTCTTCCACTCAGATGGTACAGTTTCAAAGAGCTTCAGCTTGACCAGAGGTGAATGGACATGTTTAACTTCTCACAAAACTTGCCCTCAAAGGGTTTCAAGCTACCAGGCTTCTTTTCTTTGTCTGTGAATAGACTAGACTAAACTTCCTTTATCACAATGATTCATATCATTTTTAAGTTTAAGTAAAATGTCACTGCTTATTTGACTTAAAGACCAGCACCCCCCCCCACACACACACAGAGTGCTAAAATATTGGCTAAAATTGGGTTCAAAGCTCTCTGAGGGGATAGGTCACGAAAACATGTATAAGAAATGACTTATAATTTAAGGATTTATCAGCTACTATACATATACAGCAGATGTCAATAACTACATTGAAATTATGAGTATAGAACATAGAACTAATAAGTCATACATACTGTTAAAAATCTGTACTAGAATTCATAGCACTGCTCTATTTAGTTATGAGTTATTTTAATGCACTTCAACTTAAGAACTCAAACAGCTATCTATAATTCTTGAAAACCAAATGCCTTTGCCAGCGACATTTATGTTCATTTCCCAGAAGTTGAGAAAACAAACCTAGAAATGTCAATATTCTTTCAGAAGAGAAGCAATAAGAAAGCTGTGTTGGGCTGACTTAATCATGAGTATTGCTACCCCTGTGTTTCTGAGGAAATTGGAAGAAAAGGCTCTTGTTCATTTTGCAACAATCTCTTCTGGAATGTCTTGCATACTCCCAGCCAGAAATGAGCCCAACACAATTTTTTTACTAGTTGGCTCTTTCCACTTGGGTACCCTGTCACCAGACTCGTTGTAGTGTATAAAGATTACACCAAACTTGTCCAAAAAAGAAATGCACCATTTTACCTTATCTATCCATCTATGATTATCATGGTCTCTCTGGCTAGAAACCTTTCTCATTTACATCAAAACTGCCTAGACTATCTTTAAAAGTAAAGATTTCTGCCCTCTGCACCAAAACCAGAACCTTTGTGGACAGCAAGTTTAACAAGCTCCTGGATGATCCTAATTCACACACAAGTATGAGAACCTCTAATTTAAATCCACACATTCAGTAACAGAGTATTGCATCCCTCCTCACTAAAATGTAGGTCCATAATCGTAAACTACAATAAAATTTCCTAAATGATGTTATACTTCCTCAAATACAAAATTTCTATAACTGCATTCTTTGCCCTGCTCTAAAATTGTGCCTAACTTATAAACCATAATTAAAACTCATCTTTTGTTTAACAAGGAACAAAGACTTATTTATACAACATAAAAAAAAATTATCCTGCAGGAGTAGGGGCAGATCGACAATGTAATGTGTGACATTATCACAATTTGACTCAGAACAAAAAAAAGTGTATTTTGGAGTTCTGTTAACTTTTTTTAATTGTCAGGGAAAAAAGAGATACTGCACATAAACAATATCAAAAATCAAAATAAAACAATCTCTTGCAATGCAGAACTCACAGTACATCACAAGTTTTGAGACGTATAGAATAGAATAGTATGGAAAAAACAGAACCCATCTCCCTAGTTTCTCAGACAGTCCACACCAGAATCTCTGAATCTCTCTATAATTGCTTTTAAGTAATGTCTATTTCTCTTTTATCTAACTTAGGAGCAAACTCAAGTCCCAACCCCCCAGAGAGCTTCAATTACACCACAATTCATAACTATCAATATTCTTATAGCCTATTAGTGACTCTGAATCTCCTAAAAGATAACCCATTTTTAACTTTTAAAAAATCTCTCCTTATTAGTACTCTAGGTTAATTCATTATTATGCCTCAAACCATGTCCAAACCCAAAACCAACTGCAAGATTCTATCCGTTAATTGGTCAGAATTCCCCTTGGTTGTCCCATTTGTGGTTTTGCCCCAGCTTCTCTCCACAACTAGACTTCTCCCCTGATATATTTGAACACACCTCAAGACTCGGTATCATTAGGATAACAGGCCCTTTTCAGCTCCAAAATCTTACAATCTAAGTCAGAAAATACCCTAGTAAATAAGAATAATCAAAATATATAAACACGTGTATTACTGTCCTTATGCAGTAGATATGTATTTTGTAAAGGTTCTTCTTTTCCCACAGCATTAAAGACAGGGGCTTAAAAATCTCATAAAGAAAAAAGTGAAGGAAAAAAATCTCAACACTGCTTTGAACATCTGAATCATCTTGGATAGATACTAAATAATTTCTTGTTTCCAGTCCTTTAAAAAAATTACTCTGTCCAGGGAGTCTTTCTTTGTCATTAAGAATCTATTCTAAGCATCTATTTTTTTTCATTTGTCTTAATATACTACAAGGGAATAGAAAGAACATGGAACTTGGAGTAAGACTGTATGTATGAAATTCAGAACAGGATAGCTTCTTGGCAAGTCCCTCTATTTCTCTACAATTCAGTCTCTCTGTCTGTAATATGGCAGTAACCTGGCCCTACAACTTGGCAACACTGAGCATTGAGATGATCAAAAGCCTAAAATATTCCAGGTGCCTTCAGCCTATCTTCGGATTAATCTTCCTCAGAGCCAGGCCAGTACACATCTATAGGGAATCTACTTAATTGGCCATTCATTTTCTTCTGGCTTAGAAAGCCCAGTTCCAGAGAAAAAAAAGTAAATCCAGGAAACACAGCTGGAACAAGTTAGTATCTTAGGCTCTCCACTAATGCTAGAAAAATCATAAATCTATTATTCATGGATAATGCTTAGCTACTTGTGACAAATTGAAGGTTGAGAAAATATTTGCACAAAAAAAACCCATCATACCAGCTAAAGCAGGGCCAAAGTAGAGGTCACTGCCAGAGAATGAGTAGCCTGTCATACTTTTATCAAAAAAGTCTTAACAACATATGTGAGGAATGCATTGCTTGATCTAGGAAAGGTTGTCTCCCTTCTCTCTGGTCTTTCTTTGATTTGCATTGTTGCAATAAATCATGAAAGCTGAAGTCCATGTGAATTTACCCACTTCCATAGCTGGAAGCAAAACTTACAACAGCCAAACTACCAAATAAAAATCACAAGATCATGAATAATGTGGACAGCACAAAACCAAGGAGGTGTGAAAAAAAGTTTTATAAATTAAAATTATGTGTTTTCACAACTGTGGATGTAACATACTTACTTAACATGCATGAGGCCCTGGATTCAAACCACAGCATCATTTTTAAAAATGACATTATTAGTCACAGCCCACATTTACTTCATGATGTGCCTGGGCTCTTGGCGGTCATCACTTATATATCTCTGCATTGTAATATACAATCAAAAGCTTATAAGCTGTAAGTTGTGATACAAAAACAGTTGGGACTGTGATACAAAAACAATGGCAGAATATGAGATTTCTGTGATGAAAAGCTCTAAGGAAGAACTTCACATCAGATTTTAGAGGAAATGATAGCTACGAATTAAGTGTTAGAACCTGAAAGGACAAGAAAGTAAAACCCTGAGATTTTCAGTAAATGAACAAAGCTCATAGTGTTGTTCTTTCTAATAGTGCTGAGGCAATTGTGTCCGTGAGTTGGAGCAGCAGCTCTCTGCACACATTTTTCAGCTATTGTTTTGTTAGCCTGCTTCTCCCGTGACCTGCAATCACTTGCCAACAGTCGTATCAAAAAAGTTTGATTGCTAGAGATTGGCTTTACAGAGGGTTCCAAACTCACATAGGCCTCACCCACTGGCCACAAGATAACAATAGATTGCTGAGTTCCTTCATGCACTGAGAATAAAAACTAGAATATTCTAAGGAACAGTTCAGTGTTATTTTAAGTTTAATCATCTTTTTTTTCACATTCTCTTTCAATAAGAAAAATAACTGCAATAAGTAGCACAGAAAGAAAGTATTATAGCCTTGTCATGCCTAGTCAACTTCCACAATTCATATACTCAATATTTTAAGCTGATTACTAAGGAGCTTTTTGTAATAAAATGTCATTTACCCATTAATCCACTTGGCTGACTCCTGCGAGTTGCTTCAGTGTCAATTCCAGGAAACTTTCCCGGACATCCCAGACGTGCACCCTGGCCCTAGTGGGAGCCCCTCACTACTTCACCCCTACCCAGTGATATTGCCCTTGGGCAAGCACCACTCTGGCTTCTAACTGTTAATTTATGACTTTGCTTGTTTTTCGCTTTTGTCTGTCCCTCCAACTGGCTTCTGGACTTCTCTAAAGATGCTTGCACAAATATAATTACTTGGCAAATATTTGCTAAATGAGAAAGCAGAGAGAGAAAAAAAGAGAGGTGAAGAAATTTAAGGAATCATTGAGACTTTTCCAATCGAATCTTCACTTGTTACATAGGAAATCAGAAGTGTGGTAACTCAAGCTTGTAATCCTAACTATGTGGAAGGCTGGGATCAGGAACAATATAATTTGTGGCCAGCAGAGCAAGACCCATTCTCAGCCAATAAAAAAGCTGAGCATGGTGGTACATGCCTGTTATTCAAGGTACACAGGAAGCATAAACAGGAAGACTGTTACTCAGTCCAGCCTAAGCATAAAATCAAGACCTGTTTCAAAATAATCAGGGCACAAAAGGCTAGATATGTGGCCCGAGTGGTACAGTGATTGCTCCTAGCAAGGTCAACTCTTTCAGTTCAGGAAGAAAAGGGGATAGGGAGAGGGGAGAGGGGAGAGGGAGAGAGGGAAAGAGTGGGAAAGAGAGAGAGAGGGGAAACAGGAAAAGACATTCAAGATATACAGATTTAAGTGATAGAGCCAGCATTAGAAAACCCATTATTGCCAGGCACTGATGGCTCATACCTGTAATCCTAGTTACTCAGGAAGCTGAGATCTGAAGGTCCTAGGTGGAAGCCAGCCCAGGCAGGGAAGTTCATGAGACTCTTATCTCCAATAACTGAGCAAAATGGCAGAAGAGAAGGTGTGGCTCAAGTGGTAAAGCACTAGCTCTGAACATAAAATCCAGACAAGAACATAAGGTCCTTAGTACAGTTTTTAAAAAGTTGATGCTTCCTAATGTAAAATTAAGGTTATCAAATACCAACAATAAGTTCCTAGATATAGATGCCAAAGAATGAAAACTTATATAGCTATAAAACCATACATGAATGCTCACAGTAACATAATATTAACACAACATAATAGCTATAAAGGAGAACCAACCTGAATATCAATTAACTGATGAATAGTAAATTAAACATTGCATACAGCTGAACACTATCTAACAATGAAAAGGAACAAAGTCTTAACGTATGTTGCACACGGATGAACCTTAAAAACATAAAGCTCAATGCAAAGAGGTATATACAAAAGATCATATATTACACAAATGTACTTAAAACATGTAGAATGGGCAGATACAAAGAACAAAAGCAGATCAGCAGGGCTTGGAGCCAGGGTGAGATTGGATAGGAAATAACTTGGTATGGTTCTTATTGGGGTATAAAGGAACATTTCTAAAATTGATAGCAGTTGAACAATTCTGCAAATACACAAAAGTAATTTATGGGATATAAATTATATCTCTGAAAAGCTATTATGAACTATAGTCACCAAGGATAGAAACTGAGTTACCCATCATTTTCAAATCTGAAAGTTCTTATCCACAAATTTTTCTTTCCATATTTAACTGGTAAACTGTAAATACATTACAATTGGGGGAGCGGGGGGAGGATGGGAAGGGATGGGAAGGGGAAATAAAGGAGGAGGCTACAATGCTTGATAAGAAATGTACTCATTATCTTGCCCATGTAATTGTAACCCCTCTGTACAGTATTTTCACAATAAAAAAATAAATAAAAATTTAAAAAAACATTACAAATGCCAAAAAATGCCATGTTTACTTCATCATAATAAGGAAAAGAAAAGCTTTCTCATTCAAAGAAATTATGATGAAAAATAGCTCTGATTTTTTTTTTTTTTTTTTTTTTTTTTTTGGCACTCTGGGCCTAGGCCCTGTCCCTCATCTCTTCAGCTCAAGGCAAGCGCGATACCACTTGAGCCACAGCGGCACTTCCAGTTTTCTGGTGGTTTATTGGAGATAAGAGTCTCAAAGACCTTTCCTGCCCAGGCTAGCTTTGAACTGTGATCCTCAGATCTCAGCCTCCTGAGTAGCTAGGATTACAGGCGTGAGCCACTGGCACCCGGCTAGCTCTGAATATTTTGAGAACTAGTTATTCAGGTAAAGGCTATATGGTCGTTTAACCTGAATGCTTGCCCATCTCACCCCTTCTTGAATAAGAATACATTTCGCTGTGTTTTAGCGATTTCTATTTGTAATTTTAAGTGCTGTAACTTCATATATTCAGAAGTCATCTCACTGACAGGGCATTTATGAAGATGAAGCAAATCCAGAAAAGTAAGTTTCTTTTTCTAAGAACCCTTATACTTTATGCTGCTGTTCTATAGTGAGTCCCTTGCGTACACTGAAACCCACAGACACAGATTCAAAGGGATCTGTGTTAATATGTAAGTTGGACTCCACTAGGAATATACTTAGTCGGTTTATGCTTAAGTAAATGGCATCGCAGTCACTCAGACTCCCAAGATCAAGCCTAAAATTAAGGTAGATGTCATTTCCTTAAGGTATATTTATTTTTTAGATTATACATGCATCATTTTGATCTATTTTTTAATAAAGGATAATTTTACTAGCTTCTTGTCTGCATTTCAACTAGTCTTCAGTTGAATGCCATATACTTAAAAATAGAACTCTAGCTTTTTTTCCCCTAATAAGGAATAACTTCTACATCACTTGAAACATCTCTTTATGAGGATGAGGCTAAAGAAATCCAATTTAGGGTCACATTTCATAAACTTACCATATGGAGGAGAAAACTCTTTTGAATATTTTACAGCTATAAAAATATTGAGTGCTTTCTTTTTAAACTCATTCATTTCAACTGCCAACTCAATGTAATAATACCTAACAAGCTTGTTTTAACAGTAAACTTTTTCAAATTCAAAAAATAGCTAAGGTACCAGAGTTGACAGTAGATACTTAAATTGACTGACAGCACATTTTTATGAATTATAAAATGTAAGAAGAGCATAAAACATGAAAATGGCATGATCTAATTTAAAGATTGATTTGGCATAAATAAGTATTTTTTAAAATTCATCTAAGGCTGAGGTGTGATAGCCCACTCCTAATATAAAAACTCATTCTATATAGTTCACCAGACCCAGGCTAACTACAAAAAATGATGTAGGAGTTTTCTAATGAGTTTTCAGTTATAATTATTAATGCCTAGTGACTGGACTTGTCAGTGGGTCTCACTATGACATTTCCACACGTAAGTACATTGTGCTTTGATCCTATCTACCTTCCCAAATACCAAGTTCCCCTTCTTTTTGGAGAATGAGTTTTGTCATTCCTGGTAGTTGACAACATTCAGGTTAATACTAAGGGTCAGAGAGTTCAAGAAATCCCATTTAAATCTAAAGTAAATTTATATCCCCAACATCAATGAAGATTTGAAAAGCAGATTCAACACATTTGATCATGACACAAAATCAGCATTCAAATATTTCTGTAATGATGCACACTATTCACAAAATAAGGCAAAATGACCATCTGGCACACTGACATGGTACTATACCTGAATACATTGGTGTACCAGAGGAATCTCTTCTGGGATGTTTGTTCAATTCACAAGAAAAACTAGACTGTGTTAAAGGGTTAGAAAGTAAACATTTTCCAGATGCTTTTAACTCATATTTTAAATAGAAATTTATTGCCCCAAAGGATATTTGTAACCAAATTTGGCACTGCTTTCTACCAAAATGGGTATAAACATTTCAAAATAGCTTTTGCAAGGGGGCACTAGTCATTTCTAAAAATAATCTTAACTCCCAAGATGCTTCAACCGTCTAGAAAAATAACCAGCTTTTAAATTGCCTAGATCTCTTAAATCTTTTTTACCCTTGTACTGGGTAGTAAGTCCATGTCTTTGGCACATGGCAATATGAAGCCAATTGAGCTATAGCTCCAGAGTAGCTAAGAATATAGACATGAAGCATATGTTTAAAAAAAATTGTTTTTACAAGAAACTTGAAAGCAATGCCTTTTGTTTAAATGATTTTATTTATTTATTTATTGTTGTTGTTTGGCTCCTGAATTTGTCTCATGCAAGTGATTCAGGCTATTTTTTAATTTACTTTTAAGTGAAGTGGAAATATTGCCCATGTTAGTATTCCAATAACATATGGGGTTTTAAGTATAACATATGAATATTGTTAACTAAATGCCATTTTGAAAAGTAAAAAACATTCGACAGAGCCAGGCACTGGTGGCTCATGCCTGTAATCCTTCCTACTCGGGAGGCTGAGAATGAGGATCGCAGTTCAAATTCAGCCCAGACAGGAAAGTCCATGAGACTCTTACCTCCAATTAAACACCAGAAAAGCAGAAGTGATGCTATGGCTCAAGTGGTAGAGAATTCACCTTGAGCTGAAGAGCTGAGGGACAGTGCCCAGGCCCAGAGTTCAAGCCCATGACTGACCACAAAAAGAGAAAAAAAAAAATTGACAGAACCCAAAAGTATAACAGCTTTCAAAAGGAAAAATGAATCATCCTTCTTAAGGTTCAAGTTTGTCTTTTGCTACAAAACTGTCCTTTTGCTGACAAACTTTGTTGTTTGTATGAAGCACAAGAAGAAAGCAAATCAGAATTGGGAAGTAAGTGAATAAAGGATGTTTTTTTCCTTCAGAACTAAAAAGACTTTCCCTGCTACTCTACTTCTACCTTCCCCTGCCTGTTGGGATTCATTTGCATATACAAAAAGTTTGGGAGCTGGCAAGTGGACACAGGCTCTGTAGAACATAATCATCCTCTGCCAATGGAGGAGTACACAACACCAAGCAGGACACTTTATGACCTGCAGTGGGACTTGGCTTCATTACTAAACACAACCACAGGGAAAACAAGCAAGTGTGAGAAACACATCCAAAAAAAAATCTAACATCTTCCTCTTGTTCATATTTCATAAATGAATATGATCATTTATCTTCTGACACAGCAGGAAAAGAAAGCTGGACAAAAATAATTTCAGAAATTATGGCTGCATCACTTAGAATTACAACTCTTGCTCTTGGCAAGTTGTCAGGAGGACTATTTATCTGTAAATAATTTTATGAAGAACTAATAATAATCACCTGGCAGGACTCCAGTAAGAAGAAAATAAATTCAAATTAATGTATAAAGCACCTGGCAAAGTACTGGCCTTTTTCTTTAAAAAAAAAAAATATTTCTACTTGCAAAAAGAGATTTAGAAGTTCTCACCATTTTATTTAGATCTAAACTAAAAGGACATGCAGGAGTATCACAGTGTGCTTTTAACACAACTCACTTTGTTCCCCTAGGAGAGAAGAGATAAATGAAACCTTGAAAAGTTGTAACTAAACAAAGTCTTGAAAAAATGCCAGGATCCAATCAGATATTTTTGCAATCAGTAATATTTCTGTTCTTCTACCAGGTAGAAAGAACATGAGGAGAGAGGGAAGGAGAGGGAGAAGGAGGAGAAGAGAATGAGAAATCCAACAGATCTAAGATCTTTAAAATTTGATGAAGCCTAGTCTATTATTTTACTATTTACTATTAATTAATATTATGCAATTATCTTTGTCTTAAGAAGAAAAGAATTATGCAATCTAAACAATTAGAGAAATTATTCTATACATGAATAAAGGAGAAGTAAAAGTTGCCTAAAGTAAAATTTGATTTATCTATGGAAATAAACAGGAATTCTGATGAGAACATGAAAATTCTTAGGGTGAGAGGATTATTAGGCCTTATAATTCTAATTAAAATTAAAAATTGAAATACTGGTTTAGAGACTCATAATTATAAGTAGAAATCTTAACTATCACTATACACATTGTTGATATCTTTAAGAGAGTATTAAGACCACCATATTCATAAGTACAGTTTGTGAAATACATAGAAATTATTTCATCTCTCTGGAAAAGTATATAGAGAAATACAGCAAACTACATTTATAAAAACAGTTTTACTTAAGTGTAACTAAGTATCATTCAAAAGCCTTTAAACTGTTAACATTTCATTACTTATATATTTTTCTCTTTGCAGTATTGGGGTTTACATATACATATATATATATATATATTATATCCATATATATACACACGATACACACATACATATAATGTTTTTCTTGGCATTACTGAGTTTTGAACTCTGATACTTTCTAGAAAGAGGCTGTACCTTCAGGCCCTAATGCTAATTTTTTTTCTCTGAAGCAGGGGTGATGGTGCATGCCTGTTATCCCAGCACTCAGGAGGTTGAGGCAGAAAGATCATTAGTCCCAGATCAGCTTGAGCTATCTAGGAAGACTATATCTCAAAACAATCACCATCATCATCATCACCATCATCATCATCTCTGAGTAATTTTTTCTGCCCACAGATATTACATCAGAAGCATCATCTACCATCACATTAAATAAAGGAACTTTATGTATGAAGGTGTTTCATTAAATAAAGGAACTTTATGTATGAAGGTGTTTATACAGACTAAATTCATAGAGTCCCTCCAATCATAGGTAGGTATTCAATTACCAACAAGGTAAGTACATTTTACCTCTTCACAGAGGTAAAATTAAATACTCATGAATCTACATACCCTTTGTTTTTACATTTATGTACACAGTGACTGTGAAGTGTGGAGGTTTAGGTTGGATATCAATTAAAATGATTCCTTCCTTTTCAAGTGTTTGTCCATTAACACTAGTAGTTATTCATTAACTACTTTTCCTACTTAGTAATAGGCAAAGAGATGATAATGATACTCATCCTTGCCCTTTTAAGCCAAGCTGTTAGTACAACCTTAAATGGAACTTGGGTGGCAATATAGAAAATATCTCTTTCCTTCGAAAATAACCAAGTCAATTAAAAAAGATTTTTTTATATTTTTACAAATGGAAATAAATGCGTAATCAATTCAACAAGAAAGAAAATACATCCCACGGCAACCAAATTTGCTATTTTTTCTTGAAGCCCTTACTTAATATAGCCATTCATCATATCTCAAGGCTCAGTTATTTATTCCCATAATAACACCAACAGTTCTGTCATCATAACTAATAAACAAGATTTGAATGAGAAGATCTACATAATCATTTAATAAGAATTTTTTAAGTTTCTGCCAGGTGTCAGGCACTGACTGAAGGCCTGAGGATAAGGAGGTGAAGGAGGGACAAGTTCTCCACTGTCGTGGAACACACATTTCAAGAGAAGAGCAATAAAGGAAGAAAACATCAGGTAATGAGAAGTCCTGCTGTAGAAGTGAAGAATATTGCCATTGAGCCTGTAAGGAAATGGCATTCTGGCCCAGTGGCCTGAGTGTCAGGAACCAGCCATGCATGTAAGCTCCTTCATAAAATTACCTCATTAAGCTCATTCATAAATTTACCTACTTTCCACTGCATTCTTGGCCAAAGTTAGATCCACTGAGGCCAGTAACCACATGTCAGGCATGTCTGTACATTAGTGAATATGCACAATTCACCTGTGATTGATGAATGAGAGTAAGGAATACCATACCCCCCAGCCATTTTCTAGTCCAAATGAGAATTGGTTGCTTATAAAATGACTTCCCAAAAACAACAGATTGATCAAATATGCAGGTATCTTCTCATAAGTAGTTGGCCAGTGGTTAAAAAAATTAAATGGCTTTACTTAGTGTGGTTTACTTCTGATTATTCCTAACAAATAAATGTTATGAAATAGGTTGCAGCAAAGTGAGCTAAATATGACATCCCTGCCTCCAACATTCCATCACTCTTCAATAGCATCCTTTCTCTTTCCATCTAGCAGAGTCACTAGTTTCAAATTTTTCCTGCCTTAAGATATAATCCTCCAAATAATGATGTCAGTGATACTGACAGTATTATACTCAGAAATACAAAAATGTATGTACATATGTGTGTGTATGTGTGTGTGTGTGTGAGAGAGAGAGAGAGAGAGAGAGAGAGAGAGAGAGAGAGAGAGAGAGAGAGAGAGAGAGAGAGAGAGAAAGAGGAGCTTAGAAGTTATCTCTGTCAAGATGATAGCTAAGTATCTAGCTTCGAGTTCAGGCTGTCCTATAGCTGTATGCCGTGTAACATCAAGAACTGAAGCAGAAACTGTCTTACCCCATCTCTGAAATGCAGTAAGAAGCCTATGATTAACAGATAAAACTCACTGGGGTACAGTTTTCAAACAAACAAAAATTCTCCTGGTTCCAAAGCAAAATATAAAATCATAGAGCTCTGCCACAGGGCTCTGCCATTCCCTAAATACTATATATGCTAAAAAAGCAAACTGTACAATGACATTTACATTTCAAAAGGCATAGTTAAACCTGATAGAATGTTGATTGTCAATTCTTTTATAAAACTAAAGATAATAAAAATATATTAAAATAGGGAAATAAGCATGATAGAAATTACTCTCATATTAACAATTAATTTGTGACAAGGGAATCTAATCAGATCCACTGGCCCTTGGATATAAAAGCAACCCAGAAGTTATCATGTAATTTTTCATGATTTTGCAAATATTGACAAAGGAAAATCCTAAATCTACTGTTAGATAGTCACACAAAAAAACTGCATAACTTTCAAACAGTCAAAACAAAGATATCATTCAAGATGGTAATACAAAGTTTTAATACAAATTTTATATTTTAATATAAAACTTTTAATACAAAATACATAATGGCAATACAAAATTTTAATATGCATTTTAATAAAAATCCATATAATAACATATAAAGCACAGTAAGGTATTAGAAAAGACCCAAAGAGTTACTAGAAAGTTATTCCCAGAGCCAGACTAGGAAACACATTATTATAAAAATTCTCTCAAATTCGATCTATAGATTCAAAGAAATTTCAGTCTAACTAAAATTTGTTTTGAGCACTTTCATAAACTGATTCTGTATTACACAGAAGATAAAGGGATAAGAGCACTAGCATTCTTAACTGAAAACAACATAGGAGAACATGTACTACCTGATACCAAAACTTACTTAGAAACCCATTCAAATTAATTAAATGAGCTTGTGATTCAGAAGAGGAATAAACCATCAAAACAGAAAAGACATCCCCAAAACAGATTTTCTGAGTGTGTACACCAGTACCAGGGCTTGAATTTGGGGCCTTGTGCTCTTCCTTGATGTTTTCACTTAAGGCTGACACTCTACCACTTAAGCCACAGAGTCACTTCCTGCCTTTTGCTGACTAATTGGAGGATAAGAATCTCATAGATTTTTCTGTCTGGACTAGTTTCTAACTAGCTTTCTTAGACCTCAGTATCCTGACTACCATTACAGGCATGAACCACAGCCACTGGGCCCAGAAACAGATTTTTGCTGATGTGAAGATGAATAAAAATATAACAAAAAAGATAAGCAAAAGCTGACCTATTCAGCTTGCTTGGCTAGGCAATCCTGTCCTGCAGACTGCCAAATAGATAAAACATGAAAAGGTCAGAGGAGGCCAGCATCCTCTGTATGCTAATCATAGAAACGTCACCCCTTCCCATCTCCTTACATTTTTGAGAAAGAGACTAAACTGATGATAAATCCAAGAGGTAAAACACTAATGGCCCTGAGACAGTGCATTCAAATTCCAGTATGGGGGGGGAGGAATTTTTTAAAAAACAGTAAATATAGAAACTTTCCATAGAAATTTCATTGCATAATCATTTTACATTCTTCACTGAACAACACTTATCATTCACCTGCTTAAAATGTTGGAGATTCTCATTAAGTTTTAGATAAGGAGCTCTTGATTCCAAAAAGTAAAAAAAAATAAAATGCTGCTAGAGGGAGTAAAGGTGGTGGGGGAGCAGGAAAGGGAGTACAGGAGGAAAAAGGGAGAAGCATCTTCCAAAAGAATAGGACATTTGACTGGAAGAGACCCCATGTCCTTCCACAGCAGGACTCATAGGGAAGTGCAGTGTCTGTTACCCAAAGATATAAGCTGAGTAGACAGCACACTGGTGAAAAAGAGCATACCAGTGATTTATCTCAACATCACAGCCTGTGATGTACCTCTCTAATGTGTTTCTCCCATCACCAGCTCCCAGATGAACCTCCTGCCTGCTGCAGAGCCGAGTGTCCCTATTACTGTACTGACAGTCCAAATCCCCAATACTTTACTAATGAATTCCCACCACTGTCTGTGTCGCTTGCTGGACAAATACAAGTCTTCAATTCCTTCCAAGCCTCTAATTTTGGGAAAAATCCATTCCTGTTTTACATGGGGAACACATCAATTGACCCCAGTTGTGCAGACCTTAGTTTATGGCCTCCTAGAACTGATCTAAGTGTTGCACTTTGGTTGCATACCCAGCCAGAAATTTAAATACAACCCTTCTTAATATAAGCCCTAGGGCGAGAGGTATAGTACATTTATACAACATTGTCTACTTACCACAAGGTCCTGGGTAACATCATGGCACTAAAAAAGTAAATAAATAACCACTAAACCCAACAGCTCTCATAAAACCCACCTTTTATTGCTCTTCCTCATTCCTATATGAGTGAATGGTGAAAATCTATGAGGAGGAGAAATGTACTCATTACCTTGCTCATGTAACTGCAACCCCTCTGTACAGTATGTTCACAATAAAAAACGTATTTAAAAAAACCTGTAGATGACTTATAAGGTTTCAAAAAACAAAAAAAACACGCAGTTATTTAAACTCTCAGCTAAGCTCACATGCAGAGTCCCTCATTCTGTTCACAACAGTCAAAATTAGAGATGGCCACATTTTGAAATACACTTCTCATACTCAAAAGATGTTTTTAATATTATATTTACTAATGTTCCTTAATGCTTAAGAATTTCTTTTTAAGGTACCAGTGGTTCACCTTGTAATCCTGGAAAACCTGGAGAATTATGGTTGAATCCAGGCCATGAAGAAAAATCTGAGACACTCTATCAGTTAATCAGAAAAATGCTGGATTGGAGGTGTGCTTCAAATGGTAAGAGTGCCAGCCATGAGCCAGTAAGCTGAGTGAGATCCCAAGGCCCTGAATTCTTGCCTCATACTGGTACAAATACAGATCGTAAAAAATGGTGGTTTATTTCAGCTGTATTTGCAGGAAACAAATTGTTTTTTTAAAAAATAGGCCATATTTGGAACAGAAGACTAATAATCCAGAGTTTTCAAGAGAATATAAATGATATAAGTTATCTAAGAGAGAACTAAATATATATTTTTTTCTTAGAATAGTAATAGTTTAAGACCATAAACATACATCTTATCTTGTATTTTATATAAGCAATTAAAATATAGTACTTACGATAAACAAAAAGATGTTAGTATACTGAAGTGACATTTTCAGAGTATAGAAACACAATGCAGGGGCTGGGAAGGTGGCTCAGTGGTAGAGTGCTTGCCTTGCATGCATGAGGCCCTGGGTTCAATTCCTCAGCACCACTTAAGCAGAAAAAGCCAGAAGTGGTGCTGTGGCTCAAGTGGTAGAGCGCTAGCTTTGAGCTGAAGAGCTGAGAGACAGCGCCCAGGCCCAGAGTTCAAGCCCCATGACAGACGAAAAGAAAGAGAGAGAGAGACAGAGACAGAGACAGAGACAGAGACAGAGAGACAGAGAGAAAGAGAGAAATAAAGAAAGAAAAAATAAGACAGACAGACAGACAATGCAAACTACAGACTCAATGATGTGGACAGACATATATTTCATGACCCCATAGAGAGTATGCCAGACATCTGACGGCTAGCACATGTACAGTGGGTCCTGTAGAAATGATTTTATGTGTTTTTGACTGAGAAACAAAGAAATAAAGAAAGCAAAAGAGTGTTCATAAATTTGCTGTGAAATTAACTGAAGACATGAGACGAGACAAACACGCTTGAGAGAAGCAGACAGGTATTAAATAATTCATGCTATAATCTTTAAAGCATTCGTAATTATTGGATATAATTTTTAAGGATGATTTTGACTGTGGAATTTTCACCTTATTGCTACATTCACAATGCTTCCTTAACAATTCAATTAAGACCCTGACTGTACTGACTTCTACCCAACAAAAGCAGGTCTTAATCTTACCTTCTTTCCCAAATTTTCCACCGCAGGGCACCTATAAACCCTAATAAGGCAGAGGAAACAAATGGTACTTAACCTTTCCATTTTGATACTATTTCCCTTTATAGAAAAATGCTAAAAAAAAAAAAAAAAACACTCTAATTTCTTTAAGTAATATTACCTAAATTGCAGACATCAACATAAAATGCCAATGTGCTTTCCATAACTGCATTATATTAGATTTCCTTTCATCTGCTTATAGGATCTTATCTAAGAATTATCTTTAACCACAGTAAATTTTCAATCACATGAATCTTCTTAGAGCTGAAAACCTGCAGTTTTGTTTTCACCTATAATCTTAAGCTTTGTAAGATTCTTTATAAGATTCTCTTACATTCTCCGCTTCAGATTAGTTTTCAGAAGACTAAAAAGTTTCCATACAATGAGTCACTAAAATAGAAAGGTAAGTTAAAATATTTAAATTAAGCTTTGCGCAGTGGCAGTATCGTAGCCAATGAGGTTTATCCGAGGTGTGATTATTGCTAATTGAAAAACTACAATATTCAAATTAATAAAATCCCCCCCAAAAAATCCTGTACATAAGAACATAACCAAACCCCCTTGTAAACGTTATGTTATTTCTATTTGTTAGGTTCTGTGCATGTCAAGTAGTCAGATTATTAAGAAAATACTTAAAAGATTCAAAGTATTTTAGCAAAACAAATTTACCTCTTTGTTGGTTCTTTTCCACCAATACATTCCCAAATATCAAAACATGTGTTCAAAAATAGTTTTGCCTATTCCAACCAATAAACTTCAATAAAATGCTATTGTCTCCTGACTATGCTAAAAAGGAAAAGAATGTTTATAGAACTGGGCAAAAACATGAAATGACTACAATGGCAGTTTGGTGCCAATTTCATACAAACCAAAATGAAAGATTGGCAATTTTCAGTGAACTGGGACAAGAACAAATGAACCAAATTAAATTATGTAAAGTTTGACCCAGAATATGTCCCTCTACCCTCTCAGAAATGTTTGGGTTTTTCTTTTCCAGGCTTTCTAATTTAATTATCCAGATAACCCTTGCTGTGATCCTTTGACCTTAAGAATCCCTGTCTTTTGTATATGTCATAGAGCCTGACAATTTTCACTAAGAAGGTATAATCACCATCATTTTATAAATGGAAAGGAAATCGCCAGAGGTTAAGTAGCTTAGAAAAGATTACACAAGCTTGGAAAAGTGAGGGACCTAAGTCAGGCACTGGTGGCTGTAATTCTAGCTACTCAGGAGGCTGAGATTTGAGGATCACTGTTCAAATCCAACCCCAGGCACGAAAGTCCATGAGACTCTTATCTCCAATAAACCACCAGAAAACCGGAAGTGGCTCAAGTGGTAGAGCACTAGCCTTGAGCTGAAGAGCTCAGGGAGAGTGCCCAGGCCCAGAGTTCAAGCCCCATGACCGACAAAAATAAATAAATAAATAAATAAATAAATAAATAAATAAATAAATAAATAAATAAAAATTATGAGGGACCTAAAGTAAACACTTTACTACCCCACTTCACTGAGTGTGTGTGAAAGAAGGAGAGAGAAAGTGTGTATGAGTGAGCATGTGTGTGCCTTTGTATGTGTGCACATGAACTTATGCATTCATATCCTATGAAAGTTAAGCTATGCATCTCATTTAAGGACCCATCTTCAGGAGCAAAACTTGCCTCTTAGCTAACATACTTTTTCAAAAAAGTATTCTATTAAACGGTCTTAATAACATAGCTAGCTAGCTTATGCAACCATACTGGATCTAACAGAAGAATTTGGACTTCAAATTCAATTAACTAAGAATTTCCACTTTTTTTAATTCTTAGAATCTATTCTTCCTACACATATAAAAAGTACTCTCCCAATACCCTGAAAGAATAAATTCATTAAAAAATCCTACAGCTCCTAAAATCCTGTTTAGAGTTACTTGGAATAGCAAATTCAAGCAATATGCCTATTTTGAAAAATATACACAGAGAGCTAAGCAAAGTACACAACAGGTAGCTATAGAAACAATTCTAAAGACATTGGGATTTCTACAGATTAACAAATCTATTAAAAAATGTCTTTAGTCACTGGATCACTATTCTAGTTTTACTCAAAGATAAATTTTAAAGGTAGGTTTAGGTAATAAGGGTCTTCTTCTTTAAATAAAAATTAGCAATCTGAGGAAACATGAATCAATTCTAAAAAGCAAGTAGCAATGATCTGTTTTTAATGAATCATATTTCTTTTTTTTTTTTTTTGTCGGTCATGGGGCTTGAACTCTGGGCCTGAACACTGTCCCTCAGCTCTTCAGCTCAAGGCTAGCACTCTACCATTTGCACCACAGAGCCATTTCCAGCTTTTTCTGCTTATGTGGTGCTGAGGAATCAAACCCAGGGCCCCATGTATACAAGGCAAGATACTCTACAACTGAGTCACCTTCCAAACCCATGAATCATATTTCTATAAGAGTGATAAACTATATCCCCAATGTTGATTAAATATGTACTGAGCATTTAGAAGATAGAGTGCAAAGCATCACTGGTGAGAAAATCTACCAGATATTATTTTATAGTAATATCACTAAGGATATCTAAAGAAGCAGGTAACCAAAATTGAGTACTGGGAGAAGGAAAAGCAGAAATGACTCAAAAAGGTATTCCCAGAAATGGACTTGGATGATTGGCAGGACATGCATATAAATGGAATGAAATATGAACCTTACAAAGGGAACTGACTCAGAAATGATACAGAGACCATATTCTAAAAACAAATATTCCCCTTTTGCTAATATGGAGTCATAATTTGGGCTTCAATGATCTTTCCATCAACATACTCCATTGCAAGAGATTTGCATTCTACATTTCTAACCTCTTCTTTAAGCTATCACTATCTATCATGCAAAGATACAGTTACATTTAGACCTTCATATGAACAAGGACCTTGCTTTGTATCTGAAACGTACTCAGTAAATGCTATCATAAACCTTCTCTGCCCTCACCCAGTTTGACAGACTGCCTTAAACTACAGGCATGCAATACATGAATAGTTCAAAGCACAAGCCACAGAGGCTATCATAAAGCTCTACTTCCTCAGGGTCTTCTTTAGAGACGTCTGTAAAATACCCCTGGAAGGACAAAGAAAAATCTCTGAAAAACAGAAACAACCAAAGTCAACTTATGTCAGTAAATCCCTTATTTATGGTTCCTCCATTTTCCTGCCCCCAAAATCTAATTTATTCACTGAGAAATATTTTTCTACAACTTCTACAGATCCCAAATGGCATAAACAAGGAAATCTCCATGTAAAAATATAAAATATTTGTTTGCTGAAAGAAATTTCAGAAAAATCTTTGTTTCCATTATAACTTTTGTGTCAACAACCTTTTAGGAGGCATTTAGAAAATCTGATTTTAATAACAACAGAAAGCTACATCCTCCTGGGGAAGTATCTAATGGCCTCTCCTCATCCCAGAGAGATGAAAACAGATGTCTAGATGGCATAAATAAAAATGCTTATGAAATTATTTTAACCAGTAGTTCACTCTGTGAGTAACCTTGAAATTTTGAGAAAATACATGAAAAAAAGCCTACCTAGTCCACTTAAAATTATTAAATAATAGCCCAAGAATGGGTGAGTGAGATCTATGAATTCCCTATTATATTTCAGCTTACCTAGAATTATAGCAGCATGAGGTAGGTTTTTTTTTAATGAAAAAAACAGACACATTTTAAAATCATAAATATTTACACTAGTTTGTTAGGAACATTTACCTAAAGAAACTATCACAGTCTTCTAAGTCCATAGTTGGCAAACTTATTTTTGTAAAAGTTAAGTAGTAAATAGATATTTTACGCTATGGTAGTTATAATCACTGTTACAATTACTCTGCCTGTGTTGAATGAAAGCAATCACAGAAAAACTTAAGAGGAAATAGTGGCTGTGTTCAATAAACCTTTATTTACAAAAACAAAGAAGTCTAGATTTTGGCCAGCGAAACAGGAGTTTGCCAGTCTCTGTTCTCAATTATTCAATTATAATGATTGCCTTTTAATACATATAATTGTCTTGTTCCTAGATGGATTTATATTCTTTACTGCATCACCCAAATCTAGGAAGTGGTTGTTTCCATTATAGAACACAGAATAGGAGCTAATTTGAAGCTCATATTAAATTTAGGGAAGTCTATAGTCTACAGAACTGACTTTAGTGCCACTATGCTTCTCTATGGGCCACTGAACTAAGAATCAAAGAGAAATACCCAATAGAGAAAAATTGAGAGTGAAGAAAATATTTAGTACCATATTACAACAAAAAACTAAGAATTATTTCATTTAAGCTATAAAACCATATGTAGCTAAAATTGTTCCTATATTCAGGAAACTTAAAAATCAAATGATTTTTTCTTTCTTGCGACTGTTTCTAACATATTTATAAGATGATTTTTTTGTTGCTTTGTATGTCCCTCCCCCACGGTATAACCCCTGCTTACACTGTATTTGATGTTGGTATAATATGTGGAGGGGAAGGGAAAAACAAATCGTTTAAATAGGTGGGCCCATTGCAACAATGAGATGTACAAGTGGTTATGTCAAAAAACAAACTTCACAACTTTGGCCGGGGTTGGAGGTGGGGGATGGGAAGAGATAGGAAGGGGAAACAAAGGAAGAGGCAATAATGCTTGGTAAAAAATGTACTCATTACCTTGCCTATGTAATTGTAACCCCTCTATACCGTATTTTCACAATTAAAAAGAAGACAGCGTTCAGTTTCTGTTGTTGTTTTTTGTCATTCATGGGACTTGAACTCTGGACCTAGGAGCTATCACTTAGTTCTTCAGCTCAAGGTAAAGACTCTACCACAAGAGCCACAGTGCCACTTCCTGTTTTCTGGTAGTTAACTGGAGATGAGAGTCTCTCGGACTTTCCTGCCCCGGCTGGCTTTGAACTGTGATCCTCAAGAACTCAGCCTCCTATTTAGCTAGGATTACAGGCATGAGCCACCAGCGCCAGTCTGTGTTCAATTTTGAAAGTCCTTGAATATAAAATCAATATTGAATACGATACTTTATTTTTTGTTTTTGTATTCTTGTCTCTGAAGGAAAGCATGTTGTAGAAGAGAAAAACAAAAAGTAGATGAAGACTCTCAGGGACTATAAAAAAGAACTTGCAGATTTTTTTAAAGAGACTTTAAGACTATAAGAACTGATTCACTCTACTTCAAAGCTTAAAGCTTTCCTTTTCCTTTAAAAATATATTTGTAGTCTGCATTGTGTATCAAATTTATTTTATCAGCTATGATTTGCATCCTTCTTGGCTCAGAGAACAAGCAAAGAAAAGAAGGACCTCTTCAGAGCAACAAGGCAGAGTTAAAAGAGAAACAGTACCAAAGAGAATTCTGTACATGTAGATGAAATGGCTAAACTCAAATTAACTCAGTTGTACTGAAAGGAAAAGGAACAGGAGTGTGCTATATTTGATCCTCCTTAATGGAAGGAAAAAAAATAGGAGCTAGATATATGACATCGGGTAAATTCTCTAACTTCTGAGATTCTAGTTCTGTTTATAAAAATTGTAAGTAGGGACAATAGGTTTCTCAAGGAGCTTTGAAGCTAAATGAGCTATTGCCTACAAGCTAGTTATTTTAAGATGTAACCAATTTTAAAGGTTTAATTAGTATTAGCCATTGTGATTATTACATTTAAAACTTTTTTCTATATAAATACTGCTAAATCAGGACCTTCATCTTTTCTGGATTCAACAAATATTAGCTGATCAGTTATTATGTCTGAGGAAACATATCAAGCACACATCGCTAGAGGTGATCAGAACAAAACTCCACACATATGACCTTACAATCAGTCATCACAACAGGTTAAACTCAGAAAGAAAGAAGAGAGAGTTCATTTGGTTATCTATAAGACTGGGTGAGCAAGCCTTGTCCATGTCACACAGTATAGTCCCCTGAAGTACCTTATGTCCCTAATCAATGTTTATGCAACTTGTCATAAGCCAAAGATAGAGTGTACATTTGACATACACAGTCAATGTGGTGACTAATATTTGTTATTAACTTGACTAGGTTGAGCGATGTCTAGAAAAAAATGATAGAGCACACTTTTCAATGTTTCTGCAAGGGTATTTCTAGAGATAATTGGTACATGGATTAGTAAACTGTAGAGGGAAGACACACCTTGAATACTAGCAATATCAACCAGTAGGTTAGAGGCCAGAATGAACAAACAAACAAAAGAACAGAGATGGAAGCGCACACTCAGGCACAAGCTCATGTCTTCTTTTTTTGCCTTTTGGCAGTGATGGGATCTGACCCTTCACTATCATATATGTTAGACAATCACTCTACCCCCTCTTCTTGAGCATTTTTTTTGCTGCTGCTATCTATGGTAGATATACAATTCCAAAATGATCAGCCTTTAAACTTGAACTTCCACCAGCAGTTCTCCAGGAGAATTCCAGATCTTCATCCTCAGACTTAGCTATATCATTGCCTCCTCAAACTTCCTAGATTGAGCAGCTATTGGTTTCCTACATCTCCAGCCTCCAAATGACCAGTGTGTAGGTGTGTGTGTGTGTGTGTGTGTGTGTGTGTGTGTGTGTGTGTGTGTGTGTGTGTATGTGTTTGTATCCAGCCTTCAAATAATATAAGCTAAACTAATAGATCCCTTCTTATGAATATGCACATATTGTATTGGTTCTGCTCTTCTGGAAAACCCCAATATACTTTTTTCCTGTGTATACTGTTTAACAATACAAGTAATATATATGCCAGGCTGTTTTGTTGACTAAAGTGCTCTATATCCATTAGAATGTTAATTGGTAACCATTATCAAAATCGTGCCTTAGCTAAAAATGTATATACTAGATAATTAATACAGAAAGAAGAAAATAAAATATAAAATGGTGAGCCAAATGTTCATTAAAAAGGAAATTCTTATAAATGTTCTCTATTTAGTATTTATTCAGCAAGTCTTTACTCCACATCTATTATCTACCAACATTGTTCTGTGTACTGCCATAATAATGTATTATCCATACCAATAATATTGTATCTCTATACACATACATAATTCTCAACACAGCTCTGAAAAAAAGAATCACTATCTTTTTTCCTAGATGGAGAAGACAAGGCTGTGAAGAGAAGAATAAAGTCACTTCAACAGTAAACAGCAGAGCTGAGTCTTAAGCCTAGACTAAAAAGGTCTAAATCCAAGACCTAAGTTCCTGCACAATCATATACACAATACCTCAGTTCCTGCACAATGATTCATCTTTATCATATACTATTGAATTCCTGGTGCCTCTACAAATAAATAAACGCCACATTAGTTTACAAATGTCATCATTTGGAGAAAACAATCATCTAATCTTCCCTTGAAAAACACAAAACTAAGATTATATAGGAAAATATTAATTCTTCCAACTCCCACAGCTATATAAAACATGCCAACTTCAGTTCTGTACCCAAAACTGAAAACTTAATAGAGGAAGACAAAAAGACTCTAACTTTGCTAGTGTATGCTCTTAGTAGTTTTATTATTTGTTCGTATGATCTGATGAAGTTCACAGATCAGTTTAAAATGGGTTTGATCAAGAAAGATGAGGTCCAGGACTATTTCTGATCTTTTGACCAGTATAATTTAACTCAATCTGGAACAAGGGTTCAGTCAAGGAAATATTTCAAGTAAACTGCACTGAGGAAGATGACAAAGAAAAAGGGACAGCAGGAAAAGAACAACAGCCATGAAAACATGGACTTACTCTCTACCTTTAATTAAAAATACTTTCCTTCTAATAAGAATGGAGTGCTACAGCCAACATAGAAACTCCCTGGAAGTACCACATATGTCTGAATGGTGAATTCTTAAATAGAAATTGTCTAAAATCACTTAAAATATTTGTTAATTTTATAACTCTCTACTCTCCAGAGTACCCTATCACAAAGGCCAGAAATGGAGCTTGGTGGAAGGAAGGAAGGAAGGAAGGAAGGAAGGAAGGAAGGAAGGAAGGAAGGAAGGAAGGAAGGAAGGAAGGAAGGGAGGAAGGAAGGAAGGAAGGGAGGGAGGAGGGAGGGAGGGAGGGAGGGAGGGAAGGAGGGAAGGAAAGAAGTAGGGAAGGAGGGAAGGAAGGAAGGAAGAGTGGAAGGTAGGTGGTCAGTCTAGTTCCTCTCAAGATCGGGAAGCTCTGAATTCATATTTCCCATCTTTATAACATATACCAAGTCTCACATTAGGAAGGTAATACCTCATCTTAATACATAATACTATCTTCAACGTACCGATAAAAAATGTCTTACAAAGATCATCAAAACTGCCCTAAGTTAATGGGTATAGTAAACATACCCAGAGAAGATGATTTCCAATATTCATCTATAAAATCTGGGCTCTTTTCACTCTATCACATGCTGATTATATAAAATTTCTCAACCCTGATTGATATACAGGAGAATTATCTGAAGTGGCTTGCAAAACATCCATGCTGAGTGTCATGACAAGCTTTGGGAATTTAAGGTGCATAGAACAAAGGAGCTCTACAGTATGGATATGCTGAGAGCTATGTTATCATCCAAATGTACTAAAACAAAACTATTGACATGTTAAAGAAGCTTGTGGGAAGAAAAGTTTTTCACAAAACACATTCTAAAAGACAAGTAAAGACTTGGAATAGAAGAATTACTGATTTTCAAGTTTCAGGTTGAGATCCAATTTATTCCTATCCTGTGCTCAATGCTGGGACTCAACAAAATTCAAGAGAAGGAGACAGCTCGTAGTTTTAATAAAATATGGCTCAGTACATGCTAGAGATGTACAATGAGCTTTGCAAGCTTTGGAAAAGGAGATATAACCTAGCTTAAAGGACAGGATTCTGAGTGTCACCTCATCTAAAAATGAACACCATAACAACACTTACACATATTTGCAGAAATAGAAGCAAAAGAGGAAAAGTGCAATATCTGTCAATAAGGTAAATAATAAAGAATGGTAGGTTTATGCCAAAGAGCTTTTTAAATGACTTTAAACAGACACAAAATGATTTCATGTTGCTTTTAACTATAATAATTTCAATTGAAGAAAGCAAGAAGCATAAAAGAAAATGCAGTCTGATTTTTACTTTTATACTTGCAAGTTTACTTAGCTAGTTGTAAGTATACAAAAGAACTAAGGAATCTAAGAACTAGAGAAAGGGCTAACCCAAAGTAAAGGAGACGATTACTAACTATGGGCTGGTTATTTATTAAACAGAACATATTAAAGAATTAATGTTACTCAATGGTGAAAAACTAAAGCCATTTCCTCTTAACTCAGGAACAAGACAAGGATGCCCACTCTCTCCACTTCTCTTCAATCTAGTATTAGAATGCCTAGCTACAGCAATAAGACAAGATGCAGACATAAAGGGGATCCAAATAGGGAAAGAAGAAATAAAACTCTCCCTCTTTGCAGATGACATGATCTTGTATTTAAAGAATCCCATAGACTCCACTCCCAAATTACTCAAGCTGATTCAAAACTTTGGCAAAGTAGCAGGTTATAAAATTAACCCCCAAAAATCAATGGCTTTTCTGTATGCCAACAATGAGAAAAGTGTGGCTGAAATTAGGAAAGCAACTCCATTTGTAATAGCCCCACAAAAAATAAAATACCTAGGAATTAACTTAACCAAAGAAGTGAAGGACCTCTATGATGAAAACTTTAAAATCTTGAAAAAGGAAATCAACACAGAACTTGAAAAATGGCAAAACCTCCCATGCTCCTGGATTGGCAAGATTAACATCGTGAAAATGGCAATACTTCCCAAGGCTATCTACAAATTCAACGCGATACCTATCAAATTCCACCCTCATTCTTCAAGGAAATAGAAGAGGCAATCCAAAAATTCATATGGAACAATAAAAGACCCCGAATAGCAAAAACGCTCTTCAACGGAAAGAATACTGCTGGAGGAATATCAATACCAAATTTCAAACTCTACTATAAAGCCATAGTAATCAAAACAGCTTGGTATTGGCATAAAAACAGACCTCAGGACCAATGGAATAGAATTGAAAACCCAGAAATGAACCTACAGACCTATAGCCATCTAATCTTCGATAAGGAATCTAAAACAATAGAATGGAAGAAAGACAGCCTCTTCAGTAAATGGTGCTGGCAAAATTGGTTAACTACATGTAGAAAACTAAAGCTAGATCCTTATATATCACCCTGCACCAGAATCAACTCCAAATGGAACAAAGACCTTGAACTCAAAGCAGACACTCTGAAAACATTACAGGATGGAATAGGAGAAACCCTAGGTCTCCTTGGCTCAGGCTGAAATTTTCTGAATAGAGACCTGGAAACACAACAAATCAAAGAAAGGTTGGACAAATGGGATTGCATAAGGTTGCAGAGCTTCTGCAGGGCAAATGACATAGCTAGCAAGATCAATAGAAAGCCCACGGATTGGGAGAAGATCTTTACTAGCCATATAACGGACAAGGGTCTCATATCTAAAATATACTTGGAACTCAAAAAATTAAACCACCCAACAACAAATCCTCAAAGAAACAACTGCCCAATAAATAAGTGGGCAAAAGACTTAAAGAGAAGCTTCTCTGAAGAAGAAAGAAGGATGGCCAATAGACACATGAAGAAATGTTCAACATCCCTAGCCATAAAAGAAATGCAAATCAAAACAACATTGAGATATCACCTCACTCCAGTTAGAACAGCAAAAATCAAGAACTCTAACAACAACAGATGCTGGAGGGGATGTGGACAGAAAGGAACCTTACTTCATTGTTGGTGGGAATGTAAATTTGTTCAACCACTTTGGAAAGCAGTATGGAGGTTCCTCAAAAGACTTCACATAGATCTCCCCTATGATCCAGCAATCCCACTTTTGGGCATTTACCCAAATGTTTACAAACAAGACCACACTAAAGCTACCAGCACAACTATGTTTATTGCAGCATTATTTACCATAGCTAAGATATGGAACCAACCCAGATGCCCCTCAGTAGATGAATGGATCAAGAAAATGTGGTATATATACACAATGGAATTCTATGCCTCCATCAGAAAGAATGACATTTCCCCATTTGTTAGGAAATGGAAAAACTTGGAAAAAATTATATTAAGTGAAGTAAGCCAGGCCCAAAGAAGCATAGGTCCCATGGTTTCCCTTATTTGCAATATCTAGTATAGGTATGAGTCAAGCAGAAAAGGTCAGATAATGTGATGTTAGGAAAATGAACCCTTAAATATGTATTTTAATGTTTTCGTTTCTTTCATGCATGTGTTTCTAACGCATTTATAAGATTATTTCTTTGTTGCTTTGTATGTCCCTCCCCCACAGTGTAACCCCCGCTTTCACTATATTTGATGTTAGTATAACATGTGGAGGAGCTGGGGACAAACAAGTCATTTAAGGATTCAGGTGGACCTGTTGCAACAATGAGAAGTACAAAATGTCATGTCAAAACCAGCTTTACAATGTCGGTGTGGGGTGGGGGAGGGGGGTATAATGGGAGGGGGGAGGCTGGGAAGGGAGGTGAAGGGTAAACAAAGGAGGAGGCTGCAATGCTTGGTAAGAAATGTATGCATTATCCTGCCCATGTAATTGTAGCCCCTCTGTACAGTATGTTCTCAAATAAAAGAAAATAAAATTTAAAAAAAAAAAGAATTAATGTTTTACCCTGTATCAACATTTGCCACCAATATTTTTAGAATTCTCAATTAATTGAGTTCTTACATTATTTTCTTTAAAACATATTTAGTTGTGCATGCAAACAGAATACTCCTTGTATAGAGTGCATTTATATTGAAAGACTAACAATATTGCTGGGTAAAGTATATGAAAACATCCAAGCAATATTTGTTTAGTTTTTTCTGTTTATAATTCTATACAAATAAAATGGTTCAATCAAAATTAATTTAGAAATAGCATAAGGATAAGAAAAGGGAGGAGTGCACAAAATAATGACAGAAAGTATAAGATTAGAAAAAGAAAATCTTTTTCCCTGTAATATCCAGTGTTACTCAAAAGTAAAGAATGCTACAGTTAAAATCTGATCTGATGTTAAAAGCCTTTCCAGGAAAATATTGAAAGAAAAACTAGAATTATTGTTTAGATGCAGAATGAAAGAAAACTGACTTTGGAAGCTAAAAGAAATTTTAGAGTGATCATCTAATGGAACATTTTATTAGAAAAGAAAGTGGGTCCATAAAAAAGAAACACTCAAAGTTAAGAAATACCAACAGGAAAACACAGGTAGTGAGTCTAAAATATCTTCATTCCAAGTTCATTGTCTTCTCTGGTTACCCACACAGCAACACTTAGGCCTACTTATTGAAGAAAATTACTTTACACTTAATTATCCAAATGAGCTATCTCTAGAGAGTAAAATTGCGATTTATTCTGAATGTAAACATATCTTGAAATATTTACTTCCCTCATCAATACTTAAACAAAAGGAAATGTTCTGGCAATATGTTTATCACGAGATGGAAATTATAATGTTATAATTTGGGCTGATTCAAGAGATTTAAAAATTATTTAATCCTGAATTATTGGTTTCTAGAATGAAATGGCAAAATGTTTTACCTCCTACAATCAACAAGCATTCCTCAGAGTTGAAATTTTATCATAGCAATGCTATGATAATCAAAACCACCATATCAAAAAAAACTCTATTCTTTTATAACCCAACATGCTTTGTTGTAAATTTTTAGACTTCTAGTATAATTACTGAGAAGAGGAAATAGCAGAAAGAGCAAATGAACTTTTTTATTGTAAAGATGCTGTACAAAGGTTATAGTAACATGAATAAGGTAATGAACAGTGTCAAATATTGTTAACTGCCCCAAAGTTGTAAAGTTCATTTTCAGCATAGTGTCTTGTGAGTATGCTGTTGCAATGGGTCATCCTTTGTCCTTGTTTCAGAATTTTGTTATTCTCCCCCCCTTCCCCAAATCAGATAAATGCATACACAAAACAGAGGGTACCAGAATCAAAGACAATGATTGCCAGGGATAAACCAATGGAAAAAGAAAAACGAAATAAAATAAAAAGAATGAACTAGATACAGTACATTGGCAACAACAAAGTCAACAACCAAAAAAAAAAGACCTGTTGTTTCCATGTCTTGGAGTTCATTTCAATTAGCATCATTTTATATGATCATATGTGCATAGCTATTGAGATATTATGAATTCCTGCCAGGACTTTCCACCTCACCCCAGTTAGAATGGCCATTATGAAGCAAACAAATAATAACGGATGTTGGTGGGGATGTGGCCAAAAGGGAATGCTGCTATACTGTAACCACTCTGGAAAGCAGGATGGAGGTTCTGCAAAAGAAAAAACATAGAACTTCCCTATGATCCAGCAATCCCACTCCTGGGCATTTATCCAAATGATCACAAGCGAGGTCATACTAAAGCTACCAGCACAACTATGTTCACTGCAGCATTATTTAACCATAGCTAAGATACAGAACCAACCCAGATGCCCCTCAATAGATGAATGGATTTGGAAAATGTGATATATATACACAATGGAATTTTATGCTTCTATCAGAAAGAATTGAGATTGCCCCTTTCATAAGGAAATGGAAAGAATTGGAAAAAATCATATTAAGTGAAGTAAGCAATTGAACTTTTGAAATGCAAATAATAAAAGAATTCTGTCTTTAAATGTATACAACTAATTTTCCCAAAGTGTTTTCCATAAATTACAGAATACAATTTATATAAAATTTAAACATAATAAATTCTCCTCTGAAACAAATCAGAGAATTTTTTCAAAAATGTACCAGTACAGTTTCTGGAACAGGAGCTATGGTACATTAGATACAGGTTATCAAGTTACAGGAAGTCATTGTTTTGACTAAGCTCCGGCCCTGAAACCCAACAGATTAAACTCAAAATTTAAATATAGTCACCAGCTATGAAGTTCCAAGTTTCCAAATCAAAACTAAGTTATGTGTCCTTCCTGAAATCAGGAGAGACCACAGCCAAACTTCCCAAAGAGCTCAGCTTCAACTGACATGAGAATTTCCCTCTGCCTTAATTCTTACAAAGAAACAAACCTGATGTTAACTAATAAGTATTTTATTATTCCTTATCACTTTACTGCCTTATCATTAACTCTGAAAAAAATCTTTTTTTCTGTTCAGTACTTCTGACTTTTTTCCATGTATATTACCAACCTCTCCTCAGTTCATTGGATCACTTACTCTATTTTATGGAATTAAATCTTTTTGGATGCTAGAATTACAAAACAAATCCAATCAAGATCTTTAAACTTGTCATTTTGGTTTCTGACAAGTATAATGCTTCTCAAGACTTTTATCCACACAATCAATTTTTAAATGCTCCTTAAAAAAGGAATATCATATACACAATGCACTATATTTATGAATATACACTCTCTAAGTCCTAAAGTTCAAATGATTTCATCAATTATACTCATACTCTATCACATGACATCCTTTTACAACTGATGCTTAACAACAACAGTGACAAATTATTTCTGAAACACAAATGTTTAAAAGATAATCTAGAAAACAAGACAAAGGGCAAAAAAAGGCAAAATCTCAGATGACAGACTCCACAGAACACAGAGCTTGTGTGAATTTCCGGCTATACTTGTTTTAATATATTTTCCTAACTACACTGAATCTGTTCTATATTCAAAGACCAGATCTTTCACACATACATACACCTTTTTTCTGTAAACATGAATGGTAATATTGGGATGATAATACTCAGGCTAGATTTCCGCAGTCAACCCTGAGAAGTTCTCAAATTCATACCACATGTTAGGGATCTTTAAAGGTTACATTAGAGGAGATTAAATGAAGAACAATATGTTCAAAGCAAGTGTTTGATGTCTAGATTGTTAAGGGTGTGCTGTTGTGACTCAATCATTCTAAGCTGTCATGAGGCTGTACAAAGGAAGGCACATTACTGACCTATGGTCCAGGGCTGTTCTCTGGTTCTTTAAGTGTATATCCAGGAAAAGGCCAAAATGCTGCCTAAACAGAATTCCACAAGTTATTTCTGGATTATCTCTTAATTTTCTCTAATTTTGTGGACTTAATACTCTGCCTCTGACTTTCCAATCGTTAAATATAAACTATTTCACAAAACTTTTTTTAAAGATTAGCCAATAAAAGTAAATTATGAGTCAAAAAGCTAATAACATTAGTTTTATTTGTCCCACATTAAAAACACACATTTTATCTACTTTGAAAGGGTTAGTCATTTCTAAACTCAGTTAAAAGTATTATTTCCAAGTGGAGGATGGTGGTACAAACCTCTAATCCCAACATTTGAGAGGCTGCGGAGGAGGATAGTGAGTCTGACGCTAGTAAAAGCTACAGAGTAAGACCCTGTCTCAAAAAAAGTGAAATAAAAATATAGAAATAAAAATATGGAAAAATGAAAATATCACAAAGGGCCTATTTATTTATATTTGTATCTTTAAATATAGTTGCACAAATCAATATGTCAATTCATGAATACAATGCATCTTCATCAGGATCAGTCCATGAAAGGCCTATTCTAAAACCTGATTCTTATATAAGCAAAATGATAGAATCAGGCTCCGCTCTGTAGGCCATGAGCTAGGTCTACCACATCCCATGGGCTCAGTGCTAAAGGCCTCAGTAGGTCTTCTATCATAGATGAGTGCCTGGTTGGTATAAGGACTAAGCAACACACAAATAAATCCCTGTAAACAGTGCCTGGAATGGCAAATGTCATCTATGTTCTTCACCATTATCATCAATAGGCTATCCTGTGCCAAAATTTGTTGAGGACCAAAAGCTTTATTTCTTCAGTGGTAAGAGATGCCTCTTATCCTTACCATAGAATTGTGTAGCTTTCTCAAGGTGCTGGAACAGCATCTCTCATGCAGCTGAGAAGGGGAGAGAACGCCTCCACTTTACCTTCTATTCTCATCTCTCTGCCTGTCTACCTAAATTCATTATGACTTAAGAAGCACTTCAATACTTTACATGCTCCAGTGGCATTTCTGCAAATAGTTCAGCATATTTTAACTTCACTTTGGTTGTATTTCTGACTTTTCAGTGAAGGAGAAGCCTTCACTGAAGTTAAAAAGTGAACCATAATGAATTTATCTTTGTTAAGCTCCTTGTAAATTGGCATCTTTTAAGTGGCATCATAGCAAACTGCTCCTAAATTCTTTGGATTTTTGTACTTTTTTTGTTCAGTTGGTTAGTTTTGTGCTTACCTGTGCTTGAACTTAAGGCCTTGATCCCTTGCTCAGCTTTCCTGCTCAGAGCTAGTGCTATATCACTTGGTCTACCCCTCTGGCCTGGCATTTTGCTAGTTAATTTGAGGTAAAGTCTTAAAGACTTTGCTGTCCTGACTGGCTTCAAAACATGATCCTCAAGAGCTCAACTTCCAGAGTACCTAAGATCACAGGCATGAGCCACCAGTGTATGCTGGATTTGTACTTTGATACCATAACCTGTCAATCATAATTAAAGTACTGAAATTATCCTACATGAGAGGATACTACATATATATATATATATACATATACATATATATATGCACATACAGATGTAAGTTTGCGTATGTCAATGAAAATCTGGATCTATGTCTGGTGTTTTTTTTGATAGACAAAGCTAATAATAGAATATGGATGGGTAAAACCTCAATTACTTCTCCTAACAAAGCCATGCTTCAAGGGGACTGGAATTTCCATCTTTGCAAATGAAGAGTTTCATTAAAAAACAAGATATATCACAATTATCAGTAGTAAAGTGGGTGGTTAATTCAGGAAATGTCATGAAGTTTGATCAAATCATTCTCTTGTCTTCCTTACCATCAATTCTACCTAAAATTTCAAGGACAAATGTGGTGAATACATATTCTCTCAATTTCCACATAGGCATGAACTTAACATCCTAAATTAGTTTCCCTCAGAGCATTCAAAACTTTTCCTGAGTGATCATAAACCTAGCAAAGTCAGAATTTCTACCTGAAAACAACATTCACAATGATATGGGTCTGACACTTCATATAGCACATTAAGAAGAATGCCATAACAAAAGCTTGATATTTTATGTCTAGAAGAAACTCCAGGACACAGATTATCCTAACCAGGCTTTGTTTTAAAGAATCCAAATATGGAATCGGTATCAATTCAACATTTTTGACATAAATTACAAAACCATTAAGAAAAAATATAGCACATAGTAAAAGAAACATTTACTTCAGTGCTAATTTGTTTTAAAATAACAACAGTACTTTCTTTCTAAAGAAAGGCAATACTCCATTTCTGGTCATCCTTTAAAGTAAAAAGATTCAATCATAAGCCTTTGCCAACAAGGAAATCTAAACTTGCTTTAAAACTAGCTGAAAACTAGCCCAGCCCCCAATTCAAGTAAAGTAAATGCCAACAGCCAGGTCAGTAAAGACTCAGTCATGAAAATTCACTAAGAAATAGCCATAGAAACAGCCACTCCCTCACATTTGCCATCTAAACACTTTCAGACCCCAAATAGAAATGGCATTTTAAGAACCCACAGTCAGTTAGCTCAGGCAGACTCTCTAAAAGGAAGTGTGTACCTCAGGGTTGTGTTGGCTAGTATACATATAATATACATTCTATCTAATTTTTGTTCATCTCCATAACTAATTTTAGAAGTCTTATGATATGACACCCATTTCAGGAAACAAAATCTCACTCTGTGACACTGTGCAATAGGCAAGACTAATTTATAGCGACTTGTCAAAGGTTGCTTGAAATCAGTTGGGTCCTAAGTTGGGAAAGTAGAAAAACCCTATCTGAAGCTCACTAGGTCTTTAAAAAAGAAACCAACCAAGCATCTTAACTGATAAATACATGGATTTTTTTTTCAAGATAACTTAGGATTGAAAGAGGGAAGCATGGTGGTACATACTTAAAACCCCAGCACTCAGGAGTCTATGGCAGGAGGATATCAAGTTCCAGACAACCTAGGCTATGGAGCCTTATCTCAAAAATAAAATAAAAATCACAGTGCTGGGAAGGTAGCTCAGTGGTAGAGTGCATGTGGTTGCATGCATGTGGCCCTGGGTTCCATTCCTCTGCACCACATAAGCAGAAAAAGCCGGAAGTGGCACTGTAGTAAAGAGCTAGCCTTGAGCTGAAGAGCTCAGGTACAGTGCCCAGGCCCAGAGATCAGGCCCCACAACTGACTAAATAAATAAATAGTAAATAAATAAATAAAATCACAAAAGTGATGTGTGTGTGTGTGTGTGTGTGTGTGTGTGTGTGTGTGTGTATTTCTCTGAATACTTTTTAGGATTATTACATGCTCTGTACTACAGAAATGAGGGGAAAAACTAGAAAAATATGCCAAGGGAAACAGTTAACCATGCAAAGACCTTCCATAGAAGGTTATCCATAGAAGGTTAAGAGCAGTGGGCATATCTGTTTTGTATGGCTCTACTAACAGTCAAACTTGACCTACTAACTAAGCACAGTACTGGTTCTTTGAGGATCTGAGTTCTTTGAGGTTGTGAGTATACCACAACTTTTACAATGAATTCCTATTGCATATTTTATGGAGAACCTACTTCGGCAGTGTCTTTAAATCTCTGTTATCTCCCTCCCTTTCCTGATGAGGAATACTCCTTCCCCAGTCTCAATCCACAAAATATGACCAGACTGTTAAACCGTTGTATTTCTTAAAAATCATTCTAAACTGCTGGGTGCCTGTGGCTCACGCCTGTAATCCTAGCTACTCAGGAGGCAGAGATCTGAGGATCATGGTTCAAAGCCAGCCCAGGCAAGAAAGTCTGTGAGACTCTTATCTCCAATTAACCACCAGAAAACCGGAAGTGGCGCTGTGGCTGAAGCAGTAAAGGGCTCACCTTGAACTGAAGAGCTCAGGCACAATGCTCAGGCCCAGAGTTCAAGCCCCACAACTGACGGGGGAAAAAAAAAATCATTCTAAACTTTCTTCCAAACTTTTCCTGAAGCATTAGTTCTCTAACTCTTATTCTCACCTTTCCTATCTTCCCAGAACCCTACCAATGCCTTTGCACATTGGAAACCTGCTCAAATGACTAATTTATTTTCAGAAAAGCATGCAAACTCCTTAGTCTATCACAATGCAACGTTCCTGATCTGCCCTTGTCTTCCCATGGACGTAAAATATTAAGCTGGTCTTGAGATTTGAGAAAGTCTTATTGCTCTGCTCTGGGCCTTCCTGCTATGTGCACACCTGCCTCTTGCTCTGCTAACACTAATAAAACTTAAGAGATGGACATCCTCCCACAGAGCTTCCAGCAGTTTGCCTTATGAATCCTAGTGCCCTTTCTCTGCACTCACAGCAAGCTGGGCACACCTCAATCACACTGAAACTCTTTGCTACATGGTAAATGTTGCCTTTCCTGCTGAGCTAAGGCCCTGATTCCATAAGAGAACACATACACATTGCCTGGCACAGAGCAGACTGCATGCAAGAAGTTGCCCTGCTGGGAGAAAACAATTTGGAATGACAGTCTGTCTC
Source organism: Dipodomys merriami (assembly GCF_024711535.1). NCBI lineage: Eukaryota > Metazoa > Chordata > Mammalia > Rodentia > Heteromyidae > Dipodomys > Dipodomys merriami. The sequence continues at coordinate 42,836,107 of NW_027206068.1, read as the reverse complement.
ACAGTTGAAAGAGACAGTTAAATTAGGGAGTCATTTAAAATTATATACATATATGTATAGTTAACAGGTCTATATTAATATAAGATATAGAATAGTAAAATTCATTCAGGGACCATTTCTTTTTTTTCTTTTTCTTTTTTTTTTTTTTTTTTTGGTCAGTCGTGGGGCTTGATCTTTGGGGCTGGGCGCTGTCCCTGTGCTCTTTAGCTCAAGGCGAGCACTCTACCACTTGAGCCACAGCACCACTTCCAGTTTTCTAGGTTTATTGGAAATAAGAGCCTCACTGACTTTACTGCACAGGCTGCCTCTGAACCATGATCCTCAGATCTCAGCCTCCTGAGTAGCTAGGATTACAGGCAGGAGTGAGCCACCCCACCGGCACCTGGCTTCAGTGACCATTTCATAAGTGGCCAAGGTCGTTCCTAAGTTTAGGCTTGTAGATAAATTATTGGCATTATTTTTCCCATATAATTCATTGGTCATGATGACCAGCAGTCTGGTTTTTGAAAGAACTTGAAGACAAAATAACTGAAGTAGCAAATACTTTTAGATATTACTTGAAACCGTTTCCATTATCTATAGTAAGCCTATCTAAATTAACAGCAACATTTTTTTTTTTTTGGGGTCCGGTTGTGGGGCCTGAACTCTGGGCCTGGGCGCTGTCCCTCAGCTCTTCAGCTCAAGGCTAGTGCTCTACCACTTGAGACACAAGCGCCACTTCCAGCTTTTTACTTTTTGCTTATGTGGTGCTGAGGAATCGAACCCAGGGTCTCAGGCATGCAAGGCAAGCGCTCTACCACTGAGCCACCTTCCCAGCCCAACAGCAACATTTTAAATTGAGATCTTTGCCAGATCTTCCCAAACTCCACTTCACAGTGTTAGTATCACATGTTAGTACTAGAGCTTGAATTCAGGGCCTGAACACTGTCCCTTAGCTTTTTGGCTCAGCATCGCTTCTCTATCACTTCACCTATGGCTCAACTGCCACTTGTTTGGTGGTTAACTGGAGATAAACGAGCGAAAGAAAAGGTGGGATGGTTCAAAGAAAATGTACTCATTGCCAGATTTATGTAACTTTAACCCCTCTCTGTACATCACCTTGACAATAACAATAAATTATACATTTTTTAAAATCTCACAACTTTCCTACCCTAGCTGGCTTCTAACCACAATCCTCAAATCTCAGCCTCCTGAGTAGCTAGGATGAGCCACAGGCTCCCAGCTCCAATTCACATTTTTTATAGGAAAAATATCCCCCTTTTCACACTCATGTGTTAACACTTTGCGCAATTTTGAATAGCATACATAATTGGAAAGACAAATAAGCTGGATATAAGCAGGTTTAGAAATGTACCAACGAGTTAGCTTCCCAGTCAGGTGAGTGAGTCATTTTGAGTACAAGGGAATGCCATAGAGTCATCTACAGGGTCACCAGTGGGCTTAATCCAGCTAACCCAGAAAAAGGGGAACAAGGAACAGGAAGACAACTTCTAAGATTTTTGCTTAAAGAATAGAAAGAATGGAAAATTGTGAATTCTCCTTTCAACTTTTCTTACAGCAAAGTGACATAATCTATCCCTTAACATTCATCGACTTTATCATTAGCATTTAATTTAAAACTACTTATTAGGTTATTTCATTTATTTATAGCTAGTTTCATTTCCAATGTCTTTGTGTAGACAAGTCTACACCTGCCTACACCTTTACATGCAAATGCATACATTCACACAATTTCCTCTAATTGTTGGAATTTCCTTCTGGTTTCCTTGAACATACTATTTTGTTGGCTTAGGGTTTTCCTGTTCTGTACCTGATAACTTTTTATCTCTCATCAACGCTTCCACTCAACCATTACTTTCTCGACTGATGATCCTTCTCCTCATGGAAAGGGAGACACACTTAATCAGAGGCCCCAATGCCAGCTACTAGATCTTAGAGACCAGGTGCACTAGCTTTACTGTCAGTCCTGATTGTTGCCCCCACCTAAGTATTCATTGTACCCCTTTTCACTCTCAAAAGGTACTCATTTTATACATTATGTGTTTTCAGTACTTGGGATTAAACCCAAAGCCTTGCACTTGCTGGGCAAGTGTACTTTCACTTGAGCCACATAACCAGTCCTTTTGCCTTTAATTCTTTTCAAAACAGTCTAGAGCTAACTTTGCTGGAGCTGGCCTTGGACTGCAGTCCTCTTATATCCACCTCCAAGTGAGGGGTGGGATAACAAGTGTGTGACACTAGCCCTGATTTGCTTTTGAAATAGGGTCTCACTAAATTTGCCGGACTGTCCTCAAACTGTGGTCCCCAATAGCTGGGATTACAGGTATAAATCTGGAAAGTGTCCACCATAAAGTGTCTTCATTTTGGCAATAAATTATAAAGTCAATGTAGACAATGGATACAAAGAAGACTAAACAAAAATAATGGTCTAGGTCCTTATTTTTTAAATAATAATACATCAGGTAAACTCATTTCTCAAATATGATCATTATTATTCATGTTCCTCTCTTATTCTCAAAGGCATCACACCAAATGTCACCTTATGTATATATCCATATCACAGCACTTACCACTTAACCCTACAAATATCTTCTCTACCACAACCACAAAACTATACAACAGTTGCCCTGAATATCTTCATATTCACGCAGCAAAATGCCAAGCTAAACACATTTTGAGCTATATGATAATGTCTGTGGACTGTTATTAATCAATTCATGAGACAATCCTTCTTTAAATAGCAATAGCATAAGTTATTTATGAATACTTGCATAACAGATGAGTTATCAATCTTGACAAAGGCCCACATAAAATTATAGAATATTATAATCATGTTAATCTCAAAATTAAAAATATTAGCCCAAATAAAATCAGATCTGCCATATTAGCTCAATTCATTCCAATATCATACCAAACTTTCCTAAGAATAAAGTCACATATCCTTCCTAACATCTACCTAAAAGGTATTTTATTGTATCTGTTTTATAAATGGGGAAACAATAACTCATATGGTTCCACTTTTGCATAAAGAAGAGATTATCCTGAGTCCTGAAATAATCTCCTGAAAATACTATGCTTATTCTTTACCTCAATAACTATACTGCTCTTTGTTTTCTTGTTTGCTTTTATTTTTTTTTGGAGACAAGCTTTTACCCGGTAGCCTAGGTTGGCCTGGAACTCACAACATAGTGCTTCAACCTCCTAATGTTGAGATTACAGGCATGTACCACCATGCCTGACTTATACTACTTTTTAAATTATATCTCAAAAAATGTACATGAACCCTAAAAAATTATTATAAATTTAAAAACAAACATCTAGAAAACAGCACAATCATTTTTTTCCTTAGCGTGCCATTAAAAGCTATTTCTGCTTAGGGAAAATGTGTTTATAGATAAACAAATTTGCATAAATGAGCAAAGCCATTTCATATTTCATCTTAATAACAACTGTCAGACATCTTCTGAATAATGTAATTCATAGAGGAAACATACAGGAAAAAAATTATTTCAAGGCCTTGGATTATTTGTTTCTATGCAATTTACTACTAATTACATACAAATCACAGAGAAAAATGTAAAACTAGTTTCTACATAAACAGAAGTCATGCTCAGCAAGAGCTTGATTAGAGAAGAAGACAAACAACTTCTAAAATATTTACAAAATTGTAACATAGTCTTGAATTGAAAACAAATACACTTCAAAATCATTATTAAATAGCTGAGTACCTACAGCTCACACCAGTAATCCTAGCTACTTGTAAGGCTGAGATCTGAGAATTATGGTTCAAAGCCAGCCCAGGCAAGAAACCCCATGAGACTCTCTTCTCCAGTTATAGGAAAGTTTAAGCATATTTAATAACAAAAAATCACAATGTATTATCAGATTATATAGGAAATCAACTTAATGAGGACTTCATCTGAACTTCTAAAATACCAGAATTGCTCACAACACTAAGGTTAGAGTTCAACTGATCTAATTTGACCAGAAGAAATACCTTAAACTTCTAATTTCAGACCTCAGCACTCTACAAATAATCTTTTCAAAGGTGGAAAACTATCCAATGCATAGAGGAACTGACCTTTGACTCTAACTAAAAATAGTATATATTACCATTCAGTCTAATCATACATCAAATGAATCTCCTCTCCGCTACTACTCTTGTTAAGAAGAACAACAGGAAAACACATATTGGCTCATGTTCTGGAACAGGAAACATATTCAAAAGGACTCTGTGGAGGCCCAGAACTCAAAATCCTGTTTTTAACTGAGTGTGGAAAAGTATTTCTCACAGGATTATAGGCATGTAAGAAACTGAAGTTGACATCTCCACTCTCTCTCCTTCACAGACAGGAAGTCGATTCAGGTTCAATAATCTAACAGATCAAAAAGACAAGAGCTCACAAGGGAAAATGGCTAGGCTTTCTCAGACAATTGCTTATTATTTTCAATAAGACTACTCACTAAAATGTGACTCACTTCAAATCTAGTATATTTGATTTCGATTTCTGAAAGCATTTTTTGACTAAGGTTAGGATATCAGGTACAACATAGCTGAACTCAAGAAAAACATGTAATGTTTATGCAAATGTTATTGTTGTGATTTAAAATAAATTAAAAGGTCCTTCCCCTTAAAACTTAGTTTTTAGGATGAATTTTACCAATCCTTAAAAATCAGAGTACAATTAGAATTCTGAACAGCACACACTGGGAGTATAGCTCACTGACAGAGCTCTTGGTTAGTATGTTCAAGGACCTGGGCTCAATCCACACACCACAGAGGAGGAGGGAAAGAAAGAATTAATTTGGGGCAATATAATAAAATGTGATTTTGTCAACTTCCTTAAGTTGCTATTGTGTTGTTACCACAATTTTTGTAATAAGCAATATATACTCATTATTTTAAAAAATTGAGTAAATCTTGAAGTAGAAATAGTTTTGAACATCACCTTTATTCCTTCTGTTATCATCTTTGTTCAAATACACATTTCCAAAATAAAAATGAGATTGCAATGCACATTAAGCATTTAACCAAACTGTTTATTGTGAAATAATTCTCATCCTAAAATAATCTCAAAAAATGACTTTCTCAAAAGTGAGAAAGTTTTATCCTATCACACCCCATGTATCTAGCATAATAAATCTACCCATCCTGCTATACTTGATATGTGAGTTGCTTTAACTTTCTCCTAACATGAATGGCAATTGGATGTGGTCCTTACTAACCATCACAGACAAAGCAGGCAGTAAACAACGCTCAGAGCCCTATCAAGGAACTCTATAATATGCTGTGGTTCAGTAGTAGGGCACACTCATGAGTGAGGCTCAGGTTCAATACTCAGAACTTCAAAAAAATAAAATAACAGGAGAGGTGGTGGCACAGGCCTGTAATCCCAGCACAAAGCTGAAGCAGGAGGATTATGGATTCAAGGCTAGACTGAGCTACCTAGTGAGATCATATTGTAGAAATAGTAAGAAGAAGCCCACAAATATGTCAAGCCTACATCCTCACTAATAAATCAATGTAGTATATAGGAATTATGAGAGACATTTTCATTTACCAGAATCAAAACAGGCATATAAAAATAGTGCTTGGGCAAGGATTCTGAAACTGCAATGCTAATGCAGCAAAGTGCTAATTAGAAACTAATAAGGCTTTCTGAGTAATAATTCAGGCAGTATGTATTTAACAAATAAATTTATTTTTATAAACATATCATGGAAAACCCCCAACGCTGTGCAAAAGAAGAAGAAATTATTCTAGTGAATCCCAATTCAACATTAATTTAGCTCATGCACATATATTTATTGAAAGTCAGTGAAGACCTGGTTTAAATTACTGCTAATGTAAATGAAGTAAAAATCTGACATGAATTAAAGAAAAACTTCCATCTCACTGTATTTTAACAGACCTAAAGCACTATTTCTTTTTTTCTTTTTTTGGTCAGTTGTGGGGCCTGAACTCTGGGCCTGGGCGCTGTCCCTCAGCTCTTCAGCTCAAGGTTAGTGCTCTACCACTTGAGCCACAGCGCCACTTCCAGCTTTTTTTTTTCTTTTTGCTTATGTGGTGCTGAGAAATCGAACCCAGGCCCTCATGTATGCAAGGCAAGTGCTCTACCACTGAGCCACCTTCCCAGCCCCCAAAGCACTATTTCTTAAGGCCATACTGGACCAACAGCCTCAAGAGACAAATATCAAATATCTGTCCTGAACGTCTCTAACCTGTCACTCCTGGAACCTCCATAACCACTATGTGTCCCCAGTATTTCCCTGGGATGGAAAATTATTTGGGAGATTCACTTTCCAGCACAAAGCTCATTTACTGACTCCAACGTGCAGGAAGGGATGGCTTCATTTAAAACCACTTATCCTCATGCACAAATATAAGGAGAACAGTTTTAACTATTTAACTAAGTCTTTGTGTAAATCCCAGTATGATAGGTTAAATAAGCAAAAAAAAAAAACAACTTTCCTCCCTCTAAAATATAAAAAGTTCCATATATCCTTATGCTGTGCTATTTCATTATACTCTTTTTAAGAAGAGGTCCATGAGAAAGAGATAGATTTTCAGGCTGAAAATTTAGAAATTGTGCAAAACATTATCAATATTTCAATCATGCTGAACTGTGCCATGAAGCTATTTCCAGAACAAAAGGGAGTGAAGCAATTAATATGTCAGCAACTACATTACAAAACATTTCTTTCTTTATTCTTAGGCTCTTTAGCAGGGTGTGTTAATATATAGTTCAACCCATACTTTCAAAAGTCAAGCTGCTCTAAAAAAATTCACTCTGTAGAAAATGTGCTCCCTTGAATTCAGTATTTTAGCCATTTTTAAGCTTTTAGTAGAATCTAGAGCATCAGTAATCTCTTAAGAGTAATTTCACATGTCCTTCATTTTAATATTTAAAAAAATTGTTCAGAATTTTTCTGATGAAATAATAACAAATCTAGGGTCACTGACTGTACAGTATAATTATATTTAAGAACTAAGCAGAGAACTGTAAAATACTAAGCTGGGAAGACATCTGAGGAATAAATTACAAGGAAGACAGTGTCAATTACAAGTAAGAAACCCAAAGCCTCCGGAGGCAGATTTGTCCAAGCTTACAGAATATCAAGTAACTGTCAGTGTTACCTTTATTATTACCAGTTAATAAGGCATAGCAATAATATGGACAGTGTGCCTCTGAAGACAATATAAAATAAATTCCTCTTTCAAATCACTCATCATATAAAGATAACATCAAGTAGATACATGAAATCTATATTGACATATTGAAGGATGAAGAAATGTTTTAAACAAACATTGAAGTTTGCCCATCAGCGATTGCGATCAATGTCAAAGAATACCAAGAGCAAGAACAGCAATCAACAGATTGAAAAAAAGCAATATAATCTATGCCTTTAGAGAAACGTGCTGATTCAAGCACTTAGGCTTGTACAGCAGCATGTATAGCCTTATAGATTTTGATCCTTCTGTCTCCTCTGCTTCATGTTTTTTCTCTTTAATATCTTCATAAAAAGGCAGACAGTATATGTTGATTGCACATCTTGCCACATAATTTTTAGACCACATCTCATCCTCCTGAAATATCTATTGTCCTTACTCTCTAGATATTCCTACCATCTATATATAGCCCTCCTGGTATCTCTCACTTAACATATCCTAAGTATATGTATATTTTCCCAAGTGTGTGTGTGTGTGTGTGTGTGTGTGTGTGTGTACATATTTCTTTCATAAAAGAATGCTCCTGATTCCATTTATATAAAATGTCCAGAAGAGACAAATCCATAGAGACAGGAAGTAGATTAGTGTTTGCCAGAGGATAGAGGAAGAATTGGGAATGACTACTAATAAGCACAGAGTTTCTTTCCAGGGCGATGGAAATGTGCTAGAATTAGATCTTAGTGATGGCTGCACAATACTGTGAATACACTAAAAGCTTTCAACTATGAACTTGTAAAGGATAGATTTTTATGCTACTTGAATCTGACCTCAATAAAAATTGCTAATTAAAATTAAATACATACATACACATATGCACATGTACATGTGTGCATGCACATGCACACATACAGGCACACACACGTCCTTCCTTCTAACTTTCCTTTTATATTACAAAGTAATAAATTCCCCATAAGTGGAATTATTCAAGCAGAAGCAGAAAGATCATCTGTCAGTAATATGTTATTGAATGAAGAGCTTCCTGAAGTGACTGGGAAATTACATTAGATTACCTTTAAGTATTTTCATTACTAAATTTCGATGTCAGCAAAGTAAAGACATTAGAATTAAGAGAAAATGTTAAAAGTGACCAGGAAGAAAACTGTAAAGCACTTCAAATTTTTTTCTTCTTTATCAAAATGAGAACTGTAGTATATTATGAAGTAAAAAAATGAAAAATCATAGAAAACTTTTAAAATATTAAGTAGACCAGATAATAACACAAAAACCAACAAATATTTTCAGAAATCTGTAACAATGTTTATTTTGTTTACACAAAACTTATCTTATGTCTAATTAAATTTTTTGACAAATTTCTAAACTCAACTTCATTTTGAGTGGCATTTATTATCTAATAAAAATTTAAGTCAAATTATTATGTGATAAGCCCATAACTGAGTTACAAGATAAACAATGTACAAATATAATAGATACTATTCTTCACAAATTTGGTATTTTACAGCTCAGGAGCTCAACACTAATGTAATTTATAAGGATATTTTCAAGAGCAAACAAAATACATAGGATGGAAAAAAAACAAGTTCAAATTTTGCTATCAATTGCTAGCAAATTTCTGAAATACATAAATATATACGTTTTTTGGTGATGGTACAAGGGCTTGAACTCTGGGCATGGGCACTATCCATTACCTTTATCTACCCAAGGCTGGTGCTCTGTTGCTGAGACTAGAGTCTCAGAGACTTTCTTGCCTGGGCTAGCTTTGAACCATGATCCTCATTTCTCAGACTCCTGACTAGCTAGTATTACAGGCATGAGCCACAGTATCTGCCTCATCAGAAATAATTTGCTGAAGAAAAGAATCTCCAAGACCAAATGACAATCACAGGCTTGATTAAGTAGCAATGGTAAGAATACACACTGGCAAAATGAAAGCAGGACTTAGAAGGCATATTAATAATAGGAATGTTAGTACCCTAACTGAAATTACAAAACAGAATAAATAGGAAATGACTGAACAAAGTGATTTAAGGGAAGAAAAGACCAAGTCATCTTATGCCATCTTTGAATGACAGGTATATCACATCCATGTCATTCTATTCTGTGATCCTGGGTGCTTGACTTGAAGAAAGCAAATTCAACCTCTGGTTCATCAGCAGGCAACTTGGTAAAGCTACTATGCCCACATGTCGTTGACCCACATCTCTTCAATAGAGCAAGTATATATACACCATTGACCCAGGGCATTAGTCAGGAGCCCTGATCAAATAACAAATCCTCAAAACCACACCACCAACATGGAAGGATGACACAGGCCTGTCAAACAAGCACTCAAGAGGCAGAAGGATCACAAGTTTAAGGCAGGGAAGCCTGGACTTCATAAGGAGACTGTCACAAAAATACATTAATTAAAGTAAAAGTAAAGCAATGAGAGACAGGACAAATAAGCATGGTGTACCTATAAGGATGGTAATATGATTGTTCAAGTTATTTTTTACATCTTATTGTAAACTTAAAATGTGTTGACTTACTCCATGTCTCCCCTCTGGCGTTTAGATTTGTGTTTTATACTAAATTGATAAATCGTAAATTCAAGCATTTTACTTTGGTTGCCAAGATGTTTCTATTCCATAACCTCTGAGATAGCTTGCCTGGCATAGTTCCTTGCAGCAAGGTAATTTCCCACAGAACACCTACTGAAATAGAATCTGCATTTTAACAAGATCCCTAAGTAATTCAAATGCATGTTGAAGTTTAGTAAGCACTGCTAAAACAGTCAGGAAGAAAGAGAAGCCCCCACAAACTTAAGAGGACGGGTCAAAACATTAGAGCTATGTTCTGAACACCATCCTGAACAAAAGCTTCAGGTACTGCAGCCTTCAATAATGGGGAGAATGCAGACATTCATTTCCAACAACTCTCAGGGAAGGTTCAAGGAAGCACTGCTGCCCTTGCTGGCTTCTGTGAACTGTCACTCTATAAAACGGCATACAGTTTAAGAAAACATTGAAAGTATCACACAAGGACCCAAACATTACATTTACAGTCTCCTACTTACAGGAAAATAAGAAAAATCTTCCTTTCAAATAGCACTAGGTTTCAAGAATACAAATTCAAAGGTTGTAAGTAACTGACAAACAGTTATAATTTCCTTAATGAGAATGCAGTGACCTTGGAAAGGATATTCAAGAATAAATTTGAACTGAAGAGCCTTAGAAAGCCTCCTGAATGGGCTATGCACTTCCCCTTGACCCCTGACCAGATCAGCCCCAGGTTTGTTATGTTAGTCATAGTGTTCCTGATGCAAATTAGGCATTTATAATAGAAAACATAGTAACAAAAATTACCCTGCCTATTCTCGGCTTATTCACATTTTAATTCAATTCTTTGGTTTTGCGGAAAAATCTGATAATGAAAGCTTAATACCACATCTCAAATTAAGAGGGTTCATAACCTTCTCCTATGCTATATTTTAGAGACAGGCTTCATATTCTCCATTGTTAATACCATTCTAATATACTATGACACTGTTAAACACATAGTAATAAGTATGCCCACGAAAGATAAGTCATGCTAATAATCGGCCAGTAATACAATTTGATCTTTTTTTTCTTGTTTTGTTTTATCTCATTTGATTTTCATGAGACAGGCTCATCCCTACATAGCTGAGGCTTCTCTGGAACTACCTATGTAGCTCAGGTTGGCCTGAACTCTCAGTCTTAACTGTCTCTCTGCTGGGATTACAAACATGTATCATCATGCATGGCTGAATCTAGTCATTTTTAAAAATCATGAACAACAAGGAATATGCTACAACAGGAAAGACTATCTTTCATGTGGTTGTTTATCTAACCCCACATTAAAGCATTTTTAGGATAATATCCATGTAAAACACATTTCAAAGAAATAAACTGGACACCAAGGACAACAGCACACAGAAAGATCTCAAACAAGCCCTACCACAAAACATTAAAGGTGTTGGGAATATTTTACTGAACACAGAGTACCAGCTAGTGAATATAAAAACTTCAAAAATAATTTCAAAAGTTTAAAAATGTTCTCTATCATTTTTTGAAAAAGGAAATATGTTTAAATTCAAAGTCAAAGATTTAGTTTGGAAATCTTAACTTCCCATTCCACAAATGAAGCTTTATACAAATAAGGAAATAAATACAGAAATGATTGAATGTACTCTCTTCCAAATAATCTATCAAATCTCTTTTACTTCCTATGCATTTATTACAGCCAAGTGCTGTTCAAGGACCATCTACATTAGCACAATTCTGTATACTCCATCATGTGGGTTATTTTAGACATACTGTGTTTGAGAATTGATTCTACAAGGTCACAGAGAAAAGTGCTCACCTTATAGATTTTTGTGTCTCCTGCCCCTAGCAGACTAACAGGACACATATAAGCCTTCCCTAAACACTTGTTGAATTTAATTATTTTACCACTCTCTCAGACTATATAATATACGTATATAAATTGGAGAACAACAAAAACAACAGCACCAGTAGAAAGCAGATCTCAAAATTTCCCAATGAAGCTACTTTTGTGTTCAACAATAGGAGCAACAAGAAAGAGTAATTGTCCCATTCATTACAAAGGGGATAATAATGATTCTTCTGTTTGCAAACTTAATCCACTCCAACTAGTCCTGTGAACTGCCCAATAAAATGCAATGTATTAAGTTTGTTCACAAATCTTACCATGATCTAAGTCCTTCAGGAAGGGTGAATTGGGTTTGTTATCTTTCATTCTCTTCTATATGAAATCCAATTTGTTATTGTAATCAAAGAGACAACATGGTTGTTATTATTATAAGCAATTGTAGCAAAATTAAACATCACCTAAATTTCAAAGTATCATACCCCCAAAAGCTGGGTTGTTCACATCTCAACAGATTATTCTTCAATGATAAATCCTTTAAAATACACTAAAGCTACTAACACACAGGTTTTGTGTAGCACAGGACCCAAATATAACCCACTGGGTTGAGTGGCTCATGTTCTACTTGTTAAATTATCATAAACTGCTATCCCTCCATTTAAAAACTCAGTTTCTGATTTTAACAAACTCCTTGAAGAGTTTGTTTCAGTTATTCCTGCTTTGCTCAGTGTGAAATCATTTAATCTTATTGCTTTCTTCCTCAGGGAGAGATGATGTTCAAAACAGACATGAGTAGTGAAACTGGAAGCGCCCTGGGCAGGCTTGAGGAAAAGGCACATTTGAAGATGGTGCCTAGAAGTGAGATTGGGGTCAAGAGGGCCAGAATAACATGAAATGTGACAAAACACTGCAAGGAAACTTCACTTGCTTTCAAACTAGAATTCACTCTCTGTTTAAAACACAGTGCTACTGGACATGGCCCATTCTTACCCAGAACTTTTGCCTTAGATTAATAAAGTACAAATGTGCTTGCTAACACCTGCAAAAAATTTCAGACTATTACTTTATTTCAAAACAGTATTTCATAATTTAGGCAATGTCAGACTTCTCCACAGTTATGTAAAATGTTACAGCTATGTAAGTTCATAAGAGGGAAATAACCATATTAAGTGATTTTAAGAGTTGAAGAGCAAATTACAATATGAAATTCCAAATCTATCATATATGTATGTGTATATATATACATATATATACATATATATATATATATATATATATATATATAATTTGTAGACGCTGGGAGCCCCTAGGAAGTGGTTTTACACTACACATTTGCCAACATACACACCCAAATTCCCCAAAGAGAGCATGTGAGAAGCTAAAAACCGAACTGATGGGCAAGGGCAAGTATACTTAAAAAACACTCCTGGGGATTCTGATACTCCATCAACCACCTCCCGCCCCTATTGCCATTATCTGCTAATATGTTCCACCACACACTGCCAGTTGCTTTTTGCTTTCTATACCAATGCTAGTCAAGTGAAGGCATTCTGATAGAGTATCTGAATTCAATTGGCATTTATCCAGTTTTTAAGAGGCAAAAATAAACCCATGAATGACAAATCAATTTTTTCCTTTCACAAAAATTTCACTATAAAGCTACATAACCCATACTGAACTTGGAGCTATTTACAGTTATAGTTTTTCAAAGTATTTAAGTCAGCTAATATATTTTCATAATCAAATCTTCACTACTAAGTAGCAATGGGAAAAATATGTAGCAACATTCCTCACAATCCATTATACTTAAGTGAGGAGTAATTCAGGTATTTTTAAGCACACAATCAAAAAAAAATCATTTCTATGTAACCATAATTCACTCAATCTACCTTATACCTCAGATCTTACAGTGTCTAGATTAAGAAAATTGTCAATAAGGAATTGTAAATAATATGTTGTAATTCAAAAATAACACTCCTGGTTTTCAGTGCTCATGTTACTCAAACTCCAGTCCATTGGAATGTATCTCACAATCCCCAAACTTCAACTTTCATAATAGTCACTATTGGCTTATGCCACTGAACAGAACATTATGAAATGTGACTGATACCTCTCAAACTCCAAACTTTAAAAAAAAAAAAAAAAACAGCTGACAACAGGTGTATGGCAATCATCTTGAACTTTTTGGCAGGCCCCAATACTAAAGACAAACATAGGAAACAAACCAAAAAGGCATACTTACCTTAATTGGAGCACAACTAAACTTAATTTTCCTATTTGCTGGGATTTCTTCTTCTTCTGGCAATCCAACGATTTCCGAGTATTCCATATCAGGCTGATAGTAGCTATTCTCATCACTGTCCTCCTCATCCTGCTCAGTGCCTGTCTCTCCCCAATCTGAATTATACCTGGATCTCACCCTATACACATTATAGTCACTATGCATGTACACATGGGAACTCTCAACATTATTTGAATCTTCAGCTACTTCTTTTGCACAACTGGATACAGAAGCATTAGGAGAGGTGAGATCACCACCTGCAAGCTCTTCTTTCCTCTGTTGCTTTGCTGTCTCACTCCCAACCGAATTAGCCTCGGCATCTCCTGAAGGTTCGTTTTGTGGTGAAAGGATTTCAGACTTCGGCATTGCCTTCTTTTCAGCACAAGGTGGTTCAAGAATGTCTTTGTCAGTTCTGTCCAGAGTCTCTTGGTTAGATGTAGAGTCCTCGGCTTCCTTGCTCTGCTGTATCTCTTCCCTAGGCAACGAAGCTAGAGAGGTACTTTTAGGAGCCACTTCTAGTACTGGAGTTGTATTAGTCTTCTGAGCATTATCTGTTTCAACACCTTGTTTGTTCGAAGGAGACCAAGAATTAGAATCCTTACGGTGGCCAAAGGTGTCAAGATTGGTTACAGTAACGGATGGTAAATTCAGGGGATAATGGCCAGTCACTGAGTAGTCACTGCTTTCAGCCTTCTCGGAAATGATGGCACTGGGGGACTCAGTGTTCTCAAATACTGCACTCAGTTGACTCACAGTTGGGGAGACAGCCTCGGTTCGGGAGCTAAGGCTATCCAAGGAATCAGTACTGCCTCTGTTGGACTTGGAACCCCCCCACTCGTCCTGTGGTTCACTCCCTCCAGCTTTCTCTTTCTTTGGGGAATAGCGGTTGTTTTGTCCTGATTCATGAACACTCCTCTCAAACATTTTTCGAGTCTCTGTGAACTTAGAATATGAAGGGCCATCATACATTGTGTCAAATCGACTAATTCGTTCAGAAACAGAGGACTCCAATTTAACAACTGAGCCATCTGTTTTCTCCAGAAATTCTTTGGGCTTCATTCTTCTCTGAGGAGAGGAAGGTCTACCTTTCCCCCTGGTTTTGGCAATGACTGCAGCATTCTCATTGGGTTCCATACCCATCTGCATAAATAGATTTTTAATTCTGTTGACATTGGAGCCATATTTCCTACCCCTGGTCTGTTGGGAGCCCTCACCTTCTTTTGATTTTTGTTCCCCATCTGACTTAGGTTTGTCAAAGGCACTTTTCAGTGCCTGGAACTCAGTTCTGTATGCATTCCTATGAGGAGAGGCACTTCTGAGAGTGGTTCGTTCACCTGAAGACTCAGCTTTCAACATTTTTACTTCAAGGGTGAAAACCCAATGTTCATAATGATCAGGAAAAAGAAAAAAAAACAAAAACAAAAACCTCTCGTCTAATCACCAGTATTTGGTCAAGTAAAGGACCTCTTAAACGGCATACTTTTGTCTGTGATTGTCCCAACAGGTGTATGAGCAAATTATTCAGTCAAGAGTTACACAAAATGGCTTTTTCAGAGCAAGACTAGTGGTTCATCTGTAAGAGAAAAGAATGAAGTTTTGAATTTATGTACTTAGGTGAATTTCTGTTTAATCAACTAGCACTTTTATTTTCAAAGTGATTTAGCCACAGGTCAAGTAGAAGATATTACTTACTGAAATGGAAAGTTAACGTCAAAAGGTAAAAGTTATCATTCTAATTTGTTCTAATAAGGAAAATGTTTCCAAAACAACTTAGGAGATCCCTACCAAAAGAATGCCCCCCTCTCTGTCTGTCTCTCTCTCACTCGCTCACTTGCTCGCTCACATAGCACATAAGTACTCTTAAAGCAACACTTTAACCCATGTTTTGATTGCTTTTATAAATGACCTTAAAAGAAACCAGCAGTGCATATCTCTTTTAAGAAATTATCAAAATGCTCAGAAAGTCGTATGCATTGGAATTTTCCATAATCAGGTAGAAGTTATTCGGTCAAAGTGAAAGTTTGGAATCCTTTTTACAAACTCCAAAACATTCCTACAGAGGCTTAATCCAGTCTTTCTGATCCAATATTCTCATCTACAGCATCCCAAAAACAACACAAGTGCAATCTCAGAGCAAAACAAACATTAAAAAGTTCTTGGAAACCAGCATGTTTCACTCTAAATGGTGGTATCCAATACGTTGGAAGTTCCCTAAGAGTGGCTATTATGAATTATGTAGTGGGATGTAGACCATCATGGGACTGAATGAACATGTGATCACCAGAGAGCAAATATTCCATAGTACCTCTTTTCACAGGCCTGATTTGTTTATCCCTCCCTACCCCAGATTTACTACAGGCTGAAAAGGCAAAGCAATGCATGCTTGCTGGCCTCCAGCTCACAGCTGGATTTTAGTATCAATAAGCCAGCAGTCAAATACTTCAAGATCTACAGAAAAGCAAACAATGCAGCTCAAAAGATTGTTTTTTCATTTCTGTTTTGTTTTTATTTTAATATCAGGCCAGATCACATTACCCCCAGAGACAACCATCTGAGGAAGCATACACTTTCACTTAAATCATCGTCTCCAAACTCGTTTTCCTGGCCCAGCATGCATGCACGGCCCATGCAGACAAACAAGAAAGGTTTCGGAGTGTAGTGCCTTTTTTCTTTCTTTTTTTTTCTTTTTTTTTCTTTCTTCCTTTTTTTTTTTTTTTTTTTTGTAAATCATCGACAATCTCCTTTTACCCTGATATTAAAAAAAAAAACCAAAAAACAAAAAACCATCAACACCCTCCCCTGTCCCCTAGTCGTACACCCCATTCCCTCCTCCTCCCCCCACCCCCGCCCATTCGAGCCCGAGGGGGCGGAGGCGGGGGCGACGGGGCCGCCGGGGATTTAAAACCTGCCCTCACAAAAGACAAACATAAATAACACCAACTTGAGAGGCAGCGGGTTCCCAAGCCTGCTTCGGGACGCAATCCCTCGGCCCCGGGGCCGGGCCGGGAGAGCAGGTGACGCCAAGCGCTACGGTTGGAGGTCGCAGTCTAGCTTTGTGCCAGGAAGCACCTGAGTAGTCCTAGCACATTGGCTGCGGCTGCCGGTGGCGAATTCCAGGGTAGCACGGGAGAGAGATGAGCTCCCTGGCCACATCAGGAGGGGGAGGGAAAAAAGAGAAAATTATAGGGCGATGAGAATAAATCCCTTTGTTTTTCCTCCCAATGTGCCAGGAAACAATAGATCCCACTGATAATGCCTCCGATCCTCAACCTATGGCTCCCCAACCGCGAGCCACCCCACCCCCAGCCTGCAACTCAGCCTTTTGTACATGCCGATGATATTTCCCCGGCTCCCTTCCGCCCTCCCCGGCTCTGAGCCCCGCGCACAGCCTCCCCCTTACCGAGCGCGAGCGCCGCGGGCGGGCTGGCGGGCGGGCGGGCGGGGAGGGTCGGCCTCCGCGCGCCCCCCAGCTCCGCGCAGCGCCCCCCGCCCCCGGTGGCGGCCGCGCCGGCCCGCTGGGTCCCCGCCACCCGCGTCCTCTCGGCGCCGCGCGCAGGGCGGCTCCGACGGCCGCTTCCACGCGCGCCTCGCCCCCCCCACGCGCGACCAGCCCGCGCCGGGCCTCCCCGGGAGGCGCGTGGAGCTGCCCCACGCCGCTGCGGGCCGGCGGCTGGCGGCCTAGGCATCCGCGCGCGTTCGCGCCCTGGGCCGCCCTGACGCGGGGAGGGGTGAGGCCCACGTGCGGCCCCCCACGCCAGGCCTCGGGCAGGCCCGATGGGAGGCCAGGACAGGCCGAGGGGGCGGGGGTAGGCCTGGGGTAACAGGTGCCTCACCTCGGCTGATGGGATTAACTCTAGGGCCGGAGAGAGAGGGAGCCCAGCCGCAAAATCCCAGGAGAGGGAGAGGGAGAGGGAGCCTCTGGCGGCCAACGGAGGGCGAGAAGCGGCGGCCCGAGGCGAGGCCGCCCCACCCCCTCGGCCGTGGGCGAGGGCCCCCTTGGGCCCAGGGCAAGGC
The DNA here is from genome assembly GCF_024711535.1 of Dipodomys merriami. Taxonomy (NCBI): domain Eukaryota; kingdom Metazoa; phylum Chordata; class Mammalia; order Rodentia; family Heteromyidae; genus Dipodomys; species Dipodomys merriami. The sequence goes on along the minus strand of NW_027206068.1, from coordinate 42,818,234 downwards.
CTATTCAACTGGGCCCCGGCCCCTGGTGGCTCTGGGAAGTGGGTTGGGACTGCCAGCTGCTGGAGCACCCCCACATGGTCTCTAGTTAATTGCATGGCAGCAAGGAGTCCTACTCCTGCCCTGGCCTGGAAGGCCAGACCCTGGCCAGACCCTACCTAGAGAGGCCTTCTGTTGAACCACTGCGCTGGGCCTACTAGGCCCCATGACCTCAAGGTCCCGAAGCTATAAAAGGAAGGTCTTTTAAGACTTTTTGCCTGCCTTGAGAAGAGTTTTTCACCCAATTTAAACAGCACTGTTCTATAATGGCTCAGTGAGTGCCTCCTTTACAAATTCCCAATACACCAAGTGTATTCCTAAAAAGCAAAAAAAAAATCTATCAATCGAGAGCTTCAAACCAATCCTTCCGAAAAACTCAGTTTTTCAAGAGGCTGAAAAATGCTTATTTCTGGTCATGGTGTAAATCTCAACATGGTGGCGGGGTGGGGAGGGGAGGTGGGGCTAAGACAGAAAGTACAGGACAAACAGACCTGTCCCCCAAATAAAACAGAAGATGTAACATATAGACATAGAAAAAGAAAACTTGTCTCAATAATGAGGGAAATAATCAGTAAGCTATTGTGATCCATTCAAATAAGACTATGAAGAGAACTGACATAATGCTTAGGATTAGAGTGACCCCTGTTATTGTAAGATGAGAAACATTTCAAAACCCAAAGTAGTTGCCTAAAATCAAAGATGGTAATGAAACACTTCACACGTTGTTTTTCTTAGGCATACATACAACAAAGCTTAAAAAATTATGTGCAGTAAAAACATAACAATATCAAAACAAGCAATTAGAATAACATGCTACAGTAAATTTGTGGATTATTTCTAGAAGTTTTCATGTAATATTTTCAGAGCTGATTGACAGCAAGGAAGTGTTACTGAAACTAGGGAAATCAAGAAACAGATAAATGGGGTGGGCTGAAGTGTTTTACATGGTGGTAACAAATAGTACTAGAACATCCATTTCTATAGATTAGAACTATTTACATTACTGAACTTTCTACCATTGATTAAGTAGTGAAGTAGCCCTGTGAAAGTTCTTCTGGTAGACTGACTACAATCCTCAAACTGCAGAGACCAGGAAATATCCCCTAGTTGAAAGCACCCATAGTCACCTTTTATCCATTTCAGAATCACACACATTTTCCAACAGAACATCATTACTCACATTTTACATATTGGAAAACTGCGAGGATCTGTAACTTGTTCCAAGCTGTATTAGAAAAGTATCATAGCTGGGTCTGAGCCCAGGAACATATATACACAGAACCTATATACTTTGTGCACGAAGTACATAGCTTGCCTTGAATTCGTGATCTCCATTTCACAAAGAATTTGTAGCTACTCAGTTCTCTGCATCTTATTTTGAAACATGAGACTATTTCTTTCCTTCAAACATCACCATATTCTCAGCCTCCCTCAGCATTCTCTGTCTACAAAGTGGTATCACTTCTATCCCCACAAACAGATATAACAAGCAATGTGAGGGGGCTGTGATTCCAGTCTCCACTTTTGGAAAGAACATTTGTGCTGTCTGGGACAATCGAGTGGAAAAGTTCCTGTCATTTATTTGCAATATGAAAACTAGGCTTCATAGGAGACTAACCTAAATAAATGCAAAAATTCTAATCACTGAGCTCTGTCTCTAAAAGAAGACGCAGCATTGGCAATAAAATCAGTCTTACACCTCTTCTCAAGAAGGATGAATCATACAGAAAAGCAGCCTAAAGAATTCAGTTCGAATGCAGTGTATGTTTTGAAAACATGAAAGTTCTGGAACAATACATACAGAAGGAATGACTGATTTTTGTTAATAATACAGTGCTGATGAAATCAGGATTCCTGGGTTGCCCACAGTGGGCTTCTTTGACTTGTAACACCATTGTGAATGTTTGATGTGTGTGCTAGCTCAGTCCCTATGGCTAATTAATGCAGTTACTTGCTAAGTCACACTTGTCCCTACAGTTGGCTAGTGTCTACCATATTGCATAGTGCACACATAGATATCTCCATCGAATAGTGTTGTTCTAGATGAGACATGTACATCAATAAAATAGGAGAGGTATATTAGTTGTATAAGGTTTAACTTAGTTAAATAGACCACTAAAGTATTAGGAATTAGAGATCTTCAAGGGGGAAGCTGTGTGAAAGCCCCTGGATATGGAAAGTAAGACTCAGTATTGATGTTCCAAGTATGTGTTTGGAATGGAAACTTCTAATTTTCATATGTGACTTTTCAGTCTTTAAAATTCATGTAAAAGAGTGGAGTGCCCATGGGTTGAGGTTCAAAGGCAGTCAGGATAGGAAAGTTCAAGAGACTTTTTGTTGTTGACCTTATTGTCATCAATGTACTGTATCAAGTGCTTTCTTTTAATTTCATTTTTTTTTCTTTTTCCCTTTGGTTTATCCTTGGTAGTCACTGTTTTGTTTTGTTTTTTAAAATTCTGGTACCCTGTGTCTTGTATATACACATATCTGATTTGGGGAAGCAAAGGGAAATAACAACGATAAAGGGTGAACCAATGCAAGACGCTATGTTGGAAATGAACTTTACAACTTCAGGATTGGGGGGAAGAAAGGGGTAGGGGGGAAGGGAGAAAGGGGGAGAAAAATGAAGGAGTGGGTAACAATGTTCAACAAAAAATGTATTCAATACCTTACTTATGTAACTGTTACCCCTCTGTTACAGCACCTTTACAACAAAATGAAATAAGATTTTAATGAAGTAAGAATTAATTATTTAAATAAGATTTTAAAAACACACACAAAAGAAAAAGAAGTGGAACTGTGGCTCAATGTTGTAGAGTACTAGCCTTTAACAAAACAGCTCAGGGACAAGGTCAAAAATGAGTTGAGTCTCTGGGACTGGCACAATAAATAAATAAATAAATAAATAAATAAATAAATAAATAAATAAGTCAGATACAGTGACACACTCTTGTGGTTCCACCACTCAGGATGCTGAGACAAGGAGATCACAAGTTCAAGGCAAGCTTAGGCTGTATAACAAGGGTGTCACCAAAAAAAGAAAAAAAATCATGTAGCATATTGTAGACTACTTCATCCCTTTTGCAACCAATAGCATATAAATTAGTTTGAATAAAATACAAACAGATAAACAATAACAAACCCTAATCCTTCATCATTCTCTCAAAGTATTTTTAAATTTTCATAATGGATAATCTATGTAACTTCAAATAACTAAATTACTCCTAAATGAAAGTGAAACATTGGGTGTTGGTGTGAAATTTAGTCTAGACAGGACCTGATTCAAGATTGGGGAAAGCTAACTAAGCCAGTACTAAAGACTAACCATCACAGCTGGGCGCCGGTGGCTCACACCTGTAATCCTAACTATTTAGGAAACTGAGATCTGAGAATCACGGTTCAAAGCCAGCCCAGGCAGGAAAGTCTGTGAAACTCTTATCTCCAATAAACCACCAGAAAACTGGAAATGGCACTGTGTCTCAAGTGGTAGAGCACTAGCCCTGAGCTAAAGAGCTGAGGGACAGTGCTCAGACCCAAAGTTCAAGCCCCACAACCGATAAAAAAAAAAAGACTGGGGCTGGGAAGGTGGCTCAGTGGTAGAGCACTTGTCTTACAATGCATGAGGCCCTGGGTTCGATTCCCCAGCACCACATAAGCAAAAGAAAAAAGCCGGAAGTGGCGCTGTGGCTCAAGTGGTAGAGCGCTAGCCTTGAGCTGAAGAGCTGAGGGACAGCACCCAGGCCAAGAGTTCAAGCCCCACAACCGGACCCAAAAAAAAAGACTAACCATCACACCTTTAGAGAGGACCTAGCTGCTTATATGTTAACAACAGTTCATGAAAGGAGAGAGGAAACAATAGAACAGAATTGAAGGTCTTACACTTCTATATAGATATGGTAAAGTAATGGGAAAGCAATGCCTATAGGTAATTTTATACTTAATTGTATAAAAATATATTTTATGCTTGCCAGTTTCATTATCAATACTAATAAGAAAAAACACATTGATAGTGAGGATGCAGTTTGATTGCCCAAAAGTGGAATTGTAACTGTTTACTTTGTATTGGTAAATGTCAGAATACTTTGTCTTCAATGTTTTCTTAAAGGCTTACCTTTTTAAATGACTACCTCCACTTAAGGGTAAAAGGTTTTGCATCTTTTAGTTCATGCACCTTCTATTGTATGCAGTGTAGAATATAGTTCTTTAAACTTGAGGGAATGGATAAGTTTGGGACAGGTAGTGTGATACAAGGAGCGACATTGGTCAAGCTGCATTGTGCTTATAAACAAGCTGAATTGAAATGGCTTTGGTACAACTACTCAAAGATCATTTTTTCATGAAGAGAAAATATTTTAAGTACTTCTTTAAAAGAGTGGTGGTGGAAGTTGAGTGGGAAGATCAGTAGTCAAGGCCAGTTTGGGCCATATATAGCAAGACCTTGTCTCACAAAATAAATAAGTAAAATAGTAACATAGTTTTAGAGCTCACATTTGAAATACAATGGGATACCTAAGATCAGATTCATTCAGAATGTTAGCTAAAAAGTTAAAGGTATTGTCCCTGCCCAAATATACTGGTAACGATTTAATATGTCTTTCTATTTAAACCCATTGATTAAAATGTCATTGAAAATATAAACTGTTATTTCCTCCATTTTCAGTTCTAAATAGACTCATGGTACTTCTATATTTGCTATGAAAAATTAGTTGTAGATCTTCTTGGAATTCCTTAATGTCATCTTAAAGTTATTATTTTAGCTTATGTCTGCAAATAAACCCAATGGGTTTATAATCATTTAGGTTAAAGTTAGGTATCCTCTTCTTCTTCCTATCATGACTTGATTTTGCTGACCACACAAAACACAGACCAACAAAAATTTTATTGGACTAGCCCAGCAGGACATTCTCATTACTATCACTATTTCTCAGGTGGAAACAGCCACTGTTGCAACTGTTCCCTTCAGTTTTCAGATTCATGGAATGCAAGATACATGTTTAAAGCAAAGTGTGAGGGATTTATCTGTGTCAACACAAGCTCATTTTCCTTTCAGTATATTAACCTCTCCAGCAGAAGGATTCTAATAGTAGTCCTTTCTCTGCCAATCTTCTATCATCTATAAATTGTGCCTGAACTCTGGCTTCCTTGAGATTGACATGCTGTCCATCCAGCTTAAGAACAATTTGTTATTTTAAAGAGTGAAACAAATGGGGAAGACACAGTGATCCTTTGCTGAGCGAATAGTTAGCAACCTGTCAAATTGAAATTCAGACTGAAGACATTTTTTACTGTACCTCATATTCAGTTGTCTTTTACCCTTGAGATGCCAACCCCAGTTCTCAGGCAATACAATAACAAAGCTCTTCTTTATACATCGCTAATGGGGAAAATAGTTATCTAAGACATTCTCAATTTTAAACACGGGCAGAAAAGAATCAAAGAAAAACAAAGTATTTCTGTAGTTTTTCCATTCCACTGTATGAACCTTGGCAAGTTAGCTATTAAAGTAAATATACCACTAGGTGTGGTGGTGCATGCCTACAATTCCAGGTGCTCAGGAGATAGAGATAGGAGAATGAGAATCTATGGGCTGTCTGGGCAAAAATGTAAGACCTTCCCTGAAAAACTAAAAGCAAAAAGGAATAGGGGCATAGCTTGAGTGGTAAAAATGCTTTAGTTCTGAGTCTAATCCCTAGCACTACAAAAATAAGTAATTAAACAAATACACAGTGCTGTTTGTCTACAAATAATAGCTTTCTATGACTTCATTCCACTGTGCATTAAATTTAAACAAAAATCTGCTCCAAATGGTAATTTGTGTCTTATGCTGATTGATCTTAGGCTATTTACTCTAGTTCTAGTAATAAAACCTCCTAGAGGAAGTCCACAATCATCCTATTTTACACAAAATTCACACTATAATGAATGTCTTTTAAACAAATTCTTGTGTTTATTTTGCATATGTGATCATCTGTTTTCAGAAATAATTCATAACAAATTTACTATAAAGTTAAACACATATGCCAGGCACCAGTGGCTCACACCTATAACCCTAGCTACTCAGGAGACTGAGATCTGAGGATTGTGGTTTGAGGTCAGCCTGGTCAGGAAAGTCCAGGAGACTCTTATCTCCAATAAGCTACTCAGAAAAAGCCAGAAGTGGTGGTGTATGGCTCAAGGCCTTGACCAAAAGAAGGGATAGAGCCCAGGCCCACAGTTCAAGCCCCAGGATGAGAAAAAAAAAGTTGTACATATATTTTCCATTGTTTGGGAATTTTGAGACAAACATGTAATCCAGGCTGGCTTGTGACTCTTGCTTCAGACTTCCAGGTACTGAATTATAAAAGCAAACCACCATACCCAGCTTCCATAGGGTCTAATGTGCACTGCATGTGAACATTAGCTATGATAGATAGATAGATAGATAGATAGATAGATAGATAGATAGATAGATAGATAGATAGATAGATAGATAGATAGATATAGATATAGATATATTTTTGTTGTTGGTCCTGGGGCTTGAACTCTGAGCCTGGGCTCTGTCCCTCTGCTCTTCAGCTCAAGGTGAGCGCTCTACCACTTGACCCACAGTGCCACTTCCAGTTTTCTGGTGGTTTATTGGAGATAGAGTCTCACAGACTTTTCTTCCCGGGCTGGCTTTGAACTGTGATCTTCTGATCTCAGCCTTCTGAGTAGCTAGTATTACAGGCATGAGCCACCAGGGCGTGGCTTTAGATATGATATTTGTAAGGATTCCAAATTCAGCAGACTTTTTATCATTTACCATTATTTTAATATCATTATTTTAATAATATTTAATACCATTATTTTTAAATTTGGAAACATGTCATAATGTCTTACATGATTGAATAGCATTGTAAATGTATGAATAATGAACAAGTACTTATTCTCTTTCTGTGGCCAAATCTTGAGTATATCACCTTGGTCTTGTCCTGGGACAGTATTCAATACTACTACCATATCTGCAAATATTATCCATCTTAAAGCACTGGATTCTTCTTGAGTAGGCTACTCCAAAATGATTCATCATTCAACTGATATCTTTGATTCTTAATATCTCTGATATTTTAATAGCAAGCTAACAAAGATATCTTGATAACTTGATACCTTTGTATTCTAAATGCCTGGAAGTAGCTCATGCTTTTGTATTATTAGAAAAGGCTTTCAAACTAAAATGGTAAGATTTTCAGATTTCTAAAAATATATCTACACAGATAAGGTGAAATAAGAAATCTAAGGTCTGGAGGTGAGGCTCAAATGGTAGAGTGCCTGACTAGCAAGCTCAGGCCCTGAGTTCAAAGTCCCAACACCATCACCACCAAAAAGAAAAAAACAAAAACAAGAATCTAGAAAACTTTGTGTCTGGATCCCGATCTTGATATTGTTTTAATTGAGCAAAAAATACTGAATTCTTGCTTAAGGAGTTCCCTGGTATGGAATTTTTTGAGCAAAGAAATCCCAAATAAAATGAATGATGGTAAAGTTGTTTATTTCACAAAGAGTTCAGTATATATCAACTTGATTTGCATTTTCTTCAGTAATTAGGACCCCACTATGGACTCTTTAGACTTTATCCAGTATATTCCTCTGAACTACAGGCCAGTTACTTTTTATGTGCACCAAAATGGAGTATATCTGTGCAAAAAAAAGGACTATATGCTGTTTATTGTTCATGTGGGATTTTGACAACACATAAACAGTAATTTAAATGTTATTTGTTTTCTGAATACAGAAATAAATAAAGTGAACAGTTGAAAAATGCAATGCCTCGTTGGGTCCCCAAGGGGAAGAAGAATAAAATATAATACTGAGGATTAAAAAAACACCGTGTGAAATGAAATTTAGTTGTTATGAACTAAACTTTTAGAAGATGTTTAAATTGTATAGTTGTAATAAACTTTCTTTTAAACAAAAAACAAAAAACTATCACCTTTTCTGTGACTATAAATTTGGTCTTTTATAACTTTAAAAGGAAAGAAATTGAATTTTGTATACTTTTTAAAGATTTGTATTGTGCTAGGATCTGATACTCTGATGTAGCATTTTTGAAGCTTACAATAAATTACATGTCTGTGAGAGTAGTGAACTATATTATACTTTGTATTATACAAAGTATTCACATTTTCTAAGATCGTAAGGCTCATCTCAAGAGTCTCAAAAATTAAGCAAGGCCAGAAACATACCCAAGGATAAACAAACACACACACAAACCCAAAGGAGAGGTGGATACAGGCTGTATGTGGCAGTTGGATGCGTAGTCATTTATTATATGATGTCATTTTATTTTATGAAAAGGAAATGCCCTTTCAAAAATCTAATGCTCTGCTTACAATTGACTTTGCGATAGGCTCAGAGGAGTGCTGACCCAGAAACTTACATATTTACCTATGAGCTTATCTTCCTAACTATTTGTACATTATCTGATCTCTTCTGTGGGATTCTTAAATCATGAAGTTATTACTGTGTCAAGCAATTACTTTTATTTTGTGTTAAATAAAATTGTCTCCAAGATGAGAGACAAGATTGTAGGACTTCACTGTAACTCTGTATTTGAGTACAGTCTGAGGAGCAAACAATACATAACTGGTCAAAGGAACAATATAAATACCATACAATGTTTATAATATATTCCTAATATGTCACCAGGTAAAAATCAAATACATAATTGACTTTCCATAGGTCTTGATAGTACCTTGGTTTGTATATTAAGGCCAAAAAATCGATTATTTAACTTGCAGAATCTATATTCTAAAAGCTAAATAAAACTCCACTATGTTCCTGGGTCACAGAAAACTTGATTATTTGTATTTAATTCCCTGGTGTTGAAAGTTTGATTATCTGTATTTAATTCTTTATCATATTTTAGTTTTAATAACTGAAGGTGAATGATGTCTCTTTATCTTCATAAAGGACACTTGGTAAACAATGTAAGAAAACATACAAAAATTCATATTGTGAAATTCTAAAAACACTTTACATTTTAGGAGTATCATATTTACTGGCTATAAGCCTTGGTTGAAAAATCAGAATCACCTAAAAAAAAAACACAAAACTTAACCGTACTCAAATTCCTAGGTCCAATGCAAACCCCTCTAAGTAAGAATCTCTAAGGTGGGCTCTATTAAATGCTAAATATTTCTGAAGGAGATTCTTTTGTGAAAGTTGACTGTATGTGGGTGCTTGGGAAGTACTAACTAGGTAATGAATCCAATATTTGAATATAATAAGTTGCTACTGACCAGTACAACACAATTCAAAAGTTTTCACTTTTGAATTGCTGTTTGGTTGGCTCTGTGTAGTGAAGTTGCTTTCTTTTTTTTTTAATTAAGTTTTTAATTGTGAAAATACTGTACAGAAAGGTTATTGTTACATGAGCAAGGTAATTAATATATTTCTTATCCAGCATTGTTGCTTCCTTTGTTTTTCCCCTACCATCCCTTCCCTCCCACCTCCTCAGCTACACCCCCCACAACACCCCCACTCTGGCCTAAATTGTGAAGTTTGACATAGCGTCTTGTACATCTCATTGTTGCAATGGGGCAATCTGCATCCCTATTTAAACAATTTGTTTTTTCCTTCCCCTCCCCAAATTATACTAACATCAAATACAGTGAAGTTGTATTTGTGGGACTATGAGTAGGAGGTCTCAGAGACCTGTTCCATGTTCAGAACAATTCCCTGTTCTGTTTTTGACGAGTTCTGCCCTTGACTTTTTAATTTATATGGTAGCCATAGTTGTTGCCTTTGTAGTTACTATCCAGATGAGCTTTCTATGTCATGCAAGTAGACCCCCCAAAAAAACTTAACAAAAAGCGCATGTACCTTTCGAAGAACTGTAGCCCCTTTTACTCTCTTGGCTAAATTTTCTTCTCACTTCAAGAAAAACATCATTCTGGTAGAATTTATTTAAATTTAAGAGTAGATTAGAATAGTATGTTAGCTACTTCTGTTGAGGTTTTAGAAAACTCTAGACTAATTGGTAGATTTACACACTGTAATTCTAACTCCTGAAGACATTGAGAAGTCCCAGAAACTCCAAATATTGAAAATATTTTTAAAGGAAAGATAATTCCTATAAAAACTAAAAGCATATTAATAATTTTATATAATTAATTAATGAGGAAACTGGTAATGATACAATCAACTCAAAAGAAATCTTTATTTTTTTTTGTCAGTTGTGAGCCTGGGCACTGTCCCTCAGCTCTTCAGCTCAAGGCTAGTGCTCTACCACTTGAGCCACAGCATCACTTCCAGCTGAGGAATTGAACCCAGGGCCTCTTGCATGCAAGGCAAGCACTCTACCACTGAACCACCTTCCCAGCCAAAGGATATCATTTTTAAAAGATGCATATTTATTTTGTTGTTGTTGTCAAAAGGTTTTCCTTAGTTGTTATTATTAAGGAGTTGTGCAATTCCATTAGTTACAATTCCCTATGTCAGATAATGAGTATGCAATACTTCTTGGTCATATTACCCTTTCTTTCCTTTTCCCCCCTTCCATCCCTACCCACAAGATATATAGTTCATTTTTCCCATAATATATATTGAATATAATGGCTACATTTGCTCTTCCTTCCTCCTTATATTCTAAATATTTCATATTTAGAAATGTTGAAATTAATACGTAAATGAAAGTTAAAATCCTGTTTGCCTAGTAGTGCAGGAGATCAGGTAAACCTCTCCTGGCAGAATTACCATATAGGAATTATGCTGCATTGCTATCAACTATCTATAATTTTTAAGGTTGTAAAATAGCTAAAAAACAAGAAAAGACTGGAGTCAAATACCTGAAAGGAAGTAATCTAAACAATTGTTATTTCCACTGAAGCACATTGTTCTCTTATCCATGTCAGACAGCAGGGTTTCAGTAAGGAATACCTGCTTTATTTCTGAATATGTTAACCATTTTCAGGATATTCCCAGGAATATACGTAGCAGCAGTTCTTTTAACAACCAAAAGAGAGGGCAATTGAAATTCCATCAAATGAGGAATGAACACTGGAACATACTTGGTAATAAAAAGAAATTAAATACTGTTACATACAAAACCTATATACCTACTATGTGGGAAATTTGAAAACGTATCGAGTGAAAGCAGAAATCACAAAAAGCCATGCATAGTAATTCCTTTGTACAAAATATCTGCAATAGGCAAACCTATATCAACAGAAAATAGATTATATTTAGGATTTTAGAGGCACAGATTAATAAAGGATTTTACGGAGGCAAAAGAGATCCCACTACCTGAGGGTTACAGTGGGCAAGTTAACAAAGGAATGTTACCACATCTGCACAAATACCAGGCTGGGAAAAAGACTTTATGGAGTTACAAGGGATTTTGCCGATAGGCAGTTTCCTTTTTTGTGGGATCTGTTATTGTTCCTCAGATCATGGTCTGACTTTCACAAGAGGGACATTTCCTGCACTTGGCCCTCATTTCCTCATTCCATATGGGCTTGGTATTTTATTTTCATCATACCTCAGTAAAGGGGACTTTCCTGTACAGGTTAGTGTTTCTAAGGCTAGAACTGGGGATCAGGGATTTTGATTACTGAGTATGGAATTTCTTTCATTGGCTAAAAACATGGTTCTGAGATTAGATCAGAATTGTGGTAGCACAACCTTGTGACTATAATGATGCCCGTGGAATTCTATAGGGTATCATTTGTTGTTTGTCATACTAAGAATGAATCATGGTCTCACTTCTGGTGGGTAAGTATGCTACAGAGGAGGTCAAGCTGCAAATGTATGGTGAATTACTAATTTATATTTCTTTATGTACCTCCATATTTACTTACTTATTTGTATTTAAAAAACCTTTGGAAGGTGGGATGGCAGCCTGAGCTACATAACAAGATCTTATCTCGGAAATGAACTAGGTACGTATGTATTACTACTGAGTCTTTGAATTTTTTTTTTTTTTTGGTTATAATGAAGCAAACCAACTAATCTAATCAAGTGAACAGCAAGATGAGGTATCTACTCATTCTAACCATGTTATTTTGGCAATTGAATGTCTACCATACCCAATATATTGTATCTATATGCAACAATAAGTGTAAACAACTGCACCCATTCCCTGCTGTTGTGAGGTTAATCTACTGTAACAACTATGGCCCATAACTAAATACCTGCACATAATGTAATGGCCATGTTTTGAATTAACTGTATTGATCAACACTGTTCTATACCACTATTTCACACTGGCTGTGCCACTGGAGCTCTTTCTTTTTTTTGGGGGGGGGGTCCGGTCATGGGGCCTGAACTCTGGGCCTGGGTGCTGTCCCTCAGCTCTTCAGCTCAAGGCTAGCACTCTACCACTTGAACCACAATGCCACTTCCAGCTTTTTTTTTTCTTTTTGCTTATGTGGTACTGAGGAATCGAATCCAGGGCCTTATGCATGCAAGGCAAGCGCTCTACCACTGAGCCACCTTCCTAGCCCAACACTTGAGCACTTTCTGATTGTCCTTTTTGTTTCATTTTTATAATGATACTGGGATTTGAACTCAGGGCCTCCCACTTTCTAGACAAATACCCTAACACTTGAGCCATATTTCCAGCCCTAAGTGGAAAAATTCATATTGTTAAAGTTCTTCAGAGTCTGCACAGAGTTCAAAGTGAAAAAAATAAACATATGTTTTCATTCATGTGCATACCAAAATATTAAATGAATGATTCTATACTCTATTAGGTTTTACAGAATCTTTTGGACTCGAAATGGGATTAACTATATCTGCTTAAAATTCTTTTTTGGAATGCAGAGCTTATAAATGAATATTTCAATGGGCCTGTAGTACATGGCTATAATCACTGCCCTCAATGGGCTGAGGCAGGATAATCAAGACCTTGTCCTGAAAAAAAAAAAGTAAGGAAGGATAATTAGAATATGTAAAGTGCTTAGGTGTGGATCATTTCTGTATATCTGACTTTGTTGCTGCAATATTTATTTTTTTCAATGATTCATAATCAAAATTTTTCTAAACATAAGTAAATATGCACATACCAGGCAATATATATGATTTTTAAAACAAATATGTCCAAAATTTGCATCCAAATGAAGCTTACCTCAAAGTGTTTTCATAAATCTTCTCAATAATGTCCATCCTCTTACTTGGAGATGGAATTTGACATTTATAAATAATCTTATGTCATTTGTAGTCAAATATGATATGAAAAATGAAAAGTTATTCAGTAGCCCAATAACTGCATTAGACATTAGTCCATTAAAAAAAAGAGAGGCTCTGAGTGATGGTTTTTAGCACTACATGAAAAATCACATTCTTGGAAAAGGACAAGACATATTTTGACACATAAATTGTGTATGTGTTTTGTTGCACAGTCACACCTTGGTATTGTCACAGCTACAGGTTAACAATGTTTTACTATTTGTTATACAACAATACTTTATCAATAAAGTTTTTAAAGCAGTTGTTCATTCTGTACAGCTTTGTTATACATACACATATAGAAGTAGCTTCCTTGTATGAAAGTTATCCTCTAAACACTAGACTATGAATAAGGAGCTGACACAATATCTTTTCTAATAGTCAATTTTTGTTGTCTCATCTTCATGAGTATATATCCAAAAACAGGATCTCAAAGATATTGTTATGTTTGTAGCAGCATTATTCACTATAGCCAAAAGGTAGATATAACCTAAATGTCTACCAACAGATTCAGATAAGGAAAATATTGTATATACATAAGATTTATTATTATTTATTATTATTCAGGGAAATCACATCATATGCTACACTATGATGAATTTTGAGACCATTAAGAGCAATAAGACAGCAAGAAAAAGACTATTATAAAAATATTCCAGGGGCTGGGAATGTAGCTTAGTTAGGTACAATGCTTGGCTAACATACATGAAGACATGGGTTCAATTTCTCAGTACCACAAAAACAAAAAAATCTGAAAGTGGTGCTGTGGCTTATTAAGAAATAATATAGGAGTTCTGGGAAGATGGCGGAGGAGAAGCTGGAATCTGAACAAGCTCTCGCATAGAAAGCAGTTTTAGAGTTCCAGTGAACAGTCCTAAGCCAGAGAATCACACCAAGTGTGCCAACACAGAACAGAGAGTTAGACAAGAGAGGGGAAGCGCCAAGGCAGCGGCAGGGTCGCAGCGGCGACTGCAGCCGCGGCCATACTTGAGCGCTCACACAGAGAGTCAGGGACGAAGGAGCCAGACGCAGCGGGCGAGAGGATTCTACTCAACACCAGCAAGAACCGACAAGGAGCGGACATCTTCATCCTGCAGTTTGCAGACCAGAGACGACCCAGGATCCAAGACTCGGTGTGAGTAGAAGCCCGACGTCCTCACTCCTTCTCAGGGAGCAGAGGAGGGAAGGCCACCCCTCCCCGCCCAGCACCGGTGATCTCCATCTTGGATACCGACAAAGCTCGGAGGAGCTGCTAGCTCCAACTCAGGCCTTGGAATAAAACGAGTCATTTAGCAGGTCACAAGAACTTAACGGCGAAGTGACCTGCCAGACTCAGCTCCATCCAGGGAAAAGTCACCCAGCTCAGGCACCAGCCATTGGAGTGGCTATCTTCACTGGGTAACCAGAGCCAGAGGCTGCCCCTCCCTCTAGTAGCCTCCACAATCAATTAAAAAACAGAAACCCTGAGAACGGCTCCAGACTGGGCACTGTGAGTTTTTCACAAAATAGCCCCGGGGAAAAGCTACTGTTTGTTGAAAGGCCTCAACTCTACCATAACCTAGCCTCATCACCCCTCTTTTGTGATTCTCAAAGCAGATCACCCTCCCATTAAACTAACCTGGGAGGGGGATCTCAAAATCTTGGGTAAAGCAGAGCATTTTTCTGCCTTTTCCAACCAACTGACTTAAGAAACCAATCAAGCCACAGGACTTCAAGCTGACCAGAGACTCCAACAAGAGGCTGGTTACAGACAAAAGGGAGATACAGGATTCTTCCTACCTCTCCCCAAAAAATCAAAAAAAAAAAAAATCAAAGAACTTTTTTTTTTCTTCTTCTTCTTTTCTTTTTTCTTTTTTGGTACCTTATATATATATATATATATATATATATATATATAAATTTTTTTTCCTTTTCTAAAACTTTTATTAATCTTTAATTTTTGCCTTTTTTGAAAAAATAATTGTTTTCCAGTAACTTTTTTTCCCTCTTATAATTTTTATTTTAGGAATACGTGAATGTGCATTTTCCTTTCTTTTCTTGTCTTCTTTCTCTTTTTCTTTCTTTCTTAATTATCTTTTTGTTTTTTGTCTAGCTCTACTGAACTTCTGATCTTTTTTTTCTCCCTTTTTTATCCATTTCACCTTTTCCTCTCTTTTGTTCTTCTGTATGTGACTTAACTCTTGTCCTGCACATCCTCAGATAAACCCATAGTTAACTAGTAGACCCTATCCCCCATTGTGTACACACTTAGTCCACAAATTTATTACTCAATCCAAAACCTCTGAGACTTAAATTCCTTAATAACAGTACTACCTCTTTATACCTATATAATATTTTAAGCATTTTTTAAAGTTTTCACATCTCCTCTATCTCCCTCCTGTTTTCTCAATATATTCACATTCCTCTCTAAATAGATGGTCTTTCAATCTCCATAACTATATTAATTTTTACGTTTCTATTTTTTTTCTGGTCTCTTTTCATTTCCCTTTCCCTTTCTTCTTTTTCTCTCTCTCTCTACTTGTATCCTACCCAACCTATTTCCTGCATTGAGATTAGAACATAGTTAACTCTCCCTGTGCCTCCCCGCACCAATCTATTCCTATTTTTTACCCACATCTCTCCCTAACCCTAAAAATTTCTGGTTTTCCAAATTCTTCTCTGCGGTTCAAAGCCCATTAACATATAGTTGTTTGATGTTGAATAGATGTACCTGTTGAACTAGATTGTATCTGTAGACTATTGACTGTACAAATGCAAACTTTGGTTGATGGTTGCCTTAAGATAGTGTTCTAGCACAAAACTGGTGCTATTTTCATCTCAAATGGGCAGAGTAAGCCGGAAAAAGCACAAGAAAAATGGCAAATCCGGGTATCTCAATTCCCAATCTTGATAATCAGGGGTCAGATCAGATAATGAACAATCCAGAGGAGAGTTCCCAAATAGCTCTACAAACACTGGTGGCAAACATGATAAATGAGAAGTTTGACAACTTACAAAGGACTCTGTATGAGCATGATAGGGAGAGAGAGGAGGCATCCCAAAAGTTTATACAGGAATATCATAAGCGTGAGGAAGCTACTCAAAAACTGATACAGGATTTGCATGAACAACTTGAGAATACTCAAAGAGAAAGGGAGGAATGGCGTGAGCAGGCTGAGAACACTCAAAGAGAACTGCAGGAATCCCTCGAACGAGAGGAAAGAGAACTGCAGGAATCCCACAAACGGGAGGAAGCTAATCAAAGAGTAATTCAGGAATTGAGAGACCAGGTAGAGAATACACAAAGATCACTAAAGGCATTCATGGAATCCATTAACAAAGAGCTGAAGGAAGTCAGGGAGACCACAAAGGGAATGCTGAATGGAACCCAACAGAAGGAATGGGAGTCCAAAGAAACCATAACCAATCAACTAAGTGATTTGAGAACAAACACTGAACACCAAATTAAGGAAGTAAAGAAATTCATACAAGACCTAAAACAGAGCTTCAACAAAGAACTTGAAGCCATCAAAGCTGACCAATTAGAAGGAAAAGAGATAAAAAACAAAGTAGAGAGTCTTGACAGCAGGTTAGACCATGCAGAAGATCGAATCTCAGGGATTGAAGACAGCCTAGATATTATAGAGAAAGAACATACAACCATCCAAGACAAGTCCAAGAAATATGATAGATCTATCCAACACCTGGAAGACACCATCAGAAGGCCTAATCTAAGGATAATGGGTATAGAGGAGAACCTAGAAACAGAAGTTAATGGTCTAGGAAATTTGTTTAACAGGATCCTAGCAGAGAACTTCCCAAACATACAAAAAGATAGGCCTATTCAGATACAAGAAGCTTTTAGAACCCCAAATAGACCAGACCAGAATAGGACATCCTACTGTCACATTATAATCCACACAGGATCAACTCAGACCAAGGAAAAGATCCTTAAAGCTGTCAAGGAGAAAAGGGTAATCACCTATAAAGGGAAACCAATTAGAATCACCTCAGATTTCTCAGCAGAGACAATCAAAGCAAGAAGAGCCTGGAATGATGTATGCCATGCCCTAAAAACAAACAACTATCAACCAAGAATACTGTACCCAGCTAAACTCTCCTTCATAACTGAAGGCCAAATAAAAACCTTCCATAGCAAAGAAAAATTGAAACAATACATCTCCACCAAACCAGCCCTACAAAAGATTCTTAAAGATGTCCTACACATAGAAAACCAACAAGACCACAATAAAGGCCAACAAACTGCACCCAAACTGAGAATCCAAGAACCATAGGAAGAACCCAGTTTTCACAGCCCCCAAGAAGGTGGATACCATGGCAGGAACTCCCAAATACCTCTCAGTCCTATCTCTTAACGTTAACGGACTGAACTCTCCAATTAAGCGACATAGACTGTCTAGTTTGATTAAAAAACAAGACCCTTCTATCTGCTGCCTGCAGGAGTCACATCTTGCCCGTAAAAACAAACACATTTTCAATGTTAAAGGCTGGAACAAAATCTACCAAGCAAATGGCCCCCATAAACAGGCAGGAGTTGCAATCCTAATATCAGATAAAATAGACTTCAAATTAAAATTCATGAGAAGAGATAAAGAAGGTCGATACATACTAATTAAAGGATCTCTCCTACAGGAGGATATTACAATTCTAAATAACTATTCGCCAAACAATGGAGCACCCAAATTTATCAAAGAAACACTACTTTCCCTCAAATCCCATATAGATCCAAAGACATTAATTGTTGGGGATTTTAACACACCACTCTCCCCACTAGATAGATCAACTCGGCAAAAACTCAACAGAGAAACCGCAGATCTAAACAGCTGCATAGATAACAGACATCTACTGAACATTTCACCCAGCAGCATCAGAATACATGTTTTTCTCAGCAGCACATGGAACGTTTTCTAAAATAGACCACATTTTAGGCCACAAAGCAAACTTGTCTAAATTCAGAAACATTGAAGTTATACCTTGCATTCTCTCTGACCACAAGGGAATAAGATTAGAACTCAACACCAAAAGCCACCAAAGAAAGTTCGGTATCACATGGAGGCTGAACAACACACTGCTGAATCAAGAGTGGGTCATGGAAGAGATTAGAAAGGAAATTCAAATGTTCATGCTATTCAACAAAAATGAACACACAAATTACCAGCTTCTCTGGGACACAGCAAAGGCAGTACTCAGAGGCAAGTTTATAGCTCTGAGCTCCTACATCAACAAATTGGAGAGATCTGAAACTAGCAATTTAATGACACATCTAAACCTCCTTGAAAAAGAGCAGCAAGATAAACCCCAATCCAGTAGATGGAAAGAAATAATCATAATTAAATCAGAATTAAATGAATTAGAATCCAAAAAAGCTATAGAAAGAATCAACAAAACAAAGAGTTGGTTCTTCGAAAAACTTAACAAAATTGACAGACCCTTAGCAAATCTTATCAGAAAAAGAAGAGAACACACCCAAATTAATAAACTCAGAGATGAGAATGGAAACATCACCACGGAAACAACCAAGATTCAGAACATTATAAGGGAATACTTCTCAAAACTTTATGCTAATAAGTTTGAGAACTTGACAGAAATGGACCTTTTCCTAGCAACTATTGACATGCCGAAACTAAACCAAGATGAGTTAAACCAGCTTAACAGGCCCATATCAAGCATTGAAATAGAAACAGCAATAAGAGACCTCCCAGCTAAGAAAAGTCCAGGACCAGATGGTTTTACAGCAGAGCTCCAACTCTTCAATGAAATTGAAAGAGAAAGTTCACTACCGAACACGTTCTATGAAGCCATCATAACCCTCATCCCAAAACCAGGCAGGGACTCATCAAAGAAAGAGAACTATAGACCCATTTCTTTGATGAACATTGATGCAAAACTTCTTAACAAAATTTTGGCCAATCGACTTCAACAATTCATCCAAAAAATCATACACCATGATCAAACAGGATTCATTTCAGGGATGCAAAGCTAGTTCAATATACGCAAATCAATTAATATTATTCATCACATCAACAGGAGCAAAAATAAGAACCACATGGTTATCTCAATAGATGCAGAAAAAGCATTCGACAAGATTCAACACCCCTTGATGATGAAGGTTTTGGAAAAATTAGGAATCCATGGAACATTCCTCAATACAATAAAGGCTGTATATGACAAACCTACAGCCAGCATTATACTCAATGGTGAAAAACTAAAGCCATTTCCTCTTAACTCAGGAACAAGACAAGGATGCCCACTCTCTCCACTTCTCTTCAATCTAGTATTAGAATGCCTAGCTACAGCAATAAGACAAGATGCAGACATAAAGGGGATCCAAGTAGGGAAAGAAGAAATACAACTCTCCCTCTTTGCAGATGACATGATCTTGTATTTAAAGAATCCCATAGACTCCACTCCCAAATTACTCAAGCTGATTCAAAACTTTGGCAAAGTAGCAGGTTATAAAATTAACCCCCCAAAATCAATGGCTTTTCTGTATGCCAACAATGAGAAAAGTGTGGCTGAAATTAGGAAAGCAACTCCATTTGTAATAGCCCCACAAAAAATAAAATACCTAGGAATTAACTTAACTAAAGAAGTGAAGGACCTCTATGATGAAAACTTTAAAATCTTAAAAAAGGAAATCAACACAGAACTTAAAAAATGGCAAAACCTCCCATGCTCCTGGATTGGCAAGATTAACATCGTGAAAATGGCAATACTTCCCAAATTCAACGCAATACCTATCAAAATTCCAACCTCATTCTTCAAGGAAATAGAAGAGGCAATCCAAAAATTCATATGGAACAATAAAAGCCCCCGAATAGCAAAAACGCTCCTCAATGGAAAGAACACTGCTGGAGGAATATCAATACCAAACTTCAAACTCTACTATAAAGTCATAGTAATCAAAACAGCTTGGTATTGGCATAAGAACAGACCTCAGGACCAATGGAATAGAATTGAAAACCCAGAAATGAACCTACAGACCTATAGCCATCTAATCTTCGATAAGGGAGCTAAAACAATAGAATGGAAGAAAGACAACCTCTTCAGTAAATGGTGCTGGCAAAATTGGTTATCTACATGTACAAAACTAAAGCTAGATCCTTATATATCACCCTGCACCAGAATCAACTCCAAATGGATCAAAGACCTTGAACTCAAAGCAGACACTCTGAAAACATTACAGGATGGAATAGGAGAAACCCTAGGTCTCCTTGGCTCAGGCCGAAATTTTCTGAATAGAGACCTGGAAACACAACAAATCAAAGAAAGGTTCGACAAATGGGATTGCATAAAGTTGCAGAGCTTCTGCAGGGCAAAAGACATAGCTAGCAAGATCAATAGAAAGCCCACGGATTGGGAGAAGATCTTTACTAGCCATACAACGGACAAGGGTCTCATATCTAAAATATACTTGGAACTCAAAAAATTAAACCCCCCAACAAAAAATCCTCAAAGAAACAACTGCCCAATAAATAAGTGGGCAAAAGACTTAAAGAGAAACTTCTCTGAAGAAGAAAGAAGGATGGCCAATAGACACATGAAGAAATGTTCAACATCCCTAGCCATAAAAGAAATGCAAATCAAAACAACATTGAGATATCACCTCACTCCAAAAATCAAAAACTCTAACAACAACAGATGCTGGAGGGGATGTGGACAGAAAGGAACCTTACTTCATTGTTGGTGGGAATGTAAACTTGTTCAACCACTTTGGAAAGCAGTATGGAGGTTCCTCAAAAGACTTCACATAGAGCTCCACTATGACCCAGCAATCCCACTTTTGGGCATTTACCCAAATGTTTACAAACAAGACCACACTAAAGCTACCAGCACAACTATGTTTATTGCAGCATTATTTACCATAGCTAAGATATGGAACTAACCCAGATGCCCCTCAGTAGATGAATGGATCAAGAAAATGTGGTATATATACACAATGGAATTCTATGCCTCCATCAGAAAGAATGACATTGCCCCATTTGTTAGGAAATGGAAAAACTTGGAAAAAATTATATTAAGTGAAGTAAGCCAGGCCCAAAGAAACATAGGTCCTATGGTTTCCCTTATTTGTAATATCTAGTATATGTATGAGTCAAGCGGAAAAGGTCAGATAATGTGAGGTCAGGAAAATGAACCCTTAGATGTGTATTTTAATGTTTTTTTTCTTTCATGCATGTGTTTCTAACGCATTTTTAAGATTATCTCTTTGTTGGTTTGTATATCCTTCCCCCACAGTATAACCCCTGCTTTCACTATATTTGATGTCAGTATAACTTGTGGAGGAGATGGGGAAAAACCAGTTGTTTAAGGATACAGGTGGACCTGTTGCAACAATGAGAAGTACAAGTTATCATGTCCAAAACTAGCTTTACAACGTCGGTGCGGGGGGGGGGGGGAAGAGGGGGGGAAGGAGAAGGATTGGGATTGGGGGGGAGGGGGGAGGCTGGGAAGGGATGTGAAAGGTAAACAAAGGAGGAGGCTGCAATGCTTGGTAAGAAATGTACGCATTATCCTGCCCACGTAATTGTAACTCCTCTGTACAGTATGTTCACAAATAAAATAAAATTAAATTAAAAAAAAAGAAATAATATAAAGCAGTCAAACTGTTAGAGCAGAGAACACAACCGTAATTTCTATAGCTAGGGACACAGAAACAAGTGTTAGGATGATAAAGTTTCAGTGTTTTGTTTTTTGTTTTGCTGTGGAGCCTGAACTCTGGGCCTGGGTCCCTCAGCTCTTCAGCTCAAGGTTAGTGCTCTACTACTTGAGTCACAGCACCACTTCTGGCTTTTTCTGCTTAGGTGGTATCAGGAATTGAACCCAGGGTCTTATGCATGCAAGGCAAGCACTCTACCACAAAGCCATCTTGCCAGTCTCTAGAGTTTCAGTTTTACAGGTTGAAAAAGTCTAGAGTCTTGCTGCACAATATTTAACACACTTAGTTAACAGCACTGTACTTTATACTTTAAAAAGGTTAAGATGGTCTGATGGATAAATTTAATCATCAGGTGGGTTGGATTGAGAAATAAATATTGAAGAGATTACTGAAGCACACACCTCTGAGTATGTATGTATAGATGTTTCTAGAGATGATTATAAGGGTGCTGGTGAAGGTTTTGATCTGTTCTTGGATCCAAAATACTACTAGATAGTAGAATTCACAACAGACTACCAGTATGTGATAGAGTTGTGAAAGGTAAAACCTGGCTGTGGGAAGTATATCACTAAGGGTATATTCTTTGGAGTTATACCTTGTCCTAGTTCTTTCCAATTACTGTTCTGCTTCCTCTCCTCCATGAGGTAAAAGAGGCCCTCTGCTATACATGCCTGCCCTTATGATGTTCTTTCTGTCCATGGGCCAAACAACTATGGAATGAACTCCCACACCCATAAGCCAAAATAAACCTTTCATCCCTTTAAATGGTTTCTGTCAGATATTTTGGCCACAATTACACTAAAGTAAGTAATATAAGAAATTTAATGTTATATGGTTTTGACCATAGTAAAAGAATATGTGTTTTCTTTGCTACAAGATGAACCTTGCAAAGAAATTTATCTGTACATATTTGCAACTGCTTAGAGCATCATCAAAATCAAGGTTAATTGGAAGGGGAAGGTGACCTGTTTGTAAATGTAGGTGGCATATACTTAAGTTCTTGTAGACTTGACCTTTTCAACCGTAGGTCTGAATTCTTCTTTATTAATACATACAACAATAAAACCCCTCACAATTATTTCCTCATGAATTCAGATGATATTTTGATTCTAATTCCATGTCAGGATCATAGCTTTAGGTGGAGACATGTTTTCATTCTGCTCTAGTTATGGTCAATATTCAAGACCCCCTACGGGTAACTGTGAGCCCCATTCCCACAAATTAACTAGTTCAAAGACTGGATTATTCAGTTACAAAAGTGAACCTATGTCTTATGTGACAATATAACATTGAGAACAGACCTCTCCTCCATATATCTAAATAAGCTAATAAAAAAAAGAAAAGTGAATATCCTAAAGTCTTTATGAAACAATTTGTAAAAACATCCCATAGATATGTTGCATTAAACCATGGTTCTCAGAGCATAGGAATTATCTAACATTTTTGGCCTTAGTCTGCAATCTTGTCTAAAAAACCAAAATCAAAATAATATGGTTGAATGGAAAGATAATCTCCTAATGTTATCATTGAAGCTCCTGATCAATTCTTTGAGCAATTTTTAAAAAGTTTAAAAAAATAAAGAAATGCAATTCTAGAAGTAATCCACCCATCTTTCTTACCAATGCAAAAATTGCCCTATTCATCTTAAGAAGCTTGTAGAGGCTAAAACACAAGACACCAGAAAAAGGATTGTCCTACACAGAAAGAAAGGAAGGAAGGAAGGAAGGAAGGAAGGAAGGAAGGAAGGAAGGAAGGAAGGAAGGAAGGAAGGAAGGAAGGAAGGAAGGAAGGAAGGAAAATCTACTCTAGGTTCTACTAGTAGTCAAATATGCTTCTGAACTCTTTACAGCTTTAGAAAGCTGTAATCATTTCTCTGACTCTGAGAAACAAATCTTCTACCACCCAGAATTGCCTGCTGAAGGATAGTCTTTTCTTTAAAATGAAAACATCTGTGGACTGTGGGTTTCAGCCTAACAACTTGGCTTAATGTCTCCTTGGACAGTAAAAGCAACTATGGAAGGCTGAAAAGGGAAACTCACTAACTAAAAGCATCCAGGTATTTCATCCTCTCAAATGAGCTTTGGAAACAGACAGCCACAAAGTAATTTACGAAACGCCTTCCTTCAAAATGTAGCTCACAGTTGTCATAGATTGCATATTAGGGGGAGAAAAAAACTTCCAAGTCTTTTCCATAAATACTGATTTTTTAAAAAGCTTTATCATTCACTGAGCAAGTAATCTTAACAGAGTCCATCTGCCAGAAAAATAATTTGGATTAAAACTTGGATAGAAAATAGAGTCAACCCTTGTATAAATCTATGAAGTTTATATTTTGTATTTTTACCTGACTCATGGCTAAGATTGTAGACTAAAACTAAGATCTCTGTTTGCATCGGTCTTTTATGTATGTCTGTGAGTAAATGTTATGTATAGGAGATAATTCTCTACCTCTACATGGTATTGCCAAAAACATTTATAAAATTCCTCATAAATCTTGTTTTTTAAAAATGTTTGTTGGGTCTTCGTCCCACAAAAGATGGACGGGGGTCTGAGGAAAGGTAAGTGCGGTGCTCGGAAGACAATCAGACACAGCGGGGAGCCAAATCCAGCAGGAAGAAAACTCATTTATTAACAGAGAGCAGCCCTTTTTAAAGCAAAAAAGAGCAGGTGGCCCAGCAGGGGAGGTGGAGGAACCAATCACTGTCAAGGTCACACCCTATCATGCACGTAAGCCTTCAAGGGCTGGCTAAACGTAAGGCAAATTGGGCTCTGCCCACTCTACTCTCTCTCAGCGCCATCTTTGCTGCCCTTGTACCCTACAGATTCCCCCCCCCCTTTTTTTTGTTTTAACAGAATTACATTGGTAAGAATAGCATTGGCCACGCAGGGGGTTCGAGGCAAGTCTGGGGTCGAGATTCGCCAGACAAGTATAGGGAGGGCCCTTGTGCATCCAAAAGCCTGTCCCAGTTGCCTCACATCTCAACCTAGCACAGTAATAAACATAGTCCCACCACAGTTAGAAATGTCCGTAGCAGTTCAATTAATTCCTGGGCACCTGGTTTCTTTTAAGTAAGCCAGTTCCTTGTTTGTGCCTTTAAGCTAGCACAGGGGTCAAGATGACCTTTGAGCTTTAATGTCAGCTCCCAATGGCTCCCAACATCATTCCCCCCCTCCCCCCTTCTTTGTTTAAAGAAACGAACCTGCCTGTCTTAGGTTGGGTGGATCGCCTTGTCTGCATTACCCATCATCGGGAACTTCTTCAGAGCGAAGCTGACAGTCTTAGTTTGGTCAGACTGACACCTCCTCTTACCCATCTCTGGCTGTGATTCCTCTTGGGGGAAATTCATTCACTTGGAGCTTGATCTTATGTAACTGGCTGGCTAAGCTCATAAGAGTTTTGCAGTGCACGTACAATGCAAGGAAGGCATAGAAAGACCATCAGCAAAAGCATTACCAGGCCAAGCAATGTCATTACCAGTCCTTTAACATTAGTCAAGGATGGGATAGCAGTCTTTGCCACTTCAGAGTCCAGAGGTGGGGCTTGTTCTAATCCAGCTATTTGCCCGTGGGGTTGGAAAAGATCTAAACTAGAAGCATAACAAAAGGTGGTTGTTTAACAATAAGTATGGATTCAATGCCACTGTACAAGCAATTAGTAAAAGAACAATTAAAGCAGGTAACATTAAAATAATTATTAAACAGTCCATACATAATGACATAGGGTGGTGATCAAAATGAAGGTCAAGCCACCAGGTCGAAGGGACAGCTTCTCTTGTGGTGCTATCGATGATTTCTGCATTGCCAGCATTGATCACTGCCCAGGTCACCCATTGAGGTTGATGCAGATTCCATAGGGCCATTGCTGGGACTGGGAGGGTCAGAACAGCCAACAGCTGGAGTATCACCATCTGCAATTGTTAGAGAACACAAGAGCTTCTCAAGGGCTTGTTGCCCTTGGGGATGGTTAGTAGTTATCTTTCTGGCTTTTCTCTTTTAAACACAAACCTCGGACACCATAGCCATTTTTCTTTCCTTGTTGGTAAGTTTATCCTTGGGCATCCTCCTGCATAGAGAAGATGGGTAAAAACTTAAGGTTCCTGGCAGGGATCCAAATGGGAGCTGTCTCCCCTATGGGAAAAACGCATCCAAAACCCCTGCCCATAGTAACTAGGGGGTCAGGTCCTCTCCATTGTTGTGTCAGGGGGATAGAAAAAAAAACAATCTTTAATATCAATCACAACCAAGGTATATCCAGGGTATGCCTCTTAGGGGCGTTCCTACTAGCTCCATCCTTTCATTTAGGTCTTGGAGCATCCATCAAGCCCTGGAGGCTTTTTGAATAACAAATACAGGTGTGTTAGGTTTGGTCAATGGCCACTGCTCCACCCAGATTGGGCTTCCGGGCTTCCACCTAATGGGAGGTACTGGGGGGGGCAGTGGCCTTTAGGATTGGGGGTGCACCCGAGTGGGTCCCCTATGTTCTTCTCTGTAATTATGAAAGTTAAAAAAATCCTTTTCCTTAACTCCCTGTAGGTCCTGTTTAAGCCTTTGTGCTTCTTCCCCATCCAGGCTATCATCATAGGATGCTCAATGGTCTGTAGTGACCACGTCATCCATTTGTCTTAGCATGTCTTGCCCTAGTAAATTGGCAGTGAGGTTCTTTGCCACTAAAGGGTGTATCTTTCCCTGTTCTCCATCTGGGCTAGTCCATGCCATAAAGCAACCATCTCTTTGGACTGGGAGTTGCCCCCTACCCCCAATATCGGGGGCCCAGGTGCAAGCTTCCAGTCCAAGGGCACTTCCTCCTCCCTGAGTGTGGTTCAATCTGCCCTCCTGTCAATTAAGCAGTGAAACCTCTTTCCACCAATGAGAATACTCATTTTAGGGTGGAGTCCTTCAACCAGGGGGACAGTCCAATGGGCCTGGGTTGCCCTGCCACGAGGCTGCCTGGGCCTCACAGCAGAGGGGGTTCCTCCTTGAGTTAATGGGGCTGGAGGATGCCCCTCCCCAAGTTTAAAGACTTCCCATCTAAATCAAACTTGTATCCCTCCCTGCCCCTGGTGCAGGATGTAGGGGGCAGCTTGCCCCTAGGCTGGTTGGCGGGGGATTGTTGTAAACAGTCCCTCTTAAAGTGCCCCTCCTGCCCGCATTTAAAACAAGTTCCTCTCCCCGATGGTCTTGGGGTTCCTTGGCCCTGGGCTGCCAGTGCCTGAGTAATAGCCTCAGTCATTGCAGATGCCTGAGCCTGTAAAGCTAAAGCTAGTGATTGGGACTGGTGCTGTTATGTTCCCACATCCTGTGAGGCCACCAGCCATCTGCTCAGGGAACTCTCTCTCAATCCCGCCCAGGCCATGCGGTGGTCTGCATTCATCCCTTCCCAGACCAGCAGCTTTACAAACTGATCTTGGAGGTTCCCTGCCGGCAGCTTGCTGTGGATGCTCTGTTGGACTCGGTCTATAAAATCAGATAGAGGCTCACCTGGTTTTTGTCTCACTGCTGCTATGGGGGACTCAGTAGGCCCATCATCCAGTTTGTACCACGCGGCAAGTCCTGCCTGCCTCACCTGGTCACGGTACGGGCCAGGTATTGCAGCCTGTTGGATGCCGGTGGAGTACCCTTCCCCCATCCCTGCTAACATGACATAAGTAATAGGTATCTCGAGTTGAGCCTGCTGGTTATTCTCCACCCGCGCTCTGCATTCCTCCTTAAAGAAAGCACACCATTTCATAAACAGAACGGCTAAGGATGGCTTTGGCCACACCCAGCCAGTCCTTAGGGACACACGGGTGATAAGCAATGTCCTGTAATAGGATCTGGGCCCAAAGAGAGTTTGGGCCATCCTCCACCACCACCTTGCGGAGCTCTTTTAGATCTTTAGCTTCCCATGGATACCATTTCAAGGGCCTGTTAGCTTCTGGTGCCAGATTGACCAGATACACTTGGGGAAGCGAATCCTGTGGCCTAGAGTCTGGGCTCTCCAGTGGCCCTTCCTTTCCAGGGTAGGCCTCCGAGTAGGTTACTTTCCCATCCCTCAGCCCCTCCATGTACCGGGTAGGGGTCTGGGTCTTGCAAGTCCCTCTCGCAGGTCAAGTGCAGCACTGTACCTCCCTTCCAATCAGGGGAATAGCAGGGGGCCTAGGACCGTCAGGATCACCTGGGTCAGAGGCGGTAACTTTCACCCTCTTTTGACTTCCACTGTGCGTGTTTCAGTGCATTCCCGGTTGAATTTGACCCATTCCTTTTCCTTCTCACTTCCCAAGTCCTCCTGGACTCCTTCCAGGCCTAATGTTGCCTCCTCCTCCTTCTTCTGTGAGATAGCATTACCCATACTAATGGTTTCACTTACCCCGAGAGACCGCTTAGCCTCGGCTGGTATCTTTTCCTTTTGTGCCCCACGTTGGGCACCAGATGTTGGGTCTTTGTCTCACGTAAGACGGACAGGGGTCCGAGGAAAGGTAAATGTGGTGCTCGCCCGTTCCCCAGCCTCCCTCAACCCGGGAAACAATCAGACACAGCGGGGAACCAAATCCAGCAGGAAGAAAACTTGTTTATTAACAGAGAGCAGCCCTTTTTAAAGCAAAAAAGGGCGGGTGGCACAGCAGGGGAGGAGGAGGAACCAATCACTGTCAAGGTCACACCCTATCATGCACCTAAGCTTTCACGGGCTGGTTACGCACTGATCATAAGGCAAATTGGGCTCTGCCCACTCTACTCTTTCTCAGTGCCATCTTTGCTGCCCATGTGTCCTACAATGTTAGTTTAGAAAAATGAGTGTTTCTACTTATATATTCCTAAAACTCTCAAAAATAAGAAATGAGGCCATATGCTTTCTAAGTTCCTATGACTTGGAGAACAGTTTTGTTAAATAAATTTAGTTTAATATTATTGGCTTAATAAAAATATGTATATCTTCATTAAAGATTAAAGTAATAAATTCAATCTAAAAGCGACATAAAAGAATTGCTTGTCTGGTAGTCTAGGATAATCATACCAGACAAGCAGAAAAGGTCAAAAGCTATATGTACATATGTCCATATAAGATGATGCTAAGCTAAATGAACCCCAAGATATGGACACAAGAGGGTTTTTTTTCCTTTGTTGCTGTTGTTTTTAATGTACTGTGTGATTTTTTTTTGTTTCTTTTGTATGTTCTTTCCCCTATGATATAGCCACTGCTGTCACTGTATTTGCTTCTAATGCCCTGCATCTTTTTGCTAATTTGGGGAGGGGAAGGGAAATAAAATGCTGAAAAAAAGATCAGGTTGACCATTGTAACAATGAGAGGTACAAGATACTATGTTGAAAACGAACTTTACAACTTGAGGGGGGGGAAGAGTTGGGGAGGTGGAAAAGGAAAGGATAGTAGGGGAAAAACAAAGGAGGGGGTAAAAATGCTCGATAAGAAATGTACTCACTACCTTACTCATGTAACTGTAACCCCTCTGTACAGTATCTTTACAATAAAAATATTTTTTAAATTGCTTGATATATATTTAAAATGGCAATAAAAGATGTATGTTTAACTTTTTTAAAAGTCCTTGTTTCTATGAGTTATGGTACATATATATCTCAGCATGATAGCTTATAGATTACTTCCTGAAATGCCCTTGAATCTTGATATGTTATACACTTGCAGAAGAGAGAAATTCACCAAAATCTATAGGTATACTGAAAAAAAGTCTATGTAGCAATACTTTCTTTACTGTACTAGTTAAAGTGATCAAAATTTCTACTCCACAAGCTCTTATGATAAGTGATCTTTTTTAACAGATACAGTTTGTCAATATAAGTTATTGTCACTATTTTCCATCATACATACAGAAATGGCAATATTAAGATGAAAAAGTAGTCATTGTACTTATGAGAGTGGATGGATGTGGAAGTAGGTAGGGAAAAGAGATGATACAGAAAAACTACTATAATTTGAGAATAAACAATAAATATGATAAGGAGAAAGTGAAGAAAGAAAAGTATGCTTATATCACTTATATCACTATTCACTTATATCACTATTTGGAATCCTGCTAAATAACTACCACTTTTTAAGAGCAAAACTGCTATATTGGCTCTCATAACAATTTGTGTATGTGGGCCTCCTGTACTGGCTTAGCTTTTCTATTCAAGGTGACATTCTATCCCTTGGGCCACATCTCCACTTCTGGCTTTTGGCTGGTTAATGAAAGAGTTTCTTGTATTTGTTTGCCAGGGCTGAATCTGAACCTTGATCCTCAGATCTTAGCCTACTGAGTACAGGTGTGAGTGGGCTACCAGCACCAGGCTCTCATATCTCTTTTATATAATTTTTGTTATGCCTCAATGAGTTAGGCTGGTTTTCCTGTTTTTGTTTTTTGTTTTTGCTATAAAGACTAAAGATAGAACTTCCCTATATACCAGCAATTCCACTTCTGGGCATTTATCCAATAAACTACCAAGGCCACACTAAAACCACCAGCACAACCATGTTCATTGTAGCATTATTTACCATAGCCAACATGTCAAATCACCCCAGATGCCCATTCAGTGGATGAATGGATCAAGAAAATGTGGTAAATATACACAATGGAATTCTATAATTTCATCAGAAAGAATGATATTGTACCATTCATAAGGAAATGGAAAGTCTTGGGAAAAAAACATATTAAGCAAAGTAAGCCAGAACCAAAGAAACATAGGTTGCATGGTTTCTCTCATTTGTAATTATTAGAACATGTCTATAAATCTACAAGTAAACCCAATGGATAGTAAAAGACAAAAAGTATACTTGGACATGATAAATTATACAAGACTCTAGACATTTAGATAGTGAGATCAAAGGAAAATATTCTTAGGAAACAATCACAAAGACTCAATAGCTATATGCATATTGTCATATAAAATAATGTTTATTGAAATGAACTCCAAGATACGGAAACAAGAGGTTTTTTGTTACTTTGCTTCTTTTTTACTCTTTTACTTCTGTTTTTTTTTTCCTGTACCTTTTGTCTTGTATGGAAGTTTATCTGTTTTGGGGTGGGTAAGAGGGAGCACAGAAATGGTGGGGCGAAGGGTGAACAAATGTAGCAGTGGTACTTAGTAAACATTATGTTGAAAACGAACTATATGACGTGGGGGGGTCAGGAGGGAAAAACTGGGAGGGAAGAGGTGACATTGTGCAGAAAGAAATGTACTCTTTACCTGACTTATGTAAGTGTAACCCTTCTGTATATCACCTATACAATAACAATTTCAAATTTAAAAAAAGATAGCTGTATCACAGAGAAGTTATATAATCTCACTAACATACTAATAAGAAGTGAGCCTGGGGCTCAGCTGAGTGTAATTCCAGAATCCACTTTCTTCCTTAATATTTTTCATTAAAAATGTAAATTTAATTTTAAAGATGAAGAAAAACTAGTAGAATCTGGGCACCATTTGTTTTATCCAGTGTGATTGAATTAACTCATCAACATTTGCTGAGAATGCATGAATTGTTAATGGAATTGTGGAAGCACTATCACCTTTGCTGATGACTACTTGAATAGAACTCCTTAATTTAACTCTAGGGTATTAAATTATTTGGCTACTCAGAACCTTCATTTAACAGATCTTGACCTGGAATATGGCCAAGAGCTCTTGACAATAGTTGTCTGACCACCACTTCAGGAAAACATTCCTTCTAATGTTAAGAAGCAGAGCAGATGGAAGATTGTTATTGAATGTATATTGCTCCCTGATTCAAAGTATGTGTCTTGCAAATTATTAATGATGGTCCATCCTATCAGAAAAGTAGAAAAGAATACAAACAAAAAAAATCCTCATTTGAGACACAAAACAGCTTTGAGGATTATAGAAGGCATTGAGAAGTCAGATGCTCTGACTTTTTTTTTCTATACTGGTCCTTTTTTTTTTTTTTTTTTTTAACACTAATGGAACCAAATTGCTCAGGGGCACCATAAAAAGCAGATGAGGTTGATACTCTAATTAGAAGCAATTTGAATCAAACAGTTTACACTATAGCCTAGACTGCTTCAGAAAAATGAATTTAAAATGCAAGGAAAAATAATATCTAGGTATAATGAATACTTTCAACGTTACTGATCATGTAGGAAATAGGCAAAAGCGGATTTTCAGTGTCACAGAGAAAATAGGAGTAAGACTATGAAGATGAAAAGGGAGAAAGTATGAAAATGATAACCTATTGACATTAAATATCTATTTTTCTCTGGAGAAAATAAATTTGTTTTACCAAGAAAAGGATTAAAAGATACCATAAGTTATTCCTTTTAGTTTTTGTTGTTATTGTTTTTCTCCAAACAACCCTAATGGTTGCATAACAATCTTTTCCAGATAAACCTAACTCACAGGTAGTACTTTTCTTTGACAAAACGTCCTAGTAAAAACGCAAATCAAATACAATTCTAATGATTTCCCAGGTTATGTAATCTTCATTTTGTAACTGTTTATTTAATACTACTGCAGATACTGCCTTAGTCAGAATCAGTCAAATGATTGATTAAATAATGCTGGACAACTGGGCAGCGGTGGCTCATGCCTGTAATCCTAGCTACTGAGGAGGCTGAGGTCTGAGGATCACCATTCAAAGCCTGCCTAGGCAGAAAAGTCCATGAGACTCTTTTCTCCAATTAACCACCAGAAAACCAGAAGTGGTGCTGTGGCTCAAGCGGTAGAGTGCTTGCCTTGAGCTGAAGAGTGCAAGGATAGGGCCCACACCCAGAGTTCAAGCCCCATGACTGACAAAAAAAAAAAAAGAATGCTGGACACTGATGAAAGTGAACTATACAACTCTTGGGGGAGGAACTAGAAGACAGCAAAAGAGTAGAAGACATTGTACGAAAGGAAATGTACACATTACCTGACTAATGTGATTGTAATCTCTCTGTAGATCTATAGATTCACCTTGTTTGAAGAATAGTTTAAGGTTTCAAAGACAATATTCAAAAAATTAACAAAGTGGGCTGGGAATGTGACTTAGTGGTAGAGTGCTTGCTTAGCATGCATGAAGCCCTGGGTTTGATTCCTCAGTATCACATAAACAGAAAAAGTCAGAAGTGGCATTGTGGCTCAAATGGTAGAGCACTAGCCTTAAGCACAGAGAAACTCAGGGACAGTGCCCAGGCTCTGAGTTCAAGCCCCAGGACTGGCACCAAAAAAAAATTAACAAGCATTTGTAGCAAGGTGATCTATATCTACTAGAAACCAAGTGGGAGAATAAAGAATGTAATTATTTGGGGATGAACCCTGTAAAAGCCTCCCTAGATTTGCTGTATCTATGCATGCAGAATAATGATAGAGAAAAGCTAAAAAGAAAAGCATTATCATATTACTATTAAAATATAAGCATTCTCTACAACTTTTTCTTCTCTCCTTCTAAGCTCTTTTCTAGTATTTCCCATATTATACATTTAACATGTACTAAATTCCCAGACTATTATGATCCTTTATCCAAAAATTTAAGGAAATCTAGTTTTTTCTTTAAAGTAGTGTAGAAAGACAGATAACTGTACAGAATAATATTTGGTAAATAATCCAACATTACTAGCAACAAAATCAATCACTCATAAATAGTGGAAATTATCTCCAAAACATTTTTTCAGCCTAATGTACTACATCAAATATGAAATATTCACAGCACTGATAGAAGATGACATGCAATCCAAGATACTGAGAATATTTAATTAAACAGCTTTCATGAAAAATTCAAGTCAGCCATTGTTTTAGAGCTCAAGAACAACCTTGTATAGTTTTACCCATTTGCTGTTTGTTTATTTCACAATGATGGCTTTTTTGGTGATTTGTTATGATGTCAAGTTGCATGCTGGGAACATTCACAACAATTTTGCAATTCAGCTAAATATTTGTACAGTTTTACTATAATGTTGATTTTGTGAATCTACTGATTAGATATTTCCCTTGCAGCATTTGTTTGCCTTTCTCCATTTAAAACCAACTCATTGTTCACACAAATGTTAAGGAGAAAAAAAAAGTCTCAGCATCATAAATCAAGAGAGACCCAAGAGTAACTAAGGGTATGTTAGTCATACTATCACACACCACCCAAAATATACACCTAACATTCATCTTTTTTAGCCTAATGCTCTTCTGACTTTTCCCAACAGAACCCTATGGAAGAAATGCCTCCGAAAATGATAAAAGAAAGGAGACAAGTCGGATCTTGGCTGAAAGATGGAGGAACTAGAGTTTGTATATACTTCTATTGCCTGGATCATGAAGACCTAAGGTTATATCAAAGCTTTAGTCATGCTAAGGCAGACTAGATATATAGAGAAAGAACAATTATTCTGACAAATTCCAAGAAATAAGAAATGTGCTTGCAGAAACTTCAGAGATCAATCTAAAGATCTAATTTAAGACAAGTATGGAAGAAGGTTAAGAGAAGGAAACTGGAGGAACAGAAAATATATTTAACAGAATTCTAATAGAGAATTTCCTGAACATCTGAAATGATAAGCCCATTCAGAAACAAGAATCCTTTAGAACCCCAAACAGACCGGACCAGAAAAGAACATCTTACTGATGCATTGTAATCTACATAGGTCAATAGAGACCAAGGAAAGGACTCTTTAAGCTGTCAGGGAGAAAAGGTTAATTACCTATAAAGGAAAATCAATCAGAATAACTACAGATTGCTCAGCCAAGACCACGAAAGCAAGAAGAACCTAGAATAAACAATAGTGTACCCAACAAAGCTGTTCTTCATAACTGAGAGTCAATAACAAGGAAAAATTGAAACAATTATCTCCACCAAACCAGCACTACAGAAGATACTTAAAGATGTACCACATATAAAAAACCAACAACGTGACACTGGCAGAAAAATGGCCCCTTACCAGAGAACCAGATAACTAAAGTAAGAAATGATGAGGCACAGCCCCTAAGAAGGTATGTTACATAACAGAAATTACCACACACTTCTTAGTCCTAACTCTCATTATTAATGGACTTAACTATCCAATTAAACAACATAGATTGACTAGTTGGATCAAAAAGGAAGATCCATTAATCTGTTGCAGAGACACAACTTTCCCACAAAAGCAAATATAATCTGCATGTAAATAGCCCCCATAAACAGTCCAGAGTACATATACTAATATCTGATAAAATAGACTTCAAATTAAAATTAGGGAAAACAGACAAAGAAGGACTTGTATACTAATAAAGGAATCTCTTCTACAGGAGGATATAACAATTCTAAATATTTATTTACCAAATGTTGGAGCACCCAACTTCATAAAAAAAAAATACTTCTAAACCTAAAAACACACATTGATATTTGGTGGCTTTAACACATCACTGTTGCCTCTGGATAGATCAACCTGGAAAAAACTCAACGGAGAAACCTAAGAACTCAATAATTGCATTGACCAACTAGACTTAACAGACATGTACAGAATATTTCACCCAGCAACATCAGAATATACATTCTTCTCAGCAGCACATGGAAGATTTTCCAAAATAGATCATATTTTAGGCCACAGAGCAAATCTGTGCATTCAGAAATATTGAAATTATTTCCTGCATTCCATCAGACCATAATGCAATAAAATTAGAGCTCAATACCAAAAGCCATCACAAAAAATTATTTAACTCATGGAGACTGAATAACACATTGTTGAATGACCAATGAGCCATTGAAGAGATCAGAACAGAAATTCAAATGTATAGTGAATTTAATAAAAGTGAACATACAAAATACCAAATCCTCTGGGACACAGCAAAAGCAGTACTCAGAGGAAAATTTATAGTTCTGAGTGCCTACATCAACAAATTGGAGAAATCCCAAATAAACAGTTTAATGTTGCACTTTAAGATCCTTGAAAAAGAAGAACAAGTCAAACCCTAAACGAGTAGTTGGAAACAAATCAAAGTTAAATCAGAAATAAATGAATGAGAGACAAAAAAAAAAAAAGAAAACACTGAAGGAATCAACAAAAAGTTGGTTCTTGGGGCTGGGAAGGTGACTCAGTGTTAGAGCACTTGCCTTGCATGCCTGATGCCCTGGGTTCAATTCCTCAGCACCACATAAGCAAAAAGAAAAAAGCTGGAAGTGGCACTGTGGCTCAAGTGGTAGAGCGCTAGCCTTGAGCTGAAGAGCTGAGGGATAACGCCCAGGCCCAGAGTTCAGGCCCCATGACCGGATCCAAAAAAAAAAGTTGGTTCTTTGAAAAAATGTACAAAATTGACGATTAGCCAATCTAACCAAAAAAAGAAGAGAGCACACCCAAATAAATAAAATTAGAGAGAAAAACAGGACCATCATGACAGAAACAAGCAAGATTCATAAGGAAATTACAAGGGAATACTTTGCAAATCCTTATGCTAACAAATTGGAGTATGTAGAAGAAATGGAAGAATACCTAGCAAATATTGGTATACCCAAACTAAACCAACAAAATTTAAACCTATTAAATAGACCCATAATAAGTAATGAAATAGAAATGGCAATAAGAGACCTCCCATCCAAGACAATCCCGGGACAGATGGATTCACTGCCAGATTCCATAAGGTCTTCAAAGGAGAACTCACTCCAATACTCAAACTCTCCAATGAAATTGAAAGGGAAAGGTGACTACTAAACTCATTTTATGAAGCCAGCAAAACCAGATAGGGACTCATCAAAGAAAGGGAAGTATAGACCCATCTCTTTGATGGACATTGCTGCAAAACCTTTCAATAACATTTTGGCCAACTAACTTTAGCAACTAATCAAAAAAAAATCATATACTGTGATAAAACAGGATTCATTCCAGGGATGCAAAGCTGGCTCAATATATGCAAGTCAATAAATGTAATTCAACACATCAACAAGAGCAAGGACAAGAACCATGATCATCTCAATAGATGCACAAAAAGCATTTGACGAGATGGAGCACTCCTTATGATAAAAACTCTGGAGAAATTAGGAATCCATGGGACATTCTTCAAAATTATAAAGACTGTACATGACAAACCTACAGCCAGCATTATACTTACTGGTGTAAAGTTAAAACCATTTCCTCTAAAATCAGGAGCAAGACAAGGATGTCCACTCTCTCTTCTTCAATATAGTAATGTAATTCCTAGAAAGAGCAATAATTAGGCAAGAGACAAACACAAAGGTGATAAATATGGACAGAAGATGTAAAACTATCCCTTTTTGTAGATGACAGGTTCCTATATTCAAAGAATCCCATAGATTCCTCTCCCAAGTTGCTTGAGCTGATCTGAAATTTTGGCAAAGTAGCCTGGAATAAATTAAC
Source organism: Dipodomys merriami (assembly GCF_024711535.1). Lineage (NCBI taxonomy): Eukaryota > Metazoa > Chordata > Mammalia > Rodentia > Heteromyidae > Dipodomys > Dipodomys merriami. Next base: position 42,781,097 of record NW_027206068.1, on the reverse strand, counting down.
CCAGAAAAATCAGTAGCTTTTCTATATGCCAACAATGAGAGAAACAAGGCTGAAATCAGGAAAGCAACTCTATTTGTAATAGTCTCAAATTAATTAATTAATCAAATTAATTTAACCAAAGATGTGAAGGACCTCCATGTTGAACACTTTAAAAACCTTAAAAAAGAAGTAAGAGCAGATTTAAGGAAATGGAAATCTTCCATGCTTTTGAATTGGAAGGATTAACATCGTGAAAATGGCAATACTGATTAAAGCTATCTACAAATTCAATGCAATACCCACCAAAATCCCAACAATCTTCTTCAATGATGAGAGGAAACAATCCAAAATTCATATAGAGTAACAGAAGACCCTGAATACCAAACCAAGTAGTTAAATTCTACCTCTCAAAATGCAAATCTCAAATTAATATGACATTGTTCCTAAGACATTATAATTAAAGATGTGCATCTGCAACAATGTACATTTTCAAATTGCAAGATGTGTAGATTTTCAAAATAAGAGCCATAGAAAGGTGTAAAGTAATCACCATAAGACTAGGTAAAAATTAGAAACTAAAATCAATCATTAAGCAAATCTGAAGTGTTCTGATGTAGATATGGCATTTAGATAGATGGGAATAAAAAGTGAACAGGTAGATAATCACATAGGCCCTGGAATCTGTGAAATGACTGAAGGAAAGCAGAACTATGTAAATCAGAGAACAAATCATGAAAAAAGGAAGAAATGATGGAGGGAATAAACCACATAAAATGTAGGGTTTTTTGTTTCTGAAATTTTACTTCTTTATAATATTGAACACATACAAGTCCTATGCTGAATGTTTTGGTACCTGATCTTTCCATATTGTAAGTTGATGAGAGTCTGTGATGTGAACAGATTTAGAGACCTAAGTCAATAGCACATGATTTTACAAAAGGTCATTTGATATATATGATAAGCATATTTTAAGTTATGAGCAGCAGGAATCTTTTGCTAAGTGTCCAAATAGGTTGATCATAACCAAATATAGAGGTTGCAATTCTATCACACTTGTGGCCTGGTTAAACTGCTTTTCAAAATTCCTGTGGGAGCTTCATTAAATTTAAAAACCAAGCCCACATGTTTGACAAATCAGATCCCATCTGAACTTCTACTTCCAAAGCAATAACACCAGGCCTGCAGTTTGATAGAATGCAACAATTGTTTCTATGACACTTGACATTCTCACTGCTCAAGGCTAGTGCTCTACCACTTCATGCCACAGTTCTACTTCTAGTTTCCTAGTGGTTAATTGGAGATAAGAGTCTCACATACTTTCCTGCCTGGGCTAACTCTTTTTAAAAAAATTCTTTTTTTATTGTAAAGATACAGTACAGAGGGGTTACAGTTACATGAGTAAGGTAATGAGTACATTTCCTATCGAGCATTGTTACCCCCTCCTTTTTTTCCAATACTATCTCTTCCTTCCCCACCTCCCCAACTCCTCCCTTCCACCCTGAAGTTGTAAAGTTCATTTTCCACATAGTGTCTTGTAAGTCTCATGGTTACTAACTGTGATCCTCAGATCTCAGCCTCCTGTGTAGTAGCATTACAAGTGTAAGCCAGCAGGGCCCAGCTAAAATGTATTATTTTTATATATGAAATTATACTTTTCATATATATACAAACACATGTCAAATATTTTTAACACATTAATATAGAAGATAGTTCAAAGAAGAATTTGCAGAAAATATGAATATAAATATGATCAGAAAATACAGGAATGACTTAAATAAGTGAACACATAGCTAACGTCCATAGAATAATACATTATTGAATTCTTCCCCACAAAATCATTTTAACTGCTATGTATAAAAGCAATTGTCTATTTACTGCAACATAGTGATAGCATAGTTCAAAAGACAGTGAAAGACACAGACAACTAAGCATACTCCATTAGATAGGAGTTGCTAATGTTTATATCAATAACTATCACCCTTCCCCAATATTTGCAAACTGCAATTTTCATGTGATTCTTGTCATCTGTAAAACAGGAAAATAATCTAGCAAGAGTTCATTTTCCAGAGCTGAGGAAATCACTCATTCTACAGATTTCCTCCACCCAGACATTATGTTCCAGCAAGAACAGCTCCTATTAAACTCATAATGGTTCAATAAAAGCAAAAACTCTAGATGAAATATGCAAAAAAAAAAAAGTTATTTGACTCATTGGTAAGAAAGCTGAAGGACAAAAACATGTAGAAACTGGAAGGTATTTGACCCTTGAAAGAACAGAAATCTGTTGGGTAATAGAGACATTGATAAGACTTTCCCCCTCAAGTCAGTGAGATTAGACAAATTACTAGTTTTAGTTAGTATGCATGGAATTACCGGCTGCTAGAGCTGCTGGAAGCTGAAAACTGGCATTCAGGAAGGGAAAAATCAGGGAAGAGTTGCTTCTAAATCTTCATACAAATTTCTAAAATTCCAAGGCTCACACCTAGGAGGCAGCATACCCATGGGAATGAATTCCAAACAGACAAACGGGGGAAAAGAGTTAGAAGCCGAAAAAATGATGAACGAGAACTTCATCTTCTAACAACTCCTGGGTTTGGAATTTGACTTATGCAAAATTAGGAGTATAGTAAACACTTTGTGCTTTCCATGGAAAATAACCACATCTTATAAATAAATATTATATTCCTATACTATGAATTTCTAATAAGCCTTGGGGGTGGGGGGGGAATCAAAGTGAATTAGCACAATGAAAAATCAAACTTCTACAAGTTAATTAAGTTCCTCATGAGAATGAAGATCTGTACAAAATATCCTAAAAATGTCTGGGACTTGAAAAAGGTAATAGAAATAAGAACTATGAATAGACACTGTAAAGAGATAAAGTAGATAACAAATTTACAAAGAACAACTTAGAAGCTGGTATTAGTGGCTTATGCCTGTCATCCTAGCTACTCAGGAGGCTAAGACCTAGATGATTGAGGCTTAAAGCTAATAGAGGTAAGTTCATAGCCAATAGAGGACAGGCTATGAGACTCTATCGCTAAGAATCCAGAAGAAGAGCCAGTCTGGAGACATGGTTCAAGTGGTAGGGTGCCAACCAAGAACAGGTAAGCTAAATGAAACCTCAAAGACCAGAGTTCAAGTTCACACACACACACACACACACCCCGTAGAAATTCTAAAATTATAAAAGATAATATGTAAAATTTATAAACAAATTGTATGGGTTTAATAAAAGCTGGAAGCTAAAGATTTATTGGTTTAATAAAATTAACAACAGATGAGTAGAAATTATCCCACAAGTTAAAAGAGAAAAAAATATTTTAAAACTAGATAATAGTAAGAATATACTTCTAAACATCACTAACTTGAATATTCTTTAAAAGGATGAGTTTTGTATGATGTGGAAAATATTGAGGCATTACTATATCTCAATAAAATCATTTTAAAAAATCAGTAGAATACAAAGAAAATTCTAAAATATTCAAGAACTAAAAAATACTTCTATGTAATGAATGACTCAAAAAAAACAGTAGGGTCATTAAAAATGCTTCTAATTAAATGATAAAGAAAAGATACTATGCCAAAATATTTAAGATATATTTGAAACGGTATTTAGAACAGCATTTATAGCATTAAGTGGTTCTATATTGAAAATAAGAGATGTTTACTACCAATTGCTTAAGTATCTATGAGAAGGAAGGTAGTTAACAACCACTTAAAGACAATAAAACGTCAGTACATTGTTTTTGTCAATACATTTTATACACTGTAAATATCACAAAGAAATCCATTTGTACAGTTAATTTATGCTAATAAAATATTTAGAGCACCTGTGACTCACATCTGTAATCTTAACAACTGAGAAGGCTAAGACTGTGGATTGTGTTCAAAGCTAGAACAGGCAGAAAAGTCTGTGAGATTTATCTCCAATTAACTACCAAAAAGCCAGAAATGGAGCTGTAGCTCAAGTGATAGACTGCCAGCCTTAAGTAAAAAAAACCACAGAGACAGCACCCAGGTCCTGAGTTTAAGCTCAAGGACAGGCACAAACTTTAAAAAAAAGAAAGAAAGAAAATGTACACAAAAAGGAAAGAAATGGAAGAGGAAATGAAAGTGAAGTTAGTTAAATTAGGTGTGAGGATGAGTGCCTAGAATCCTTGCACAAGGGAAGCCAAGACAGGATATTATTTCAGGCCAGTGGGTCACTCTCACTACACAGTGAGTTCTATGCCAGCCTGGGTTACATAGAAATACTCTGCAGAAATAAATAAGGCAAGAAAGAAAGAAAAAGAAGGATGGAAGGAAGGAAAGAAGGAAGGAAGGAAGGAAGGAAGGAAGGAAGGAAGGAAGGAAAGAAGAAAGGAAGGAAGGAAGGTAGGAAAGAAGGAAGGGAGGGGGGGAGGGAGGGAGGGAGGGAGGGAAAATGAAAGAGAAAGAGAAAGGAAGAGAGAGGGAAAGGGAGAGAAGGAGGGAGAGAGAGGGAGAGGGGAAGGAGGAAGGAAGGGAAAGAGGGGAGGGAGGGAGGAAGGAGGGAGGGAGGGAGGAAGGAAGGAGGGAGGGGGAGAGAGAAGGAAAGAGAAAGAAAGAAAGAAAGAAGGAAAGAAAGAAAGAAAGAAAGAAAGAAAGAGAAAGAAAGAGAAAGAAAGAAAGAGAAGGAAGGAAGGAAGGAAGGAAGGAAGGGAAGGAGGGAGAGAGGGAAGAAGGAAGGGAGGGAGGGAGGGAGGGAAAATGAAAGAGAAAGAGAAAGGAAGAGAGAGGGAAAGGGAGAGAAGGAGGGAGAGAAGGAGGGGGGAGGGGAAGGATGAAGGAAGGGAAAGAGGGGAGGGAAGGAGGGAGGAAGGAGGGAAGGAGGGGGAGAGAGAAGGAGAGAGAGAGAGAGAAAGAAAGAAAGAAAGAAAGAAAGAAAGAAAGAAAGAAAGAAAGAAAGAAAGAAAGAAAGAAAGAAAGAGAAGGAAGGAAGGAAGGAAGGAAGGAAGGAAGGAAGGAAGGAAGGAAGAAAGGAAGGGAGGGAGGGAGGGAGGGAGGAAGGAAGGAAGGAAGGAAGGAAGGGAGGAAGGGAGAAAGGGAGGGAGGGAAAATGAAAGAGAAAGAAAGGAAGAGAGGGAAAGGGAGAGAAGGAGGGAGAGAGGGAGGGGAAGGAGGAAGGAAGGGAAAGAGGGGAGGGAGGGAGGAAGGAGGGAGGGAGGGGGAGAGAGAAGGAGAGAGAAAGAAAGAAAGAAAGAAAGAAGGAAGGAGGGAAGGAAGGAAGGAAGGAAGGAAAAGAAAAAAGAAAGAGACAGAGAGGAAGGAAGGGACAGAGAGAGGAAGAAAGGAAGAGAAAGAGAGGGGAGAGGAAGAAAGAGAGGGAGGAAGAGATGGAGAAAAGAGAGAAGAGAAAAAGAAAGGAAAAGATAGAGAAAAAAGAAATAACAAAGGAAGGAGAGAAGGAAGGAAGAAAAAAGGAAAGAAAGAAAAGAAGAAAGTTAAGTAGAAAGAAGAAACTATTGAAGACAAGAGCAGAACCAATGCAAAAAAGAATCATACAGCCAGTAGAATCAAAGAATCAAAACTGATTCTTTGAAAAGATTAGTAAAGGGGTTAACCTCTAGCTGGACCACTAAAGAAGATGATACTAAATATTGGTATTTAATATAAAAGAGAAAATATTACAAATCTTGTAGACATGACTTTAAAAGTAACTTTAATCAGTAAATTTAACAACTTAGAAGAAATGGATTCCTTATAAAATACAACCTTGAAAAACTGAATCAAGAGAAAAACAAAATCTGATCATACAATGCTAAAATTTTTGAATGCATAATTTGAAATTTTGCATATATGGGATTACTAAATTAGCTTGATTGTGTATTCACTTGATTGCTCTAAATATTGGATGGGTTCCCTTCTTATAGTGCATATAAAATTTATTTAAGAGGCATGATATAAAGGCTTAGGTATGGTTGAGTGGTAGAGCACTTGCCCAATGTGTATGAAGCCCTAGGTTTGATCCCTAGCTCTCAAAAAAACAAACAAGACAAAAATATATTTTCAAAAAGGAAGGATGATATCAGCAAGATGGTGTACATGTTGGAATAGGTATGTGTAATTAGAGGTTCTCAAGATTTAGTCAGTTTGATCACGATCTTAGGATGGTCAGGCCACTTGTAGTCATGCTATGAAAGGCATTGTTATCTGGAGGGCAGTTTTAGCTCTTGGCTCCAGATGCTTATCCATTAGTCCTGTTTTTCCTGGAGCCTCAAGTTAGCTGTGGGGAAGAGGTGAGGCGGGACTCAGGTGGGTAAAACAAAATTAAGAGGCAAAAGTAGATTCAGAAAGCCACAAAATGGAATTAGAGCAATGAGCTGTGTCCTCCTTCAAAGGGAACCCATCCAATCTTTAAATAGCAATCATATATAAAACAGCAGCAAATTTCATGGTACATTTACTTATCCTTGCTGGTATGATCAAGTAGGTGACCACATTCCTGTTTCAGTCCCTTAGGGTAAAGGGACACATGGGACTTGTTTGCAACATTCTAGCCTGTGGATATCCCAAAGTTCTGGTTTCTATCTGATCTAACTCAGAGTTCAGAGGCAGAAAAACAGCATAAGAATCTAGATGGAACCTGTGTTAAGATGTAAGAAAATAAAGGATGACTGCCAGACACGTAGGCACCTAGAGGCAAGAGATTACAAAGCAATTCGATAAAATATCTAAACCTCTAGGGCATAACAGTGAGATATTGCTGTAGCTCAAACATTTTTCTTCCCCAAAACTCTTGTGGAAATTCAGTTGTCATCATAACAGTATTAAGAAGCAGAATCTTTGATAGGCATGGTATAGACTTGTAATCCCATCAGTCCACAGGCTGAGGCAAGAACTAGAAGCACGATTGAAATGGTGGATCATCTTCGTAGCAACCTTAGGCCCTGAGTTCAAACTCTAGTACTACCAAAAGAAGAAGAAAGAGGAGAAGGAGGTTGAGGTAGGAGGGTTATGAGTTTGAGGTCAACCTAGAATACAAGCTAGGACCAAACTAGAAGCTTCCTCCTTGATGGAAAGGTTTCATAGTGCCAGACGGCACTTGGAAGTTGCAAGGGGAAAATTGTCACCAGTGCATCCCTCTGAAAGATAGGTCCACTAACAGAAGAGTTATACAAGTAGAATAGGTGCAACCAAACGCATTCCAGTTGGCTCTTAGTTCCACTTCATTGGAGGGGACTTACGTCTGACAGAGTGAACCAGGACAAAACCCGATGACTAAAACCTATGGGCAAAATGCCTGTAGCCAGTATTATGTGAAATAGGTTCTTACTATGGTAATTTTACTAACATTTACTAATAAGTGTACATATTTATGGAATGCAGTGAAGTTTTTCATTACACATATACAGTTTGTATTCATCAAACTTAAGCAATTAGCCTCATCATTTGTGTTTGGAGTCTTCTAGTTCTTGACAAAATATATATTGTTTGAACTATGTCCTTCTCTCTGCTAGTGCTGTAGAATATCCGCACTGATTGCTTCTGATTGTGTTTGGTACCCATTATCCAAGCTCTCTACAACACCCTTCCTTGCACTCTTACTAGACTCTAGTAACTACTGGTCTACATACAGACTGACTGGTTTAAGCTTCCACATATGGGAGAGAACATGCAGAATTTGTCTTTGTAGATGTGACTTACTTCACTTAACATAATATCTTACATCCCTTCTGTGGGGGAAATAACTGAATTTCATTCTTTTTATGGCCAAATAGTTTATCATGTATAAATATCACATTTTCATTATCCATTCATCCATTGATTGACAACTACATTGATTCTGTATTTCAGCTATTTTGAGTAGCACTACAAGAAACAGGAGTGTATCTCTTTGAAATACCTTCCTTAGGTTATATCTCACTAACAATGTGTGTGTGTGTGCGTGCGTGCGCGCTCGTGCACATGTGCACATATGCGCATGCACTGGAGTACATGTGCCAGTACTGGGGTGTGAAATCAGGGCCTGGTACTGTCCTTTAGCTTTTACCACTCAAGATTGATCCTCCATCACTAGTGCCACAGCTCCACTTTCAGGTTTTTGGTGGTTAGGTAGAGATAAGAGTCTTAGGGACCTTATGCCTGAACTGTCATTGAATAGTTATCCTCTGATCTCAGCCTCCCAAATAGGATTACAAGCATGAGCCACCAGTGCTTGGCATCACCAGTGGGAGTTGTATAGGCAAGAGACAGGGTTTAGATAAACTGTAAAGCAGTTCTTCACTAGTCTGAGCATAAGCATCCCATGAGCCTCTGGGGAACTTATTTAAATTTAAGTTTATGAGTATCACTCAATATCTGACTTAATGAAGTCTGAGTTCAGGATTCTGCATCCCCAAAAAGTACTTGAGATTTTTCTGATGTAGGTGGTTCTTGGTCTCTCATGAAAAATGCATTTACAACCCTTGACAATATGCCATGAATCATACCCAGAAGTTTGTCTTAGTCATTTCTTGAGCACATATAGTATTGAGTTCAAACAAACACAATAGCTATTGTGAATAGAGATTAAAGATTTGGATGCTCATGTCTGGAATTTGAAAGTCTATTCAAAATTATGGAACACACACATATCATCATCATCAGACACACTTATAAAGCGACATCAGATGGCAGTTACCTAATAGAAAATGTTCAAGCCAGGTAAGAGATTTGATTCAGTGAAGCAGAACTCAAAAACTCTGGGTCAGATATTAAAATGGAGGCAATCCTTATAGTAGCAATAGGAGTGGTGAAATTATTTCAGATTTGAGGAAGTTTCAATGACAAAAATACAGGAGGATCACATAGCTTTCAATTTTAAATTAGAGGAACACATAAAGATCTAGAAATTATGGTACTCAACATGTTCTACTAGTCTCCGTTTTATGATAGCACATCTTGAACACCTACTAGAAAAATCAGTGTTTAATTTAATTCTTGCAAATTCAACCATTATTGTCAAATTCAGCCCACTCATCTCATAATCTGTTGCTAAATAGTTTAACTTCAAGCTTCAGTTTGTTTTGTGATTCTCTGTTTGCGGTTCCCCTAATTCTGTACAATATACAAAATCCCCTTAGTAATACTTAGTGCATTTGTTCTCACACATGTCCCCGATTGCTAACTTATGGTGCTGTGATTTCAGCTGCTCAGTGTGGGTGGACTGGCTACATTTCAGGACCCTAATGTAGTTTGGTCTTCAGGCTTTTAAGATGAAAGACTTAGAGAAGGCTTTAATCTAGGTCAGGATAACTTCCAGTCTGTGGTTCTGCACTTACTCCATCTGCATTCCCTTGTGATTTAGTGAGCTTATCTTGATGTACCTTACTCTGTAGAGGAAGATATTGCCTTCCTAACTTCAGCTATTTATCTTTGCTTTATACCAATAACATAGCCACTGGGCAGCCCTTTTAAGTTTTTTATAGAGTTAATCAGAATAAAAACCCTGATCTTATACAAGTGTTTTATTTTTATTCCCAATTATTATGATTCATCTTGTTTGAAAGCTGAGTTCAGCAACCAAAGCTTATTTGTCTGTTTTCCCCTTGTTTACATAAAACAGTTTTAAAATGTAAAGGTAAGCACGTTGTAAGTGCTAATTATTTGATGCATTTAGTCATTTTATCCAAAAACATGTGTGCTAACACATTACATAAATTAACAAGTCTATTTTGCACTATAAACATCATTTTGGAGAATTGGGGGAATTTTTTTTAAACGTAGGGACATTGCTAACATAGCCTCAGATTATGCAGCATCTCTTCTTGCACATTTTTGTTCTTTGATGATGGTTTCCAAGGTTCAAATTAAAGGCTCACAGTCTTCTCTGAGTCAAATATTTTACACCACCACAATGATTGATATTCTGTCCCAAATTCAGGAAAATCTTTTTTGTAAATTTTATTATTGGCTCAGTTATTCACCTAATGATGATTTGTCTTAGTCCACTTGGAATGTAACAAAATACCATAGCCTAGGTGGCTTAAACAACAGAAATATTTTCTCCCAGTCCTAAGGCTGGAACTCCATGATTTAGATCAGAAGATTCAATTCTTCCTGCCCTGTTCTGTCTCATGGGGTGGAGAAAGAGGAAGCAGTAGTTGATCTGTTTTGTGTCAACAGGTTAATTCTGACTCTTCTAGAATTTAGCAAATTTGTAATGATATACATATATATATATATATATATATATTACATGCTCTTTCATATTTGGTTTCTTGGGATTAATATTTTTGCCATTTATCCTTGTTTTTCATGTCAGTATTATTTTTTTAATTGTTAGGCAGTATTCCAGTACAGGAATAGTTTACAATGGTCTCATATGCCAATTAATAATCCCTTAGGATATTTTCAGACTTGGACTAGTATGATATTATCATATTCTTTTAGACATTATCATGTGATTTTAAAGTTGTGTTTTCTGTAGAAGTCCTTTTTTGGCCATTTAAAATGTACCTGACAATAGAGTCACAAAGTAGGTATACATGTTAGTAAGCTTTCCATTTTCTGTAAGGAAATACCTGGGGGAAAAATCAACTTAGTTGAGGTAAAAAATATATCGGTTCATGGTTTTAGAGTTTTCTTTCCATGGCTGGCCATTTATTTGCCTTTGAGCTTATGCAGAGTAGAACGTCATGGTGTCTGCAGTGTTGTGAAGAGGATGCTCACCTAATGGCAGCCAGAAGGAAAAGAGAAGGGATTGAGCTGGAATCAAAATATCCTTTTAAAGATTTATTCCCCAGGTCATAACTTCTTTAAGCAGCATCTCCTTTCTAAATCTTTCAACATCTCTGAATATGCCACTCTAGGTACCAAGCCTTTGGGAGACATTGAAAATACAATCCATCTAGTGTATTTTTTAATATATATTTTTTATTGTAAAGATAGTGTACAGAGGGGTTACAGTTACACAAGTAAGTTAATTAGTATATTTCCTATCAAGCATTGTTACCCCCTCTTTTGTTTTTCCCCTACCATCCCTTCCTGTTGTAAAGTTTGTTTTCAACATAGCGTCTTGTACATCTCATTGTTACAGTGGGTCAACCTGTATCCTTATTTCAGCAATTTGTTATTTCCCTCCCCCTCCCCAAATTAGAAAAATGTAAATACAAGATGCAGGGCACTGGAATCAAATACAGTGACAACAGGGGTTATACCATGGGAGAAGAACAAAGAAACAAAAAATCACATAGTACATTATAAGTACATTAAAAACAACAGAACCAAGATAAAACCTCTTGTGTTCCTATCTTGGGGTTCATTTCTCTTAGCACCATCTTATATGGTCAAATGTATATAGCTTGTGACCTTTTCTGCTTGTCTCAGATATATACTAGTTATTGCAGATAAGGGAAACCACTTAATGTATTTTTTTCCAAGTCTTTCCATTTCCTAACAAATGGGGCAGTGTCATTGTTTCTGGTGGAGACATAGAATTAAGAAATTGTTGTATTCATACAGTGTATTTTTCAATATTATTGGTAATTGTCATAAAGAGTTTCAAAGTGGTTGTATTATTGCACATTCTTACCAACTATGCATGAGTGTTTCAGTTGTTCCATATTCATGCCAATTTTTGGCAATATTAGTGTTTTCAATTTTAGCCAGTTTAGTGTATATGCATTGATATTAAATTATGGTTTTAATTTGCAACAGATGCTTACTTTGGATGTTGTTAGACATATTTTCATACACTTAATACCCATTCAAATATATTCTTTTGTGAAATATCAATTTAAATCTTGGGCCTATTTTCAGATTGGATTGTATGTATTTATTTATTTTGATTAATGATGTTATATGTGTGCATATGTGGACATGTATGTATAACAGGCATGTATTATATACATATACATGTGTATATGGTGTCATAATATGTGTAGCACATATTTTTTTTATTGTCTGTGACTTTTGTTTCTACTCTCTCAGAGTCTTTTAAAGAATAGTGTTGAAGGATAATGCTTCATGTCATGGATTCTTTATGCATCTTCATTTATTGTGACAAAAGCACTAACAGCTTCCTTTTTGTGCCAGATAATATCTTAAAGGATGCTTGTAAGGTAAGCAGCCTTGGAAGAAAGAGATGACATCTCCCTACAGAGCATAGGGCAGGCATGCTTCCTGTCCAAAGTAATAAAGATAATGTGTCCTTCTGAAGTGAAGAGGAGCCAGGCCAAAGGCATATGGTAAAGGCTAGGAGTGTTGTAAACTCAGGGGTCCTCTTTTAAAATGCAACTCACTGTTTAGGCATCAACCTGTGATCCTCTGCCTTACCCCTCTGGTGTTTGGAAACAAAGGGAATTGATCATCTTAATGTTTGTTATGCTGTGGGTAATAAAGCTCAGACCTGAGGCATTTGGGGTAATAGCATCATGAAATTTTATCAGGTTAACTTCTTATCTTGCAATCTGGTTACAATGTGACATGCTTCATAGTTTTTGCTAGAAAGTGGTTTATTATTTACTTACTCATTTGTTTATTGAAGTAGCGGAGAGGTGGAATTCAGAGCCTCATGCATGTTAGACAAGCTCTCTACCATTTGAACAACGATGCTGGGCCATTTGGTTTCATTTTGTTTTTGAGCTAGCATCCCACTAACTTTGCCCTTGTTAGGATTGAACTAGAACTGCTCCTAATTTTACCTCTTGAGCAGTTGGGATTATAGGTATGCACTATCATGTCTGCCACAAGTAGACATTCAAAATCATAATAAAAATATTTTCTCTTACTACTTTGTGGGATTTTTGTGTTCTTTTGAAGAAACATATTCCATGATCACTAAAATTTTCATCTGAAAGTTTGTAGCTTCACTCACAGACTGATTGACTTGGTTTGGATTCTGTTAGTTCCATTGGTCTATCTAATTCTACATGGCAGCTTTCTGATATGTCTTCAAATCAGATTGCTCCATTTCTCCAGTTTTGTAATCTAAAAAACATCCTTTTCACTCCTTTAGTTACTTTTCTTTTTCATATACATTTTTAAATATTTCTACAAAAAGTTGCTGTAGTTTTGAATAGGATTACATTGAATCAATTAATCAATTTGCAGAGAATTGAACCAACATTTAGTCTTCAATTCTACTAACAAATACTTGTTTATTTAGATATTCTTTGATTTTTTTTCACCAATGGTTATTAGGTTTTAATTATACTTGTTTTAGTGATTTTGCTAAATTTATTTCTAATTATTTTATGTTTTTGAATGCTGTTATAAATCGCATTATTTTGCAAGTTTGATTTTTTATTTATTTCTAGCATAGGCCTTACTATATTGCCATTTTTTATTTATTAACTCAAGTAGTTGTTTTTAATAGATTATTTAGGATGTCCTATATAGTAGACATTTTGTCTGTAAACTAAGAAAGATTTACCAAATTATAGTTATCAATCTGTATGCTTCCTTTTTTGCTCTGGATAGTGGGAAGATTGGAATTTTAATTTCTTTAACCAAGTGAGGAGCTTAGTTATTTGGACTCACAAATTCTGATTACAATTTTGTGTTTTTTTTTTTTTTTTGTTGGTCATGGGACTTGAACTCTGGTCCTGGGCGCTGTCCCTCAGCTTCTCAGCTCAAGGCGAGCGCTACTACCACTTGAGCTACAGCGCCACTTCCGGTTTTCTGGTGGTTTATTGGAGATAGGAGTCTCACGGTCTCTCCTGCCCGGGCTGGCTTTGAACCGCGATCCTCAGATCTCAGCCTCCTGAGTAGCTAGGATTACAGGTGTGAGCCACCAGCGCCCGGCTGTGTTGTTGTGTTTTTAAATCTTCAGGTGCTGGAATCAAATCCAGGGCCTTCTTCATGGTAGGCAAGTGCTCTAACGCTGAACTATATGTTCTATATATATTAACTTTCTGTTTTTACAACAGAAAAGTCTTCCTGCTTCCTGTAGCTAGGCTTTATGCATGAAGTTTCCAGATCCTCCTAAAAAAACACCATCAACTGGATACCAACTATTGAATAGTAATATCTAAACCATTACACATGTTTATAGTACAGAGAGGAGAAAAAAAACCCTCAAATTGTGAACCAGGAAAACAATATTTAAAAAAGTTAAAAATACAAATTTTCCTGATATATAAAGTTGAGAAAAATCTGTCATCAATCAACCAACATGATAAGAAATGCTAAATGTTAAAGGCTAAATTTATTTTTCAAAAGTGATATTAGCTAGAAATTTGTATTTCTGTAAAAAAAAATGAACACCTAGAGTGGAAAATAGGTGAATATACAGAAGAAATGTATTTTTGTGCTAAAATATGTACCACGTTTTTATTAAATGCTAGCACATTTGTTTTGATATGTAACTAATATTCTTTTGCTAAGTAATTATTTCTTCTGCTCTGAGTCTTTCCAGAATAGTTTCTTAAACTTTTCTAAATAACAGAAATATTTATTTTGTGTATGGTATTTCCATTGTCCAATGTTCTTATTTAGCAGCTTCTTACTTTCTATAACTACTTTTTTTTCCTCTCCATTTTAGGAATTTTCTATACTTATCCTTTAATTTCAGGAATTCTTTTGTTCAATTTTATCTTTTTATTTGGGGGGGGGGTCCGGTAGTGGGGCCTGAACTCTGGGCCTTGGTGCTGTCCTTCAGCTCTTCTGCTCAAGGATAGTGCTCTACCACTTGAGCCACAGTGCCACTTCCAGATTTTTGCTTTTTGCTTATGTGGTGCTGAGGAATCCAACCCAGCACCTCAGGCATGCAAGGCAAGCGCTCTACCACTGAGCACCTTCCCAGCCCCTCAATTTTATCTTTAAGATTCTTTTGTTACTTTAAAACATGTCAATACTAATTCTTGTCTAAGTGTTACATTTAGCCTCTTCTCTGTTTTCCTGATATTCTCTTCCATTTTATTCCATGAATCTTGAAACATCTACAAATTGATTCTGTTTATAATAAATCTTTATTATTTAATGGTAAAATGAAGCTAAATTATTGTCTTCTTTACCTCATTCTCTCTATGGAACCCCATGGATATGTACATCAAACTCCGCTCTAGATTTGTGTTGGAACTACAGTATATATTACATAGATTTTGAGCAGAGTACTGAAAATTGAGGCACAATTAAGCTTGTACAAGCTGGCTTTTGGTTCACATAGCTACCCTTTCCTGATTTAAATAATATGTCATTTCTTAATTCAGTGACATATCTATTGATGATGCAGATATGAAAAGATAAGAAAAGATTTCTTCTCTTGTGGATATAGTGATTTATTGGTGTGCTATGACAACACATATCTTTTGAGTAATATGAACCTATGTGAGTATACATTCAATTCTGTTTCCCTTGTGGAAATGCAATTAAAGTTTCACTCCCTTCATATTTCCTTCCTTCCCTATGTCATGGATCTCTTTCTTCTACTATATACAGATACTACTATATTATTTGTAGAGAGTGCAGGCTATATTTTGCACAATCTCAACTTAATTAATCAATGTGCTACTATAGTCCTTTAAGCCTCTATTTTATGGCTGTTTTTAAATTACTTGTTTCCCACAGTATAGTATTTTTTTTTAATCTGTCAAAGATAAAGCTGAGCATTAGATCAAGTGGTAAAAACAGCTTTTATTAGTAAACCAGATTCAGACAGTAGGGAAAAAGAGATGAACTTCTTCCAATTTGTGCAGAGGGCATTTTTCACATTGAGGGAGTACAGAAGTTGAGTCAAGGAAGCTGAAAGTTATCACAAGTGGGTGAGAGGGTTGGTCAGCATAAATGTGATTAGGCCAGATGTGTCTGTACCGGGGTTATTGAAGTTAAAATCCTATCATCCCACAGAGACTGGGAGACAGGCTGCTTTCCTGATGATTACATTTCAAAGGCCTGGCTTTCAGATCCTTTAGTCTCTGTCTCTGTCTCTGTCTCTGTCTCTCTCTCACTGTCACACACACACTTCAAAGCAGCAGAGGATTTACTATTACAAAGTTCTTTAGCTTTTCCTGAGAGGCATCCAAAGTGGGGCTGCTTCTTTCCATTGAAAATCACACTAACTTGGGTTGATTCAGTTGTTTTGTTTCATTTTTTATTCTTGTTTTGCTTATTAATGAGGACTTCCTCTTACTACGCTAAGTACTCTGCCATTTATATCATTTATATCATGCCCTTTGCTTTCAGTTCTTTGTGGTTCTCAGAGCCTATCTTTATAGTCCATGCACGGTATTTTTGGCACATAACATGTTCTCTATGAAAGTTAATTCCATCTGTTTAGGTATTAATAGTCTTTTAATAACCCTTAACCTTTAAAAACCTGAATTATTGTTTTAAGAATCTCAGTTAATGTCTTCTTTTGGCATTTATTGGTCACTATTATTCATCTCTGTGTGATTGAAGACCCACTTGTTATAGTTCCATGGTTTATACATTGCACAATGTGTCTAGAAAAAGTGGGAAGGGAGACCTTAAGTCCATCTTGGCTTTATTTGCTATGAGTCCCAGTGGTGGTGGTCCATATCTTCTAGATAGCACAAAGACCTTATATTATCTGTGTTCAGTCTGCATATTATAAGGCCAAGGACTGTCACAAAAGTTGTAAGAAAATATCACTTACAAAAAAACATACCAGACGGTTATCCTCTAACTTTTTGCTCTAGAGTCTTTAAATATAAGTTGTTTTAGCCCAAACATTTCAATCTTGGCTTTGCAATAATGATTTAGTGTCTTGTGAAGGTCTATTTGATTTGGATTCTATTGAATTATCTTCAAGACCACAGCTCTTTAGCCAAGTACCTTTCAAATGTAATGACCACCTTGTTAAACTATCTAGTAAGAGAGTCAAACTAATTCTTCTCCCAGGAGTGAATAGCCTTTTTTGTTGTTGATTTTATTTTTAAATTGGGGTTGGTTTATCTGATTTTATCATCTTGTTGATAAATGTTTATGCAGAGGTTTTTAAAACAGGACCAGGATTTGTTCTTGAGTACTAGCAATTTCTTTTTATCAGTTCCTAAGTTTGGGGTTTTATGTTGATTTTGAAGTTCTATGCTTGCTTTCTAATCCATTGTTTGTAAGTGGTTCATTATTTTATGAAGTCAGTTACTCATTCTCATTAATTCATCTTCCTCCTTTTTACCCAAAGATCAAAGTCAACACCAGTTTTGACCTATTTACAATGTTCCAACATCGCATTCTACATTCAGTAAGAAAATATTCAGAAAGTGTTTGCTTAATTTTCTTGGAATGAAAATAGTTTCAAAATTTTTCACAGTACTAGAGTTTAATACTGAATCCTTCTTTTTGAAAGAAATGGATTTAAAAGCCTATCAGGTCTGGGACCTCAACTTTATTGGTATCTGCCTTTCAGGTTTTGTGTAATTGGCAGAATTGACCTTCTTCCCATGTTTTCCCCCTTCAAATCAAAATAAATTCAAATGTCTTCTGTCAAACATTACTGAGGTAGTTTGTTGCCTTGTATGAGGACCAAAGATTCTTCGTTGTTTTAAGAATTATCAGACCTTTTTCTTCTGTTACCATGAAAAGTATCTACTGCTAAATTTGAGAGGGTCTCTGAACTAAAATGTCTACCCTAACAGAAAAAGCCATATTTTATTTTATTTTTTTCTGGAAATTCTTCATCTCCTTTTATTATATGTTCTTAGGTTCTAAATTATTCAGTCATATCATGTTTACTTAGCAATTAGTGATCCTGTATATAAAAGGTAGGGTTTGTTTGAACAGAGAAGGAAAATTTTAAATGTTAAAAAAATAAGACAATTCACACTTCGGAGTAAAGTTTTAGTTATTAAACCCATAAAGTTGAGCTATGTAGGATTTATTATTATTTTCATTAACCATACTCAAAAGTGAATGCACCTATTAGGAGGCTGGGGATGTAGCTCAGTCATAGATACCTTGCCTTGCATGAGTGAAAGCTTTGTTTTTTATGACCTGCTCATAAACACTCATAAACACACACAAAGATTATCTACCCATATTGAAATAAAGGTTATCTACCCATATCTACCCAAGACTACCCATATTGATTCTTGTTAAGTTTCATATACATGTTGTCAGATAAGTAAGTGACTTAGACCATGAAATATCTACTTTTGAAAAAGTAATTTTATAAAGAAAGCACTCCAGTACAATAAAGATAACTCCCATATGTAAGCTCTCAGAATCTATGTGTTGGAAACCTCTTATCAGGCATGAATGTTTCAGACAGAAACCATGTGAGTAACACTAAGTTAACCATCTAGTGTTTGTCACATAGATATGAATGGACATGAGAGCGCATACAGGCTTCCTTGCAAGTAACCCTTTGTCTTTCTCAAGTAACAGATTACTTTTTTTTTAATATTCTCAAGCTAATGTTCATGCATAATTAAGACTACACTATAGCCGAGGTGCTGGTGGCTCATGCCTGTAATCCTAGCCACTCAGGAGGGTGAGATCTGAGAATTGTGGTTCAAAGCCAGCCTGGGCAGGAAAGTCAGTGAAACTCTCATCTCCAATAAACTACTCAGAAAAATCTGGAAGTAGTGTTGTGGCTCAAGTGGTAGAGCACTAGCCTTGAGCATAAAGAAGCTCACGGTCAGAGCCCAGGACCCAAGTTCAAACCCCAGGACTGGTAAAAATAAAAGAACACACTATATAGGCATGTATCCTATTCCTTCGGAAGTTACAATACTGCTTGCCATCCTGAAAACAGAAGTTCTGATAAAACCTGTACAAAAAAAAAATAAAGTCAAGATGAGTAGGATATGGATGCAATTCTTCTGGAAAGCACTGGATACAGAATTTAAAGTCTTGCATTTAATTCCCAACCATTCTACTTATAGGCCCTTGAAAATTACTTATAGATTATAGAAATTCACTTAAAAATTCCTACAAATGAACATAAGGAAGAGATGCATGGAATTTTCACTGGAAACTGAGTTACATTTGCTTGTAAGATGTTGACAGTGTATGTGAAGATATAAACCATTAAGTTCCCCTTACCAGTAATAATATTTACACCAATCTAGATACTCTTCCTGATATTTCTTTATTCTACTCCAAAGAGTTTCAAGGAAGATTATAATTTTGTAGCACAAATAACTTGTTTCAATACAATTTGTTTAATAAAATTACTGTAGTAGTTATTCTACCCTTACTTTATTTACTTTAAGTTACCTACATAATTTCCTTTTATTACTTGATATGGGTTTATTTAATTAATTTAAATACTCTTGGTTTAGTTTGTGTATAACAATATTTGCTAGAAATTCTTCCATTTCTTCCAAATTCTTTGCAAAGTATTTCCTTATAATGTCCTGAATCTTGCTTATTTCTGTCTTGATGTTTCTTTTTTCATCTCTAATTTTGTTTATTTGAGTGTGCTCTTTTCTTTTGCTCAGGGTCTATCAATTTTGTTAGTTTTTTTTTTAATTGTATTTTATTTTATTTGAGAACATACTGTACAGGCGGGCTACAATTATATGGGCAGGATAATGCATACATTTCTTACCAAGCATTGCAGCCTCCTCCTTTGTTTACCCTTCACTTCCCTTCCCCGCCTCCCCCCGTTAGTTTTTTTTTTTAAAGAACCAATTCTTTGTTTTATTGATTTTTTTCTATTTTTTGCATATTCTAATTCATTTAATCCTGACTTAATTTTAATTATTTGTTTCCATCTACTGAGTTGGGGCTTGGCTTGTTGTTTTTTTTCAAGGAGCTTAAGGTGCAACATGAACTCCAAGAATTGGAAACAATAAGTTCTTATTGTGTCCTATATTCACTTATTTCTCTCTTTTTCTGCTTAAGTTTTCTGTAACTTTTGTCTTGTATATAAGTTTATCCCATCCCTGAAAGGGAAAGGGAATCACAGAAGCAGCAGGACAAAGAATAAACTAATGTAATAATGATACTCACTTGAAAGTATGTTGGAAATGAACTATACAGCTTGTGAGGGAGGGGTGTAGAGAGGGTAAGCAGGAGAAAATGAGGGAGGAGGTAACAGTGTTTAAAAAGAAATGCACTCATTAACTTATATAACTGTAACCCCCTTGTTCATCACCTTTACAATAAAGATTTTTAATAAAGGAAAAAATTTCCTTTTAGACTTAAGTGATTGTAACACAGAAAAGACAATGTTAAAAACTGATACTTGATAAATAAAAATTATCTCCCTTCTCACTCATATAGCCCCCAAATTTAAATCTATTTCATTCTTCTGAGTATATTTTATTGTTTTCATTAATTGAATTAATAAAGCAAATTTTACACAAATGTAGTACTAGCATGTATCAACGATGTATTTGAATAAGGTATTGGTGTTTCATCCTACCTACTAAGGAAGCTGAGAAATGAAAGATTAAAGTTTGAGGCCACTCCTGGGTAGAAACTTCCACTAGAATCCATTTCCAAATTAATCATCAAAACAGCACGGATGGTGACATGGCTCAAGTTGTATAGTGCCAGCTAAGCAAGCAAGGCATACCCTAGTACCCCCTCAAAAAAAGTATTTGGTCACTAATAAGTATATTAGTATAACACTTAAGCTCTTGAAAAATATTTGAGACAACATTTGATATTCACATTATATTATATGTATTATTTACATATATGCATAAGTATATACTCTATATGAATACAAAGAGATTGAAATTGGAAATGCTGAGACAGATAGATTGATTTATATGAAGTCAGCTAGGAAAGAAAAGATGCTGAAATAAGCTTACCCAGTTAGAAACAAAACTGATTAATATCCTACAGGGCAATGAAACTAGAACTTTTTGGGTTATCTTTTCTGAGAGAAATCATTTTCACCTCCACTGGAAAAAGATCTATACCGTTGACAAGTAATTCACAGAAACTTGTTCCTAATCAAAGCTAACTAGAAAATCAAACAATGATATGTTCTCTTGAGAATTAGATAATCCTTGGGTGGTCTTGTTAGGAAGTATCCCAACATGATACTAAAACACCACAAAACAATGATTTTGTCTGGCTCTGAATTTGGTATAATTTTCTGTCATGGTACCAATTTCTTTCCTCAGTAACTGAAGGCTGATTTCTGTAGTAACATTGACATGCTCCAATGAAAAATCCATGTTTTGAACTAAATTCTCCCTTTTAGCAGGACAGAAAATACATTCTTGAAGTAAGAAAATAACTTCTTTTCTAGAATTTTACCAGAAAAGTGCAGAAATCTGGTGTCAAAGAAGGAGCTTTGATCTCAACAGACATTTCAACAACAGGAAAACAGGAATTAGTATAAGTTAATAAAATTATGGCAAACAGGTCAAAAATATCTTCTGATATTACTGACAAATCACCTGAAAAAAAGACTTTCTTTTATAACATTTGTGAATGTTATTTTCAAATTCTGTTTAGTTGTTTTATTTTGCCTCTCTTTTTGTCCTGCTGACATCATTTAGTATTGAAATAATTATATTTGGAGTTCTTTATTGCAGTGCCACTTTCATATCTCAAGATCCACAGCTGTAAGTGCAGATTTCATTGCATTCTGTTTATCTCACAAGGAACATGTTTCCTTTCAAACTAAAAGTAATATATGAGAGATCTGCAGTTTGAAAGCAAGATTTATTTGAACCTACAAAGGGAAGAACTAACACCCTTCACCCAATAAAGTTGAAAGCAAAACTCTGTAATATATTGTTGTTGAAAAGAACATATATGAAAAATATATGTATATATAGCATATTGAAAGGCAGATGTAGAGATTTTTGCCTGGAGGAGAGTGAAATTAAATAACTTGGAATCATTTTATCAAAAGAACACTATTAGCATGGCAAATTATAGAGAGGCCACATATGAATTTAATACAATTGACCTTTCAACTTCCAGTAATTTATACATATAATCTCAAATCACTGAGATTTTTATGCTTCTATAGTTGCTTTAAAAATTGATTTATATAAAAATTGATTTATGGAAAAGTTGAGATAATTTCTCTGATACCTCACATCCAGTTTCTCTGATTGATGTCTCACATTTATTAGTGTGATTCTGTTATCACAATGAATGTATATTGATATTATTATTAACCAAAAGCCTTCACTGCTTTGCTTAGTTTTAACCTAATGTTCTTTTTCTATTAGATTTCACAGTTTAAAAAAAAAAGATTAGGTTTCTTAGGACGCATAGTATATGGCATACTTCTCTTGACTGAGACAGTTTCTCACATGTTCCTTGTTTTTGATGACCTTGACAGTGTTAAACACAGTCCGAGAGCATTGCTCAGATACTGTCTCAGTCTTTCTACTGCTAGTATTACAGACCTAGGAAAGTTAAATGTGTGTGTCCCCCATCATCACCCCTACAGTACAGAAGATGGAACTTAGAGCCTTGCACGTGCTAGGCAAGTATTCTAATGCTGAACTGCAGAGTATCTATACAAATTGTTCAGAATTTTCTGCAAGGGAGATTTATCTTTTCTGCTAGATATATTTATTCAGTATTTAGTTATTTAATTCTGTCAATACGGACCTATGGATGCTTGTATGACACATTTGGTACAACATGATAGCTGGGTTTTTTTATTGCTCAAATGGTTGCAGTTTTGATGAACAGATCTTTGGGTATGTTTCCCTCCCTTTGACATACCTTACTTTTGCTTTTAAACTTTTCCATGTGTTTTGGGCTCCTTGGTTTATTTTTGAAACAGTATCACTATGGGATCTACACTGGCCTTGAGCCCCTAATCCTCTGGCATTAGCCTCCCAAGTGCTAGGATTACAGGTGTTCACCACCAGGCCTGGTACCCTTCCTTGTTTTGACACTACAAATGCTTTGACACTACAAAACTCAGTATTCCTCCTGTGTGTTTCCTGCTCATTAGTTTCTCTGATGAGTTCTTGTTCCTTTTGTTGGAGATTGTTATTACTAAACACTGGTCTAATTGATGGTTGACTATCAACCAGGTTGTGGGAAGACGAAAAGATCAAGAAAAAAGGGCAACATGGAGGATCCTTGTGGTGATGCTAAAGTTCTGATCTTGACTGCAAATGATCTTATTGTGATTTTATACTAAGGCACATGCAAGAAACAATGATTTAGAAATCTAAGTTCTGAGTACAAGTAGAAAAAATAAATAAGACAAAGAAAACAAGGAAGTGGCACTGTGGCTCAAAGTGTTAGATCATTAGCCTTGAGCAAAAGGTCAGAGACAGAGCCCAGGCCCTGAGTTCAAGCCCTGCAACCACCACAACCAACAACAAAAAGAAAACAAGAGCTGGGTCCTAAGAGTTCTTATTGAAGTGGTATTAATCCTAGCCTTCTCAGCTGAAAGAGCAAGGAAGTATATGTTTATTCTCTAGCCACTATATACATTAACCTATAAATATTTCTACTGTATACTATACTATCTGTATTTCTAGCAGCTAAGCAAGAGTCTATACTGATATTTTCAATTCTGATTTTAAGACACAATTTTTAGCATAAAGGGAATTCTTTTTCACATAAAGGAATTATTCATTTCATTGTAAGCTACAATTTTCTAGACTTCTTTTTGTTCTACAATATTTCTGTTTTGCTTTAAAGATTATTACAGTAATAGTAAACATTTTTGAGCTAGTATTATTTAGTTGATAAAAGGAGAATCTTTAGTCTTCTAGGTAGATAATATTATTTGTTGACAATATCTAGATACAATAATTTTGTCATTTTTGATTTAATTACCACAGAAAAGGAAAAGAGACACTCCACGATGATAGCTTGAACTGATAAGTACTTCCTTAAGGAATTTATTTAAAGTATTTAAGCTTGGGCTAGGGGCTGGGGGTGATAGAGTGTTGGTCACATGTAGGAGGCCCTGACTCAATCCTCAGCACTTAAGAAAAAAATCTATTAGGGCTGGTAAGGTGGCTCAGTGGTAAGAGTGCTTGCCTTGCATGCATGAGGCCTTGGGCTCGATTCCTCAGCACCACATAAGCAGAAAAATCAGGAAGTAGCGCTGTGGCTCAAGTGGTAGAGTGCTAGCCTTGAGCTGAAGAGCTGAGGGACAGTGCACAGGCCCAGAATTCAAGCCCCATGACGAGAGAGAGAGAGAGAGAGAGAGAGAGAGAGAGAGAGAGAGAGAGAGAGAGAGAGAGAGAGAGAGAGAGAGAGAGAGAGAGAGAGAGACAGAGAGAGAGAGAGAGAGAGAGAGAGAGAGAGAGAGAGACAGAGAGAGAGAGAGAGAGAGAGAGAGAGAGAGAGAGAGAGAGAGAGAGAGAGAGAGGAGAAAAGAAAAAACTATTAGTGAAAATCTTATGGGAAAATTTATAGCCAACAATGCCAAACAGACTCATTGATGGCTCAATGGAAAAAGGACTGTACAAAATCTGAATGGGTTATATCTGTACCATTTCCTTTGTTGGATTTTTCAAGATCACTGAAAAGTAATTTAGTATAAGGGGCTCAGATGGTTCAAGTACCAGAAAATAGCTAGAGTTTAACTTAGAGAACATGTGATTTTTGTGCCAGTAGGGATTTTTTGTAGAGCAATTATAATCCAAATAAATGTTCTATGGAGAAAGATCTAAGTATTTTAAATATGGGGATTCGTAAGGAAGCAAAGGTAATGGGGATAATGGCTGGTGATCACTAACTATTCAAAGTATGTTTAAAAGTCCATGATGACAGTTATCTTCAAAATCTGTTTAAAAGTCCATGATTACATTTTTAGATGACAGCAATGCCTCAGCTGATTGAATTCACCCTTCCTATGCCCTGTCCATATACGCAATGCAATGAAAGACTGTTGCAGAGTTTTGATGTTCAGATTACAGACTTGTTTTCTTCATAACCCTGGCCTTGAGGGGGCATGTGATTCAAGGATAGAATAGATAAGACTTTGGAAGACATCTGAACAATTTTGTTTCTTGTTGACTGACTAGAATCCTAAGAAAACAAGCCTGCTGCACTTTGTACTACATTGTACAATTGCACTATATTGATTTTACTTAATGGATCAGATTTTTCAACAATTCATACATATTACCCACAAACAGAACTGTGCCACAGAATTTGGTTGTACACTAAGCTATAACATAGTCACCAAATCCTAAAATAACAAGCCAAGTGAATCATTTCAGCTCAATAGTCACATTTTTGGTAAAACTTTTTGGATTTGTATAGAGAAACTCTTATCTTCACCCTTTGTTGGGGAGACAGTTGTGGCAGAAACTACTCCCAACAACTTCTTATGCACCTATTTATAAATTAACCTCCAATTGTTTGAACCAATGGCTTAGAATTATCCTTTGCTAGATAATGCAAAGGACCTGTACTTCAGAATCTCATTCTTTCGCACTGAATTATATTTTCTCTGCCTCGTCCAGCAGTGAATTCAACTTACCTCTCATACCAATGACCTAGAATCTCCATTGTTCTCTTACCAAACTAGTACAAAAACTTAAGAGGTAGGTCACCATTGAAACCAGGGGATAATGATGTATTCACTTCACAGACATAAAACAATTTCTCTAAAATATGTCAATGACAGGGTAATATTGAAGGTATATATTGTGCTGTGTTATTTCAGGGATATGATACTTTTGGACTAAGTAGAAGAAGCCATGATGAATTCCATTTGAACCTCAGACTTCAGTTTTGAAGGAAATCAAGGCATTAGACTATAAGATGAATTTACATAGTAGATGGTGAGTGTCATGTAGAATTTCTGTGGGGGTGGATAAAATACATTAAAAAGAAAGAGTTATTAAAAACATTTTATAACCAGCATTGATGAAAACATCAAAGATAAAATGCCCCTTTCTTTAAAATAGTCTTAGGGAAATTTAGGGGCAGAATTCATAGAACTACACATAATTTTGACACAGCAAAAAAATATAGGAATGAAAATAAATTTAGTAACTATTAAAGCTCAAAAAGTAAGAGTAAATTTAAAGGTAATATGGAAAAAAAGAAATTTACAAGGCAAGAGACAATACCTTATTGTAATCAACAAAAGGTAAATAAGCCTTCAGTATTTACTCAGCATGACACTAATAAATCTCACAGTTATTATGGTGAATGAAAAAGAACATACTCTATAGGAATTACATTTATCAAAGTTTTATATCAAAGCCAAATAGAGGCTAAAAATAAAAGCAATCAGAACATTACTTGATTATATGTGTTGGGTCACAAAGGAGTCTAAGGACCACCACCCCAGTTTGGTCATTTATAAGCCCAAGGAATTTAGAGGTTTACTCTGATATCTCCTATCTGCTTAAAGTCCAGACCTGCCAAGGAAGAAAGCAATTACCTCTGGTCCCTTTCCTGAGTTTTTATTAACTAAGCTCCTATTACAAGGGAGACAGAAGTCTGTCAACATAGCTGAACAGATTTCTCACACACCATTGTTTCATATTCCAAAGAGAATCATTTACAATCCCTTGTCTGTTCTGTATAGCCTGGATCATTGTATGCTTCTCCAAGCCCAATGAATTACCCTAAAAACCATTGAATATTCACTGAAAAATTGAATATATTTCTTGTTTTCTCTCTCCCTGTGAACAAAGGGTATCCTAACATGTGAATCATATTGAACTAATGAGTAATTATGTTATGTATTTGTTTCTGTGAATGTAATATATTTATGTATTTTTTTCTCCTATTGCACGTGTTAATTCAAGAGAAACTTCTGAGGAGAAAGGTAAATTTTCCTCTTGCCCTACACTGGGAAGGAGCACCCAGGGGACTTTCAAGAGTGATAGAAATTTTCTTTATTTTGTTAGGATGTGGATTATAAGAATGTACATTGTTAAAATGAAACAGTACTAGACTCAGATTTTATGAACCTTATTGTACATACATTTTACTTAGACACAAACAGTAAGCAAGTTCTTGTTCAATTTTTAAACTACCTTATTGTATATTCCAGACTTGAGAAAATTAGCAAAAGTATTATACCATTAAAGGTGGAAATCTAAATGATTTCTGTGACATTAAATGGATTTCAAACTCCTAGTTATTTAGCTATAGAAAAAAGTATATAAATCATTTATACATGTAGATAGATGATGATGATGATGATGATAGATAAGATAGATTTTTTTTAGCCAAAAGGAACTAGTAACAACTAGTTCTTTGTTCATAGTCATAGCTATGAACATGCATAACATGAAAGTATTAGTATCTAAATACTATTTGCCACAAAGAAGAGTCTTATTTCCTTGAGGAAATGGTAAACTCCAGGCCTGGAGAGAGACAGATTATAAATGATATTAAAATATTTCAGTCACCAAGAAAGTAAATATTCAAGCATTCAAGAAGAAAGAGCATAAAAAGAATGGCTAGGTGGAGGAGGCATAGACCTCAGTTCTTCCTTCCCCTTGCTGAATAAAGTTCTATCAAGCAAGGTTTTTAGAAACATTTTTTCTAGAATAAATTAATCATACAGAGGAATGGATTTTTATTGTGACATTTTCATACATGCAGATAATGTACGTAATCACAGTTACCTTTCATTACCTTCTTACTAAGCCTTCCTCCTCTTCCCACGCAGCCCTTCCTTGTCACTTAGGCCTTTTTCCATCGTCATGTCCAATTTTTCCCACCAGGTTCCATATACGAGAGAAAATGTGATACCTGTCTTTCTGAGTCTGGCTTATTTCCCAACTAAGTTTTAAAATGTTCAATGCTTGAGGGACAAAAACAGAAAGATCGAAAAACAGAAAGAAAGTAATAGGTTCTCTATATCATTTGATGCAAGACAAAAGGATTTACAGACCAATGAGTTTAAGCATGAGAAAGCACATGCCTGTGTACTCTAGAAAATATTAGCACAACTCTCCTAATAGATATGAAAATAATTATCTGGAAATTACAGATTGAACACTAAATAGGAACAAAAATTAAATATACTGTTGAAGTAGATTAAACTGATTGAAAATGTTCATTATACAGAAGTCAAAACACATAGGATAATTTACAAATTGGCTCAGCTTTATTAAAATAGACATAATATTCTAATTTGGAATCATTCATGTAGATAGATTTTGAGTTTTTTATTTGGGGGATGTTTTCAGCATTTTCCAAATGTTCACTGGTTTTTCAATAGCTGCAAAAAGTCCTCAATAAATCTTATGAAATATCTATGAAAACATAAATTGGAAAAACATGTGCAGTGCCTGTGGAAACTAAGGACTGGAATTCATCATATATCAGAATCTTGGAAGGATATACACTAATTACAAGCAGATGCTCAGGTTTAAGGCACTCTAATCATAGTCCATGGATGACTGACCTTTTGCCCTGGAACAGTGCAAGAGGGAATGGACAGGAAGAAGGTCAATAATGTGGAAACTGGCTGGACAACACCTTATTGCAGATACTTTTGGAGGAAGGAAATTCTTTTCCCTACCCCTCATTAACCCATTCATTGTGCATTCGTTTTAGGCTATGTAAGAGGCTGGGGAGCTTTATTTGAACGGATACCTTGTCTCTACAGCTATGCTTTTGAACTCACAGGACAGCAATTCCCAGCAACAGGAGAGCTAAGAGTGGTTGAAGAGGGATTTGAAAAGTACCACAATAATTAGTATTTCACTTGGCATTTCACCTAAAGGCTTAAATCTGGTTGATTTAACAAGTCTATGTAATAGAATAAATTATTAAGGGAAAAGCACTTTCAAAAGATCAGCATAAGTAATACATAGAAAAGAAAAAGAAAGACAACTTGAAATGAAGCAAAACTGATTAACGTATTTGATTTAATGCTCTCTATGAAAAGATAGATTCTCACATTTGTTGAAGAAATAAAATCTACCTTTATATTGACTTTAAGAATCAATGAATGAAAATAAATGGATAAAGGTACATAAGGCAGATATACAGTAAAACAATAGAGACTGACATTAGATGTAAGGAAATTGAAAAGCATTCTACATAGAAGAAATAAAGATAAAGTATCAAAGATAATAAATTCAGAGATAAGTAAAAATGATATCATGATCAATATTTACCAAATAACCAACACAGAATTTAGACAGAATGCTTACCAGTGTAATTAAATATTTATATGGTATATCTATCACTGCATATCTTTCTTATTTGACTCATAGAATGGTGTAAAAATTGATCTGAAGCTGAGGTGGTAAAAAGTTGGAAGCTTTAAAATGAATGTTCTTTCACATTTAAAATGTCCACAGAACCAAAATCAATAACAAAGAAGACAATATAAACTTCCTTGCTTTATAATGAAAAATATCCTTGACGATTATCTCAAGATGAAATAGAAGTTTTCAAATGAAATACAAAAGCACCAAAAGAGAAATAGAAAAGATTAAAAACAACAACAACAAAAGAACATATCTAAGCTCCACTTAAGGAAATGTTACAGGCAGGAGTCTTGAAAGGCCTGATACTTTATTGAGAATAAAATATTAAATTGAATGGAATAAGTATTTAATTTGGTAAACTTGGAAGCTAACACAAAAGTAAATAAAGCAACAAACAAACTAAAATATAAAAGGAGAAGAAAATTTTCACAGGTAAAATTTGAAATTGATTAAAGTGTATAATAGTTTCTATTGATGAACAAATCGTCAAGTTCAAGTGCTGACAGCAAAAACACTTATTTTTGCTGACAAGTCAGCAACTTGGCCTGATGGGTTGGGTGGAGCTCAGCTGGAAAATTTATTTTTTTTTCCCTTGACTGGAATCTGAATACTGATGAACATACTCAGGTATGTTCAATGAGCAAGTTGGTCAAGGGACACTGGTTGGTTTCTGATGCTTTCAGTGTAGAGTCTGAGGTCTTAGATTAGTCCCTCATTCTTCCTTGATCTACTTGGGCTTCTAGATATTCTAGAGAAGGAGCCACAGATCCTGAAGTCCAAGCTCTGAACTTAGTCTACAACATTTCTGCCTATCCTATAGGTCAAATTGAATCTGACAGGCATCTTTTTTTTCTTTCTTGAAGACTGCAAAAAATTGTGCCCATTTTTTGCTATTCATAATAAATATATTTTGTGCTACTTTCTCAAAATATTTTTTAAAATCTGGTCTAGTTAAATAAGTTTAAATTCTTTCCCTAAGAAGAATTGGAAATTCAGACTTACAACTAAAATCTATCATCAAAAAGATACTACTTCTGGGCTTGGTGACTCATGTTTGCAATTCCAGCTACCAGGAGGCAAAACAGCTCAAGGTCAGCCCAGATAAAAAGGAAGGTAGACTCCATCTCAACAAGCAGGTCAGGCATTGTGATTGATACCCATCATCCCAGCTACGTGGAACATATAGGATTGTGATCTGAGGCTGACCTGAGCAAAAATGGAAGACTCCATCTGTAAAAAATACTAAAGCAAAAAGGGCTGGAGGAGTGGTTTAAATGATTGAATGCTTGCTTAATGAGTTCAAATACCAATCCCACAAAAAAGATAATAATTCATATACTTTTAGATCCCAAGAATGAAATATCTTCTGTTCTTTAAGTAGTCACAATATAGCAAAATAAAAGAAAAGCTTCTTATCATTGACTGTATCTAATACCATGAATTGCTCAAAATAAGAGCCTGAAAATTAAAAACAAAACAAAACACTCTAACTTCACTTGTAGAATTGCACAAATTCATTTTTAAAAGTGTACTAAAAGTTACAGTATAAAGTAAATATTCATTTGTTCAGCCAGCCTTGAGCATGACTATGGACCAGTTATCTGGACACTGGATATATAGCTGGGAGCTGAGTCAATAGCATCTCTTCATCTCTTAGCTACAGGAGACCAGGAGGGGCAAGTTCAGCCTACAGGTCAAATCTGGCTTGCCACCTGTACACAGTAGAACATGGCCACACCCTTTGTTTATGTATTGTTTATATCTGCTTTCATACAACAAGGGTAGCGCTGTGTGATTCGGACACACACCATATGAACCACAAACATTGAAAATATTCACTGTGTAGGTTTGGAGGGTTTTTTTTTCTGTTTTTGTTTTGTTTTGCCAGTCTTGGGGCTTGAACTCTGAGCATGGGACTCTTTCCCTGAGGTCCTTTTATTCAATTGGCTTGAGTTATAGCACCACTTCTAGCTTTTTCTATTATTACTTGGAGATAGGCATCTTATAGACTTTCCTACCCGGCTGACTTTGAACCATAATCCTCAGATCTCAGCCTCCTGAATAGCTAGCATTACAGGCATGAGCCACTACGGTCCAGCACTCTATTTTTTTCTAATGGAAAAAGGTTGCTGGCCTTGAACCAGACCAAAAATAAAGAACAAAATATATTAAAAAAATAAAAAGTGCATGGCTAAATGAGAAGAACACCCATCCAGAAGATCCATGTTTAGACAGATTCCTTGGAAAAGCTCAGCTGAGGAAACAGGATGAGACGTGCCTTACACGTGAAGGGCCAGGGAGAGCATGTTTCTAGTAAGGGAAACAAGAATAATAACAAAGAGGTTCAACTTGTATCATGATGCATGCCAGTAGTTTCAACACTCAGGAAATGGAGTCAGGATTTTGAGTTCAAGGCCAGCCTGGATTACATAGTAAGACCCTGCCAAAAGATAGAAGAAAGAGAGAAAAGAAAAAGAAGGAAAGAAAGAAGGAAAGAAGGAAGGAAGGAAGGAAGAAAGGAAAGAAGAGAGGGAGGGAGAGAAGTATACAAGGAGGGAGGGAGAGAGGAGAGAAGGAAGGTAGGAGAAAAAAGTAAGCAAAAACAAAGAAGGAAAGAAAAAAAGAAAGGTTAGTGATTGCATAGAATAAAGTAATCAGGCTAGTGACTTGGAATAGTATAGTAGGAATAGTAGTAAGTGTCCAGGAAGAAATTGTTCTGGGAACATTGAAAGTAAGAGTGAGCCAGATCCTACAGATGCTGGGAAGAAGTCCAGATTTTATTCAAAGAGAGTAGGATTTACAATAGACAGGAAATTGTAGTTATGTGATCTATCAACATGTTTACTATTTCAAAAGGTGAAAACATGACAGTATCAATTCATACTAAGGAGCTCTTAATAAAATTCAGCAGCCTCTCCTCTTGAATTTGAAATAAAAAAGAACAGAAAAAATGGTTAAAGGCAGAATAAGTCTTTGCCAGAAACTTACACCCAGAAAACCTAATGACTATGTAGTCACAAGGACATTATTGCTCAAGGTCCAGGTCTATGGCTAGAGGGTCAGTTTTCAGAGGTCAGTTAGGAAGATAAGATAACTATAACCTGGCTTGAATGAAAAAAATAAGGCAGAAGAGCATGGGGCATTTAGTGTGGCTCAAAAACGTTTGATGTGAAAACTCTTTCAATTTTGATGAACTCAAAGTATCCATGAATTTTGGAGTACAGATACATACTATTTGTTTGCTCAGGGTATAATAGTGGTGATTTTGCTTAGGTATATTTACTCTGAAGTATGAGACTTATACTGGGTATGTGGTGCTTGGGAACTTACCACAGCTAGAAAATTGTTCAAATGGGAAGATTTTTAGCAGAGGATGTACAGAGACAACCCAAGAGAGACTAAACAGAGACTATTCAGGGTTAGGTATATCAAGGCAATCAGCCTCCATCACTTGACTCTGGCAGAGAGCTGGAGGCAGGCAGAAAATTTCAAAAGCTCTTTAGTGAGAAAAGGAAAGTTTCTGGTACAATTTGATGTTGACCTAGACAGCTACAGAAGGTTAAACTAAACAGGAATCCTGTGTGGTTGGTTGGGAAAAATTGTTTAGCATTCTGAAAGCCAAGACAAAAGTTCAGGAGAACTGGCAGCTGTTATTTAAACTCTGATTGTGTGGGGCTGATTGTAGCAGAAATTTTTGGTAAGGCCACTGTCTAATAGTATATGGTGGCCTGTCTCAATCTGGTCTTTGGTCATTCTCTTACTTGCAAA
This sequence comes from Dipodomys merriami, assembly GCF_024711535.1. NCBI lineage: Eukaryota > Metazoa > Chordata > Mammalia > Rodentia > Heteromyidae > Dipodomys > Dipodomys merriami. The sequence goes on along the minus strand of NW_027206068.1, from coordinate 42,748,347 downwards.
AGGTTAACCAAATCAGGAAAGGCCAGAGTCCCAAATCTTCATTGATAGGAGTTTGTTCAGGCATCTCTATAGTTCACTGTATGGTAAGATCTTCCATTCATAAATAGGAATAGAATACTCAGAAGGATTTGTCCCTCTTTTTTTGTCAGTTGTGGGGCTTGAACTCTGGGCCTAGGTGCTGTCCCTAAGCTCTTCAGCTGAAGGCAAGTGCTCTACCACTTGAGCCACAGTGCCACTTCTGGCTTTTTCTGTTTATGTGGTGCTGAGGAATTGAACCCAGGGCCTTATGGATTTCGAGGCAAGCACTTTATCACTGAGCCACCTTCCCAGCCCAAGGATTTGTCCCTTAAAGACAACAATATCCTGTTAAATTTGGAAATCCTCTCCATTTCTATTTTATAAATATTGAAGGATACATTTGAATAATCTTTCATGTGAATTAAATAGCAAACATTTCCCCCTTAGCTTGGCCATGCTTTAAATGACAGGTTTACAGTTAAGGAGTAAGAAGGGTGTGTGTGGAATTGGTGGGTACTTTGAAGTGTTTACCATAAATATTCTATGCTTATTCTCAGGAAGAGATTGAGCGAAGTTGTTGGTTTTGTGCAGGAACAGTGGCATCTACATCTCCTAAAAAGTGACGAGTTTGACCATCTGCTATTGTCATGCTTTCACCATGAGGGTTCAAGGGTAAAGCTTTCTACTGCGTTAGAGCAGTCTTATCGATCTAAACTGGAGTTTTCTCTCTTGATTTTTCTCCTGGAAGATAGAACACTCTTTTTACCCAATGTTCCAATGCCAGTTTACAACACTAAAAGTGTCTTTGTCAATAGGGATTATCTGGGCATACTCTACTTTTTTAGCTGTTTGTTTTGCAGGGCTGTATTTAAGTCCCATCTGCTTGTTTGTTTGTTTTTTATTTTCTTTTCTTTTGTCCTAAAATCCTTTCAGAATATTCTGACAGGTGTTGTAGTTCAAGGAATGGGCTGTTTCCTGTTCTTATATATGGTTTTTAGTCAGGTCTCCAATGTCCGGTTTAACTGCATTGACAATCTGAGAAGAAAGGCTGTTGTTCCAGCTCTACTTTCTCCAGCTTTCTATTGTTTTTTAGTTTGTTCTTAATATTTCCTACAATATCATCCTTTTTCTCTTTGTATAATTAAATCATGGTTATTTGAAGTGTTTTGGGAATTGAGACTTTGACTTCTTTTTATGAGCCTTTTTTAGTCTCTCAGGTTTTTCGTATAAAAAGCAATCCTGTACGTTTCTTTCTGAGTTAGTCCAATCAACTCTGCCACCCAGGATTAAGTATCTGAAATTCTGACCAACATATATACAAGTCAGATAACCTATGTCATAAGCATCCAAAAGAAGTGAATTCCTTTATGAACTATTGCTGGATTTGCCTGGGTTTAGAGAAAGCCTTAGGCAGTACTAGATGGTTAGGTTTTTAGAAACAGGGTACTTGCTATTGATGAAAGAATTGTTGGCAAAAGGACAAAGCTTGAGTCTGAGTCATTTGTGACAGCCCACATTGGTAATTCCAGTTACTTGGGAGACAGAAGCAGGAAGATTGAATTTGTGGTATCAGCAAAGTTAGTGAGAAACTATCTCACTAGTGAGAACCAAAATTAAAACAAAAAGGTCAGGAGTGTGTCTCAAGTGGTAGAGTACTTTTGTAAGTCCCTGGGTCTAATTCCCTAATCCTTGGGGCTAGGGAAAAAAAAGACAAGGCACTGGACCACATAAGTAGAGAGTAAGGAGCATGAGACAGAGGTACTGAAGGAAACGAATCAGGGGACAATGGGGAAAGAGGGGAGGCAGACATAAGAGGCTACTGAAAGACAAGTCCAGGAAAGATTTATTAGTTAAACAACTATTTTTTGTGAGCAAAAATAGGGGCTTACAGGGCCTGGACCTATATTGAATCCTGTAATATTACAAGCAATGCTTCCACACAATAACCTGAAACAGAAACACATAAATAATAAAATGAAATTGCCTGATCATACCAAGGAAGCCGATCAAATAGGACCCAGACACAAAGTCTGCCCATCAAAATGACAACAACTTAGGAACTCAATACAAAGAGATTAGACTTCAGACCCCAACTGACAGATCCACAGACAGAAGGTACAAAGGACCTTCTTGGTACTGTACCCCATTGAAAGTCAGCTGGGGCCCACTGAAACCAGCAGTGCAAAACATATTTACTGTGCCTTCAATAAGAATGGAATTTCAAGTCTATTTGTTCAGATTTTGCTGTTGCAAAGGGTCAGCCACCGTCCTCCATCACTCGCATTTGGCTAAGACTCCAAGGTAACCCAAGGGGAGCATCTAAGTATGCCTTGATTGGATAATGAGGGCAAGGGGGAAATCTGTCTTTCTCTGGTTGGTCCAGAGTTGGAAGCAGAGGTACAATCTTGGGAAACTGTCAATCACTAACCAAGTGTTGATTGTTCGGGGCTGATTGCTGTAGCAGCTGTGGGTCAGAGTTGGATCATCACAGATGGTTTAGCCATTGTCTGTCTATATTTTCAGTCTTTCAAGGAGGGTAGTGGTGTTTTTCTTTTCATCTGAAACTCTTCATTGTGCTGATAGTTGGATCAAAACCTGTAGTTAGTAAGAGGTATAATTTTAGATGGATTTCACTAGTCCCTGCTTGATATATTCTGTTTGACCAGTGGTCACAAGATAGTTTTGAGGCAATTTCATTTTTATAGAATATACTTCAGTTCTCATTTCCTTTCCTCTTATCCTATGGAGTGACCTAGCACCCCGAGGCTGATGCCAGGCTGTAGGGTGTCACCCTGGCTCTGCCTACCTGCATGTCCCATATTCCAAAAAGGCTGTTAGATACTCTGTAACCCAAGTCTTTTCCTTCTGTTCTTTTAAATTGTCAATAATATTAACACAGCAATCTACACACAGTGGGTGATCAATAAGTGGTTCTGACTCACTTTAAAAAGGACCTCAGATGCACCAAAGCCCAGAGCTTATTCAGTGAGAAACGAGCTCATTAAAATGGTATCACACCGGGTCATCCTTGTTATCTTACCCCCACCCCCAGTTATTAAATGTACATGTTTCAGAGCAGGGTGCTTTGCAGATTACTTTAGAAGAAAAGAAAGAAATCTATTTTTGATTGTGAGAAAATCTTTAAGAACCGGAGATAGAGTTAGTTTCAAACTGCTTTTGCACCTGAGCAAAATTATAAGTTACTCTGCTTCACAGAAGAAGAGGGAATTAGTCCTCTCATTATTGAGGCTCCTTGTAGTCCTGGTCCCACAGCTCCAGACCTACCCCAGAACTTACAAATTGCTTGCTAGTGTGTCATTTAAAGAATAGAGAACTAAGTAAAGGCTCTGAGGTTAAAAAGTACCAAGAGAGGCTTTACATAATTTAAATAGAGAGACAAACATTCTATTTTAGTTATAACTCTGCCACCTCTGAATTTAGTTCTCATCCTATACTTTAGGGCATCTAACTTGCTCACATATTGTCAGTGGTATTTAGTAATTATTTATTAGTTTGCAACAGCCTGACTCTCATTCTCTGCTTTCTCAAAGATAACCCAAGCTAGACACTAACAAAACAACGTATTATTAAAGTAGGGGGAAAAGCCCAGCACAGAGTCCAACCTGCACTGAACAAAGGTGACTGAGTATTTCGTGAGGGGAGGGGAGTTAGCTGGAGGTCAGGAGTTGGGGAGGTGAAATGAAATACAGACCTAGAATGGAGTCATCCATATAGAAACTAGCTGCACGTAGTAACTGGGGTTTATCTAGGTCTGACTGCTATCTTTCCTCAGATTTTAGGAGACAGGCATCCCATTTTCAGGTTTGGACTTGAGGGAGGCAATTTTGTTTTTATCTTCAGTGAATACTTAAGGCAGCCTTGAGGTTTCTTATGCAATGACTCTAAACACAGCTAGGATCATGCTCGGGGCATAGGCTTGATCTGGTGGAGACTTTGAGAGTATCTGTTCAAAGGTTTACAGGTCAAGATAAGATAATTGAGAAGGCTCAGGAGAATCTGGCTAGAGTTTAGTCAGGAGGAAATCTTTATCTTCAATATTATCATTAGTGTTAAAGTGAGTTCCTCCCCCTATGCTGAAGATGGAACCAGGGCCTAGACATGCCAGACAAATACTCTACAACTCAGCTTCATCTGAAGCCCTTTTTGTTTTATACCCAGACAAGCGCTGGCTTCAAATTTACCATCCATCTGACTTTAGCATCCTGAGTGGTGTTATTACAGGCATGTACCATCATACTTGTTGAGTGTGACTCTTTTCAATGTCTTCAAGAACAATTGTAGCCTTTGTATACAGAAAGACCTCTGATAAATGGAGATGGATTACTTTTTGAATGAATATTGTCAAACTCCTATTCAAATTCTAGCAAATTTCTATAGTTTTTTAAGGAGGATTTTAGAAACTTTTTAAATACCCTTAGATATTAAGTTTATTGAATTTCATGTTCTTTTAACAACTTATGTTAAAATATTCAGTTTCCTTTTTAGCAAATACAATTATCTAGTGAACTGCAGTCTAGAAAATGGAATTGCAAGGATAATCAGTATCACCAGAAACACATAATGGCAAATAAACAGGATTGCTTTGTGTAAAATATTAACACTCTCTTAAATTTTTGTTTATGCCTATAATTCTTCCTGGATAACAAGATCCATGATCCCTGAAGGCACATTGCCTTTAGAATGGTTCCCTCCTGTTTTTATTATGAAAGGAAAAAGAACGTGAAACTTATTATGGTCACCATTTCCAAATGAGAAAAGAACTCACATATTTAGTAGGATTAAGTTTATTCAACTATTGTGCAACCAATCTCCAGAACTTTTTGTTGTTGTTGTTGGGTATGGGGCTCGAACTCAAGGCATTGGCACTGTCCCTGAGCTCTTTTGTTCAAGGCTAGGGTTCTACCACTCTGGGTTTTCTGGTGTTTTATTGGAGATAAGAGTCTTATGGACTTTCTTGTTCAGCCTAGCTTTGAACTGCATTCCTCAGATCTCAGCCTCCTCAGTAGTTGGGATTATAGGCAAGAGCCACCAGGCACGGCTGTACCCTCTAAACAATAGCTCCTCCATTCCTCCTTTCTTCCCAGGCCCTGGAAACCACCATTCAACTTCCTTTTTCTATCAATTTGACTACTATGTATACTTCATATAAAGGGAATTGTACACTGTCTTTTCATGCCTGGCTTATTTCACTTAGCATGATGTCCTCAAGGCACACAGTAGAGCTTTCTTTCTTTATAAGGCTCAATAAACACAGTGAGAAGCTAAAACTCTTACTTGAAATTGCTGTGCCTTTAAGAAGGAGTTGAGGGACATACAGCTGAAGCCCATACATTTAAATAATATATTTTCTAATATAGGCATAAATTTCTGATTCCCTCCTTTACTAAGATTTTCCCCATAAGATGCTTCTTTGTTTTTAATACCTCTAACTTCATAAACACATTTTTTTCCTCAATACATTGTTTTATCCAGGTGTATGTGGAGAGAACATGTATTTATGTCCCTAAAGCTCAATGCAATATTTTTGTATCAAAATGATGAGAGGGGGGAGATGACATTTTAAGCTATGATCCAAATAAACTTAAACGAATGGCAAAGTCAGTCAGAAATATTGACAAGCATTCCATAGTATTCATAAAAAGGATGTGATATTTATGAAGTCGAGGGTTTAAAGATAGGCATTGTGGTATTACTATCTACAACATATTTCCTTGTCACAATTTCACATCCTAATGGTAGAGTCTATTACTTATATGTAACTCATTTTGTATTTTAGGAGATTTTTCAGAGGCTTTGAGTGGATAGCTTAGCCAATTGTTAGTTTTTCAGTTTGAAACAATCAGATAAAGGATCCGTAAAATAAAATTTTGTACAGTATTGATTGACTTCCAGAAAGATTTTCTGGAAGTGACGCTGTGGATCAAGTGGTAGAGGGCTAGCCTTGAGCTGAAGAGCTGAGCATGCAGACCCAGAGTTCAAGCCCTGCAACTGGAAAAAAAAAGAAAAAGAAATATTCTGACATTAAGCATGCCATACCTTTTGTCTTCAAAAAGAAGTGGGCAGCCTCCACTATGATTATTGTCAACTTGCTTTGTTATAACTTGCTTTGTTATCCACTTAGATTTTTACTTCTTTGTCCTCCAAGATATTTAAATACCTTCCTGTTTAGCTTCCAAAACCTTTGGGCTTGATGAGAACTCCGGCTACCTCCTAGGATAGAGGATAGAAGTTTGCAATTTAGAATTTACAATTTTTATAAGTACCAGAAGATATCTAACTAAATTCTTGGCATCCTCATAACTTTTGTTTTTATATTCTTGACTAGTAAGATTTTTCTACTAACACTCGAGTATGCTTATTCTCTTTATATATCTGTTTTGCCTGTATACATTAACTTGCATTATCAAATTAAAAGGTCCTTTGGGATGAGTGAGAGAAACAATTTTAGTATTTAATGACATCTTAACATATATATGAAGTAAGGCTTTCGTCCAAACTGCCTTTCTAAGTAGCATTGACAAAACATTTTTCTGTAATCTGAAACAATTTAGTTCATTTTACAAAGTGATCAAATTAATTGTCATCTATAATCCTTTTTTTTTCTCTTTTACTAGTCACACTAAAAGAACATCTTCTACTTGTTTTCTTTTCAAAAGGATGTTAAGGACAAGATGTTTAATTTCTTCTATATTCTTGAAGAAATAACTAAATTATTAATGGCAAAAAAGCAAACTCATCTAACTAGTCCTAGCAGTTTCATGGATTCTTCCTAGATATGGGTGAAAACATGTGAGGATATGTAGAAGACATGTAGAGCAGAAAGTTGCTTCCTTTAGAAGAACTATGCATCCAGAAAAGAAAAACACCAGAGATCTAAACTATGTATCCTAAAAGAATTGGAAATCCAACTGCTTTAACTCTAATGTAACAAATAATACCTTTCATTTTGTATAAGGAAATAGAAAGAATGAAAAGATAAAACACAATTCTAAAGAAAGGGTACATCTAATGTAATTGAAGAAAACCAGTCCTATGGAAAATATTACTTGATTTTTTTGTTTGTTTGGTTTTTTTTGTCAGTCGTGGGGCTTGAACTCTGGGCTTGGGTGCTGTCCTTGTGCTCTTCAGCTCAAGGCCAGCGCTCTACTGCTTGAGCCACAGCACCACTTCTGGTTTTCTAGTGGTTTATTAGACATAAGAGTCTCAAGGACTTTTCTACCCAGGCTGGATTTGAACTGCGATCCTCAGAGCTCAGCCTCCTGAGTAGCTAAGATTATAGGCCTGAGCCATCGGCGCCCAGCTACTTGGTTGTTTTTTTTTTTTTTGTGGGAAATAATCATAAGATAATGATACTTTTGAGCCATACCATTGGGTAAGTTATATCATAAGTCATAAATCATGACTTAAAAAAAAAAAAGAAGATTCTCCAGAACTCAGGTCACTTTTGCTATCATGGTGCAAAGGTTGCTTCCTGAAGACCATAGCCCACAGGATAATGTTATAAACCAGTAAATAGTACTATTTAGTTGAGGAATTTCTACAAACTAGTTTTGTTCCAGCAACACTCTTGTACTCATTTTAATAAACACTGTCTCTGTACAGATGACTACAAAATCCCCAAATTGCTGTCTTGGGCAGGGAGTTTGCTTGTTGAACAACAGTCATCAAAACACCTTCCTGTGTCCACCAATCACAAATTATGTAAAAACTGTACCTGTCATAGTCAGTTAATTGCCAAAGGAAAGAAATGTGATAGTTGACCAAATCAAAAATAACAAAAGAAAGCATATAAAATAAGAGTTCTTCTTCCTCACAATTGCTTGAAAGTAGCTATCACTTCATGAACCACAAGCTTACACAGTGGGTACCATAGCCTTTAAAATAGGCACTTGAACATGGACATCTCCAGCAACATTTCTTCAGACTTAGACAGGTATCAATCTTACAATTAATCCCTGTGGCCAAGGAGAAATACTCCAATCTTCCTTTTTTTTTTTTTTCTTTTCATCTGTTGTGGGGCTTGAACCCAGAGCTGAGGCACTTTTCCTGAGCTCTTTTGCACAAGGCTAGCACTCTTCCACTTTGAGCCGTAGTGCCACATCCAGGTTTTTGGTAGTTAATTGGAGATAAGAGTCTCATGGACTTCCCCTCTCAGGCTGGTTTCAAACTGTGATTGTCAGATCTCAGTCTCCTGAGTAGCTAGGATTATAGGTGTGAGCCACTGGTACGGGGTCAATCTTTTTCATTTTTGCTTTAAAATTTTCTTTTTTGCCTCAACTACTCTAGAGTATACCATGAAGTGCATATTCCCACCTCAATTTTCTGCTATTTCCAAATAAGTATAGTTATTGTTTAGAGACTCTTTCTCAGTTTCTTTTATCTAGATGGACACCATGAAACACTTATCCTATACCTTAAAAGCTACAACCATCCCCATAAGTCCTATAATAGTTATTCTTACAATCTCCCTCTGAGAAATTGAGACTTGCAAGACATCATTCTACTGTGTCCAATAAACATAACTTTGCCTGATGAATAGGTTTATTAGGTGGATATTTTAGAAAACTGACTCTTGACAATCTTGGAAGTCCCATGGTATAATTGAGACCCCTTCTGTTATGGCTCAAGGCCCTCTGTTCAGAAACTATACATTAACTCAAGACTTCTTAAACTTCATCTTTAATGGATCTTCCTCTCTATTGCAATATATTTTTGAAACACTTCAATATGAGTTTATTTTGTGTCCTGAGAATGCTATTTTTTAGGAGTCCTTTAATGACCTGGTCAACTTTGAATACTCTTACCCTTGGGAAGAAAAAATTGGCTGCTTATTAACTCATCACTATTGCACATCTACATTTCTCAGTCTTGCCTTTAGTTTGTGGTAACTACTTGTAGTAACTTCTTTTGTTTGGTGCTGGATATTTCATCAAAACTTCTGGACTTGTTGGTTGACCTAATTTTTCCAAGTGTGGCTGGTGTCTATGATCCTTTTAGGCACTCTGGGCCAACCATGTTTTCATGATGCATGTTTCTGTAACTTCACCATGCATGGCTACTATCCTTTAAGGGAGAAAACAATAAATGAGAAGAAAACTATGAGAGGAGGTCTTCTAACTTGCCTATCCAGATTAGAAATAGTGGTTGAACAAGTTTACACTCCCACCAGCAGTAGAAGCATTCCCTTTTGGCCACATTCACACCAGTATCTGTTGTTATTAGATTTCTTTATAATGGCCATTCTAACTGGGATGAGGTGGAATCTCAATGTTTTAGGGTCTATTTTCATTCATTTATTTATTTTTATTGTCAAGGTGATGTACAGAGGGGTTACAGTTATATAAGTAAGGTAATAAGTACATTTTTATTACCCCCCTATTTTTCTCCCCTTTCCCCCACCCCCGACCCCCTGACAAGTTGTACACATCATTTCCAACATACTATCTTGTGAGCATAGCTCTTGCATTGGTTCCCTCTTTGTCCTTTGTCTGACCATGTTGTTGCTCCCCTTCCCTTCTCTAATTCAGATAAACATATGTCATTTTGATTTGCATTTCTTTTATGGCCAGAGATGTTGAGCATTTCTTCATGTGTCTATTGGCCAATCTTATTTCCTCTTCAGAGAAGTCTCTCTTTAAGTCGTTAGCCCCTCTTGTTAATGGGGTAGTTGTTTCTTTGGGGATTTATTTTTGGGGGGATTTAACTTTTTGAGCTGTAAGTATATTTTAGATATGAAGCTCTTGTCTATTGTACAGCTAGTGAAAATCATCTCCCAACCTGTGGGTTTTCTGTTTATCTCTTAAAAGAAGAGATTTCTATTTTATCTTCTCCCCCAAGGTTTCCTACTTCAGTGGGTTCTTAACAGTAAGTTGTAATAATACATTTTGATGAATGGTTAAAGACTTCAGTTAATGTTCAGCTGCAATGCCTTTTCTCTTTTACACATATGTGCAAACAATAGATTATCCTTCACACTCTCTTTTCTTTCTGCATAATTGATAATTTTATAATGCTCTAAGCTGGCTTCCTCTTGCATCTTATTTCCCTCATTTTTCTCTTCTCTCTAGAACAGGGAAATTATTTTATTCATAAGCATTGCTCTGCCATTATATGTAAACTTTAGGGAAAAAAATCTAAAATATGGCCAAGGTTTTCCAAAATAAAATAGAGAGGAAATACTAAGATATTTGTGGGGTTTTTTTTTTGAGTATGCTTTCCTTGTCAAAATGTAACTCAGAAGAAAAGTTCACTATCTATAGCAGATATGATTCTTAGATATAAAGAAAAACATAGCACTTAGAATATTTTGCAGAATTCCACATTTTTTTTTCTGGTCATGAGCTTGAACTTAGAGCCTGGGCGCTGTCCCTGAGCTCTTTTGCTCAAGACTCAAGCTCTACCACTTTGAGCCACACAGACACTTCCAGTTGTTGTTGTTGTTTTTCTGAGTGATGAACTGGAGATAAAAGTCTCACAGGGGCTTTTCTGCTCAGGCTGGCTTTGAACTGCAGTCCTCAGACCTCAGCTTCCCTGAGTAGCTAGGACCGAGGTGTAAAGCCACTGGCGATCAGCAAAATTCTACAATCTTTAAAATTCATACCATTAAAAGGATTTATCTGCATTTGAAAAAGCATAAAGCAATATTTTTTCTCAATAAGTGATTCATTGGTCACATCATAGTGATTTAATTTTAGTTTAAATCAACACTATATCTTCTTATTAATTTTATCATTGTGTAAAAAATTAGTAAAATATTTCCATACAAGATGTGCTTAATTTTTTATGATTTAAATGTTTAACACTTTCTATATTAGTTCCATTTGTTGAGTAAGTTATTTTTGTTTCCACAAAAAATTTTCCCAGCAGTATTTCAAGAAATGTAATTTGATAAAAATGTAATGAGAGATGTCTTGAATAAGTTTAATCTTTTGAATTCTTATTGTCTGGACTAAGATGTCAACAGTGCCAAAATGGAGAAATCACACTTATGAACACAATCTTGTGTTTAACCTTATGTGAATTTGAGTTATAGCAATGAGTACATTTCTTGTCAACCTTGCTACTCCTTCCCTCAATTTTCTCCTACAATATATATCTTAATACGAGTATACCATATTTGATACCAGATCTCCGAGCTAAGATTTCTGCATAATTAAATGAAGAGGATAGATGATATCTATACAGTAAACTACATTCTAGGAGAAGGAGTGGAGCTTCAAAAAGCTATCTTTTATACTTCGCACTAAATATATCTCACATGGATCCACAAGGAGATCTAGGGATATCATCCATGGGCTCTAATCTACATTTGGCTTGGGAATGAAGTATTATAGATTCTGAGGTTGTTTACTACACAAACACTGTTGAAAAGGTAATTCAGAAAGAGAAAGTCAGTACTTCAGTTCTTAAGAAATGTAGAAATGGGGGGGGACTAGGGGAAAGGAAAAGAAGGGGTGATATTGTTTAAAAAAGAATTTTACTCATTACCTATGAAATAGTAACCCCTCTCTGTATAGCACTTTAATAGTAACAATAAAATTTATTTAAAATTTATTTATTTACATAAAATTTATTTTATTTCAATTTTATTATTATTATTATTTTTTTTTTGCCAGTCCTGGGGCTTGAACTCAGGGCCTAGGCTCTGTCTCTGAGCGTCTTTTGCTCAAGGCTAGCACTCTACCACTACAGCCACAGTGCCACTTCCAGCTTTTTCTGTGTATGTGGTACTGAGGAATCGAACCCAGGGCCTCATGCATGAAAGGCAAGCATTCTACCACTGAGCTACATTCCCAGCCCTATTTTTTTATTTTTATTTAAATTTTATCTAAATTATTTATTTAAAAAAGAAATGTAAAAATGTGAGAGATACATGACTAGGGGGTGAATGTCTATTCAATCTCACTCCTGTCCTCTTAGAAGACAACCTGAGTAAAAGCCTTAGACTCTATCTGAAAAAAACTAACCATGAGCAAAAGGGCTATGAGTGTGGCTTAACTGGTAAAATAATGACTACCAAAGATAAGATTCTAACTTAGGCCCCCAGTACTCTCCCCTCACTCCCCCCAAAAAAGCATTCAAGATCAGTGGTGGAAAACTTGCTTAGCTTTGGATTTGAGCTTTAAAGCCAAAAGTGTGTGTGTGTGTGTGTGTGTGTGTGTGTGTGTGTGTGTGTGTGTGTGTGTGTGTGTGTGTGTGTGTGTGTGTGTGTGTGTGTTAGGAAGATTGAAGGGGCTTTTAAACATTCAAAGAGATATTTATAGGAACTTGAGTAAAGTAATTAAAAAGCAAAAACCAAGATGATTTTCTGGGAGTTGCTTATAACACAGAAATCTGCAAAATAATATGAAATAATAGTATGAAAGCAAGGTAAAATACAGTAAAAGTGTTTAATTTCTCTCAAATAATTACAAAATGTTGTAATGTTTTTATTGAAGCATCACTTAGTGTGACACTGAAAAGATGCACTATGCTCCTGGTTTAAGGAACAGATTTTGGGTAGCTTTTTCACAGATTTGTTATGACATGCTTGTTTATTTGCTGTCTATGTGTGGCACACTCAAAGTGTACTTGCTGTCACTCTATCTCAGGAATATCTATATAGCCTTCAAAACTTTACCAAACACTATTAGGGAAGATATAGATCTGTAATAGCTGTCTTGACAGTTCTCAAAAGCACAAACTAGCATTGTCTATAGTGCTGAGATACCTAATTTTATTTGGAAAGTTGTTCATATCCTAGAAGAAATGAACATCATGTCTCCTATTCTGTGATTTATCAGTCGTATTAACATTCTCAAAAAACAGAAACTTTGTTAATTTTCTCTATTTTTGGACATTTTCAATTTCATTAATGCCTACCTTGATTGATGGCATTGTTTCCTTCTTTTTATTTTTTTGATGACTTTTTTGTGCGCGCGTATATGAGTACATGCGCATTGAGGTTTGAACTTGGGCTTCACACTTGCTAGGTGGAGGCTCTCATTATTTTTGAGCTAGGGTCTCCCTTTTTCCCCAGGTTGGCCTGGAACCTTCCAATCTCAGCTTTACTCCCACTCCCCACCCCCATCATCCATATCCAGCTAGGATTACAGAAACTATCAGCTACTATATCCAGGTATGTTTGGTTTATGTTTCAAAGATAGAAACTTAATATTGTTAAATGTTTCTTTGTGCATAGATTCCTCTTGAGTTGGTAGCATACACCTGTAATCTCAGTACTCAGAAGTTTTAGGCAGGAGGATCAATAGTTCTAGGCCATCCTTGGTTAGATAGCAAAACATTGTGAAAAAAAAAAAGTTTTCAAAACCCTTTAGATTCTTCTCAGTTTAAATTCTTCTCTAACCACTATATCCTGTATATTTAATATGAATTATTTTCATTAATTTCAACTTCAAACTATTTTAAATTTTCATTTTTCTTTGTTGGTAGTTTATTAGAAGTATATTAATTTCTACCTACTTGAGGATTTTATAGATGTTTTTGTTATTGTATCTCTTTAATAAACATGTGAAATATAATTATATGATCTAAAGAATCTGCACTCAATTTAAGTTTATAATTTGATAAGTATATATAAATTTCATGACAACACTATCAATAACATGCAAAATATTTCTGTCTTCCCCTGTATTCCTAATGCTCCTTTCCAGTTCATCACGATTCCAACAATAGGTTATGATTGTTTTAAAATGTGCTATTCAAGGGCTGGGAAAGTGGCTCAGTGGTAGAGCGCTTGCCTTGCATGCATGAGGCCCTGGGTTCGATTCCTCAGTACTACATAAGCAAAAAGAAAAAAGCCGGAAGTGGCACTATGGCTCCAGTGGTAGAGCGCTAGCCTTGAGCTGAAGAGCTGATGGACAGCGCCCAGCCCCAGAGTTCAGGCCCCACGACCGGAACCCCCCCCAAAAAAATGTGCTATTCAAATAATAATAAAAAGATACTTGGAAGAGCTATGTTAATATCATACAATGTAAACTTCTGAAATAGTTTGACAGGCTAAAAAGATTGTCCATGATCTGATCATAGCCAAGGAAAAACATTGATGAATTTTTTTTTCTTTTGGTCAGTAGTGGGGCTTGAGCTCTGGGCCTGGGTGCTGTCCCTCAGCAAATTCGCTCAAGGCAAGCTCTCTACCACTTGAGTCACAGGGCCACTTCCAAAATTTTTATATCCTAGCTCTGTCTTCAATTTTGATATTGTTAATCACTATAATTAATTAATCTCATTCATATAGGCATATTCTGAAACAGACAGTTCTGATTTCTTTATTGGTTCAATATAAAAACTTCACTAAACTAAACTCTTAAAGAGTTCTTCAAGAAAAGAACTTCAAAAAACTTGTGTCAGTGTGAGTTAAATGTGTTATGAAATAAGACATATGTCACAATTTTTTTAATTTGTAGGATCTTTAAAATAGCCTGAAAGCACTGCTTTCTGCTCCAATAAAAAAAAAGCTCCAAACTAAAACTCTAAGAACCTGACATAGCAGTAACTTATAATTCATCTGAGCTTTTAAGCAATATGCTAAAATTTCAAGGTCACGAAAGGTATTCTTGCTTTTTTTGATAGGTAATATTTAATTATGTGTCCATAGCAATACACATTTACTCCCCAAAGGTATTTAATTTTAAATATTTTTTGTCCCAGTAGTTTTTTTCTGAATAATTTAAAGGAAATTAAGCAGTATTTTTTTTTACTCATAGGAAGAACTTCGAGCTTAACGTTATATTTACAAATTATTAGAAATGATTCTAAATATCTTAAAATACTATTTTAGATAAACATTATTTATATTCCTTGTTGATAATACCAAAATAAAATTTATTTTTATTATATGCTATAAAACTAGACAAAATTATTTTCAGAAGTTTGAAAGGAATTCCTAAGTCAAATATTGAGGGAGAAAATATTGAGGGAGTTACAATTACGCAGTAGTTTATGGGTAATTTTCTTAATAAAAGCTAGTAATCCCCTTAGGTGTTTCTTTCATAATCTTGGTAATAAAGTTGGACTTGATTGGTGAGCTACTATTAATTTGAATATTCAGATAGCATAAACTTTAGATAATGAACAAATGTAGTGTCATTAAAGCAATTTTTAAAGATATAGAAGAGCTGACCCAGTGTTGTGGCTGTAATCCTAGGAGTCAGAAGGCTGAGATCTGAGGCTCACAGTTCCAAGCCAGCATGGGCAGAAAAGTACATGAGACTCTTATAGGCCATGAGACATTTTTATCCAATGAACTACTCACATAAGGCCGGAAGTGGCTCTGTAGCTCAAGTGGTAGAGTGGTAGCCTTGAGAAAAAGAATCTCAGGGTCAGTGCCCAGGCCCTGAGTTCAAGCCCCAAGATCGGTACAAAAGAAAGAAAGAAAAAGTAGAAGAGTGGACAAAAACTGTTACTGGGCATTAAATCATGGCAAAATCAGGTCAATTTCTGGTGCAAGAACAATTATATTATTGCTAAAGTAAAGAATGTAAGTGCTTTATCAGAAATAGAAGTATCATTGAAGCTATGTTTCAGATACCTTTCTGAAGAGTAGCTTTTCTAGTCTTGGTATCTGCTTACTACTCCATTGCAGCTACTCCATTGAGTGCACAGAGAAAATGACTATTCATATTGCTGGTCTTCTTTGTAAAGTATACATTTTGATGGAAGCATATGTAAGTCAAACCATTTTTTTTTTGTCTGATTGCAGCATTTCCCAGTTCTTTGTGATTTTCAGCCAGACACACCCTCAGCCCTATCAACTTTAAGAGCCGAGTGCAACAGCAGCAGTTTGGGGTGTTATCAAGCAAAATGGGAGTCAAGAGCAGAACACCACTGTGGCATACTGATTAGTTTCAGTCCAAGGCAATGAAGAAGAAAGAGATAAAAGAAAAGCTCTCTGTCTTTCTGCTATTTCATTACAAGCAGGACATAAATTGGGAAAGGTGTCCTCTTGTCCTCTCCACTAGAAAGAAATAGTGTTAATTGCTGGTTACAATGAATCTTTATTAGTTTGACATAGCACCAGAGGGATCTACACAGCTTTACTAACTTAGCCCTTACCTTCATCTTCACTTTAGCCTTCAGCATCTTCACCTTCCTACAATTTGCTGCCCTTGATAGGTGTAGTTTCCCTTTGTCTCCTCATGTCTCAAAAATTTACTGCCTTAAACTTTATTATTATTCCAGTGTTATACAAGCTCACCTGACAACCAGCCTTTGAACCAACCTGTCTGAGTGCTCCTTTCTGTAGCTCTGCTACTTATGTAATCAATTCTGTTGTTTCCTTATTAATCTGTATTTAGTGAGTGTAATTAATGAGATCCTATCCAATGAACCCAATGGTGTTGGGGGTAGGGGTCCCCTCTCAAAACTGCCCTATTATAACCTAGAACATCTACCTCACCATCATTTTAAATCTTTTTGGCATCCTGAGCCCCAGTACATCCTGCTCAGCAGTGAGTATTTTCCAGATAAATCCAGATTGACACCAAACATTATTTTCTGATTTCTTCCTTTACCAGTAGTGTGTATTGTTTAAATAAATTCCCAAATTACACAAAGCCTTCATGTAAATTAGGAAATAAAAACTCTAAGAAAATCTGAGAGCATATTAACACGTAATGCTGAATGACAGACGGCTCAGCTAAATTCTGGGCAAATACAGTTGAAGAAATATGAAACAAACCCCAATTTAATCAGGGGGCATGAAGTTTCTTTTACAAAGGTAACTAAAGACTTCAATAGTCTTATCTGTTTGAAACATGATTAAGAAAAGTACTACAGAAGAACATAGATACAGTTAACTAACATTGAGTCAAAGCAATGAGTTTTTGGCTTTTTTCCCCTTTATATTTGGCGCCTGTCTCTCAAATTTTGTAAAATGAGTTAAATGTTTAATTAAAAATAAGAGGAACCCAGAAAGATTACAAAGTCTTTAAGATCTTCAAACAGTAGAGAAGGAAAAGATGCTGACATATAAAGTAAAATAAATTATGCCTTAGTTTAAGTTTTTTGCTAGCTATGGCAAATAACAAACATGTTCCCATACCATTAATTTAAAAAAATATTGCTCCCATTTGGGAATATATGCGAAGGGTTATGGAGAACCTGGTAAGCAAAAATACCCAATATTACAAGAGAAGTCCTATATTCCTCTGAGGAAAAACGAATACTGTTATTCTAGCTTTGGCAATAGTGAGTAAGCCCTTCTGTTAGAGTCACCAAGCAACTTACTCCCAAGTTTCCATGGTAGCCACTTATTTTGGGGGGGGGGTTATCTGTGTAAAGGAATCATAAAGTTAAGAATGGAGTTTCTTCCAGAAATAAGTTTCATAGCCCAAGGATGAAAGGTGAATAGTGGTCTATGTTTGAACCAATCTTAAAATGGATTTATGCTTGTAGTCTCTTTGCAATAATCATAATGAACTATTTCTCCACTGAACTAATGGAAGATGTAGAAGTGAGAAGAAAGTCAATAAAGGGTTTAACTCCACAAAAGGGAGGGAACTGAGCATGTTAATGGACTGAAGTTAAAGAGCTGTGAAAGTAATTCACTCACAATGTTTCTTTTGTCCCTACCCTAGAAAGGAATGCATAGTTACACATATAGACTTTTCTATGGTAAAAGCTACTTTCCCTAGGGCACAACAAGAAATAGGGAGAGAAAATATTTTTGCAGGCCTGATGTGGAGTTAAATACATGAAATTTGGGGTAGGTAACTAGGCTTCACAGCTCTGGGTCTTCTTTTTTTAATTGTAAAAATGCTGTACATAGGGGTTACAGTTACATGAACAAGGTAATAAGTAAACTTCCTATCAAGCATTGTTGCCTCCTTTGTTTTTCCCCTACCATCCCTTCCCTGCCACCTCCACAACTACATTCCCCCCCACCCCACGCCTAAATTTTAAAGTTAGTTTTTCAACATAGTGTCTTGTACATCTCATTATTACAATGGGTCAAACCTATTTAAGCATTTTGTTGTTTTCCTTCCCCTCCCCAAATTAGAGAAGTGTATTTACAAGATGCAGGGCACCAACATCAAATACAGTAAAAACAGGGGTTATACTGTGGGGGAGTAACATACAAAGAAACAAAAAAAATCATATGGTACACTATAAATATGTTAGGAACAATAGCAAGAAAGAAAAAAACATTTGTGTCCCTATTTTGGGGTTCACTTCGCTTAACATCATCATATGTATGTATGTGTGTGTGTGTGTATATATATATATATATGATGCTCCTGTGACATCATGGTGGGCCGGGGCTCCTCGGGGCATACCTGGTTGGAAGCGTGGCCAGTCATCTGGCCCATAGCCTTGCCAGGCCTGGGAGGCCCAGGACATGAGAAGGCGGGGACAGGGGAGAGAGAACTATAAATTTCCCTGTGTTCAGCAGTAGCGTCCAATAAACAAAATAGCAAAGCTGGTATAAGGGAAAGTGGTCCAGAAGTAGTTGACTAAATCACTACAGGAGACTTCACCTAATTTACTTTTATTTGTGAAGTGCTAGGGATCTGAAAGTTCTGTTTCAGAAGTATGTGAGCAAATGCTTGGCTACTGAGCCATAGTCCTAGTTTGTTGGTAAGAAATAACACTTCAAGTCACCACAAATGACATGGCTTCAGATGGCAATGCAGAAATAAAAGAAATATGAAAAACAGAACAACAGGATTCCACCAAACTTCAAATTCTCTAAATCAAAGGACACTAATGTTGAGGAATTGTTTGAAAACCCAGACAAGCTCTGAAAAGAATAAAGTGAGCATGAATAAATGCCTGAAAGAATTCTAGGAAAATACAAATTAACAGTTAAATGGACTAAAAAAGAGTATGTTTTATAGAAATTCAATAAAGCTATAGAAAATCTGAAAAAGTCAAATTAAAATTCAGAAAATGAAAGTCTAAAAAAAGTCTAATGAAAAATGAAAAAAAATCTCAGTTGAAAGTAGATTGGATCAAACTGAAAACAGAAAATCAGTACCCGAAGACAAGTGAAATGTATGAGAATATTCAAATGAAGATAAAGGAAAAAAGTAAAGAATAGAAGACATGGGAAATATGGGAAAGACCAAACATATGATGGGAGGAAAAGACCAAACTTAGGAATCATGTTCATAGAAGAGAGAGAAGTGCAAGATAACACCATGGAAAACATAATAAAATAATTGCAGAAAATCCCCAAATGTTGAGAAAGAGATGATTATTCAGGTACGAGACTTTTAAGACTCCAAAAGAAAAAAAAAAAGACAAAAAAGGAAATGGTCCAAGGCATAGCATAATTAAAACATTAAATACACAAAAGCAAAGAAAGAATAATGAAAGATGCAAAGGAGAAGCTTTTATTTATTTTTATTTTTATTTTATTTTATTTTTTGGGGGGGTCTGGTCGTGGGGC
Organism: Dipodomys merriami; assembly: GCF_024711535.1. Taxonomy (NCBI): domain Eukaryota; kingdom Metazoa; phylum Chordata; class Mammalia; order Rodentia; family Heteromyidae; genus Dipodomys; species Dipodomys merriami. Next base: position 42,728,918 of record NW_027206068.1, on the reverse strand, counting down.
CTGAACTCTGGCCCGGGCGCTGTCCCTCAGCTCTTCAGCTCAAGGCTAGCACTCTACCACTTGTGAGCCACATTGCCACTTCCGGCTTTTTTTTCCTGCTTATGTGGTGCTGAGGAATCGAACTCAGGGCCTCATGCATGCAAGGCAAGCGCTCTACCACTGAGCCACCTTCCCAGCCCGGGTAGCTTTTCTATTGTTGGGTTCCTCCTTATTTTGCACATTTGATATAATTTGCTCAAAAAGCAACTTAGAGCTCTAATCAATAAGGGACCTTTAACAACATTAACTAGTGAATGCACATTTGTGGGTTTTAGAGTAGGTGGTTCTTTTTTTAAAAATCATTTTGATTATTGATTATTGGTAGCCATTAAATTCTATGAGAGATTTCTTTCATTGAACGATTTCTAAAAGTAGTACCATTGCTGTGTAAAATTTTAATGTTTTGGAATTTTAATCTTCTGGATTTTAATGTTTTAGAATTTTATGTTTTAATGTTCTGGAGTAGCCTTGTGATTCAGTTGCAAACCATTCATTTAATTCAATCTTGAGACTCAGAAGCTCAATTTTGTTTAATCTTTTGGTTTATGAAGAGTAATCGTATTCTGGATAGGAAGCAATCTAGGTATAACAAAACATCCTTTTCAAGTGATTTGTTAATCACCTTGATACCATATAATTTAACACAAAATTGAACTAATCAGGCATTTGATAGCTATGTACTATTCAGTCAACCATTTCCACTCCCAATATCTCCTATTCCACTACTTTTCTGAATACTGTGAAGGTCTGATGCTGGGCTAGATAGGTAAGCAACTATCCATGGTAGCCTGTTTCTTAGGGGAGATAGCTTTTAGTTGTATGTTTTGCCATTAATCTCAGAGTTTTACATTTAATTGTCATCTTCCTGATAAAACTCCATGTTCATGGGATTACCACATGATATGAGTCCAGCAAGTCTTTGAAATTGGCAAACTAAGAGTCCCTCTTTAGATTTTCTACATGAAATATCACTCAACAGCTCTGACTGATGTCACTATTTTAAAATATGGTATAGGTCTCATAACCCCATTTGTCCCTTTTCAATGAATATCACTGTCCCAATGATGGCATTTTAGTGTGAATTGGCACTAAAAATAAACCTCGGTGTTAATTTTCTGTTTGCCTCATTTATTGCATTTGGTATGTCTTCCTTGATGTCTTCACTATTGTTTTATAACTTCATATTGTTAACTCAATTGTTAACTCAATATTGAAAAATCAAGTTTATTACACCTCTGCAGTCATTAGTGATTGTTGGTTATTCTATATGTTAATTTTTGGCCAGCTGTAATGACTAGTTGATATTCTGGGATATTCAAGGTATGTTATTGATACTGTATTGTGTGCCTTACCTTCCCCAAACCTGTCCAGAGTCATCCTACACACAACTTATAATATCTCCCATGTCTCCCACTCTCTCCCTCATCTTCCCCTACTGCAATGTCCCACTCTCCTTATTCTTATTAATAAATCTCAAGTATTCTAAGCAACATTAATATTAAAAAGTTTGTTCTATTTACTGAAACTATTAATTGGTGGTTTACTTTAAATGATAAAGTTTTGCACCTGGAATAAATGAGATCTCCTCTGGGACATACTGGGTATACACTGACACTGGATTGTGATTGATGTGACCTTTATGTGTCACCCACATCCTGGCCTCTCATCTTCTCTGTTCATGTTCTCATCTTCCTCAAAGTCCCCTGCTTCTTACCCCTATTGTCACTTTCCCCACTGTTTCAATCTCAATTCTTTTTTTAATAAATCTCAAATATTTCAAGCAGATTTGGTAACATCAATGTAATTTGTTTTTAGTATGTCACTAGTGTCATTATTGACAAGTAGCTTTTTTGCCTTATATGTTCATGTTTTACAACTGAGATCAACTGAAGTTGATTACTTAGAATTCTGGAAATGTAATTGACACCTAGCTATGTGGTTGATATGTGCTATATGCACCATCCCCATCCCAAACTCACCCCAATCACACTCTTCCCATCTTCCATCCCCAATTCCCTCCTGATTCCCATTTCCTCTCACTCTTCCCCCAACTCACCCTTTCCCACCAACTCATCTTCCCCCTACTCCAGTGTATAAATATCCACAATTGCAAGTAGTATTGATATTAAATATGCATTTCATTGTCACTGGATGATGCCAGGCAGCTGGAATATATGAACTGATTTCCTGGGGTAAACTGGGTTTATAATTGACAGTGGATTATGTGATATGTTCTTTATGCATTACCTTCTACTCTTCCCTTGGACTCCCTAATTTCTCTTTCCCACTGCAACTTTTCAGTTTTTCAAGTAATATTGTTATTAAAGATAAAGCTGGTTATGCCACATTACAGTTACTCTTAGTTGATGTCTTTTCTATATTAGTGTTTTGCATTTGGAATATTTGAGCTGATTTCCTGGAGTGTCTTCAGCCTTGCACTGATTAATATCAGCCATGTAACTGTTGCCTTCTTCAAATATCATCCCCATCTTAAACTCACCCTATCCTTCCCACTAACTACTCCCACAATTTCCCTCAGTATTGTGACATCTCACTCTTACATCTTCCCCACTCCAATAAAAAGAGGAACTCTTCAGCAGTATTTATATGAAAACTAAAGTTTATTTTACTGGAGTTACTAGTGATTGATGGTTTTATTATTAATTGGTGGTTTATATATTAATATTATTAATATTTTCATTTTATTTTTTTACCAGTCCTGGGGCTTGAACTCAGAGGCCTGGGCACTGTCCCTGAGCTTCTTTTGCTCAAGGCTAACACTCTATCACTTGAACCACAGCACCACTTCTGGCTTTTTCTGTTTATGTGGTACTGAGGAATCGAACCCAGGGCTTCATGCATATTAGGTAAGCACTCTACCACTAAGCCACATTCCCAGCCCATACATTATATATTCATATATATTAAATATTAATATTTTACCAGCTGGAATGAATTGATTTATTGAAGTATTCTGGGTATATAATTGGCACTGGATTGTATGACTGATGTATTTGTTATATACTACCCCTTTCTATCTCAAACCCCAATTCCTATTTCTCTCACTCTCCTTTTTCCTAACTGCACACCTTCCTCCTCATTTTTCCCACTGTATTACCCTCCCTACTCCTGTTAATAAATCTCAAGTTGCAAAGTTGATATGAAAAATAAACTGCAGTGTATCACTGGAGTTGTTCATTAATAGGTGCTTTTATGTTAAGATGTTGCACATAGAACTGATTTCTAGGGATATTCTTGCTCTAGCATTATAAGGTTGTGTAACTTATGTATTCTTTATGTTCCACTCCCATCTACCTTCTCACCACCCCCACCCTCCATGCTCCTCTCATATTTTTCAGCAACAACCTAGTATTGATAGTTTGTGTGTCACTAGAGTCACTATTGATTTATTATTTATTATTGTGAAATGTAACTGGAGCGTATGAATTGAGTCACTAGAATATTCTGTGTACACAATAATCACATTTACTACCTCCCCTGACCCTCCCACTCCATTCCAATTAATATGTCTCAACTATTCCAAGTAATATTGATACTAAAGTTTATGTCACTGAAGTCATTATTAATAGGTCTATTATTATGTATGTTAATATTTTACAGATAGAATGAATTCCTTGACTTTCTAAGGTATTCTGGGCTTATAATTGATACTGGGTTGTCCAGTTGATGTGTTCTTTATATATTACCCTTTTATTTCAAACTATCCCCCATTCCTATTCTTCTCATCCCCTTCTCACTCTTTATTTCCTTCTACCCTCCACTCACTTTGTATACTCTTCTTCATCCTTCTCCATCCCGATTAGTAAATGTTAAGTGTTTCAAGTAATATTAGAAGTACACTAAAGATTGTTGTTACTGGAGCCATTGTTAATTAATGGTTTTATGTTATGTTTGCAGTTGGAATATGTTAGTTGATCTTCTGGAGTGTTCTTAGTAATCACTGATACTAGGTTTGATGATTGATGTGTTCTAACCATCACCTTCATCCTAAACTTACTCCACTTGCACCCTTCTCTTCACTCTCTACCAATTCCCTATCTTCTCCCCCACTCCGCCCATCTTTCCATTGTCCCATCCCCCCATTCCAACAAATAAATTTCAATTATTCCCAAAATATTGACATTAAAGATGTTTGTGATGTCATGAGTTGTTATTGATTTTATGTTAATATTTTGCAAAAAAAAAAGTTGATTCCCTGGGTACTCTGGGCATATAATTGATAGAGTTGAGCAATTGAGGCATTCTTTTTAATGACATCCTTATCTTCCCTTCTTCACCTCCCTGTCCTCTCTTTATTCATCTCTACATTGCCCACCCTTTTATTAATAAATCTCATGTATTACAAGTCCTGCTGAGCTTAAAAAAACTATGTCCCTAGAGTCACTTTTAACTGGTCACGTTATGGTATCCTTTTGTAGCTGGAAGATATTAGTTGATTTCCTGGAGTGTTCTCAATATAATCATGGACACTGGGCTTAGTGTGTTCTTTAAACACAACCCTCATCCCAAACTCACCCTATTCCCATCTTCATACCCTTTCTTCTCATCACTCTTCCTTCCCTACCATCCTATACCTACCCTTTATTACTAGTTCCCACCCATTCTTCATTCTTCTCTCTCTCCCCTATCCCTTTCCAGCTTTCTACCCTTTCTTCATAGTCCCCCACCAACTCTTCTTCCCACACTCTCCACTCTTACCTCCGTTCCCTACTACCCCTACCTAACTCCTTCCTAGTCACCAACCAAGTCTTCATTCACTACTCTCCTCATCCTCCTCCCTTCCCTATTACTCCTTTACCTTTTCTTCCTAGTCCCCATCCCAGCCCCCATCTCTGTTCTCATCCCCTTTCTATTCTTTCTCTCCTCACTCCCCCTTCCTATTCCCCAATCCCCTACACTCTACCTTCTCATTCCCCTCCTTTCTCTACTGCTTTCTCCTCACCCTTTCTTCCTAGAGCCCCTCAAGGACACTTCATTCCCCCCCCTTCTCTACTACCCCCTTGTCACCTTCTTCCAAGTCCCCCACTCATTCTTCATCCTCCACTCTCTTTTCATGCCTCTCCCTTCCCTATGGCCCCTCCTTTCTAGTCTCCTACCCTCTCCTCTCAGCCCCCTCCTTTCTCTTCACCCTTTCTTCCTAACCCCCCCACTCTTTATCCCCTCACCCTCTCTTCTCTTGCCCCATCCTTCACTACTGACCCCTCTTCATCTGTGTCCTCCATCCACTCTTCATGCCTCCTCTCTTCTCATGCCTCTCCCTTCCCTACTGCCCCTCCTTTCTAGTCTCTCACCCTCTCCTTTCACTGCCCCTCATCTTCCATGTCCCCCACCCACTCTCAATCACTCACCCCTTATTCCCCTTCCTTCTCTACTACCCCTTCTTCCTAGTCCTCCATCCACACTTCACCCCCCATCCTCTCTTCTCACCCCCTCCTTCCTACTACCCTTCCTCACCTATCCTTCCTAGACCCCTACCCAGTCAACCACCCCTCTATTCTCATCCTTCTTCTTTATTCTCCCTCCTCATCCCTGCTTAGTCCCCAATCCACTCATCCCCCACTCTCCACTCATCCTTTCCCTACTACCCTTTCCTCACTTTCTTCCTATTCCCTTCCTTCTTAGCTCCCCACCTCCTTCATCCTTACCCTCTATCATCCCTCTCTATTCCTACTACTTCTCCTTATACCATCTTCTAGTCTCCCACCCTCTCTTCATCCTCCACCATCTTATTCCCCTTCCTTCCCTAATACCCTCTCTCTTCCCCCTTTTCACTCCTTCCTAGTCCAGTATCCACTTATCCCTCACATTCTTCCTCTTCATCCCCCTCTCCTCACCCCTTCTTCCTAGTGCCCCAGGGACTCTTCATCCCCTCGCACTCTCTTCTCACTCCCTCCTTTCCCTACTACCCTTGCTCACCTATTTTTCCTAGTCCCCTACCCAGTCAACCCCGCCCTCTATTCTCCTCCTCCTCCTTCTGTACTCCTCCTATTCACCCCTGCTTAGTCACCAATCCACTCATCCTTTCCCATCCCTACTACCCCCTCCTCATTTCTTCATAGCCCCCACCCACGCTTCATCCTCCACTCTTTTCATCTCTCTCTACTACCCCCACCTCATTCTCTTAGTTCCATTACTCTTCATCCCTCATCCTCCTCTCATCTCCTTCCCTTCCTTACTACCCCGTTTATCCCTTCTTCCTAGTCTCCACCCACTCCTCCTAGTTTACCCCCATTCCTCCCTACTACCTCTCCCTTCCTCTTCTTTCTAGTTCCCTACTTAATCATCACCCCCATACTTCCATCTCTCCTTTCTCTATTATTCCCTCTTCACCTCTTCTTAGCCCCCATCCTTCATCCCTACCCTCTGTTATGATCCCCCTCCCTTCTCTACTTTTCCAAATACCATCTTTCTAGTCCCTCACCCACTCTTCACGTCTCCTCATCTCCCTGCCTTCCCTACTACCCAAGATTCCTAATGCCCCAGCAAGGATACTTCATTCCCCACCCTCTCTTCTCTTGCTCTACCCTTCTCTACTATCCCCTCTTCACCTTCTTCCAAGTTCCCCACTCACTCTTTATCTCCTTTCATCCCTACCACCCTTCCTTTCCAGCCTCCCCTCTTCTCGTAGCCCCCTCCTTTCTCTACTTTCTCTTCACCCTTTCTTCCTAGCTCCCCTCCTCACTCTCTCTTCTCTTGCTCCACCCTTCACTACTGACCCCTCTTCACCTTCTTCTGTGTCCCCACCCATTCATCAAGCCCCACACCTCTCCCTTCCCTACTGCCCCTCCTTTCTAGTCTCCCACTCTCTACTCTCCTTTCCTTCCCTTTGCTATTACCCCTCACCTTCCAAGTTCCCCACCCCCTCTCTATCCCTCACCCTTCTCTCTTCCCCCTCCCTTCTCTACTACCCCTCCTTTACTCCTCCTCCTTTCTTCCTAGTCACTTCTTCACTGATCCCTACATTCTCCCCTCTCATCCCCCTCTCCTCACTCAGGGACTCTTCATCCCCTCACCCCTTCTTCTTCCCCCACCCTTCACTACCTACCCCTCTTCACCTTCATCTGAGTCTTCCACCTACTCTTCATGCCCCACTCACTGCTCTTGCCTCTCCTTGCCCTACTGTCCCTCCTTTCTAGTCTCCCAGCCTTGCCTCTCCTTCCCTTCACTACTACCCATCTTCCAAGTTCCCCATCCACTCTCCTCCTTTTCTACTACCCCCTCCCCACATCTTCTTCCTAGTCCTCCATCCACTCTTTATCCACACCCTCTCTTCTCACACCCTCCCTTCCCTACAACCCCTCCTCACCTATTCTCCCTAGTCCCCTACCCAGTCATCCCACCCTCTATTCTTTCTTCTCCTCTACTCCTCCTCCTTCTTAGTCCCCAATTTGCTCATACCCCCCCCACGCTCTCTTCCCTCATCCCCCTCCCTTCCTTAGTCCTCCTCCTCATGAGAGGACTGGGGATTTAGCAGGGGTGAGGAGCTCATCCCCCAAGCTCTTCCATTCTCTACTCATCCCTTCCCTACTACCCCCTTCTCACTTTCTTTGTAGCCCCTACTTGTTCTTCATCCCTCACCCTCCTTTCAATCCTCTCCTTTCCCTACTGCCCTATCCCCACCCCTTCTTCCTACTCCCCCCTCATCCCCCACCCTTTTCATCCATCTTCTCTCCTGCTACTCTCCTCTTACTTCCCCAACTACTCTTCATCCCTAGTCTTTCTCATCCCCCTCCCTTACTAACCCCTCCTCACCTCTTCTTCCTAGTCCTCCACCCACACCTTACTCCCAATCCTTCCTACTACCTCTCCCCTCCCCTTCTTTCTAGTCTTCTACTTAACTCTTCAACTCCTCACTCTCATCTCTCATCCCTTCTTCTTATTCCTCACCCCTTTCATCCCTACCCTCTGATCATCTCCCTCACCTCGTATTACCCAGCTCACACTATCTTCCTAGTCTTCCACCCACTCTTAAGCCTCATCCCCCTCCCTTCCTTAATACCCTATTCATCCCTTCTTCCTAGTCTCCACCCACTCTTCACCCCCCACTCCACCCTCCTACCTCTCCCCTCCTCTTCTTTCTAGTCCCCTATTTACTTTTCACCTCCATTCTCCCTACTTTACTAACTCATCCTTTTTCCCTAGTCTCCCACCCCTTTCATCCTTAATCTCCTTTAATCCCATCCCCTGCCCTCCTCCCACCCCCTCCCTTCCTACCCCTCCTCCTCACACCTTTTTACTAGTCCCCCATCCATTTTTCATCTCCCACCCTTCTATTCTTATCCTTCTCCCGAACATACTACCCCTCTCCACTACTTCCTAGCCCCCTACCCATTCATCACGCATCTTCTTATCCCTCTCTTTTCCCTACTCTCTTAGCCTCTGCTTTTCTCCTTCCTTACTACCCACTCTCTTTATTCCTTCCAAGTCCCCAAGCCCTTCCATGCTCCACCCTCTGCCCTTGACCCTGAGGACGCTGAAATGATAGGGACACAGTATGCACTTAACCACTAAATCTTTATTGAATTTTTTTTGTAATACATCAATGCAGTATTAGTAGATACAGAGAAATATAGTAAAGAGTAATACAATTTGCAGGAGGGGTAGGGTAGAGAGGTAGGGATAGGGAGGAGGGAGGGGGTGAGGTAGGGTTAGAGATGGGTTCTGACAGGGCTTTTATTCATCACTTTCTTTTAATGACCACAAATTTTTTCACAATCTGATCCTAGGAGTTAATACCTAGGGCCTTTATTAAATTCTCAATCCAATCACCTTTGAACTTTCACTAGAGTTTTAGATCTCCCTGCAGTTCCCTCTGAGTTTGAGGTGTGTAAAGGGAAGGGAAGGGAAAGGGTAGAGGATACAGTAAGTAAACGCGTCCACTTATAGAGATATCTAATACATAATATTGTCCTAACTTCCTAAGTAATCCCACCCACTTAAGATTGATTAATAGTCCCTCCCAGCCTAAATGCTTATGATTACATATATCCCCGATTACTTAAAACTTAAGAGAGAAAGAAAGAAAAACAATGCAATGTTCCACAGACCAATTCAATACTGTTCTGCAATCTCAAACAACAAAGAACTTTCAGTCCTATTAGGTGTGTGTTCTCACTCTAGATGAAAACACGGAATGGTTCCCTCGAGTCTCTTCTTCCACAGGTGGTCCTTCATTACCGCTCAGGCCTTTCCAGTAAGGTCTTCTCTGTTGCCAATCCTCGAACTGTACTGAAGTAAGATGTCTGTGGTGGATGACAGCCAGGTCAACTCAGGAGTCCAAGAGATACCTGCAAAACTTAAAACAAACTTCCAGACTGCACAAGAAAGAGGAGCCCCTCTTATTTTTGTGCACTTCCAAGTTCACTGTACTGCTTTACAAGATTTCATCAAATTAGTAAGACAGATACCTCTGTGCTCAAACTAAACTAACCCTTCATGAATGTATGTCAACTTTCTTCATTTCAATATCCTAGCATGATGACCTCCACTAATTTCTTTTCAGGCTTGACTAGCAATGGGAGCTCTTAGACAATTTTCCTTATTGATTTAATTATTTTTTTCCAACGGTCAATTAATTAATTTTGTCATTTTGTGTTTTGCTCCACTTCTAACTTCTTCCTTTATTATGAAGGCATTTTTGTTAGAAATGCCAAAAAAGATTTAACAGAAACAAATCAGATGACAGAAAGGAAACTTAATCAAATTTCAGTACTATAGAGTAAGTTTACTTATCTTAACAGCTAACTTATCTTACCTAACAGCTAACAACTAAAGATAGAATACAGAGTAATAGAACATGGTACACACTGCCGAAAAGTTAAATGACAAGCTTTAATAAACAGTCCAAAGAGTGTCAGGGATGTTGTCCTGACTTCCATCGATGGCCAAATTCTCCAGATTTTTGCTTGTAGTGGTGGCAAATGTCCGTGTGCACATGCCAGGGCTGCAGATAATGTCCCATTTCTGAGCATTCTGCAGCTTGAAGATCAATTAAAATTTGAGTTCAAATGTATGAAGAATGGAATTGAGGTTGAGGTAAACTGGAGTGACACTTCACAATAGTCCAGAAGCACAAATGCACCATTTAAAAAGTAACTAACACACACGAGTGATTGACAAGCTTTCTGATTCCATTGAGGAAAACAAGATAAAGTTGTTCTCAACTGAACAGCCAATTAGGTTTGTTCTCTTCGTGTGAGTTTTAAAGGCCCAATTGATAGAACTGAGAGTAATATTAAAGTTGAAGTCTGTACTTCAGAGACTTTCATTCACAGTATAGTAAGTTCACAGAAATATGCTATGTTACTTAATTTTACTAGAAGAATTAGATAGTTCTTTATTCATCAGTGGAAACTTGAAAGCATAGTCATCACTTAAAAATACCTAAAAGATACTACTATAGCTAAAACTTAAGTAAACATGCAAGGGTAAAGGGGTTGGGGGGCTGATAATGAAGGTATTAAAGGTGATGTTGATGGAAAAGGAAACTTCACCATTAAGACTCCATGAAATGTATTCTGAAATATAAACCATGTTGCTTCCTACTGCTCAAACTGTATGTTGGCAACTGGAGACCATGTGGGCTGAAACACATGCTCCTTCAAGCCTGCTCTTCCAATCTCCATGCATGGCAGCAAAATGGAGTCTCAGCAACCAGGCAGGAAGGTGGCAAATCCTGCAGCAGGGTTAAATGGCAGTAGTAAAACAGAAAGAGAGAGGTTAGACAAATGGTTCAAGGTAGTAGCAAGGGACCAGGCTAAAAGAAGTCAGGCAGCCCCAGGTTAGCACAAAGGTGAGGCCTGTCATCCATTGGCAGCTTCAGGTGGGACTCTGATCTTTTACAAGTCCATAGCCTCAAGACAGTGCCCAGTACTACTCTAATTCCTCCTCTTCCGAGAGTGTGGTCTGGGTGCTAAATCATTTCCCCTCTCAAGCATCCTCCTGGTACAGACCAATGAGGGGATGATGGGATGCCCAGGTGCATGGAGGCAGACACATGGCCGCTCATGAAAACACCCTCTGAAGTACCAGCAGGAGTTGGTACCAATGACCTCAGAGCCTCTCAAGTGTTGGGTACACAATTCGGGTGTCCTTTTGCTACTCTTTAGCCCTCACAGATGATGAGAGGTGTTGCCATTACTGGCATGGCGATGGTAAGATGTTGTCAAAGCCAGAGTTCTTGGGTACATGTGATTTGCACCGGGATGTGAAGGCACACTCTTAACACGCAAGAGTCAGTCTGAGAGAGCACTTCCTTTGTCAGGCTTGAGGTGTTACAATTAGCAGGGGTTTTTGCCTGCTCCTGGGAGAACCGGTCGAGTTGCTGCTCCTTGTATATTAACGGAACCATGAAAGTGGAGTTTGACGATGGTGAAGTTTCCAAGGGGTGCAGCAAGAGGATCACGGAAGCCGTCCCACACTGCACCAATAACTGTGGCTTCCTCATAAGGCGTCGGTCCTCCCCTGATGTAAAGAGAGTGCCGAAACTCCAAGAAAGGTCATGTCCTCCCCATTTTACTTCCCCCTCCATAAAGAAATCAACATTTCCTGCCTTAGCATCAGCTCCTTCCACAGGCTGAGGTGACAGTCCAGCGGTGTGATTGAGAAGCTGCACAGGAATAAACTTCTGAGGGCGGAGTTCCTGGAGGACATGACAGGTGTTTACATGGTGTAGGACGATGAAGGTGGTGGCGGGGGTGGCGGTGGCGGCGGCGGCGGCGGCTGCGGCGGCGGATACTGGGGTACCGGAGGCTGGCGGTACCAGTGTGGATTCCAGGTGACCATCACAGGTACGTAGAGAGATCTTCCATGCCCATCTCGCCCCACGGGGTACCACGCGAATCCTACGGGGTAGGTCGGGTACGCGTAGGTGGGGTACGAGTGGTACCCATGTACTTGAGGAACGTATTCAGTGTAAGTGGCCAGGTGCGCTTGGTCTTCTAGGTTTGGAATAGACAGGCGAGGGTACTGGTGTTGGATGGTGACGTGGTTCGGAGCCCGGCAATTGTAAGTGACTTGCAGCTTCCAGCCCCTCTTCACCTGGAGAACTTGTGCTCCGTTGGGTGCGATGGTGGGGGTGATGAGCCCATCCTTCACATTTCTCGCCACGAAATCTCGGAGAGCAGCCATTTCCGGTTCAGACAGGGAGTACACATGTCCACTGGGGATGCTGTGTGCTCCAGGGATCATTTCTATGTGAGGATCGACCAGCCGGTGATCCGGGTAGTGGTGGTGATCCACTGGGGTGTACACATTCTGGACATAGTAATACCTCACTGGGTGGTAAACTCTGTACCCGCCTTCTACTGGGAAGTAAAGGGTCGGGTGCGGCCCCGGTGGTGGTGGGAGCGGTGGAGGTATGGCCGAGTACATCCGGCAGTGGTAGCGGCAGTAATCGGAGTCGAAGACGATTGATCGGGTGCTCCAGGTGATGTTGGGGTCATGGATGGTCAGCCAGCGAACCCCCAGGACGACGGGAAAGAACGGAGACTGAGTCACATCGAATGACAGCACCTCTCGGTGATCACCCAGGTCGACGAACAGGTGGTGGGTTTCGTGGACAATGGGGCCGGATGCCACGGGGCGCCCGTCGATTGCTTCCACGAGAATTGGCCAGTCCTTGACTCTTACAGGAATTGCATTCTGTATGACGTATTCTTGATCAATGAAGTTGCCAGAAGCACCAGAATCGATCATGGCTCGGACGAACAGGGTGTGTCTGCCCGGGAGATGGATCTGGAGCATCACTTGCAGGTGTGGCGCAGAGACAGCATCATCTTGTGGGGACCTTATTAATTCTGGCCCGGTCGCTGAAGGTCCCTCTACAGCGGGGCCGGGGAGTTTCCCGCCGGCGAATTCTTGGAGGCCTTGGCAGGACAGTTGTCGGCGTAGTGCCCTCCGTTGCCGCAGTAGAGGCAGAGGTTCAGCTTTCGGCGTCTCTCCTTCTCTTCCTGGGTCAGGCGCATGCGGGCACCTCCCACCGGCTCGGTCGGATCCACCTGGTGACCTGCGTTGGGCAACACCAGCGCCCGGGGTGGGGAGCGCGGCTTGCGAGCAGCAGCAGCCCGGGCCAGCCTTCTCTCGATGTGGATGCACTGGCCGATCAGCGCAGACAGGGTCTTGGGGGCTTCGATGTGGGACAGCTCCTCCTGAATCTGGTCACTGAGGCCTTCGTGGTACTGGTCAATCAGGGCAGGCTCGTTCCAATCCAGGTCCTGGGCGATCATCTGGAAGGCGTTGGAATAATCGACGACGGACCCCAGGCCCTGGCGCAGGCGTCTGATCTTGCGTTTGGCAGCCTCTCGCCTCTGAGGGTCTTCGAAGACGTGCTTCATTTCCATCATGAAGGCCGGGTAGTTGTGCATCAGGTAATTGGATCGCTCCAGCTTGGCAGAGGCCCAGCGGGCGGCACGGCCGGTCATCATGCTTGTCACGAAGCAGACACGGACGCGGTCAAGTGAGAAGTCGCGGGTGCTCTTCTCCATGAAGACCTGGCACTGGGACATGAAGGGAGCCAGCATGTCGGGGTTGCCATCGAACTTCTCTGGCAGGTCTTCGGGGCACTCTTCCTCGATGGGGGTGGTGGGCACGGCAGCCGCCGCGGCACCCTGCAGCTCAATGTCGTCTTCGTCGTCCTCGGGGACAGGCTCCACCTCCACCTGCTCACGGAGGGTGCTGTTCTCCTCGGTCAGCTTCTGCACCTGGCTCTGCAGGTTGTTGTTCTCCTCGGACTGCCTGATGACCTTCTCTCTCAGGTTGTTGATCTCTTCAGACAGCTCGTCCCGCCTGCGCTCGGTCATGTTGGGGACGCAGGGGCTCTTGTTGCCTTTGTTGTTGTTGTTGTTGTTGGGGGGAGGGGGCGGGGGAGGGGGAGGGCAGTCGGCTGACCCTCCAGCAGCTCCAGCAGCTCCTCCGGGACCCATGGCAACTATGGGGGTGGGAGGGGACCTCCCGGGTGTGGCTTCACACCTGTGGGGATGGAGGCCTGGATCCTGGCCTCTTGCTCCCCTTCTTCGCGGCTGCTTTGTTTTCAAAACCCGCTTGTTTCTGTAAATGAAGATAAAATTATATATTCAACATACACATTCACAGCAGCACCACATACACAAAGATTTAGCAATTTAAAACTACCCTCTTATTCGAGAGGCTCATATTAATTAGTGGCCAAACAAAACACACCCTCAAAACTGAAAAAAGAACCGAGCTGTCAATCAATTCCAACAACAGTGAAAAGCATATCACTCTGATTGTCCAAACGACCCTGCCCCCCTCAAAAGCCACCTGCTCATCATGATTCAACAATACAGAAACTTTATCATCAGCATCCTTACATTTTTAAACAATAACTTTGTATGGCAGGAGGACAGCAAGAAACTTTCAAAGCAAAGATGAATACCAAATAATTATGCAAAACAATAACCTTAATTATAAGAGAAGCTAGGCAAACAACAACAACAACAACCCAGCTAATATTCCAACCAATGAGAAAACCACAAAAAAAGGAGGGGGCATTAAAATCACTTTGTATTCAAGTCTGAAAAAGTGGGGTTAACTGTCCCACACTCAAGGCCATCTCTACAGAGAAAGTCACTAATTATCTAACCAAACACAACTACCACCATCATAAAAACCACAAGACTGTCTAATTACATTTCTGATCATAATTCAACTTCCACAAGAGAATTCTCTGTGCAACAGAAATGGCACTGAACAACGGCAGGTGTCTACTTCTCTCTTCATTATATAATCATTCAAAGAAAGCTAATTAATACCTCCTTGGAAGAAATGAACTATTAAATGGGGCATTCAAGATGCCCATTAATAGTATACCCTCAAACATATTGTGATTTAATTAATGTAGACAAAGCAGGGAATATCCAATGGTTGTTAACTGATACTAATAAAAGCTATTAATTAGATAAGAGAAATGTAACTTTTTATATAAATGGGGGGGGTGCAAATATAGCAACCTGGGCATCTAAATATATTCAATGTGTTTGTTTTTAAATATTGCATTAGTAAAAAAAAAAAATCCAGGGCTTTATTTGTTCCGCAGGTAAGCAGTCTGTAATAAACTCTGTCAACAACAGAGCCCCACCCAAAGGTGTATAATGCTAAAATGGGATAGGGTGCATTCCTGAGGGGGGGGCATAATGAGTGGATGTGACTGTGTGTGAAGATGGAGTGAGGGGAGGGATTAAGTGTGTATGATGACAACACATCATACACACAAATGATAACACAGGATCTGTGTCATTTCTGAAAGTAGCATTAAATGAATTTATTTATTTAATTAATTTAATTTAATTATTTTATATTTTCAGTTCCCAAATCTGGAAAACATAAACACATAAAGTGTTTACATGTTTAATATATTCAGTTAAATGAGTTTTGAAAACTTTTTATTAAAAGTCTATCTTTGTAAAAGTTTGACAAATGTGTTTCAGAAGTTTAAAACTTAAGTTTTAAAAGTTCTAAGTATATTAAAGTTCTAAAACTTTGGAAAGTTTTGAACTCAATCTAAACAAAAGTTTTGTTAAGCCATGTTGTATAAACTTTAAAAAGTTTAAAACTTTGTAGTTTGTAAATCTGAAAACTTTTAAAGTTTTAAAACAACTTTCTTCTCTGAGATCTATCAAGGCAAAACGCACCATAATTACATTATGTAAAGCTCAAATGGTAAACATTTGTTAATTAGAGAAGTTAGGTGGAAAATAACTAATATTTAGGACCCTCCCCTGGCCCAACTCTCCACCAGTAGCCATATTCCCTTTGTCCAGTGTAGTTGGTGAGGCCTCTCAAAGGAGTGGCTATTTGTCCTTAAAGGGCAGGAATTAGTGTGCTACTTTAATAGTTTTAACCGTGCTTCTTAATTACCTATATTCCAGGCTATATTAAAAAAAAAGAAACATCAATTTATTGATATTCGGGCTTAGAAAAAAAACAAACAAACAAGACACAACAAACAAATCCTAACCTGTCACATTTATCTTCCTTTATAAAGTCATTAGCATAATGTGATTATTGCATATTAAATTAAGAGATTCAATGTCCCATTTAAAAAGTCTAGTAACCACAGGTAACTAAGGTACCACTGTGTCTTCTACAAAGTAGCCCTTGGGAAAAAGACTTGAGACTTCCCAAAGAGCATTGCCAGTAAGGCCTAGTGTGCAGTGTGACCCAGGTCAGGGAGGTCAACAACCTATGTGCCAATCACAGACACAGGGTGGACATTATTGAAGCTTAGATAAGGTGGTTTTCACACCTATAAGAAACAATAAAGAGATAGAAATTACATTAGCAAATCAGTACAAAATTTAAAAGTGAAAAGTAAGGAGGGGCTATAACTTATGTAACTTGGGGATACATGCCCCTCCCCTCACTTTTTTTAAAAAAAACTTTTTAATACAGTGCTAATTAAACAAATTCAAAGACCTCAGTTTAAGGGCTCAATCTCCCATGTGGAGGTTTGCAATTTATGGGTGGGGCTGTACCTCAAAGCAAAGTTAATTTGAGGTAAGGAGCATTTTGACTTTATTTGACTTATAAAACATTGGCTCCTTAAATTCGCCCTTAGTGGGGACTAGATAGGAGAGGTGAGAGGTGGAGGGGGTCAAGGTCCCATTCCTGAAACTGAGAGAGGTCACACTGCATTAAGCCTAGCTGCCTGGGACAAATGTCATTATGACATCTAAAAAGTTTTAAAATCTCAAACATAGAAAAAAAAAAAAAAGAGGCCCAAAACACCATGTATAAATGTCCCAAAAAGAAATGGGACATAAATGCTAGTGTTGTAAACTTTCAAATATTGTCCAAAGATTTTGAGTACTGCATTATTTGTGAAATGCAAATTAGTATGTGCATGCTTTATCAATGTTTTAGGCCTCTTAAATATGCATATATAAAATTGCCAAAATAGGAAACAGACTTAAAGCTGTAATTACAATCACAGAATTTCCAAAGGAAAAATAATTTGAGGGAGGGGAATTAGTAGAGTGACTGATTTGTGGGAGGCAAAGCCTCCTTCCCCCCCACCCCCTTAATAAAATCCTGGCTCATAGTTTGTAAATATGGAACCAGGTTTTTAAATTTCTTCAGTTAGAAGCCTTTTTACATGGTTCATCTGTATATTATACAGATGTTTAATTATGACAGCTGAAAATTCAATCTTTATTTTGTAATGTAACTAGTTTATAAGGCCAATATGTAGCATTAATAACCCATTTGCCTAAAACTTAAATAATTAGCTTTTTATGAAAAAAGCTAATTACATGGGATAACAAATAATTAGCTTTTTATGAAAAAAGCTAATTACTTGGGATAGCAAATAATTAGCTTTTTATGAAAAAAGCTAATTACTTGGGATAGCAAATAATTAGCTTTTTATGAAAAAAGCTAATTACTTGGGATAATTTAAATTAATTTAATTTTATATTATAATTACAGCTCACATAATTGCAGTTCAAAAACATATACATTTTTTTCTTTTTTAGAATAAGCCAAAAACTTTAGAAGACACTGTTGGGTGTGAGAAAGTTAAGACAACAGTACAACCCAGGACAGCAAAGTGCCAAAGGACCCAGGACTCAGAAATCAGAAAACTTCAGACCTGGGCAACACAATAATAAACCAATTTATTCTGGTCACTTAACAAGTAATTAATGAATGCCTACATGTGCCAAGTGCACATTATTATATGTAGGCGGGACTAATCCTCTAGAGTCCAATAGAAAAACAACACCTTGATTCCTATACACAGAAACGCTTCAACCTCCTTCGAGTCCAAGCCAGCAGTGCCAACCAGTCACTTAAACTCCCTCAAAGTTCAACTTGCTCTTGTTTTGTATTCATCAAAGCATCCAATTCCAGTAGGTCCACGAGTGTCTCCAAGGAAAAAAAGTTTAAATGTGAAAATATTCCTTTAATTTCTGTTTTATTATTTGAAATAAAAGCGCTGGCTGAATTGCCTTGAGGCACCAGCCAGGTAAACTTAGACGTTCCCATCATAATCCACTATCAGTAGTATTAAATTGTCGGATTATGTTGTATAATATTAAAGGCACTTGTTGAAAGTGATTATGAATGCAAGGTATAATTGTTGTTAATTGATCTCACTCTTAGATTTATTAGACACCAGTGGACAAAAACCAAAAACCGTGCAGCACAGAAACCGCAGGGGGGCGGGGCTGTACAGCCAGGCTCAGACAAGTAAGGTACGCAGGCGCAAAGGCAAGAGACCAGGAGAGAGGGATGGGGGGGGGGGGAGTAATGGGAGCTTACACTGCGCAGGCGCAGGAGCTTTGAGGAGGGCGGGGCTGTAGGCCGCCTCAAAGGAGGCTGGCTGAGGGAGGCGGGGTATGAGGGGAGGGCCACCTCAGAGGAAGCAGGCCGAGGGGGGCGGGATCTGAGCAGGCTACGTCACCGAAGGCGGGCTGAGGGAGGCGGGGTGCAGGCCGGCCACCTCAAGAAGAGGGGGGCCAGGGGAGGCGGGATCTGGGGGGAGCCACGTCAGAGAAGGCGGGCTGGGGAGGCAGGGTCTGGGCAGGACACCCCAAAGGGGGCAGGCGTGGAGGCGGGGCTCGGCTAAGCGGGCTCTGAGAGCCAGCCTGGGGAGGCGGGGCTGCGGGAGGCGCGCTCCGGGAAGGCGCGCGGCAACGGAGGCGCGCTCCGGGGGAGGCGCGCTGCGAGGAGGCGCGGAGGGGAGGGGGCGAAGCGCGCTCTGAGCCCGAGACTGCAGAGAAGGCGCGCTCGGATGGGCGGGGCAGGTCTGAGACTGGCTGTGACGCGGCCGCAGAGGGTCTGCCGCCTTTCCCGAGATCCTCCCCCCTCCCAGACCCTCCTCCTCGCCCCCCTCCCGCCTCGCACCCCGCTTCATTTCCAGCGGCTAGAGCGAACGCCCCCCGCCCCAGCGCGCCCGCCCCCCTCCCCGCAACTCAGCAGACCGACCGATTTCCACAAACTGTTGCTGAACGCCAAGTCGCGCCACCGCGGCAACTCTACGGCCGCGGGCATCAATCACGGCTCAGGCAGCCCGCGCTGCCAAAAGTCCGCGCCCTCCACCCCACCGCCGAGCGCGGCCGATGCGGGCAGAATGCGAAAACGCTTCCTTGCTGCCCGGGGCTCCATTTTGTCTACCAGCCCCGGTCATGCAAGAGAAATCCCAAGAAACCTTAAGTGGGAACCACCCCCAAAGGTGAGGGAGTGGGAGCCCCCCGCCCCGCTCTCAGAGACCAAGCGCAGGGGGCTCCGCGGCCCGGTGGGGCGCACCGGGCTGTGGCTTCCGCGCCTCTGCGGTAGGGATGAGTTGGAAGCGCATTTTAGGGGTAAATTGCGCTGCAGTTCGCACCTCTGCAGTCCGTCTGCCTCTCCCAGCGCCATGAAGCGCCCTGGGCAGGTCTTCTCGTTTTCTCCTAGCGCTCTCGCAGTGCGACTCTTGGGCAGTTCAGACTTCATAGCGCATCTAAAGCGCAAATGAGTCGGAGAGCTCCTGTCGCGCCGTGTTGGTAGCGCCTGAAGCGCCCATCCGTTGGCAGCGCACGAAGCGCCTCCGCTCGCAGCGCTTGAAGCGCCCCTCCGTTGGTTAGCGCATGAAGCGCCTCCGTTTGTAAGCGCACTGAAGCTTCAGTGAGTTGTAGCGCATCCGAGGAGCACCCTCGGGAGCGGGGTCTGTAGCTCATGTGCGTCTGCAGCTCATGACTGTCCGCAGCTCATGTCCGTCCACAGACCGTCTCTGGACTTGGTCTTGAAGACCAGATGCCGCGAAGGCTTAGTTTCCCCTCACTGTCCTGGGGGTCGTCCGGCCAGTGAAGGCGTGACAGGGTGTGCGTGGAGACCCCCGGGAGGGCGCATTACTCCAGCTCCCGCAGCTCCCCCGGAAAAACGGGATCTTAATGAATGTGATCTTATAAAGAAAAAATCCTCACCGCATACTCACCACACGAGGACCCCTCTGCGAGGACGGGAAGGATGGGTCCCACACCTGGCCGGGCGTGGGCTCCACTGGGCGGCCGAAGCCCGGAGTGGCTCCGGACTCGAGCCCGCTCAGCGGACCTTTCGCGGGGCTCGGTGGACCCTCTCGGCTCTGCTCTCGGGTGGCAGTCAGGTTCCTTCGACACACACCAACCGAAGTTGAAGCGCGTGTACCCCGAGCCCGGACCGCTAGCCTTATATAGCCTGAACACGGAGGGGGGGCGCCAAATCCCAGCGTGCTCCGCGGGCCAGGGGGGGTGGAGGGGAGTGCGGGGGCGGGCCAGGAGGGGGGGGAAGGGGGGAAAGGGGGGATGGGAGAGTGGGGGGGGCTGGCCACGCTTCCGCAGCCCGCCGCTAGGGGGAGCACGGGGTTCGGGAGGGGGGTGCAGGATGCTGAAGCTGAACTGGCCAAGCTGGGAGGAAAGAAAGGGAGGGGAGGGGAGAATCGAGGACGGCCGGCCTAACCAGGCCAAGAATGCAATTGCCCCGGTGGTGGGAGCTGGGAGACCCCTGTGCGTGGACAGGACAGGGTCGGGGGACACGCAAGATGAGCCCCGCGACCACGGGCACATTCTTACTGACAGGTTAGTGGCCTGCGCGCGATTTGGAAGTCCTGGGGCCAACAGGCCGCCGCCTCCCCTCCCCCACTCGGGTTCCGGGTACCCGGGCGCGCCCTTCGGGCGCTGGCCTCTTGGATGCCCCGAGGCCCCACTGAACCCCTTCCTCCAGGATACCCCGCACCCCACCTCCCGAGTCCAGTGGGTCCCTTTCCAGGCTTGACCCCTGGCCTTCTTTTTTCACCCCCCCCCCGTTGGGCTCCTCCCTGTCTAGCGGGCACAGATTTTCTATCCCCAATTTCCTTTACCCCCACCCCCACCCCCAGTACTGGACCGCTCCCGATCCCCGCAGCAAAGATTTGGGGGTCATTGCTCCATTTTGGGGGGTGGGGGTTGCCCCGCGATTTTGATTCCTTGGCCAAAGGAAATGGGTGTCAAGCGTCATCCCGATCTACACAATGCGTCTTTTTTCTCCTTTTCTTGCATTTGGTGGAAGGGAAACCTTAAAATGTCACATTTAAAAGACCAGTTCCCCCCTAACCCCGCCCTCACTTCTTTCTAAGCGCATTTTCTCGGGTGTCCGAAATCCCGTTTTTCTTAGGTTTTACCGAGCAGGAAAACGGGGTCTTGAAATGCCAAGAGCCAACACGGGGCGCTCAGGTCAGGGTCAGCGCGGGTTGGGGGCCAGAGATGCTGTAAAGGCCTGGCTGGCTCCCACCAGGGCACTCCGTGGAGAACGCTAAAACAATTGGAAACAGCTGTGGGTGCTTCCCGGGTTCTTTGGCGGGCTTTAGAGGCTCCCTTCGCCGGTGGTTACCGGATTTGAGCAGAGACCTGGGCTCGCTCCCGTCCACAATACGTTCTCCTAAATGTTGTGGGGTCAGAGAATGCGTTTAGTCACGGCAGCCGCAAATGCATCCTTTGAAGCGGTGGCCAAAATACGACCCCAGACATTTGCGTGAATGCCAAAGAATAGTTTTGTTATCTGTGTATATGTGATTTACGGTAGGGAAAATTACAGGACGCTAAGGTATTGATGAGGAAGGATGCCAAATAAAACCTTCACGAGTATTTCCATATAATCTTCTCAGAGTCTTAGGCGCTAAGACAACGGAGACAATCTGTTGCAAATCTTAGTGAAAAGAAATAGAAGTTACAATGGGAAATCAAATTGTCTACAACTGAATTTGATTTCCAAAGCACAGATGAAACACATTTCTCTCTGAAGACTAAATCTGAGCATGAGTTTTAGTAGTGTGGCTATAGATTATCTTACCCTTGAGAGTAGATGAGAATTTTACTTTTTGTGCATGACAAGTTGGGGAGATTCAAGTTTAACAATCCACCACCTAAGACTTTCAAACTTTGAACCGATTTAATAATTTCAACAAATTTTTTTGTAAAAACAAAAATACAATAAGCAAGACTTCATTACTATTTTAACACAATAAAAGCCATTGTCTAAAACTCCAGAAAACCGCAGCAAACTGTAAAGAAAATCAAGATCACCTGTAATCTCTTCACGCTGCAAAGATGCCGGTCAAATTATAGTCTGGTATGTCAGACTTGGTCTATGTTTATGTAGATAGCTAAAAAATATATTTTATTGGGATATACCTTTAAAAACTAAAAATGTAGCCCACTTGTTTTCTTTCTAATTAGGCTTTACATTTCAAAATTTCAGTTTTCTTTGGAAATAAATTAATTTTTTGCTTAAAAATTTAAATGAACAACCTCAGCACATAAATATTTAGAAGAAAACTGTAGAATTTCCTCTCACAATTATAACATATATACTTAGTTATCACTTTGGTGTATAGTTCCTTGGTATTTTAAGATTATTCCTCTACATATGAAAAAAAACTTTACTTAGAAAATGATGTTTAAAGGGGAAAAAACAATATCGATAGAGAACTAGTGTAGATAACCCTTTTTGCTCTCTGAAACTACAAAAAATATAAAAAATTAACAGATATTAAGAGACACTTCAGATTTTTTTGTGTGTTCATTAAAACAACAAAAACAACTTGAAAACCAAACAGCTATTAGTAGATAGGAACTCTAACTACTGATTTGACATATAGTGTCTAAGTGAATTCTAGGTTTTTCTCAAATGTTTGTTCCCAATGTTGACTGTTTTCTTCCCCGTTTATAGAAGGTTAAATATAAAGCAAAATAAGTGCTAGTATACGTTATTTAATTTACCAAATGATAGCCGGGCTTTGTGCTCAGACAATGTATTCTGGCTTTAACAAGCTCTTGCTTTATCACCTGTGTTTAACTTCCAATATAGTGGGAAAATTGTATTTGAATACAAAGTGGAATTTTCATTTTCAAATATTAGTAGTCCGTCTGTTTGGACATTTAACCTTTTGTAATGACAATTTGCCATATATTTATGAAGATATTGATTTATTTCATGTATTTAGTTTATATTTTAGAGAGGTAGGAAAATTGTATTTCCAAACAGAATAGGATTTTCTCATGTCAAATCACAACTGGACAGTTTATTCATTTTTAAAGGATAGTTTGCTGTAGTGCTGACATACCACCTGCATTTGACTTAATTTCTAATGTGGCAGGGGAAAATAATTTCTAAATAAAGTAGAGTTTTCAATTGTCAGATAGTAACTGGAATTTTTATTGTTCATTTTATCCATATTTATAACTCTGCCATAAATCTAACAGTTGTTGATTTACCTTACTTATTGAACATGACTTTTGGCATGGTGAGCAAATTGTGTATCTAAGCCAAGTGGAATTTTCACTTGTCTCACAGACTTTGAAAATCATCAGGAAAACACCATAAAAAATAGTTAGAGATAACCTCAAAGAGATAACTGTGCCCTGTTTCTAACGTCGGTTTTCCATTGATGACAGTCATCCTGTAAACAAAATACTGAAGTGGTGAAGAAATACTATCTTGTTAAAAAAAAATCTCAAGTTAAATATTCTGGCTGTGACCTTGATGGATTCAGCATTTCAGATTTCATTTTCTCCAAAAATAATTGAACACTTTGTTTCTTTTTAAAAAAAAATTAGTTGTCCACACTTACTCTATGTGATCCCTTTTCTTAAAATTCACCCTGCTTATTCTCTATTCTAAATGTCCACGTGCACACTTTTATCATTTGTCTTGTTCCCTTCTCGCAGTGTAAAAATGATTCTAGGTAAATAGATGATATGGTTTATGTGTCCTTTTGCGATTTCTGGACTAAGAAGGAAGCTTTACACTTTACTGTCTTTAGGTCCACAGCTTGACAGAAAGATTTTTTTCCTTCCATGCTTTCCTGACCTTTCCAACAGAGACAGACAGGCAGACAGACACAAGTACCATCTAGACTTTTGCTAAACTTTAGAATCCAGTTCTCTAGTTTGCTAGCTACCTAATGTCAAGAAATATTAAATCTAAAATAGCAATGCAAACTTAAAAAAGGGAGCGAGAGAGGTAGAGAAGGAAGAAGCAGCCAGTGCTTCTGGAGATCAACAAGTCATTTCGACAGACTTTTTCTGCTTAGAGTTTTCAGGTTGATGGAGCAGATGGGCTTTCAGTCCTCGTAAAGCTATTTCATATGGATTTCTTCCAAACCCAAAACTCTCTTCATAATTTCTCATTTAAAAATTTTTAAACAAGGTAAACTATATTAAAGACCATATTGAATTTAGACAACAAACACCTGTAGTCTATACAACTGGACATTAGAACACACATTTTCAGGGATGCACCTTCCCTTCCATATTTCACCCTGCTCTGCACGTGTGCATCTTTGGATAGAATCATAATTTTAATAGTGTAGATCTTTTGCACTTCGTTTTGAAGAATAAGCCAATCTTGCTTTTAGGGGAGACATTATCAGGGCTTCAAGCTGCTCTTACATGAGAAATGGTATATGAACTAGCAGAATGGTTAGGAGGAAGGCAGGCTGGAACCAGCACTGGCCAGGTGTGTAGGCTACTGGGTTTGAGTCAGGGGGTAACTCTGGTAGGGTCACAAACCTTTGCCCAGGCTCTTTTCTTGTTTAACATTTGTGGGGATGATTTGGACAAAGATCTTAGAAGCTTGCTTTTAAAAATTCATGGATGACTGAGAAAAGGATGGCTGTTATAAACAGATAACAGAATTTACAGTTAAACACCATTTTAAGTAGAGTGCAATGCTATGATGAGAGTGAAAAGCAAATGCATAATAATACAGGTGGTGCAGGAAAAGAGATGCCTTTGTATACTGACAGTTCTTTAGGAAAAAGATAGCTAATAATGAACCCACAGCATGATGTGCCTGGAAAAAAATTCAAATCAGAGTTAGACTCAGATAATAGTATAATTTATGTCACAACAATTAATTGTCCCTTGCTCTAATCAACCACATCTGTAGGATTGTGTGTCCATTTCTGGCTGTCACATTTAAAGAAAGACATTGACAAATTAGACAACTTCCAGAACAGTCTGTGGGGACAGTGAGGGGTCTGGCAATTCTGTCATAGGAGGAATCCTCCAAGGGTCTGGATGTGTTCAACTTGAGCAGAGAAGGAGACATAAACTCCCTTCTTTTGCTTTGAAAAGCAGAACCTGCATCAGTGGGTAGAAGGTACAGAGAGATTGCCACTTGAGACCTTCCTAACAGTTAGTGCAAGTCAACAAGAAAATCTACTTGTTCTGTTGTTTTAAAATTATAGAATTATTCATGATATTTAATTTGAACTCCACAAACAACATTTCATGTGGCCAACATAGATATTTATGGTAGAAACATTTCTTTTCCTGATAAACTGAAAACGCCGATCCTATGTGTTGTAAGTTGATCTCTTACAAATAGAAAATAGCCATAATAGGATAAATAAACACATGCTCTTTTTTTCCCCCATTCCATTTCAAATACGGAAATCTGAGAAGAAAATGATACATTCTGAGACCCCAGACCATCCTCCTTCCCCCTGTAAAGCGTCCTGATCTTAACTTGCTTCCCAGGGTCACTATTTCTGGTGTTTCTTGCTCTCTGTGGGATCTGGCTTCTTAGACAAAGTGGCTGGCGGGATTCTGGGGTGCATAGAATTACTGGGCAGGCTAGATGCTTGCCGCTGGACAGGGACAGCTCAGTATGCTTGACTGCCTCTTCCCAAGAGGAAAATGATTGAAAGGGGAGTGGGGGGTGTTAGTTCTCCTTTCATTAATCTGCTTCTCTGTGATTGATAGAAGGTCTCCTTGTAATAGAATTACAATTTCTTTTTAATAGCAAAAAACCAACCTTCTTATTAAAAGTAGCTTCTACCCCAGTGCTCCCTTAACTTACAGAGGAGCCTGGTTTCTGACTGCCCCAGGGACATTTTCTTAATGTCTCAAACATGACTTAAAGCAGCATTTTTTTCTTCTTGTCTCTCCATCTGACTCCTGATTGTTATTTTGATTGTCATAGCTAACTTTGAAAACATGTTTGCGCAAAGGGGTGACATAGATCAAATGCACTGCATTCATAAACTGATTTGTTGAATGATAACTCCTTTGCACATCTACTTAAATATAATTTTTTAAATTAAAAAATGAATCTGCAGAGGATGGACGCCCTTTCTGTGCAGCACATCTGACTGCGTTTTATGCCCCAGAGCCTTGCACACTAGGGGGACTTAGATGAGAAGTATGAGGAAGGGAGAAACAATTCACAATTCTGTCATCTTTTCAAACCAACTATTTTCCTGCTGCGTTTACTCCAGCCGTACATCCAGAACTTTCTCATTCATTCCAATTGTTGAGTCAGAATTTGAGTTATTCTGTCTCTGACTCTGTGAAGTGACCTTCTCATTCATTCCAGTTGTGGGGTCAGAATTTGAGTTATTCTTCCTCTGACTCTGTGAAGTGAATTTTTAATTAGAAGAACTTTCTCATGTTTTTATTTGACCTTTCTGTAAAAGTGCCAGGCACTTATGTGAGGTTGTAATAAATACACACGGCAACCTGCATGGCTGGCTTCCCAGTTGTTCAGTTGTTGGAGATGCCACAGGCATTCTTGGGCTGAGTTCATATTTCCCAGGGAGAAATACTCAAAAGTGAGGTTCTGGCTTGTCAACACGTACCTGATGGGCATGTGGCTACTTATCATTGCTTGAATGTTCTCCTGTGTAATAATCCCCTATCTTTTAAGTTTTAAAATATAAGGAAGTTATTGAGAGATATATAGTGGATTCAAAATATTTGTTGCTGGCATGATTATTGTTATAGTCACAAATACATTAATGCGTTAGTAAAAGCCGAAGTGTGTGTGTGTGTGTGTGTGTGTGTGTGTGTGTGTTTTCTCCCTCTTGGGTCATTCTGATAACATTCTAATTTTTTTTGTATCCTCCTCTAAGATTGTAACATTGTTTATACAATAGTGATTCACATGCATTTTATTATTTAAAAATCACTCGTCTTTAGCACATCTCACTTTCTATCTAATTACCTTAGACTAATCAGATCTTTAGAACAGATCCTTGGCCAGCCTGTGCCACGGGAATCGCCACAGCATCTGCTATGACATAGAAAGACAGAAAGACAGACTTTCTTTTCTGACAAATGGAACCTGCTTATTTAAAAAAAAAATGTTTAGGAGTTAGGCAGCAACGTTGGTGTAAATTCCTGCCCATTCTTTAGCTTTTCACTCATTCATTTGATCACCACTTTGATTATTATAGAGACTTGGGGATTCACTGGCACACTGAAAGAAGAGATCTTAGTCACTTTTCGTATAGTAGTGAAAATTAAAATTTTCAGTTCTCTGTTTCTTTAAGATAAGTCATAGAAGCATATAGTTGATCCTTTGGCTCTGGATGTAAAAGAAAAGAAAAAAATATCCCCAAAGATGCATGTTTTTCCTCCTTAACAAATTAGTGAATGTTTCTCACTATGTGGTAAAATGATACCAGATTTTCTTCCCTATGCAACAGTTAATCAACATAGTACCTTTGACATCTTTTATTTTCTGTAGCTGCGGAGCTGATTCTAATCAGAGACGGGGACTGCAGAGAAAAGGTTGCTACGTGTCTTATCAAATTTGAAAGGCATATTATTTTGTGCCTAGTCATTTTCCTTCTGGAAATCTAGTTTATAGATAAACTAATGACAGTGTTCAAAGATATAGTTAAGGATGTTTATTGTAGTATTGATAGCAATAATGAAAAACTGGAAAAATATCAGTCATCTTTATGAATCATTTCATTTTATTTATGTCTTTTTGGAGAGATTGTTTTTGAGATCCTGTGTTAGATGCTAGGGGATATATGGCTCCTGTCTTCATAGAACTTTTTACAGGAGTGATATTGACAATATCAAATATATTTTCCAGACTAATCTTTGTGAAGATTAATTAAACTATTACAGATGTAAATGTACTCTTAGAACTATGCTAAGTGCTACAAACATGATTAGAACTTGTGGTGTGATTTTACCAGAGTGGAATTGGGAGTTTAGGAAGCATTTTCTGTGGAAGCACTCAGATGTGAAGGATGTGTAAATATTAGTGAGGTAAAGGGGGAAGGTATATTGGGGCAAAAAGAACTGCTCTGCAGGGGCTCTGGGGCAGGTAGAGCATGTCAAATAAAAAGTGCTGGAAGAAATCCAGTGAGGATGAAATCCAGTGAAGAGAAAAAGAAAGAGGAAGACAATGTGAAATGGGGTTAGAGAGGTCAAGGAGCAAATCGTGCAGTACCTCGTAGACCACCTTACCAGTTCCATCTTTATGCTAAGACCGCTGGGAAGTCTTCAAGATTGGATTTGCATTTCAAAAAGAGTACTTTTGCTGCTTTGAGTAGAAAAGGTTGGAGTCTGAAGAGATTGCAGCTGACCAGTTTGAAGGCTACTCTGAGCTAAGATAGAGATGGTGACATTGTGGGTTATGAGGGTAACAGAGAAATAAAGTCAGGAGGAACATTTTAAGGAGTAAAATTAACAGAAGATATTGGATTTTATTTGCCATCGAGTTTACTAGGGGGAGATGTCAAGGGTGATTTTTAGATATCTCTAATCTACGTGAAAATAAGTTTAATGCTATTCACAGGCTGAAAAAGGATCCGATTTTATAAGAAAACAATCTCCAATCTTAATCTGGTCAGGCTGAGTTGAAGGTGATAGTAAATAAATTATGATTGAGATGGACAACAGAAAGCGATACAATCTTAAAATCTAATAATCTCTTAAACGGGTTTAAGATATATTTAAGTGAAAACAGTGTGAATCATGTAAAGCATGGTGTGTGTATGCCTGTGAACAAATATGTGTTGCATATGCCTAGAATAGAAAGATGCAAAGATTATTAACCACGGGCAGTGGTTTTGGTGTCAGGACAATGCAGATGTGAGAGAGCACTTTCATAGTTTATACCTCCCAGATTATATTGTGGAAATTACAACTAGAATGCATGGTTTCTATGGTAAAGAAAATTAATGATAGCTTAAACATCTAATGAGAGAATATTTCATTTTTAGCTCTTTTTTACAATTGGAAAGGTCATGTAGGTATTATTTTATATTTTAGTTTGAACGGAAATGTTTCCTTTACCAACAGTTCTACTTCCTTAATTCAGTAGCTCATCTGAACACTGCTTTTTATTTTTTTTCCACTAGATTGCACTATTACGCTAGGTTTCAAAGAATATATACTGTTTTCTATTCTGCTTTTCACTAATTTTATTAACAGTAAAACTACCCCACATTTTGTGAGTATGCCATCACATTTTAATGATATAGGTGGTTGCTGCATATATTATATGTCCTTTTTATTAAAGATCCCACTGGTACTTCTATTTTATTTCTGTGATAGACAGTTACGTTTCTGGGAGGAAAAAAACTCAAACTTCTTCCCCAGCTATTTGAGCAAAGGACTGAAGACTAACTAGAGAAATAAGTTCCCATCCCTTCTCCATTAACTGTTCTGTTAAATAAATATGTCCTATATGGGGCATATAATTTTTCATTCAGTTTTTTAAATTATAATGTAGTGCAAAATTGAGTGTTGTGCACACTGCATTTTTATTACGTTGGTGGCATTATTTTTTTTTCAGAATGAATACCTAAGAGTGTAAGAGCAGTTAACAGAGTGGGAATATCAGAGTTCTAGTAGTAACTGGTTTTCTTCAAAAAGGTTGAATTGTAGCTCCTAACTAGTGTGTGTTGTCTCAATGCAGAAGATGTGGTCTTCTCAGTCCTTCTGCAGGCTGTGGATATGATCGAGTTTGGTATGGTTGGAGCCTCATGCTGCTACCAGGGAGCTTCTAATGTTTGTTTCATTTTGCCATAGAAATATTACCATTTTCATGTGTAATGATTACGAAGAGTGACACGTAATGCCAGCTTCAAATTTTTATTTGAAGATTTATTCTTTTAAGTCATATTTAAAGAAATTCCAATTTTTCCTCAAATTAGTAATTCTTCAATTTGTTAAATATAATAGATCCATCCTTTAGGGATGTCACTATATCTTAAGCAGTTTTCTAGAAGTTTTCAAGATATTATCTCATTTAATGCCTCTCTGATGTGAATACTACTGTCTCCCTACAGATGAGAAAATCGAGGCAGAAGTGTATACAAACTTGCCCAAAGGATAAAAATTGGAATTTAAACTCAGACACTTTGCCTTCAGATAGTAATCTCTGCTTTCTCCACAATTTTACTTTACTTGGAAGTCTTATGCACCTTAATTCTATTTTGCTAGAAAAATTATAAAGTCCTCAGAATTTTTATTAAATAAACTTATATTCTTCCCTGCTAGACTTTTCTGTTTTAACTCTTTGGAAGCTGTTTCTTCTTACATTCTTGAAGTCTTCTTGTTACTTCTTTTTGAAATACATTTTTCATGGTATCTGTCAGTAGTTGTAGTGGACAGTACTCAGGAAAGTTTTATTTCCCCATAGATTTTACTAATGTTTTACCATTTTTTTCTCCATGAATTGTCTTGTGTTTTGTTTTTGCATGCATTTGGTTAATTTCTACTGCACTGCAGTAGGATGCCGTGTTGGTTGCTTTTTCTAAGTCAGCTGTTGGACAGTATATTTTTACCACAGACTGAAATAGATGAAGATGATACTCTAATAATAGTAATAATAATAATAATAATAATAATAATAATAATAATAATAATAATAATAATGGTATCTCAAATTACAAAAAAATACATGGTTTACAAGTTGCATTTTTTATTTAACTATTTACCAGTAGAGATAGAGAAGATGATATAGTCAGCCACAAAATGGCTTCAGAATCCAACTCTGCTACTAACTAAACACATTGTCCATGGTATGGTATATAATTTCCTAAGACTTCTTATCCTCATTGCAAAATGGAACTAACAATACCTACTTCAGATTGTTAATAAAAGGATGAAATTTGTTAATAGGAATAAAACCAATAATATGCAACACTTAGCACTCAAAACATGGTGACTAATGATAAGAAGTAATGGTCAATTACTTTTGTAACAAAAGAGAAAAATATGAATATGAGGGAAATATGAGAGAAAAATATGAATACATTGTTAACATGAGAAAAGTTTTTTAAAAAAATAAGGAAAGTTGCATAAAGGAAGGGAAAGAAAGAATCTAGAAGGAATGGAGCAATCCAGCCATTTGTAGGGGATGACAGAAAATGGAAGAGAATTTGGGAAATGCTAACTGCGCAGCCAACTTCTAAAAACAAAGTCAATTGTTCGTTTCTCTTAAAGTAGAATATAAAAAGAGATAAATGAAGGCAGTGGACAGAGAAAGATTTGACAGTTTGGTTCTAAGGTGAGTGTGTTAATCAGATTAAATTCCATTTGGCATATCCTGCTGTTTACTTGGACAGTGATGTCTGAGCAAGTTATTTATTATTTCTATCCCTTGACATTCTGATTAGCTCATCAGCAATCAGTCACTATTCATAGCTCTTCAATTGCTTTTATTAAAAAGCACCCCTCTCCTCCCCCGGTCTGCAAATTATTCAGGTTTATGAAAGACTAATATCTCTTCCAAGAGTGCTTGCCCCAAGCCACATGAAATGTAGTCATGCTGCCACAAGACTTGAAATGAATCACAGAAGCTTAAGACAAACTTTAGCTATGGTATGGTTTCTAGGGAACTTGAGGCCATGCCAGCCACCTCAGCGTTCTTTTAGTAAGCTTTGTTTATTTTGGAGAGGAAGCATTGAAAAGTTGGTTAAATTGTGTACAGTGATACCCCAGTAAATCATGTGAATGTTTTCTTAGTAAGACCAGTGTAAATGCAGGACACATGGTGGTTTGTTTATTTGTTTTTGCTTTTGCATTTATGAATTAGAGCAAAATTCACTCAGGTATAAATGCAGCATGCATAATTACAAACTGGTGAATTCAGTAAGGTTCTTTCTCTTCCTTTTAAGATTCTGAAGATGCTCCATTTTCTTTGGATTTAATCCAAGAACCAGGTCAGGTTGACATTTCCTTATGCATAAGGTGTAATCTGATAAGATATACACAGGACAAATATTTTAAAAATTGAGTCATATTCTTTCACTGTAAGGAAATTTGTTCTTATAGGGAAAAGTGCATTAGTCCTTCCCTAATTGAAAAAAAACAACTAGTTTTTCTTAGTAACGTTGTCTATTTGTCACTGTACCAATTACAATAATTTCTATACAGAAAGTTAATGAAATATATCCATGATCCTAGGCACAATTAAAAACAAATAATTATTTCCATATTATTGAAATTTTTCTCACACAGTATAAGATTTGAATGGTTAAGTTGACACATTATCCATTACACTGTGCCGTGCCTTTAGTAACATTGCCTGGTGAGTAGAGCCATAAAAACTTATCCTTTTATTTAGATTTATTGGATTTCAGTCTTCCTGTGGGCAGTCAGGCTTTATATGAATCAATGTGAACTTCAAAAAAAATGAACTTGCTTGAAGCAAGTTATTTATTATTACTTGAGATGTTTTAAAACTATTTTACCCTGCCTTATTTTCTAAAAAAAAAATTGAGACATCTGTCAGATGTGTGTTTTAAATCCTGCACAAGCCAACTAGACTGTCCTTATACAGAACTAGGATAGTACAACAATATGTATTCAATCTTTATGATGATTCTCTATCGAGTCCACAGAACTGAAGAGCCCAGGACGGATGTCTGCTTGCTTGCAGGACTTCCTTCTTTTCACTTTAGGATAAGGCTTCTATAATCATCAATTATGCCAATAGATTAGTTTGGTCTTGTAAGGATTGAATTAGACAATAGCATAAAAGCACCTTGCTCAGGATGTGATGATATGAAACTGTTAAATCTAAATGTAACTTGTCTGATCCCTGTAAATCTTGATTTTTGGAAAATTGTCAGGAAGAATTTGGCCACTCCCTCCTGTCTCTCCTAGGTTGGGCTTTCCTGCTGTCTGGTAGCAATTTGCTCATCGTCACATGTTGGCTGTTTGTGTAGAGCAGTTGAAGGTGGGAGGATAGGAATGTCAGTCCTAAGGTCAGCCTTACCTTTGCTACATGTAAGTGAACCAGAAAAATATTTGATGGCTTTGTGTTGTGTAGATATTTTAGAATTCATAGTTGTGAGTGAGAATCACCTGATGAAATTGTGTAACTCACCTATCTAGACTCCATGAATATGTGTCCACATTTATCATCTACCTTTGGAGGGTACATGTGAATATGTGTCTTTATGAAGTACACAGGTGATTTTTGTATCACCAACTTGTTACTTTTGGAACCCAAAACTCAAGAGAAGCCTAGAAGATAACATTTCTGATGTTGTGTTAGCTGAAAGTACTAGCAAATGGCTACTCTATTTTTCATTAGATTTCAATCATTGAATACTTTCAGCTATTAAATGAGTCAACCATTTATTAATCAACTCATTCATATGATTGGTCATTTAATAGATAAAGCTACTATACTTGAGGTTACACAGTTTAAAAACTGAGTATCAATTAAACAGGTCTTTTGTTGGGGGTGCTAGGATCATTGATTTCTACATCTCATTATCAGTGAAATAAATCACCTGATGCTTTGTTTGTGTTTGTTTTTAATAACCTGGGATTTGATTTTTTTCACTTTAGAAGAGAACTTGACATTTCTCATTTAGTGTAAGTTCATAGTTCTACTGAAAATTCAATTTGAAAATAAATCTGATTTATTAAAGTAAAGTAGGCAGCACTTTTAACATTAACTTTGCTGTGTTCCACTAAATAATGTTTCTATCTTCACTTGTCTCTACTTTCTAATACATGCAACCTTTTTTTTTTTGTCGTGTTTATGTTTGGTATGACCCATTTTGTTTTTGGGGGGAGTGGTGTTCCATTAGTTAGGCTCCTTTTCTTTATCTTTTATCTTTTTCTCTCTATACACAGCTTTTCTAGAATTTATGTACAAAAATCTAAGTTTTCCTATGCTGTACAAACTCTTATTTCTGCCTTGCTCCTCCTCAGTCTATCATTTGATCCCTGTGCTCCGAGTATTAGCATCCACATAGTGACTTTTTATAATTTTGCTTCTGTCAGTACTTCATTGAAACTCCATATTCAACAAGCTACCAGTAACGTTTTTTCCTTCCCAAATCCAGCATGTTTTCCCCCCTAAGATCCCTTCACCTTTTATCATTTTGCAGTAAGTAAAGATGTTGATCTCACTCTCTTTGCCCTCTCTCTTCCACTGGCATTTGTGACTATAGAATCAGTGGTCCTCTTTTCTGACCACCTCTTGCTTCTTTGCTGAATAATTTTTGGCTTTTTCTGTGCAAGTATGTTTATTAATGCATTTCTGCATTTACTTGTCCCTTCTGCTGTTTATGCACTCTTTATTACTACATTTTAGGTCTAGAAATTAGAACAAATCTATGAGATAAGACCTAGGAGATTTTGAGGCTATCCTGAGCCAGGAGAAATTTAACTGGGACAGTTGGAGGAATGGAGAATAGGATGGAAAGCCAATGTTGTAAGAAAAATGTTACACAGAAATATGCAATCTGAAAGGTAAGGAAAGAAACTCAGAGAGTAAGAAGTATGATTAACAGTTTGGATAATGAGGAGCAGAATGAATGGATCTGCAAGATAAATGTGTATATACTTGAGATTACTTTGTACATGAAGGGCACAGCTGTACTAGCTGGGTACATAGTGTCTCTAGGGAATTGCACTGAGAGTTCAGCTTTTGAAGTCATTTCTTTGGCACAACAATTTCAATGAGGGCTCTGTTGTATTCCCTTTTGAAGCATAGCTCTATTCCCATCTTCTTAGATGGTTTCACCTGGATGCCTAGCTAGTGTCCTAAATTTAACATAACCCTAATTAAATTCATATCTTTTTCTTGAAGCTGACCCCTCTTCTGGGATAATATATTGTATTTTGTTTGTTCTATGTCAAAAATTCAAAGCCATCTTTGATTCTCCTTTAACCTGTCAGTGTATATTGTGAAAAAAGTATTGTCAGTGTATTTCCTTGGTGCTTTGTAACTGGTGCCACCTTTTTTTCCTCTTTAGTTCCCACAGATTTTCTGCTCCTCTACACAAATGGCCCTATGTAGTATTTCTGAAACCTAGTCGTTACTTCTAGTGTAATGCTTCCAAAGTCAACTGTGAATTTACTTAACGTAACATTCTTAGCCAGAGACTTATCCTCCTTCTTGTCTTCCTCCAAG
The DNA here is from genome assembly GCF_024711535.1 of Dipodomys merriami. Lineage (NCBI taxonomy): Eukaryota > Metazoa > Chordata > Mammalia > Rodentia > Heteromyidae > Dipodomys > Dipodomys merriami. The sequence goes on along the minus strand of NW_027206068.1, from coordinate 42,693,716 downwards.
ATCTGTTCTTGTTGCACTTAGACTATTCACCACTGTGTGTATTCATAGTATTTAGTAATATGAATCTCTGTACCTAAATTACTAGTTCTCCTAGATTGTAAGCTCCTTGGGGCCAGGAACAATGTCTTGTCTATGTGACATGCAACAAACATTTGTTGACTAGAATTAAACAGTTTGGCTGGAAGTGATCTGATCCCAGTTAATAGTACATGATCTATGATAGTCATTTGAATTTGACATTAATTTTATTTTTTGTGCATTTGTTTTATTCTAAAAAGCATTTTTATTAAGCTGTGCTGATGGCATAAATGGAACAGTTAACTGGAAGACCAAACAGGCCAACAGTTTTATTATCAGCAGAAAAATGGCTGCTGGGAAGAAAGATGGTGAGTTTAGGTTGTATATGTAAATCCCCTTTGGGGAGTCAAATGTCTGCTTCAAATACTCCGTTCATTCTTTAGGCATGTGTTGTGTATGTATGTGTGTTTAATAAATCTGAAAAACAAAATTTTGGTTTTCTAATCTTCTAAAACTTATGATCCTGTGTTTTAAATCTATTATTTTCTTTTGATACTGTTTTGTACTTTTTTAAAAACTAAAAATCATTCCTGATTTAACCAATGTTGCCCCTTATCCAATTACCTACTTACTACTTATCAAAATTGTCCCATATGGCCATTACAGTTTATGTATAGTATTAAAAACATTAAGAAGCACCACTAACAATATTGTAAAGTAGAATTTATGTAAACTTTGAAGAAAAATCATAAAATATTTTATGTGATTTGGGTTGACTTCTGTTCACAACCAAATTGATGTTTTGCTAGTAAGAAATTACTTGAAAAATGACTTGATACTGACTTTCTAAAATTTTATTTCCTGTCTATAAATTTGCCCTTGACCCTTGAAATAATTCATTTTATTAAGGTAAGAAAGCCTTACTTTATAATCAATTATTAGTTATTTTCAAAATGTCAGTTATCATTACGAACTTTTACCTGATATTTCTTGATTAGACAGTTTCATTCTTCCTCCTTTCCCCCTAAAATTTTGGCTACATGTGGTCATGAATATCAGCCAAATAGTATCCTGGTTTCATTAACAGTGGGGCAACCAAAGTGTCTTTCAAAAATAATAATGTTAAAATAATTTTATAAGAAGACCATTAATACTGTATGAAAAAATGGCCTTACTCTCTGATAAAATCTACTGAGTATTTGTAGGAGTGATTCCTGGCTTACTTAATTTTTTCCATACATCCCTTAAGTTGAGGTAACTAACTTTTTATAGCTGGTACCAAATTACTCTTCAGCTGAAATCTTTTACCTCCAGATCAGTATTACAGTGCAACAAAGTTTCCCAGTATATCTCCTTCCCTGATGTCTTGAAACAAACTCAATCATTGTTAATATCTTCAGTAAGAAATAGTGTTTCATAACAGCACTTTCCCATGAAAAGATCACAAACATTTGTTTTAAAATCCCTAGACGAACTTGTCCCAAAACCTAAACCTATAGCCTCATAGTTCTATTCTCTACACTTTGCTTAGATATTTCCAGTGGATTCTCCTTAGTCCCTTCAAAGGAATCACATCTGTTTCATTTTTTGACTGGTGGCTTGATCAAGCCAAAAGCCTTCAGCAATCTTGGCACATCCATTCTTACTGTTTTGCTATAGTTCGCTTTTCAAGTTATGGGACTCACGTGTCCTTCAGTATTATGATCTGCATACTTACACTCTGTCATCTCCACAGAAATTGGGACCTTACAGAGAGAATCTTCAGAGACTTCCTCCCAGCTTTACGCATTTTACACTAAATTCTTACCCTTTGAAAAATGTATAAATCTTGTCTTTACCTTTATACTTGGAACTGTTTTCCCCTATAAAAATACTCCTCCTGTTCCTGTTCAGTTTGTTAAGAGTATTGTCATAATTAGCTGAATTGGCCTTATTTGGTGCTATTCTTAGTGATCATCCTTTAGAATCTCTGAGTCCCCATCTCTTCCTATGTCCCCAAATTTATGGTTTTCACACTGATTTTTTTCCTTGAGATCTGAGAAATGATTGCATTTCTTAGAGATGAACAATCTTCCTCAAATCAATTGGAATAACCAGTTTAAATTGTCATGCTTTAAAACAAATGTCCTGTTTCTCTTCATTTGGTCCTTTAAATTCTTCACTTTTCCAGGTCTCTTCATCCTATATAAATTCCACATTTATATTTCTGAGTTATCAAGATGACTTGTACAGAAGGCACTAAGCTTTACCAATTATGTAAAGAAAATTGTCTGATAGCTTTAAAAATGGTAACAAGCACTAGTGTCTTTGTATTGCAAGGCTATATAGTACATGATAGCTCAAGCATCAAATGCTCTGCTCTTGACTATGAATTTCAGTCATCATTTTGTAGCAAGTTCAAGGGAACATTAGAGATTACAAGAACATTTATATAGTAAAAGAGATTTAGCAGTTATATTTTTAGCATAATTTTTCTTTTACAATAATATTCTCAGTCTCAACTAAAAGAGTAAGATAGTATTTCTTCTGTAAATAAGATTCTGAAGAGTTTGATAGCCTTGGACCAACATTTTGACATCATTCTACTTTGACATACATTCAGTGTTATAAAAATCATTAGGGGCTGGGAAGGTGGCTCAGTGGTAGAGCGCTTGCCTTGCATGCCTGAGGCCCTGGGTTCAGTTCCTCAGCACTACATAAGCAAAATGGAAAAAAGCTAGAAGTGGCATTGTGGCTCAAGTGGTAGAGTGCTAGCCTTGAGCTTAAGAGCTTAAGGGGACAGCGCCTAGGCCCAGAGTTCAGGCCCCACGACCAGACCCCCCCAAAAAAAATCATTAATAGCACTCTATGAGTTTCCTGCTTTTTTCTGGGATAGAAAATTTCTAGGAAGAAATTTTCAATTTGCCCTTGAAATAAATGAACAGAAGTACGTGTGCATTCACATACAGAGAGTTCATTTAAATATCTTTGAATTCTCCTTTCCTAATCATCTTTATATTCTCCTTTCTTACTTGGAAAAACCCTCTTTCTAAAATTGCTCAGCCTTAGATTAATCAACTTTCATTAGTTAAAAAAAATTTTTTAGAAACTAAAGCAAAGTCAATGATTGTGTTAAAAATTTTAAATAATGTTCAATATAAATGTTAAACCTTAACTGAATATTTGTGAGAATAAAGTAGCATGTAGTTTAGATAGGTTGATCTGCCTCCTTGAAGGAGCTTCTTCTTGGCTTACTGACAATCAAAGGAATGTGTTAGGAACATGGGAATATCTAACTAGATAATTTCTTCCCACCCCCTACTCACTATTCCCTGAGTTAGAGAGAACAGAACATGTCCCCAGGGTTGAAAGTACTTCTTTGCTTCTGAAGGGTGATGAAGTCAGGAGAAGGATCACAGAGTTCTAGGACTTCAGTGGACTATGTACAAGTAAAACTGCCTGTGTGGGCCGAAATGTTTCTTTTAAACTTCAGATGTACTTATTCTTGTAGACATGTTTCTTTGCAATTGTGATTGCCAGTTCACATGCTTTTTAGGTATACTGTGTATAGTTAAACAGTGTAAAGTTATACTATGATAACTATATGAAGTAATACAATTGGATTATCTGGTGAAATTCTAGCTTTTCATGTAAAAAAAGGAGAGATAATTGAAAAAGAGTTATGTAACATGAGATTACTGTACTGGTATGCAATAGTGGAATGTATAACCATCAAATATACTTTCTTTTATTTTCAAATCAATGAATGACTTGACTACCTGGTTCAAGAACTGGTTTTTGCTAGGCTTGAGGTATTGCTTAGGATTGAATGACTTGGTTAGTCCTTTTGGGTTGAATTGTCAACTTCAATAAAATGGAGGAATGATCCTCTGGAGAGTAAACACATGCCAAGTCTGTCTGGTAGTGATGATTAGGAATTCTAGGTTGATCAAGACACTCGGACCTTTTCTGGGTAGGAAGTAATAATCTTTTTTTGGGGGGGGGTCCGGTCGTGGGGCCTGAACTCTGGGCGTGGGTGCTGTCCCTCAGCTCTTCAGCTCAAGGCTAGCGCTCTACCACTTGAGCCACAGCGCCACTTCAAGCTTTTTTCTTTTTGCTTATGTGGTGCTGAGGAATCGAACCCAGGGCTTCGAGCATGCAAGGCAAGCGCTCTACCACTGAGCCACCTTCCCAACCCGGAAGTAATAATCTTATCTGCATATTTGCATGTCTAGTCAGGATGACCTCAGCAATGCCTTTCAACTTTTCAGCATTCAGTGAGACCAGTGTTTTGTTGATCATTTATTGAATGGTATACAACTTTTTTCCGTTGACATTTATGAAAGGAAGAGAAAAGTACATTCAATAATAGAAAAGATATTCAATTCCTGTTTAAAAAATTAAGTGTCTTTGGTTGGGGAAAAATAATGAAGAAGCTCTTTTTTTTTTTTTTTTGAGGATAAAAGATCCAAACAATAGTTCTCTTATAAAGAGATAGAAATAACCATATCTCATAGAGATAAAAACCAATCTGATGCTGTCCTTGGGCTCCAATGCACAGCCTTGGCATGGACTGTCTGTGACTAAAACAAAAACAATAGCTGCCCACCTCCAAATGGATGGCCTGGCAGTACTTTGATGTTGTGTAAACTCAAAGGTGAAGGGCGGACTGACTGCTGAGAAAAGGTGTTGATTTAAAGCCAATATTTATAAAATTTGGTTGATAAAACTCAAAATAAAAATAGGTTGCATGTCTGGCTGGATATGAAGGTATCTTAACATATTTCTACATAATCATCTGTTGTAGTAATTTAATTTTAATTTGATAGTATGTTCAAAAAATAAGGAAGGAAGGAAGGAAACCATAAGTATATAAGGCTCTTCAAACCCCGAAATTATTTCTCTTGAGGCAGAGACAGCAAAAGGGATTCATCTCTTGTAATCAGTTTGTATGAACTTGTCACTGTTTCTCCGAGTGCTTATGTATTTCCAGGCTCTGAGTCTCAGAAAGAGATTTTTTAAGACAGTAAAATAAAGACACAAATTCTTATTTTTCCTGTCAGTACTTCAAAGGTTTAATTATAAGAATGATCATGCTTATTTTCTTAGACCAGAAAAATATTTTAAAAGCTATGTTAGATAGGTGACTGTTTAATACTCTTTATAATCGAAGCACAATTAAAAATGTCTTCATTCATTTCCAAATTTTGTCCAGGTAATTCTTACCTTTAAAGCAATGCTTATGGACAGTTGGGATATTTAAATTAAGTAATTTTGTCTTAAAGCACCTTTGTGATGTTTCCTAATTGATCCTTTAATGTCTTAAGACTCTTTTAACTATGGGAAGCAAATTGATAAAAGTGACGTGCTTTCCGAAATAGACTAATATTTCCTTAGAAAATTACTGGTGGTAGTGTGTTATAATACTCTTAAACTGATTTAATTAGTGCTAAGTGTAATATATTGTTTAGTCCATACATTTCTTTGTTTAAGTAAGGCAGCCTATTTTCCACATATCCATGTAATAAATATTTTATGCAACACATCACGTCCATTTTATTTTGACAACTCATTTTTATATAACATGCAAGTTGAATTAATACTTTTAATTGTACACATATTTATTTCTGAGTGTATTTAATACACAGAGTCTGTACAGCTCTTGCTTCAAGTAATGGCTTTATCCAAGTTGCAGTTAAATCATATATTCAAAAGTACACTACTGCAACCAAGAATCAGAAAATATACCACAAATACTTTTTGGTCTGCCAAAATAGATGCAGCAAATGCAGACTGTTTTGTGCATCTAGCAGAGCACTGTGTGTGTCAAAACAGCACGTATTTGCTCTTAACATGCAATCTCACCTCATTTAGTAGTCTGGTTTCTAAACCTACAGCCGATTAATAACAGCAAATTAGAGGAGATAGAGAAAGTGCTATAGGAAACTACTGATAGCAATGAGAAATGACAGCTGACAACTTGTCTACAGAGGAGAAAACAGAAAATCTATAAAACATACAACCTTAAAAAGCATTAGCAGCCTGGGACCTGCTAGTGTGATCAGTAAATGACAAGGCAACCAAACAGCCCATAAGGGCGTCGCTGTATAATGGAGCAGAGAGCAGTAATTGATGTGCAGAATGATGATCTTATACTATCATGAAAAAGGATCGACCACTGAGTGCTTTAGAAAATCAGCTCTTTGGAATAATTCATTCCATGGGGTTCCTGATAAACTGAGATTTTTGTCCTTGCCTTGGAAACCTTAAAAATTAGACAATGATGATATAAATGGGCTTGTTAAAGTGACTAACTTGTTAATAAAGTGTCTATAAGACCCACCTACAGAGTATTGATATCTTTTAAAGGCCACCAGCGATGCATATTGATAACAATTTATGACTTTCTTCTCAAAGATTTCAAAAGATAGACAAGTAAGATTTAAGTCTAAGCCTCCACACTTAAAAAGAGCATTTTGTTTTTCTAGCCATGTATTTGTTCTTGGTGATGCAGAAAAGGATCTGGTAAGTAGGTCTGGACATTTTGTAAAGAAGGGACTGAATTGTGGCTATACACATACACATGCCATTAAAAATAATCATTGCAGTTATTGTGAAGTTCTGTGTCATAGATTCAGTAACAACTCACCACTACTTATCACTTATTAATATTTACTAAATACACTCAAATTTGCTTTTGTTTTTAAGGTAATTGTAAGTAAGCACACAGATGCACACCATTATATTTCATCATGAAGAAAGAAATTTTCCAATGGATTCTTAGTAAAGGAAGATAGGATGCAATTTTCCTAGCACAAGGTCCTACTTTGTTGCCACTGCTCTCACCATCTGTTATTTGATTTGGGGTTCTGTGCTGTCACATAATATGCAGTTGTTGAAATGGTCTGTAGTTTTTCTACCCCATGCCTAAAACATACAGAGAATAGATCTGTGAACAAGAGTTTGGGAGCATAGGAATAAGAATGAAAGGAGGGTGAGTTCATGAATCTGGCTACTTGCTGAAATAACCTTTTAACTCTCTTCTCTACTCAGATATGTGATTTTTTCTTTAGAAATTCTATTGCTTATGATAGCATGTTTTCAGAAGTTTTAATCTTTGCGCATCTAGCTATTGTTGCTGTTTGAAGATGATATTTTTGATCCTGTGGGCTCAAATTTGCTTTAATTGTTTTGCCCATTAATGTTGATAGGTTTGCACGGGATTTAGCCACACACTGGTTTCCAGTTTCAATTGTATCCAGTGGCATGTGTTTACAGAGGTAATGGATTTACAGCCATAGAAGATTGCAAAACCATGCAGTACACAGAGAGGCTAGACCCTGTGACCTTGGCTTGATTAGCAAGACACTGTATACTTGTATATTTCAGAGATTATTAGATCTTTGTATTGTGGCTTCTTACAGTGTTTAAATTTGATTTTTAAGAATTACTCCTAGGGAAAACCATATGTATTGAGCTTATGGTTTGTGAGTACTACCTACGCATGTGTGACTGCAACTTGTGTTAACTCTTACACTAGCCTCCATGGGTATTGGCACAGACCCTGTCAGCATTATTGAAATAGTTCATGTTTAGGACAAGAGCCTAGAGCTTCAGATTCTCTGTCATTGTTGGTTTTGCAAGGAAGCATAGGTGTAAATACTGCCCAAATAGCTTTCATTGAAGAGCTGTTTGTTTTGCAAGTAACAAATAGGAAAGGGAAATAGAAAAGCTATTCTCTAAAATGTTGTGTGGGTGCCCATAATTTAAACTGATGCCACAGAAAGGAAGTATTATTTTCACAAACAAAACAGTGGCTTAGTCATTTTCCATTTCTGGATGATGAATATGTCATACATCTGTATCATGTTTTTCTCAATGTGAATGGCATACTATACTTAAAGTGAAGCAGGCTTTACTGTGGAGTTGCCAAGGTAACTGACCAGCAAGTATGCAGTTCAGCAAGCAGATTTCAGAAAGGCAATTGAGTACACATGAATAAAGAAATGTTCATGTCATCTTAAAACCCAGGAGGGCTATGGTGGATTGTAGCTTGATCATAGATTGTGGTATATATTATCATGAAGGCAGAATCCAAGATGTTCTATGATAGTCCTTGAAAGAAAGTGATATGGAGTGCCAGATATCCTGTAATGATAGAGAAAGTAGAATCATCTCAATATTATTTAATGTGAACAACCTGTTTTTATTTTTGCTTTATAAGCTAACTTTTACTACTTCATAGTAACAAACAGTAGTTTAGTTTATGATGTAAATGGAGAATAGTAATCTATAAAATATTATGCCTTAGTTAAGTATATTTAGTTCACTGGCCTGAGACTTGTGTCTGACTTTACAGTGCTTTGTATTAGAATGTATGCATCCATTCTATGACTACTTATTAATTTACTCAAAAATGCCTGACACTCTTTTAGATGCTAAAAAAAATGACATCAACAGAACTCAATATTCTACTTTAAGATGTTTTTAACTTTTAGAATAAATTCAGAAGCAATTCAATAAGAGTGTTCAAAATATTCTTATGGTTTATATGTATGGTTTGTGTTCTGGAATTTGAATGCCTTTAATATAAAGTAAAATAACTTCTCAACAGGAGTTTAATTAAATTCTTGTTCCTAGTTTTGTTTTCCCTAAAAACAAAAACAAAAACAAAACCACCATAAGAACCTCAAAACACCCAGGATCCAGTACAACTGGCCTTGCACAGCACCTCTCTATTGTATCTTGCACGTGTTCATTGCTGAATGCTTGAATTCCCCATCTCTGAGTTCTAGAAATGTATGATACTTTAATAACTATATTGAGTTTTCCTTCTGTAAATGTTTTCCAGATTTTTTCAACCACATTTGCTTCACTTTCCCTTCCACATGTTGCTAGAGCATTTCATGCCTTCAGGATAACCTTTACTTAGGATGGTGTTGGTCTCCCAAACTGGATAATGAAATCATGAAAGGCACAAATGGGGTCTCCATAGCACCTAACATTTAGGACACAAATCCTAAGCCTTTTTCTATTTTTTCTATTATTCAGTCATTCGTCTTGTTTGAAATCTGATCATTTTCACAGGTGAGTAAATAGTCCTTAGGTGGAAGTTGAGCACTATAAAGACTATTCCTGAATTCTAGTTTCAGACAAGTCAACAAAGGGTCCCCTTCTGTACCTAAGTTTAAACTAGTTTGCAGCTTCCTTTTTACCAGTTGCATAGCCTTTGAAGTTGTGTTTTTAGTAGTCAAATTATAGATATGTGAAGCTACAGGCCAAATATTTTCATTCTGTTTGCCTTTTTTGGCAGCCATCCATAGAACTGCAGGGACAAGTTTTCACAGAAAAGAAACATTTTGTAGCTTTTTTTTTATACTGAAAATTTTACTGTCAGTGATCTTGCTATGCAGGGTTTTTAGTAAGTTATGAGCTTGGTATGAGCAGCGTTGGGATTTAAGGTTAATTACCACATTTACCAATCCATCAGTGACTTAAGAGAAAGATCTGGCCAGATGGGGATTCTCAGTCTAAAAAATGCAGTTTCCGACCAATCAGGAAACCGGAAAAGATTGTAGAGGTGACAAATGTGATAGCAATAATGTGCTAGTGGAGACAATGGTATCAGAAGAAAAACAATAGGTGGAAACTAATCAAACCAATTTGGCTATTTTAACATACTCACACCTTAATCATGAAATTGGCCCCATTTCACTTAAATTATTTGCAGTTAATTGTGTAATATAATATGCTGTTGATTACCCAGGATATAACATAATATAATGGAATATACTCTTTGAATTATTAAATGCCAAGATTTGGGGAAGAGTAATATTAGTTATTTTTAAGAGAGAGATAACTGAGTACTCAGAAACAGTACCCAGTACATTTTTCTAAGTATATATTATTAGTTTTAATTAGTATTAATATTAGTAAATTATATAATATTCTGACTTGCTTTTTCTGGAAAATAGTATACTGTAGATTGTTACTACTAAAAAGTATGAGAAACTGGGTGCCAGTGGCTCAAGCTACTCAGGAGGCTGAGATCTGAGGATCATAGTTCAAAGCCAGCCCAGGCAGGAAAATCTGTGAAACTCATCTCCAAAAAACCACCAACAAAACTGAAATGGAGTTGTGGCTCAAGGGGTAGAATGCTAGCCTTGAGAGAAAAAAAAAAGCTCAGGGACATCTCCCAGGTGCTGAGTTCAAACCCCAGGAAGGTCATTAAAAAAGGAAGGAAAGAAGGGAGGAAGAGAGGAAGGGAGGGAGAGAACAAAACCAAGTTGTAATAATTGTTGGCCAGCTCTCATGATTATTTTTATTAGTAATAATTTCCAGTAAAATTATATGGATATTCCATTGCTCAATAATTTTATGTGTGTGTGCTGCTAGTCTTGGGGCTTGAACTCAGGATTTGGAAGCTGTCTTTGAGCATGAAAAAAATTATTTCATTATAAAAATGCTGTACAGAGGGGTTACAGTTACCTGAGTAAGGTATTGACTATATTTCTTGTTGAACATTGTTACCTTGTCCTTTATTTTCCTCCTGCTATCCCTTCTCCTCCATCTCTTCCCCCCACAAGGCTAGCACTCTATCCATTGAACCACAGCTCTACTTCTGGCTTTTTGGTGGTTAATTGAAGATAGGCATCTCAAAGATTTTTCTGCCCAGGCTGGTTTCAAACCACAATCTCAGAAGTCAGCCTCCTCATTAGCTAGGATTATATGCATGAGCTACTGTTGCCTGGATACTGAATAACTTCTAAGAATGTTCCATGTGTATAATTTTATTTACATAGTCTTTGAAAATGTTCTAAACACGTCAATAGCATTTTCTACGTTTTGTCCTAAAAATCGTTTTTACACAAATTGTTATTAACAGTTCTCTTGCGTGTTGCTTTACTTTGATCAGAGATTTCTATATTGTAAATCCTTTGTTTACAATTGAAGCTGAATTATCCAGGAGACATCTGTCATTATTTATCTATGCCCTGTCTTTCCCTTTTTTTCAGTGTATACTATTTTCTCAAAGGTGCACTCTGATCGGAATGTATACCCATCTGCAGGTGTCCTCTTTGTTCACGTTCTGGAAAGAGAATATTTTAAGGGAGAATTTCCCCCGTACCCCAAACCTGGTAGGGTTTTTTGTTTTCTTTTTGTTTTGTTTTCTTTTGTTTTTTGCAGGGAGGGGGAAAGTGGTTAATTTGCTAAATGTTTATATACAACATTTCTTCAGTGTGTACAATCTGTGGTACATCATCAGTTATCAGTTATCATGTCATTTAAAATGGTCTGGATATATAACAAATGGGTTGTACAGTATTTCTCACTTGAAGATTTGAAATTTAATTGCAGAAAATAATTCATATTTGAATTTTAAAGAAAAGTATTTCTGGATTCTGAGTCATTTTATGCTTCTGACAGATGATCTATCTTTATTCCCATTGATGTAATTAAGACATATAATTAAGGTTTTTATACTAAAGCTTGTACATCGTAAAAAATTTTACATGCTTTGTAGAAGACAATATTAAGTAAGTTCTTAAAAAAGCTTTTCCAAAATAACATAATTTGATAAAACTTCTTAATAATATAATGGAGATTAATTTTTCTTCATAGTAGTAACAGTCGTAGATTCTTATTTAATTCACTATTGGTTTGAATATGTTATTTTGAATGATCACAAATGTCATCACATTAATGAAGATTCAGAAAGAATAGCAGGAGAAAACATATTAAGTTGTAAATGTCTCAAGCAGGAAATAAAAATGACTTTTCTAAACAATAACATCATTTATAAGAACACATTTTTAATATTAGGATGAATGTAGATTGTTTTGTAGATTATATGATAAATAACAATCTGAAAACAATTCTAGAATAAAGGTAGACATGTCCTTAATAGTTTTTAGGCAAAAAGTCCTCTTTTCCTCAGTGATTTTTTAAATGTTTTCTTATGAGCTATATACCATGTTTGCAGAATTATATAGCTCCACACGGTGAGCAGCAGCTCTGTGAAGAAGAACATGGAGGTGAGAGTGTACTTTTTAGCCAAACCATGGAAAATTACATATTCCATCAATAAAATTAGGGCTAAGAATAGAAATATTTATATACATAATATAAAATAAATGTATGAAGTGTGTTTGAGCACAGTAATCCAAGGCCAGGCACAAGCTAATAAGCCATGTTATTCATTCTTGTTATCCATACATAATGTCATCACAGTTGTCTTGGATTTGACATAATTGTTTTCATTCTATACTCCAAAGTTTTAAAATTATATTATTTTGATTTTGGTGATACTGTTATAGTTATTTTTTTATCTCCCTCAATATTAGTTTGATAGTATCTGGAGTATCATGAAAGGAATAATCTCCAAAGCATGAAATCATTAGTGAAAATGAGAAGGTTTTTACTAAAATCTGTTTATTTGAGTCATTGGTAGAACTGACCTGCTCTAATGTGCTCCCACCAAAAAGTTTCCAAGAAAATTGTATGAATCTGCTTTATTTGTGGCATCGCTAAATTCTTTTATTCCATGAAGCCTTAATCTAAATTCCCAAAGGGATTTTTTGTTTGTATATTTAGTTTGCTTAAATTTTTCAAAGCGAATGTTTTGATTGAAAGTACCAAAGCAAATTGTATGAAAATAACTTTTCGTGTCTTAATTCTATGTCTTATCTAGGCGAGATTAGTAATGATCCCATAACATTTAACACAAACTTAATGGGTTACCCAGACCGACCTGGATGGCTTCGATATATCCAAAGAACACCATATAGTGATGGAGTCCTGTATGGGTCTCCAACAGCTGAAAATGTGGGGAAGCCAACTGTCATTGAGGTAATTTCCTTTTTTGTAAATTGTCAAGGTTATGTACAGAGGGGTTACAGTTACATAAGTAAGGTAATAAGTACATTTCTTGTTGAATGTGTTGCCCCTCCCTTGTTGTTCTGCTACTTCCCTTTCCCCTCTAATCCCCCTCCCCCAAGTTGTACAGATAAATTAAACAGAGCTCCCCTATGACCCAGCAATCCCACTTCTGGGCATGTACCCAAACAATCACAAACAAGGCTATACTAAAGCTACCAGTACAACTATATTAATCTCAGCATTATTCACCATAACCAAGATATGGAACCAACCCAGATCCCCCTCAATAGATGAATGGATGCAGAAAATGTGATGGAATTCTATACTTCCATCAGAGAGAATGGCACCACCCTATTTGTAAGGAAATGGAAAGAATTGGAAAAAATCATAAGTGATGTAAGCCAGACCCAAAGACACATAGGTCCCATGGTTTCCCTTATTTTCAATTATTAGTATGTATCTAGGATAATCTTAGGAGATAAGCAGAATAGCTCAATACTATGTACATATGACCATATAAGTCGGTGCTAAGTGAAATGAACCCCAACACATGGACACGAGGTTTTTCTTTTTTCTTTTTTCTTTTTTTTTTTTTTTTTTTTTTTGTTGGTCGTGGGGGCTGAACTCTGGGCCTGGCACTGTCCCTCAGCTCTTCAGCTCAAGGCTAGCACCCTACCACTTGAGCTACAGCACCACTTCCCAACTTTTTTCTGCTTATGTGGTGCTGAGGAATCGAACCTAGGGCCTCATGCATGTGAGTCAAGCACTCTACCACTGAGTCAACTTCCCAGCTCCATGTTGTTGTTATTTTTAATGTACCATGTGATTTCTTTTTCTTTTTGTATATTCTTCCCCCTATGGTTTATCCCCTGTTGTCACTGGTTGATTTTGTTACCTTTTCATTGTACATATGCTTATCTGATTTAGGGAAGAGAACGGGAACAACAGAATGGTGAGACAAAGGACAAGGGGGGAACCAATGCAACAGCAATATACACAAGACAATATGTTGGAAATGATCAGTTATTTCCTTTTAAAAGATTAAAGTGTGTGTGTGTGTGTGTGTGTGTGTGTGTGTGTGTGTGTAATCATTTGAATTTTAAATTTTGAAATTAAAATCATAGGCCATTGTTTTAACATTTTGTGAACAGAAACACACTAAACATCTAGAAATGTGACATTCCTTTCTGTTCCATAAAGTTTGTTGTTTCAGCTTTTGAAGATGATGGTCTGAATTTGAAAAAAAGAAATAAATGATATTTGAAAGAGAGATTTTGGTAATATGAGTTATCTTTAGGAAAATGGCTATAAGAAGAAGCATTTACTTGTTTTACATTTTGAATTCAAATTATTCATTGCAATACAGTCATTTTGAGTTATTAGAAGATTAATTTTAAAAATATTTAGTAAAAATTGTGGAAGAGACTTGAAAATCTAATCTACTACATAGAGTAAAGGAACTGGGTACTGGTAGTTCATACCTATAATCCTAACTTCTAAGGAGGCTGAAAGCTGAGGATCTCTGTTCAAAGCCAGCCTGGGCAGAAAGTCCTGTGAGACTCTTACCCACAATTAACCATCAAAAAAAATTGGAAGTGGAGCTGTGGCTCAAGCAGTAGAGAACTAGCCTTGAGCAAAAACACTCAAGAGACAGTGCCCAGGCCACAACCTAGCACACAAACAAAGAAAAAAATTAAAGGAGAAAAACTTTGTTTTGATGGTTGCAATGACATAGTATCATATAGATTATTAAAAATTTTAGGAATGAAAGCCAGGTGCCGGTGGCTCATGCCTGTAATCCTAGCTACTCAGGAGGCTGAGATCTGAGGATCGTAGTTCAAAGCCAGTCCGGGCAGGAAAGTCTGCGAGACTCTTGGCTCCAATAAACCACTAGAAAACCGGAAGTGGTGCTGTGGTTCAAGCCGTAGAGCGCTCACCTTGAGCTGAAGAGCTGAGGGACAGTGCCCAGGCCCAGAGTTCAAGCCCCACGACCGACCAAAAATAAAAAAATTAGGAATAAAGCCAGACACTGGTGGCTCATGCCTATAATCCTAGCTATTCAAATAGGAGGCAGAGTTGTGAGAATCACAGTTTGACGTCAGCCTGAACAGCTAAGTCTGTGAGACTCTTATTTCCAATTAACCACCAAAAAGCCAGAAGTAGTACTGTGGTTCAAGTGGTACAGCACTATCCTTTAGCAGAAAAGCTCAGGGACAAACTTACCCTGACTTCAAGCCCCAGGACCAACACACACATTCTCTCCCCTCTCCCGTCGTAAATCTCAGGAAAGGCTAGCAATGAGTTATAGGATTGATATAAAAACTTGTTACAGCTCTATACATGAATAACAAAACTGAGAAAAATATATCCTAAAAGAGCATGTGTTACAGTAGCAACAAAGATTATAAAGTACTAGGAGAAAATATAACAAGATATAGGTCTTTATGGGAAAATTGTCAAACTGTGATATTAAAGAAATATCTCCAAGAATAGGAAGAAAAAAAGCATCACCTTCCTTGATTAATCTAAAGACTCAAGACAATTCCAATAAAAATTGTAATGGACTATTATTTTCTTTTAATGAAACTTGGCAAGCTGGTTCTAAAATTTGTAGGGAAGAAAACAGGCCAAGAATAACCAAGACAATCTTAAGGAAGAAAAAATGGGAAATTAGTTTATTCCCCTTGGCTATATGAACATTTATATGAGTGCATCTTAATTATCATGACATTGCCTTAATGAAAGAATGAACATATTAACTGAAGAATTGAGAAGAGCCCAGAGTCAGATATATATATATATATATATATATATATATATATATATATATATATATGAATATAGACCAATAATACATGTCCGAAGAGTTGGCACCATTGGTCATTGGGGAAAACAATGTCGGTGTATTAAGTGGTATTTAGGCAATTGACTAGCCATATGTGAAAAATAAAACTAAGTTCTTTGTACCAAAGAACTTGAACCTGGGTAGACTAAGGATTAGTTGTGAAAGGCAAAAATGTCAACAGTTACATTAAAATGTAGAAGCCCTTTCTGACTTTGGGGTCAGAATGTTCTTTGTTTATTTGTTTTGTTTTGGGGGGGGGGGTTACTAGGGTTTGAACTCAGCATCTTCCACTTGGTAAGCAGACACTCTACCTAGATCCATTCTCCCAATCCTGTTTTATGTTAGTTATTTTGAGTGGTGTCTCACATTTTTGCCCATAGTGGCCTCAGACTGATATTTCTAGCTATGGCCTCTAGGTTTTCTTCCAAAGGACCCATTTATAGATGGTGACCTGGGAATATGGACAGTCAAGCTTTATAACAATGTTTGTTTCAGCTGTTAAATTTAAGCATTCGCTGTTAAAATTTGTAGCTGTCTAAACATCAAATATAAATTCAGATAATAAAATTCTTCCCCTTCATTTGAAATATTCTTTATTCCTTTCAGTAACCTGTTATTTTTTTTAAAGAAGCTTATTAGAGTTTATGAAACTGGCAGTAATGGAATCAGTGATGGATAAGGAAAAGTTAGCATTAAACTAGTGTTATTAATTCAAAAATACCAAATATCTTTCTGAACAAAAGTTTCAATATCTAACATATAGGAGAAAACTGATATTTCTTTTCCATTGAAAATATTTTTTCAGGATAAATTCTTTTTGTTATTTTATATTAATTGTACAGAATAATGAGCGCTCAGTAAATGTGTGAAATCTTGAAGTTTCATAAGTAAAACTTCATATTTTTATTCTTTCTTCATTAGAAAATGTTTCTGCTTTGTTTTAATGTTTAATGTTTAATGTAGCTTGACTGACCACATGTCTAGCAGCAAGGAAGTGATATAAATCCAATGGGAGTTGACAAATTGTGAAGAGTTCTTGTCCCTTAGTAAAATAATGTGCCTTTTCGAGTATATGCTTTATCAATGTTGTTAAAGGCTTTGCTTAGCCCAAAATTCTGATTCTTATTGTTCTAATGCTCAGTATTTTTAAAGAGTGCAGTTGACTTTTTTTTGGATCTTCTGTGTGAACTATAAAAGTGCTTAGTATTATTTTTAAATGCAGAAGACATTTCTTGCTAGTTGGAAGCAGTTTTACTCTGCTCTTTTGTCTTAGTGTCACCCACAGCTCAATCGCTACTAGAAGGCTAGTACTGGATTCTAGGACTTGGACACATTTGGGGTTTTTTGAGGTACTACAGATGTGTCTTAATGATTTAACATCTGTTATAAAATTAATTATTCCTTGAGTTTTGAAGCCATATCCTGCTATTGGCCTTTGCTTTGTTTGTGGTTTGCATTGACTTTTTCTGAGTTGACTTTGATGTTCATTGGTCCTGCAAGTGCTTACTAACATATGACTATAGGAAGGTTTGCATCTGTGTTTTTGAGCATGTGCCGTGGCTTTTTAGACTGATCCTTACTGCTCTCTCCTGCTGTAAGATGTGCTCTCTACAGGATTAGTTATAACAGTTTTTGGACTAATTGGTGTGCAGTTTCATGCTAAATGCAAACAGCACAGAGATGTGCTTGTTTTAAAGTGTGGTTTCCATTACAATTCTTAAACCCCATCTAAAAGCTCAATATATTGTTTAGGCTTTGTTTTTGTTTTTTTTTTAGAATGTCATGGTAAGTAATTCATAATAGGGCCTTCATTTACTAATGATGCACCTGCACTGCTACCTGTATATTTAATGGCCATCTATGAAAAGGTCTTTCTCCATTTAACTTTTTACTTTAGCATGTTAAATAGACGTAATTGTTTGTTTTCCTATAATATTGCTAAAAGCCCTGATTTCTTATTGGCTAGAGAAGGAATATTGGGTTACGTATATCAACAAATAGTGAAAATGGAAAGACCAAGCATTTGTTTTCATTTTTCTTCTTAATGCATTTTGCTTTACAAATAACATTTCACTTCTTTAATATGATTTTCCTTTTCTAATAGATAACTGCCTACAATAGGCGCACCTTTGAGACTGCAAGGCATAATTTGATAATTAATATTATGTCCGCAGAAGGTGAGCATAGAAAATATATCGATCATTTATTTATTTATAAGAAATATTTCATTATGTTTTATAACTGTACAAAATATAATTGTGAATTATAAATGTTTCATATCTAATATAACTGGTAAAAATAGTAAAATGTGAAAATACAACAATATCTAATTTGTTATAAAATCTTGTATTGTGTTCTGTGAAGAACTAAGGATGAAGGGCTAACTTAACAGATGGGCCATATATTCTCGAAGCTTTGGTATTATGATCTGTGAAACGGTCCTAAAAATAATATTTTTGTCATAAGTCTGGAGGAAAGACTCGTAAGTCTCAAAATGTGCTTAGCATACATCATAGGGTGTACAGTCCATAGTTATGAACTAGTTTTGTTATTTTGCTTTGAAGTTTACAATGGGAGGTGGTTCAACTGTAATTTGGGGGACAGTTTTCTTCCTAAGTTAGTTATATATCAGTAATTACTATAGTCCATCAACAATTGAGAGTAACACATGCTTCAATTATACATGATTGCCTAAGGATTTTGAAGGTTAGGGTATAACTGTTATAAGAATTATACTACTAGAGAGATCCATGTTATTTTGTAACTGACTAGGAAAAATGTATGCTCCTAAAACCTTTGTCGTTAATATTAATAAATCATATGTTCTAGATGCCATTTATGAAAATGCCAGAAGAAAAACAGACAGATGATTTTTCCTCTGAAAACAGTAATACACATTTGTATTCTTTTTTTTTTTTTTTTTTTTGTCAGTGGTGGGGCTTGAACTCTGGGCCTGAGTGCTGTCCCTCAGCTCTTCAGCTCAAGGCTAGTGCTCTACCACTTGAGCTACAGCACCACTTCCGGTTTTCTAGTGGTTTATTGGAGATAAGAATTTCAACGGACTTTCTTGCCTGGGCTGGGTTTGAACCCAAGATCCTCAGATCTCAGCCTCCTGAGTAGCTAGGATTACAGACGTGAGCCACTGGTGCCAGGCTACACATTTGTATTCTTAATGCAGGAATTCTTGCTTTGGTTCACTAGTACAACTAAAACCAACCAAACAAATATTTTACCACAACCTACTATTTTTCAATTCATGATAACTCAATAAAGGCTGACTTTAAAAAATTGTCTTTTGAACATTCAAAAGAAAACAGTTTCTCTAAAATGCTAATATATATATGGAAAGATTCTTGAAGACTTGAACCTTTTTAAGTGATTTTTTTTCCTCATAGATATTTTAAGCAATATTAATTGAAGATAATAAATGTACAAATTTACAATTTAAAAATATCTTCCAATATGAAAAGCAGCTCCAAGGGCAGTTCTTTGGGCCCAGACAGAACATTGTCTGCTCTCATACTCACCAGAGCTTTAAGCAGATATTCATGTTTGTATCAGGGAGACTTTTAGTATGGACTACAAGTGAGATTGGATGCCTGATTCCAGTCTACGCTGCCCCTGTAGACTTGGAATGCCCTTGATGAGCACAGTAATCACAACGTTTCCTTTTTCCTTGGCAGTTCATCACTGGAGTTACACAGATATATTCCACTGGCCTTGGGTCATTGGATCTTACTGTTTTTCTTTCAGAGGGATTCAAGGCTCTTTCAGATGTGGGAGTTCCTAAAAGCTGGGGCCAAAAAGCCTGATCTATAGCCTGACCTCTTCTTTCTCCAGTCTTGTCTTAAAGCTGAGTCTGCTAGAGAGGCAGCTCACAGAGGCCTTTGAATAGGTTTTGTTATTGATGTAGGGAGCACATGATCAAGCAGATACTAATGGAAGATTGCTAAACAACTGTATGGTCAAAAGTTGGCTTTAAAGGCTATTTATCTAAATCAGGAGTTTTGAGGTTGTGTTGGTAAGGGAGGAAGTGTGGATAGATTTTGAATGCCTCTAACTTTGACTTCAGACAGAGCTACTCCATGCCTTTTATGTAGGGTTCAGTGACCTAAACTATTTGAAAACCAGTGAAATAAAAAGGTCACACATTTGTCCTTCTAGTCTAGACAGAACTCCTCTCTCTCTCTCTCTCTCTCTCTCTCTCTCTCTCTCTCTCTCTCTCTCTCTCTCTCTCTCTCTCTCTCTCCTCTCTCTCTCTCTCTCTCTCTCTCTCTCTCTCTCTCTCTCTCTCTCTCTCTCTCTCTCTCTCTCTCTCTCTCTCTCTCTCTCTCATCTGAGTATGGCCTTTACTCATGCTGTTTGTCCCAGATAGGGAAAGAAATAACAGAGTTGTAAATCAGGGTAATCATGGTCAGACCAACTCCCTGCCCAGCTGTCTCCTTCTCTGAGCAACCTAATGGGAAATTAGTCATGTAGACTCACACAGCATGGTGCTCAAGGAGAGCACATAAAGTGACTCTCTAAATTGAGTTTAACGCCTCTGAGGCCTGCTACCAATCTGCTGGCCTACTGTTCTCTTGGCCTCTGTGATTTCCAAATATAGCAGGCATGGGATTTCCCCAGAGTTAGAAAGCTGCTGTGATTCATTCCAGGGAGACCTGGCAGCAGCTCTTGGCCCAGTAGACAGCAGGCAGCTGCACTACCCAGCGCCTCCAAGGGGTGTGGTGGCAGGCAGCTCCCTGCTTGCCTTCATCAGTCCCAGAATGGAAGCCACAAAGCAGAGCCACATAGAGCAGAAAATGCTGCCTAACAGTTATCCAAAAAGTGGTACTCATGATAAGAGGGACAACCTTTACAGATTTTGGAAAATTGGATGTGAAAACATAGAAGAAAATGAATGATTATAAACTTCTGACACATGCAAAATTATATTCAATGTTATTTATAAATATATTAGCATCAAAAAACTCTTCTTCATAATTTGCTTCTGCATGACTATTTCAAGGTCTAGGGGAAATGTCACATAATTAAGCTACTATTTATCTGTATAAGACAGGAAATGTATTTGTATAAACAGAAAATTTATCTTCATGAACAAGAATAAATACATCATATTTTGGAAGATTCCAGACGGGCTATATATTAAATACGTCCACAATATCATAAGCAAAATGCATGACAGTATAGGAGATAAGTAAAGAACTGGATTGTTAAGAATAGATAACCACACTCTAAACAACACATTGAAAACTTAGTCTAAAGCCAGAATTTCTTCTTAGATTTCACCTCTTGCATCTGGTTTCAGTTACTATCAAAGAGCTTCACAAAAAATGAGGCCTTTTTTTTTTTTTTGATGACAGCTATCAGGTGCTCATTGTATAATTTTTACTTTTCCTTTAGCAAATAGGAGTGGAAGACTTTACAGATTCATGAATTCTATTGAAATACATTGGAGGATATGCATAGTGTAATTACCACTCAAGATTTTGAATTTATACTATTCAGATTTTCTTGTCCTTTTAAAGTAATGATTCAGAAAACCAACCTTTTCATATTATTATAACAACTAAAGTTGTAATATTTTTCAAATTTTTACCA
This sequence comes from Dipodomys merriami, assembly GCF_024711535.1. Classification (NCBI taxonomy): domain Eukaryota; kingdom Metazoa; phylum Chordata; class Mammalia; order Rodentia; family Heteromyidae; genus Dipodomys; species Dipodomys merriami. The sequence continues at coordinate 42,672,394 of NW_027206068.1, read as the reverse complement.
TATATTTGGAATCTGCTGAGGACTTTCTAGCCACATCCTGTGGCTTAGAGAAAAGTTATGTGAGGTAAATTCACATTTTTGTACATTCCTTAACCTCTCTAAAGATAAGCTTCCCTAAGCCTAGTACCAAGGCTCATACCTATAATACCAGCTTTTCAGGAGGCTAAGATCCAGAGCGTGGGCAGAAAAGTTATAAGACTCCATCTCCAGTTAGACAGCAAAAAGCTAGGCTGGAGGCCCAAATGGTACATCAACGATGGAGAAAGCAAACCAAGCAAGCATTAGGCCCTGAGTTCAAATCACAGTACAACTTCCTTAACCCCCCAAAATTAAGCTTCACATCTGAAAGTATAAAGCAAAACACAAGAAGAGACTACCCACTTCCTTGTGAGAAATTCACTGTTATAATTTAGCCAATTCTCTTTGCTTGGACTGCTTTGTAGTAATTTTTAAATTAATATTTGTTATAAAAAATTGTATTACATAAAATAAAGCTAACTCTTAATCATAATGGAAAAATCAGAATATAAGAAATATGAGTCAGACATTGGTGGCTCACACCTGTAATCCTAACTACTCAGGAGGCTGAGATCTGAGGATTGTGGTTCAAAGCCAGCCCGGGCAGGAATGTCCTTGAGACTCTTATGTCCAATAAACCACCAGCAAACTGGAAGTGGACTATGGTTCAAGTGGTAGAGTGCTCGACTTGAGCTGAAGCACTGAGGGACAGCGCCCAGGCCCAAAGTTCAAGCCCCATGATGGACAAAAAAAAAAAAAGATAAAAAAGATTTAAAGAAGAAATATGATTGTTGACTCAAGACCAATTGAAATATTTTTATATTTATTTGGAGCATTTTTTGTTGAGTGAATATGACACTAAATTGATTTTAAATACTAATTTTAAAATGTTTGCAGAATTTTAGTGAAATTTCAGGAGGAAAAAATTCTAAGTAAGACTTTCTATTTTTTGTCGGTCATGAGGCTTGAACTCCCGGCCTGGGTGCTGTCCCTGTGCTATTCAGCTCAAGGCAAGCACTCTACCACTTGAGCCACAGTGCCACTTCCAGTTTTCTAGTGGTTTATTGGAGATAAGAATCTCATGGACTTTCCTGCCTGGGCTGGCTTTGAACTGTGATCCTCAGATCTCAGCCTCCTGAGTAGGTAGGATTACAGGCGTGAGTCACAGTGCCAGGCTCTAAGTAAGTCTTTAACAAGCTAAGATGTAGAATTTCATGAGACTTCATAATTTTTTCTAGAGTATTTGATAATAGAAAAGTGAAAATAATAGAATTGCTCTGATTTTAGAATTCGTTTAAGATATATAATTAGTATAATTGTAGAAAAATAAATTTTTTGTCATGTTATAAATGATATCAGTAATTATAAATTTAAAATATTTCATTTTTTTCTTTTATGGACCAAATCCCGCAATGATCAATTACCCTGGTGAGCTTTGCATTTTATTTATATTATAGGTAAAGTTCTGTGTCTATATTATGTGTTTGGATACAGCCTCTTTTTACAGAGAAAGTCTCTGAAGCTAGTACAATGATCCCTTGGTATCTTCCAGGGATTATTCTTAAACCCCTGTGAATAATGAACTCTGAGGTTGCTCAAGTCCCTTAGACAAAATGATACAGTATTTGCATAGAACCTACACATCCTTTCATTCTTTATATCTCTCTACACTTATAATACCTAGTTCAATGTGAATACTATATAAATAGTTCTTAGGTCAAATTGTTTAGTGAATGATGACAAGAAAAATGTTGTACAGTTTTTCTAAATATATTTCAACCTCTCTATATCTATCTATCTATCTATCTATCTATCTATCTATCTATCTATCTATCTATCTATCTATTTATCTATCTATCTACCTACCTACCTAACTATCCATCTACAGTTTTTTTTTGTATCCAAGGACATAGAACCATGGATATGAGGACTGACAGTTTTAATATTACTTCCTATTATTAGAACAAAACCCATAAATCTCAAATTGTTCTTTTGTTTCCCTTTTAAAAGACTACTTTACTAAAGGTATGTACCTTTTTCTCCAAAATTAGACTTCCCATTGCCATATCAAGCAGAATTTTTTATTAAAAATATGAATGTTGAAGAAATGCTGGCCAGTGAGGTTCTGGGAGACTTTCTAGGGGCCGTGAAAAATGTGTGGCAGCCAGAACGTCTGAACGCTATAAACATCACGTCAGCCTTGGACAGGGGTGGCAGGGTGCCGCTTCCTATAAATGACATGAAGGAGGGGTAAGTACACTTTTTATTTCTTTGGCATAAATAGGGATTCTTAAGTATAGTGATCTTATCAAACTTATTACAGATAGATTGACCTTCTGCAGTTTTCTTTTTATTAAGAAATAGATATTGTAACAATAGGAACATTAGCAATTCTCCATATTGATAAAAAGATAGTGTTAATGGATCTCTAAGTTCTGAGTCCCAGCACTCGGGAAAATCTAACTGCGGGTCAGGATCCGTATTATGTATTATAGTAGTAAGCCTTTTGTGTCTTCTGTAGAGAAGCTGATTATTTAGAACCATGAATTTCAAAGGAAATTGATGCCTGGTTATCATCTGTAGAAGGATGTACCGACTGCTGTAACTTTATTCTAGGAAACTATTTCTTTGCCTTTGACATTCTTTCCACCATGTGTTAGTGACTGATGGCTGAAGTGCTTCTGAAACCCATTCCTGTGACACGAGAGCCTAAAGCCTGGCCTTGTCACTCACAAGTTGGGCGGCACTTAGAAAACACCAACCCTCTCTGTGTCTCAACTTCCTTTTCTGCTCCAGTGAGGATGATACACTTTCAGGGTTGTTATAATGATTAATGAGACGTGTATTGGAGAGGGATTTGTCAGGTTTCAAATCATACAGAGTATGAGCTGTATCCTCATAGAAGTCAAGAAACACTCCTAACCTGAGCAAATTGAAAACAGCAATGCCAATGTCAAGCCAGACTTTCATCTTTAATTTCTAATCTGTAGGCTGATGCAGAATTGCTTTGCCTTCAATCCTATAAAAGGACAATATGTGGAGTAAATCACATTTTTCACAGCATGTATCCTCTCTAACTTTTCCTTCATCCTTAATCCTGGTATCACTTTCATACAGGTGATGCCTAGAATTAACTAGGATACCTGGATTAGTAAGAATTAGATTTCAGAACAGCTTTAAAGGAGAAGTTTGTTAGAAATAACAGAAAAGATCACAAATAACACAGATGAGGTCTGGGGAGTAGACAGAGGGAGCAGAGGGGAAAGCAGTGATCTGTAAAGTCCAACTTAAACATTTCAGCATTAACTTTTATCTCCTATGTTATAGCAATGGATTTTGAAGTCAGTCAGGCCCACTCGTAAGTGCTTTGAGGGAAATAGTTTATCTCTTGTCTGACTGCTGATTGGCTTTCTATCCGAAAACCTAACTCTAGCATTAAAATTTTCACTACTAGAGTTGCAATATGTATCTCTTTCCTTGTGAAGAATTTTAAAAAGCAGAACCATGCAACAAAGGAAATGGTAGCCTCCCCCTGGAAAAAAAATTTCCAACTATGGAGCCTTTCAACAAGTTTCTTAATGTACAGTATTCTATGAAGACTGTTAAAACACAAAAGTCAAGGAAGTAGAATTATAACCATAATGAAAACTGGTAGAATTTTCTGAAGTTATACTTTCTTCAGGTCTTCATTTTTCTTCAGTCAGTAGTGTAGGCCACAGTATTAGAACTTGAACTAAATTAAATTGGTCAAATCAACTTCAAACTAAACTCTGACCAAAGAAGTGTTTCCCAAGTATGTCCAGCCTGAGAATCACCAGTATAGCATTATTAAAAGTATGGATAGGTTGCTGGCCTCTGATGTCCCATAGAGATTCTAACTCTGAGTCTAGGTCTCGGCCTGAGCATGGGATGCTAAATTAAGAACAGACTTTTTTGTCCTCTAAGTACTTGTAGAGAGTTCAGTCATTAGCTGACTGACTGCCCCCAACACCTGCTTGAGGGCAGCACATGCTATTTGAATCAGTCTTGTGGCATTTATTTAGACTCTTGTCTCAGATCCCTTCCCAACTTGAAATGCTTTCCATGAGTTTTAATTTAATGTTAAGCCTTAACCTTTACAAAGTATTCATATGAGAAGTCTTTTAAAATAGTGTTTCTATAAATTGTGCCTAGTGCCAATTCTATTACCCCTATACAAATGAAATAGGATCCTGCTTGAATTATAATTCCAGGAGAAAAGTTTGCCCCAGAGAATGGTTTTGCATGTTTTCTTTAGTTGCCGTATGAAGTCATGGTAACAAAAACTTTTTTATCCTATTTCTTTATATTTGGACATACATCCCATGTTTACCTCATCTTTGATGCCTTTCTTTTCAATGATGTATCTTATGGTTTTAATTTACTCAGTATACTTTTTACTGTATTTTATCTTGAAAATGATCATAATATATCAATCTTTTTTAAAATGAAATATTGAAAGCTTTAAGAGGTAAGGTCAGAGATATCCAAGGAATGTAATTCCTTGATTTTCTGGTATTTTATTTAAAATACATGTATAGAATTCAGACATATTAAGCATGTGAAGAATTAGTACACGAATTAAACATGTATTCTGCTTAATACTTAGCATAGGTCTTACTCCTAGATTTCCAGAGGGAGAGAAAGATGTACATGAAATTATCTACTTTTACTCATGGTAGCCACAATAAACTAATTGCACATTTCTCCATACTTGGAATATGGAGTTTTAATAGATCTTGGATGTGTAAGAGTAGTAGATTCCCATAGTAAACTTACTGTATATTCTTCCACAGCCTAAAGAGCTAATGTCAATCACCAATAACCTATTCTTCAGCATTCCAGCTCCTCATTACATCTCTAGAACTCACTAGCAGCTTTAAAACTTTTAAATCACACAGAAAACAATTATGAAGATCTACTTCAAAGTGAAGTAGATTCTGCAAAAGAAGGCTGAACCCTCTGAAAAGATTCATTTTCACTTGCCAGAATTATAACTCCAAGGCAACTGTGCTCTGAGCACACACTTGATGTTGCTTTTGCTCCTGACACTGAGCCAGAAGCTAAAGACTCGTGGATGTATTTAGCCTGGGATAAAGCTGGTAGAAAGAAGAGCAGGTTCATATTTCACTTTAGGCATGTCGTAGCTGCCAGCCATGGGTGAATGATGTGGTGTAAATGGTGGCCATGAGGGAATGATGGGGTGTGAGGATTAGAGAATATACTCACTTTTCATAAGAGATTGTCAAAGTAACCACCATATCCTCTTGTCTCCCGAAGGATGCTGATCCATCCTCAATCAGCAACAGAATCCTAGTTTATTCTCTAGATCATTTCACAAAATACCCCGTCTAATTAACTGTCTCATTTTTGCCCTGGATCGTAATCCTCAGGAAGAAATTCTACTGGAGGAAGGAACTGTTAGTAAATGGTTGTCAAATATTGATATGAAGGAAAGGAATAGTCCTAGACCAACCTGGGTTCTGAAATTGTCCTGTTAGATGATTTACAGGATTACGTTTTTTTCTTAAATATTATTCCTCCTGTGTTTTGTGCAAATATTTTTCTTTTTATAGAATAATGGCAATCTGAAATAGATCTTTTTTGAAAAAAATCTTTAAAACAAAATTTGGAAACCATTATCAGGCCATTTTTTTATGCATTTAGGTCAGTGCAACTAGATATTTTATCCTTTTTTTTTTTAGTTTTTGGCAGAATTGGAGTTGATCTCAAAGTCTCTCACTTTCTTGGCTCACTTGTTCCATCAATGCTTTGTTATTTGAGCCATGCCTCCAGTCTAGTTTTTTCTATAATTTTTCTGCCTGGGCTGTCCTCCACCTGTGATTTTCCAGATGTCAGCCTTTGAGTAGCTATGATTATAGGTATCAACTATTGGTGCCCAGCTGCATTAAGTATTTTTATGGAAAAATATTATGTTAGTCTTTGGAAAAATATAACGTAGCTAGGCAAGAAAATAAATGATCAAAATGAGTATTGTGAGTTTCAAATTTGAGGTATTCAGAGTACTTCTCCTTGACTTCACACCTATGGCTAGAGAAGATTCATAGAGGAAAAGAAACTTGATATATGTTATGAGTTGAAAGTGTGAGTATAAATTATCCTGCTGAGACAATGGGAAGGGAGAACGCTGTGGGGCAAAAAAAATCTCTGGGTATAAGAGAGCATGGTGGATGGGCTAGATATGTGGGCACATGCCTATAATCCCAGCTACCCAAGAGGTAGACCAAGGGATAGCAGGATGGAGGGTGGAGGCCAGTTAGGGAAAAAGTTAGTGAGATCTTTTCTGAAAAGCAAACGAAGAGCAAAAGAGCTAGAAGCATTGCTCAAGTTATAGAGCCAAGCATGAGACCCTATGTTCAAACCCCAATACTGATTTTTTTTAAAGCATCATAGATTTGAAAACCTACTATAAAGAGTTGAGCAGGGGTTATACCATGAGGAAGAACATACAAAAGAAATTTAAAACTCACATAGTACATTAAAAACAACAGTGACAAAGAAAAGAACCTCTTGTGTCCCTATCTTGGGGTTCATTTTGCTTAACATCATCTTATATGGTCATATGTACATAGCTTTTGACCTTTTCTGCTTGTCTGGTAAGATTAACCTAGACGTATACTAGTTATTATAAATAAGGTAAACCATGGGACCTATGTTTCTTTGGGTCTGGCTTACTTCGCTTAATATATTTTTTTTCCAAATCTTTCCATTTCCTAACAAATGGCATAGAATTCCAATGTATGTAGGTGCCCTGCATCTTGTATATTTTTTTTTTTCTGTTTGGGGAGGAGACGGGAAATAACAAAATGCTGAAACAAGGATACATGTTGACCATTGTAACAATGAGACGTACAAGACACAAGACTTTACAACTTCTGGTGGAGGGGGGAGGAGTTGGGGAGGTGTGAAGGGAAGGGATAGTAGGGGAAAAACAAAGGAGAAGTAAAAATGCTCGCTAGGATATGTACTCATTACCTTACTTCCATGTAACTGTAACCCCTCTACACAGTATCTTTACAATAAAAAAAAAAAAAACAACTAAAACAAAGAAGTGGGCAAAGGGTTCCAGAAGTATGAGAGCTATGAAGTGGCAAAGACCAAACCATAGGCATCCTTTTATACCAGAAAAAACAATGTGGATTTTATCCTGAGATACTGGGGATCTTTACAAAAAGAGGTTGATACCAAAGTTTTCAGTTAAATAGATCACACTTACTGTAGACTAAAGGGAAGCCTGCATAGAGGAAGGGCTTCATGCATAGGTTCTGAGATTTGAGGTGACCCAATGAATTCCATGTTCCTTGACAAGGAGACATAAATTAGAAGGGAAGAAACATGAGCAAATTCTTACTGAATTTACAGTCTTTAAATCTCTTAAATCTTTGAGGAATAGCCACATTTCTTTTTTCAATAAGGACATATGGATCACATTTCTTACTGTTCTTGTTGAGTTTTTATTTTTCTTGTTTGTTTGGTGCCTGATACTGAAGCTTGAACTCAGGGCACCTGCTCTTGCTTAGCTTTTTCACTTAAGGCTAGTACTCTACCACTTGAGCCACATACCTCTATTTCTGCATTTTTGCTTCTCAACTAGAAATCTCTCAGATTTGTCTGCCTAGGTTGGCTTTGCACTGTGATCTTCAGATTTTAGCCTCCTAAGTAACTAGGATTAAAGGTGTGAGCCACTAGCACTAGCTGTTTTGATTTAGGATTGAGGAAGTTCAATGTAAAACTCAGTGCTCTGGATTTGGAATTATTAATTCCATACATTGTTGTTTTTTCCTTTGGTAATTTAGTCATTTGATTATGCACTTTTATTATAATCTCATAAATCTTTAGTTCTTTATTTTATCATATTGTTTAATTGATGAATTACAGATATATACAAAATAGAAGGATGAGGAGAAAAACAGAAAGGTACAATTGCTTTTGAGACCTTGAGAGCCTGTAACATACATGAGCATGGGGCTGGGAAGGTGGCTCAGTGGCAGAGCGCTTGCCTTGCATGCATGAGGCCCTGGGTTCAATTCCTCAGCACCATATAAGAAAAAAGAAAAAAGCCGGAAGTGGCGCTGTGGCTCAAGTGGTAGAGCGCTAGCCTTGAGCTGAAGAGCTGAGGGACAGCGCCTAGGCCCAGAGTTCAGGCCCCACGACCGGACCCAAAAAAAAACAAACAAACCATACATGAGCATAGCTCTTTAAAGCTGTCTGAAATCTCTGATAGGCATCCATAAAGAACAAAATAGATTAATGAGTTGGACAACTAAGGAAAAAAGATCATCGCATTGTATCAGGTTACTGCTAACACCCTGAAGCACCATGTTTTGTCCATCAATAGCCTTGTTTTTACTTAATAATATACCACATCTCATTAATTTGTCCACTTTTGAAAATTTGAAAACATGATAAGATAAAAAAGTAAAGAGCATTCTCATTTCACTTCCCTAATTATTTAAACTTCTGCATATTAAAAAGCTAACTAAAACTAAACCATGAGAATCATAGCATTAGCGTGTACAGCATAACATTTTATTAAAAAGATATAATATGTTCAAAGTTACTGATTCTACAAAAAGAAACTTTTTTTTAAAAAACCTATACAATAATCTAATAACCTACTGTTCTTTTTTAAATTTTTATTTTATTGTAAAGATGCTCTACAGAGAGGTTACAGTTACATGAGTAAGGCAATGAATATATTTCTTGTGGAGCATTGTTATCCCTTCCCTTCTTGTTTCCCTACTATCCCTTCCCTTCCCTACCAGCCTCACCCCCCCCCTCCCCTGCCTGAAGTTGTAAAGTTCATTTCCAATATACTGTCTTGTAGGTATCATTGTTGCTATGGGTCATCCTGTGTCCTTGTTTCAGCATTTTGTTATTCCTCTTCCCCTCCCCAAATTAGGCAGATGTATATACAAAGATGCAGGGTACCAGAATCAAGTACAGTGACAACAGGGGGGAAAAACATACAAAGGAAACAAAAATTACACAGTGTATTAAAACAACAACAACAAAGAAAGACCTCTTATGTCCATATCTTGGAGTTCATTTCACTTAGCAACATCTTTTTTTAATTGTTTTTATTGTGAAAATACTGTACAAAGGGGTTATAGTTACATGAGCAAGGTAATGAGTGCACTTCTTATCCAGCATTGTTGCCTCCTCCTTTGTTTTTCCCCTACCATCCCTTCCCTCCCATCTCCTCAGCTACACCCCCCCACCCCTGCCTAAATTGTAGAGTTCAGTTTTCAACATAGCGTCTTGTACATCTCATTGTTGCAATGGATCAACCTGTATCCCTATTTCAAAAATTTGTTTATTTCCCTGCCCCTCCCCAATTACACCAACATCAAATATAGTGAAAACACGAGTTATACCATGGAGGAGGGACATACAAAGCAACAAAAAAAATCACATGTTACCTTATAAATACGTTAGAAACAATAGCAAGGAAGAAAAAACCACTTGTGTCTCTATCTTGGGGTTCATTTCACTTAACATCATCTTATCTGACCTTTTCTGCTTGTCCCAGACATATACTTATTGCAAATAAGGGCAACCATGGGACCTATGCTTCTTTGGGCCTGGCTAACTTCACTTAATTCTTTCCAAGTCTTTCCATTTCCTAACAAATGGGGCAATGTCATTCTTTCTGATGGATCATCTTATATGGTCATATGTACATAGCTTTTGAGCTTTTCTGCTCATCTGATAAAATTATCCCATATGTATACTAATTATTGCAAATGAGGGAAACTACGGGACATATATTTCTTTGGGTCTGGCTTACTTCACTTAATATGATTTTTTCTGAGTTTTTCTGCTATAATGCTGTTCATTTATTCATTCGTTCATCCAGAAGTTAGGCTCCCTGAGGACAAAGGCAAAGACTAGGTTGAAGAATGATTAAAGAAATGCTTTACCCCCATGGAAGATACTTTCCTTAGTGACTAGAACTAGAGTTGTAGCAATGTGATGGAACTGTGACATGTGTTCTTAAGTTATTTCAGAGTAGATGTTAGAGATTAATGATGGATTGAACTGCAGCGAGAAGGAGAGTAGTCAAAGGTGATGCTGCTTGGGTTCATGACTTGAGCATCTGGGGTTGCCAATCACTTGGGGAAGGAGATAGAGGAAACAGGTGGAGGTAGTGTGGGGTGATGATGAGCTCAGTTTGGAACACATTAAGTTTGAGAAGTTTATGGATAGTCCAAGTAGAGATGAAAATAATTTGGCAGTGTGTGTCAACTATCATAAAAATGTTTCCACTTCTAGCCATCTCTTTTAAGACAGTAACATTAAAGAATCTGTACATAGTCCTTGCAATATTATTTCTAACATCAAAAAATTGGAAGCAACTACCAGTCCAACTCTAAAATAATTGCTGAATAAATCATGTGCACTTAAAAATTATATTGCCATAAAACTATAATTACAAAGACTACAATATGGAAAATGCTTATGAGCATTAAATGGAGAAGCAAGATACAAAATTATATTTTAGAGATGATTGCAATTAGGCTAAAATATATGCATTTGAAAAATATTCTGAAAGGTACGTTGGAAAATGAAAATAGTTATCTTGGTAATATAAATGAAATTTTTATATCCCAACTTTTCTGTAATGTTTTCATATTGCTTTTATAATTTAAAGGGAAAATTTCAAAGCACCAAAAATCTTATGCCAATTTATATTATTTTTAAATGAATTAATTTAAAATCTTAGTAATTATAAATGCAAATTGCTGTCATATTTAGACAAGAGGGCTGTTAACAGTCTGCGAAACATCCATTTGTCTTTATATTTACAAACATTCACAATAATCAAGAAAAAGTCATAGTGTTGGTCAGGTATTTGACATGGGTATAGAAATTGATTTTACTTGAAGCTTAAATGTTACTTGTTTTAACTAGAGTATATCTTAATTTACAAACATCTAAATACTTTCCAATGGATTCTCATATCTCCTTTTATTCTGAATTTTTTTATTTTCAATTTCAGTCCAATTTACTATTTGTTTCCTGGGTACAGTGGCTCATGCCTGTAATCCCAGCTATTTGTTAGGTAGAAACAGGAAGATCATGTCCAACACAGCAAAGACTTAGTGAGACTTTATCTCAACAAATAAGCTAAGTATAATGGCATATAACTATGTTCCCAGGTACCATGATAGAGGAAGCAAGAGGATCCCTTTTCAAGTTCAGCCCAAGCAAAGTTAGTGAGGTTCTTAGCTGGAAGGCAAACTAAAAGAAAAATCATTTGAGGCATGGCACATGTAGTAGAATACTTGCTGAGCAAACATGAGGCCCTGAGCTTAAACCCCAGGACTGTGAGTGTGCATGCACATACACACACATTCCTACACACACACACACACACACACACACACACACACATGAATTTTTTAAATTTAATTTAATTCTGTTGTAAAGGTGATGTACAGAGGGGTTACAATTACATAAGTAAGGTAATTAATACATTTATGGTCAAACATTGTTACCCTACCCTCATTTTTCTCCCACTTTTCCTCTTCTCTCCCTACTGCCCTAATTGTGAAGTTCATTTCCAACACAGTGCCTTGTGAGTATTGCTGTTGCATTGGTTCATCCTTTGTCCTTTGTTTCTTTATTCCCTTTCCCTTCCTCAAATCAGATGAACACACAGGGTACCAGAATCAGAAACACTGATGACAGGTGATAAACCAAAGAGGAGAAGAAAAAAAAAAAGAAAGAAAGAAAGAAAAAAGAAAAGAATTTTAGAGCACAGTTCTTAGGCTTGGCCTTGACCTAATACTTACATTGACATAGCTTTGAACTTTAGTGCTATACTTATTTCATCTCACTTTTTAAAATAATAGCTTTATTAAAAGATAATTTACATTTCATACAGTTCATGTATTTAAAATGTAGTTTAATATTTTTAGGAAATTCACAATTTATCAATAATTTTAGAGCATTTTGATCATCTCAGATATCTCCATCCCCATTTCTGTACCTATTAGCAGTCATCTACATTACTCTTGACTCCTGGAAACTAATTTACTGGATGTCTCTATATATTTTGTTATTAACATATCAATGAATAATTTTATTATGACAGTTTTAGTTTCACTCATGTTATGGGATGCATCAATATTTCATTTATTTCTCTCTATTATATGTAGTATATGTTTATATATTTAAATATACATATATAAATTACATGTCATAAGTTGCCTGTTGTATGATATACTACCTTCTGTTTATCCATTTGTACCTTTCTACACTTGGATGCTTATGGATAAAATTGCTATCAACATTCATATCTGTTACAGACATGTGTTTTCATTTCTCTTAGGTATATCCTCATGAATAGAATTCCCAAGTCACATGATAACTCAGTATTTAACTTTTTGATGACCTGCTAGACTGTTTGAAACAGTTGTACCACCTTATATTTCCATCAGCAGAATAGGAGGGTTTCAGTTCTTCTGAGGGTGGGAACCTTTTTCCTGCCCAGAGCCATTTAGATATTAATAACTTATCACATGCCATATAAAGTATCAATACAGGAAGATAGGCGGAGGACAGCCTCCCAAGAAGCACTGGGTGTCCACCCTGTCCTGTATCAAGTGATGTCACTGCCCTTGTATGGCCTCATGTTCAGACATTCCCCATCCCTGCCAGGATTCTCACCATCACTAGGTATGATCTCTGCCATTTTGATGTTAGTTATCCTAGTAAGAATGAAGTAAATGGGTTTGATTTCAATTTCAATCATAGTTAGTGATGTTAAGCACTTACTTGTATTTCTTCTTTGGAGGTATGTATATTCATATCCTGTTAAGTGATGAGACTCCTTTACATTTTCTCCCAGATGTCTTAGACTTTCTCAACAAGAATCTTAGCACATACAGATTTACAAATGTTTTCTCATTCTACCATAATATTGGCTCGCTTATGTTGGTCTTTGAAGCATATAATATTTTCATTTTTATAAAGTTCAGCTCATCTAGTTTTTCCTTTATTGCTTGAGCTTTGATGTTATAGTTAAGAAAACATTGCCTAATCCATGCCACAGAAATTTAGGGCTTTTTCCTTTAGAGTTTTTTAGTTTGAGTTCTTATATTTAAGCCACAGTCATATACTTTAAAGTATATTGTCTTCAGAGAATTTTTAGGCTTACAGAGAAAAACCATACAGAGAATACATACGTTTTGCATCTACTTAGTGTCTCCACATGTACATAGAATGCCCATTATCAATTTCTTCCACCGAATAAATAGTAAGAAGAGTGATAGGAATCATAAGGTAGGAGTATGTCTAGTTTTCTAAGAAACTACCTAGCTTTCTTCCAATATTATATTGCTTGCTTTCAGACCAGTTCTAAAAGAAAGCTTCGATTTTTCCACATCCTTGCCACTGTTGGTAGTGATCTGAATTTTGGCTATTCATGGTATTGCATTGTCTTACTATATATTTCCCTTGTGATACGTGATGTTGAACTTTTTTTCATGCTTATTTGCCATCAGTATATCTACTTCAGTAAGGTAGCTGTTAAGACCTTTGGCGTGTGTGTGTGTGTGTGTGCGCGCGCGCACATCCACACGCGCACTCCTGTGTGCCATTCTAAGGCTTGAATTCCAGGTCTCGGCACTGTCCCCAAGCTCTTTTGCATGGATTTTACCACGTGAGACACAGATCCACTTCTAGGTTTTTGTGGTTAATTGGAGATAAGAGTCTCACCAACCTTTCCTGCCCTGGATGGCTTTGGACGGTGATACTCAGATCTCAGCCTCCTGAGTAGGTAGGATTACAGGTATGAGCCACTGGCATCAGGCTCTTTGACTCAGTTTTAAATCACATTTTTGTTCATTTCTGGCCTAAGAGTTTATTATATATTTTGGGTAACAGTTTCTTATGAGATACATGTTTTCTCTCAGCACTTTTCACAGCGAGCATTAATTTTCTTGCCAATTTCTGTTTCACGAATTATACATCTATTGTATCTAAAAACTCCATGTAGTTTTTTAGTATTGTCTTCTAGGAGTTTTACAGTCTTACACTATTTAATTTCTGACCCATTTTTGAATAAATACTTGTAAATTATGTAAGACTTGTATACATATTTTACTTTTGAATGCATATATCCACTTACTCAAGCACTATTTGTTGAAAAAGATTAATTTTTTCCAGAGTGTATTATCTTTGCTCCTTCTGCAACTAACTGATCTTTATTAGTTAACTATATTTTGGTCTATTTCTGGGATCTCTCTCTTGTCCGTTAATCTATTAGACTGTTCTTTCACTGGTATCACATTGTCTTGATTGCTTTATCTTGAAGTGTGACAGTATTGATCTTCCAGGTTTGTTCTGCTTCAATATTGTTTGGATACACTTGGTCTTTTGCCTTTCCACATAAACTTTAATCTCAGTTGGTCAGTGTTCACAAAACAGTTTTCTGAGATTGTGATCGAAATTAACCTTATAAATTAGTTTGGAAAGAACGTACATCTTAATAATATAATGAGTCTCCCTATCTGTGAAGGTGAAATTTCTTAACTTTGATTTTGTTCTCCGATTTCTCTCATCAGAGTTTTAAGTTTTTGTTATGTCAGTTCTGAGTTTGTTTTGCAATTTTTTGGTAGTATCTATGGATATAGTTTTATTTCTTCCTTCTACATATGCATACACTTTGTTTTTTCTTCTTATTGCACTAGCTGGGATTTCCAGAATAGAGTTGCAAAATAGTGAGAGGTGACATCCTTGTTCTTGAGGTAGTAGCAAAGTTCTGAGTTTCTCACCATTTTGTTAAATATTAGCTGTAAGGTTTGGAGGATTTATTTATTTTGGTAGACAACCTGTATTAAGTTGAGAAAGTTTTCCTCTATTTCTTGTTTACTAACAATTCTTAATGCACATGTTAAACTTTGTCAAATGCTTTTCTTCATCTGTTAATTAGGTCATATGATTTTTTTTCTATAGCCCATGGATGTGAAATATTAATTTATTTTCAAATAGTAAACTAGCTTTGCTTGATTAGGACAAATCCTACCTTGTCATCATTTATAATTTAAATGTATTATTGGATCGAATTTACTAGTATTTTGTTGAGAACTTTTGACCTCTGTTTTGAATGTATTAGGCTTTTATTTTCTTGTAATATCTTTGTCTCATTTTTATATTAAGGTGCAGACCTCATAAAATGCTTTATTTCTTAGCTTCTGTTCTCAGAGAGAGATTGTAGAAAAGCTGGTATAATTTCTTCCTCAAATGGGTGGTTGAATTGAAGTGTATGGGCCTGGTGCTTTCTGTTTCCAAGTTCATTAATTATTGCTTGAGTTTCTTTGCTAGATGAAGGCCTGCGCTGATTATCTATTTCTTATATGAATTTCATGAGATTGTGTCTTTCAAAGAATTGTTCTGTTCATCAGTGTTATCTAATCTGTGGGTGTAGCTACATTTCTTGATTATCCTTTAATGTCCACAAGATCTCTAATGATGTCCTTTTCATGATATTAACAATATTAATACTTCTCTCTGTGTTTCTTTCTTTTTCAGTTTGTCTCTGTCTGTCTCTCTGTTTTATTCTCTGTCTTTTTTCCTTGGTTTATGAATTTTATTTTTTTCCAAAGACAAATTTGCATTTTCATGACTACTTTCTTTTCAAATTTTTTTGTTTCCAATTTAACTTCTTCTCTAATTTTTATTGTTTCCTTTCATATGCATACTTAATTTGCTGTTCTTTTTCAATTTTCCTAAGTTGGAAACAGATGACTGTGTTTTAGATATTTCTTCTTTTTTAAAAAATATGTTCACTCATTGCCATTCTAAGTACTACCTTCACTATATGCTACAAATTGATAAGATAGGACTTTACTTTCATTTGGTTACAAATATTCTTAAATTTCTCTTGAGATTTCTTCTTTGACCTTTGTGTTTTTAAGATGGTGCTTAATTTCCAAACACTTTGGGATCTTACTGGTTATCCTTTCATACTGATTTTTAATTGATTTAATTGGGCATAGGTCACGTGATTTGTATTCTTTCAAATTTAATAAGGTGTGTTTTGGCCCAGAATGTTGATTAATGTGTTTTATTATGCAAGAATATTTATTCTGTTATTATTATTTAGTAATACGGTCTATTGATTCTGTTAATCTAATTAATGATATAGTTGAATTCAACTATACTCTTACTCATTATCTACCTGCTGGATGTATCTCTTTCTGATAGAATAATATTGAGCTCTCCAACTAAAATAGTAGATTCATCCATTTCTTCCAGTTTTACTCATGTTTTTTGATATTTTATTAATAAGTATATAATGCTTTTTAGATTTTTTTTCCATATCAGTATACCCTTTTTTTCACTTGAAAAATTTCCTTGGTCTGCTCTGAGATTCTTTATTATTTTTTCCCCCACACCACCACTGCTCCTCCTCCTCCTCCTTCGTGTGTGTGTGTGTGTGTGTGTGTGTGTGTGTGTGTGTGTGTGTGTGTGTGTGTGTGTGTGTGTGTGTGTGTGTGCGCGCTAAAAATTGAACCCAGTGCCCCATGAATACTAACACTGGCTCTGTTATACAGCTGTATCCCTAGCCTTGTTCTCACTTTCTTTTTATAAATGTTAGCATGGTATATATTTTTCTATCAATTTATTTTTACATAAATTATTTTTTAAATACATTTATGGTAAACAGCATGTAGTTAGCTCTTGTTTTCTTAAGTCTTATAGTTGGTATTTTTTATTAGTGCATTAGACCATTATTGTTTAAAGTGATTATTGATATGGTTGAATTATTACTTACCAATAATTTTGTTGCTAATTTTTATTTGTGGGCCTTACCCTTAGCCCTATTTTTATTTATTGTTAATTAATCATTCAGTTAATTAATTTTGTCAGTTGTGGGTCTTGAACTCAGGCCTGGGCTCTGTCCCTCAGCTTTTCAGCTCAAGGCTAGCTCTCTACTACTTGAGCCACAGCACCACTTCTGGTTTTCTGGTGGTTAATTGGTGATAAAGAGTCTCATAGACTTTCTTGCTTGGGCTGGCTTTGAACTGTGATCCTCAGATCTCAGCCTCCTGAGTAGCCAGGATTATAGGCATGAGCCACTGGCACCCAGCTCCTTAGCCCTATTTTTTGTACATTTTTTATTATAAAAATGCTGTACAGAGATGTTACAGTTATATGAGAAAGGTAATGAGTACATTTCCCATTGAGCATTGTTGCCTCCTCCGTTGTTTTCCCCCTACCATCCCTTCCCTCCCACCTCCACACCTATACCCCCCACCCCCACTGAAGCTGTAAAGTTCGTTTTCAACATAGTGTTTTGTTCATCTCATTGTTAAAATGGGTCAACCTGTATCCTTATTTAAGCATTTTGTTTTTTCCATTTCCCTCTCTGAATTAGAGAAGTGTATATACAAGATGCAGGGCCCCTATATCAAGTACAGTGAAAACAGGGGTTATACCGTGGGGGAAGAGCATACAAAGAAACAAAAAATAATCACATGGTACATTATAAATACATTAGAAACAATAGCAAGGAAGAAAAAAACCACTTGTGTCCCTATCTTGGGGTTCATTTTGCTTAACTTCATCTTATACGGTATATGTACATAGTTTTTTGCCTTTTCTGCTTGTCCTACACATGTACCAGTTACTGCAAATAAGGGAAACCATGGGACCTATTTTTCTTTGGGCCTGGCTTACTTCATTTAAATATAATTTTTTCCAAGTCTTTCCATTTCCTAACAAATAGGGTGATGTCATTCTTTCTGATGGAGGCATAGAATTCCATTCTGTATATGTGTGCGTGCGTATGTATATATACATATATATATACATATATATATATATATATATATATATATATCACATTTTCTTTAACCACTCATCTACTGAGGGGCATCTGGGTTGGTTCCATATCTTAGCTATGGTAAATAATGCTGTGATAAACATAGTTGTGCTGGTAGCCTTAATGTGGCCTTGTTTGTGATCATTTGGGTAAATGCCCAAAAGTGGGATTGCTGGTTCATACGGGAGCTCTATGTGGAGTCTTTTGAAGAACCTCCATACTGCTTTCCAAAGTGGTTGAACAAGTTTACACTCCCACCAACAATGCAGTAGGGTTCCCTTCTGGCCACATCCCTTCCAGCATCTGTTTTTATTAGATTTCTTGATATAGCCATTCTAACTGGGGTGAGGTAGAATCTGAATGTTGTTTTGATTTGTATTTCTTTTATGGCTAGAGAGATTGAGCATTTCTTCATGTGTCTATTGGCCATTCTTATTTCCTCTTCAGAGAAGTTTCTCTTTAAGTCTTTACCCCACTTATTTATTGGGTAGTTGTTTCTTTGAGGATTTGTTGTTGGGGGATTTAATTTTTTGAGTTCCGGGTATATTTTAGATATGAGACCCTTGTCCATTGTATGGCTAGTGAAAATCTTGTCTCAATCTGTGGGCTTTCTATTGATCTTGCTAGCTATGTCCTTTGCCATGCAGAAGCTCTACAGTTTCATGCAATCCCATTTGTCCAACCTGTCTTTGATTTGTTGTGTTTCTGGGTCACTATTAAGAAAATTTCTTAGCCCTATTTTTGTTGTCACCTAGTTTTGTGTTTTTTTACCTTGTTTGGTTTTAATTAGGTATTTTATATGATTTTTTCCTGTTTAAGGTAATACTTTAATAACTATTAAGTAATAATATTTTAATAACTTATTTCTGGATTCTCAGTTTTATTCCAGTGATCTGTTTCTATTTGAGCATCAAAGCTTTCAGTGAGTTTTCAAATCATGAGTTATGAGTCTTCAAAATGTGTTCTCTTAGTTGTAATTTTCCTTGTCTAATTTGGGTTTTTTAATTATCCTATGAATTTTAGGGTCAGTTTGTTAATTTCTACAAAGAAGGCAGCTGGAACATAGATGGTTTCATTTCCTTTTATAAGTAACTATAGTATTATCATTAAGATAAGTAATATTTAATTATAGTAATGTTTTTGTTTTTCTATTTTTTTTTGAAAACCCAGTGAGATTCTGTCTTCTCAAGCTGCTTCAAGACTGCTTACATGCTAGCGTCAGTCACGAGTCTCTTTTGTATGATGTAATCTTGTTAGCTAATTAAATAAGGCTCTTTCCTCATATTTGCTAGGATACTTGCCAAGAAAATGCATAATACACATATACATGTACCTATATATCTGCCATGTTTGTAGTTTCCATATCATAGTTTTTCTCCTTTAACTTCTGAGGTAATATTATTGAGAGGCCTTCTGCTGAAAGGCTACGTGCCGTGGACTTGTATACTAGGAAAACTCATAGACAAACTGTTGGCTGAAATAGCGATCTCTGTCTAGATCTCTGTATTTCCAGGTATAATATTATAATCTTAGTATAAGGAAATAAAATGAAGATTTTTTTCTTTACTTATAATTACTTACTTCTTCAGAGCTAAGATTGTTTCTCTAGCAGTTTTACCTTTAAAATTCAAGGTAAAATTTAATGTGGATAGTTTACCAAATGTAATAAACAGACTATGTGACATCAATTTTGAATGAAATAAAAGAAGATGAAATGAAATTTCTATAAATTAACATAGAATGAAGACAGCCTCTGGTACACCAAGGCAACTCAGTAAATATTGGCTGAATAAAGGAATGAATGAAAGAAAAGCCTCCATGAATCACTGCTTTTAAAGCATAGGCCTCTACCTTAGGGAAGATTCTAGTTAATCCCTCAATTCAAAAGGATAAATCCTGCTTTCAGGGTAGATTGTTTTTCAGTGTTTTCAATTTTCTTAAAGGATAACTTGAGAGTTTCACATTTTTACAGTGTTTATGTCATGGTTGGTGCCGATGTCCCATTTTCTTCTTGTTTACGAGAAGTTGAAAATCCACAGAATCAGTTGAGATGCAGTCAAGAAATGGAGCCTGTCATAACATGTGATAAAAAATTTCGTACACAATTTTACATTGACTGGTGCAAAATTTCATTGGTGAGTATTTAGTTTTTGCAAATGTTATTAGGGGCTGATGTGGCTGGACATACATAACATTTGACTAAAACCTGAGTTGCTTTTACAAACAAATCCTGGGTTTACTTTGTTAACTACAATGGACTTCCTTGACTTTAGGATTTGGCCAGTTCATTGACAGTGTATCCACTTAGGAAATAGTATCTCCACTTTTGTACTTATTCTACCCTTGATTAGTTGCTGAGACTGGATTAGCTTGGCAGGTGGTCCAAATGAACTCCTTGGGCACGCAGGTGGCTGTTAAATCAGCACAGATTATGGAGTCGGTGTGGTATGTGAAAAAATGTCTTAAATGTGCCGCCACTCCCCCACTTTGGAAGGAAAGAACAGAGAATAATAAATCTTAAAGCAAATCCATATTTATGCTACAATTCAACATTTTGGAAACTTGTAATCATAGGAAATGTTTAAGGGACAATTCCTAGTGAGAAAACTTACAATGTCTTGCCCATAGCCTTAAAGACAAATGCATAAACATTCAATGTGTCTTTCCTAATCACTATTTAGTTTGCATGATGATAGCATTAGGAAAAGCAGAGTGGTTCATATATATATATATGTATATATATACATATATATATTGTATTTGCAATACTTTGTATAAATGTCTATGGTATTGTGTTTTCTCTTGTGTATCTTTATAAATATTTTGATCCAGTTAGCTGGAAGACAGGGAAGTTGTTTTAGTTCTTTAATAACCATTAGATTTAGCTTATATCAGTTCTTTGTGATAGATGGTGAATGAGCTAAATCTAAGTTTAAAGTTGACATTTGAACAGCGTTACTGATACTTAAATATAACTGTCACTTCACATTTTAGAGAGCCAATTACAGGCAGCTTTCCAGGATCCAGTAGTGGAGAACATATCACTCATAATACAACATTTAGTACCCCCTGTGGCTTTTTGCCTTGGACCCCTCCCCTCATGTCCTTTGCATCTTAGAAAAATAATGCCATTTCTATGCCTTCTTAAGTCAAATTATAAGTAAATGTTAAATTTTAAAACTCACTGTTGTTCAGTCATGGTGCTAATTGTACAAGAGTATGAAAGACTGAACAGCTGTGATCATAACTTAAATAGATTGGTCTCACTAGAGTCAGGAGACTGTATACCCTACCATGACCATTTTAATTGTGTTTGAAGCATAGCTTGGGTTTATGTTTAGGAACAGTGTTCTAATTTCTAAAAGTTTTAAAATTAACTTAAATGTGCTTTCAGATTTTAATTTTTGCAGTAACATTTTATAAGTAGGATTTTATAAATTTTATAAATAGAAAGACTTTTCATACATGCACACACATATGCCACACACATATGTTTATATGCTACTTTTCATCATAAAGACCTTAGGAGGTTTCAGCAAAAGAATCATACAATAAACAATAAGAGGGAGGCTGGGAAGGGATGTGAAAAGTAAACAAAGGAGGAGGCTGCAATGCTTGGTAAGAAATGTACGCATTATCCTGCCCATGTAATTGTAACTCCTCTGTATAGTATGTTCACAAATAAAACTAAATTAAATTTAAAAAAACAATAAGATATTAAAATGGAAAAATTTGGGCTTAAACTTAAAAAAATGTGTAAGTTCATATTTGATAAACTTCCTAATATCCAGGATTTTAAAAGATAAAAATTAGACTTTTCCCCTATCAGTTATTTAAGTTCATATTCTTTAAAAGAAGACACTATATTAATTCCTTCACTGCAAATAAAGGCTTCACTAGCACCATATTACTAACAAAATACTTCAAGTAGTGTTTCAGGAGAGGATGAGGATGTTAAATAATGACACAAATAGTAATTCCCCCCAACAATTTTTTTTGGGGGGTCCGGTCGTGGGGCCTGAACTCTGGGCCTGGGCACTGTCCCTCAGCTCTTCAGCTCAAGGCTAGCGCCCTACCACTTGAGCCACAGCGCCACTTCTGGCTTTTTTCTTTTTTCTTATGTGGTGCTAAGGAATTGAACCCAGGGCTTCAGGCATGCAAGGCAAGCGCTCTACCACTGAGCCACCTTCCCAGCCTTCTCTCCCCAACAATTTTTTGTAATAGCAACTGTAAGTTAAAAATTGTACTTGGCTACTTTTTTTAATGTCCTTAAATAAAAACCTTAGTATAATTATATGCGATTCAGTGAATGCAATTCAATTAACATGGACATAAATTAACATAGTGTAAGTGTACATTTTTTTGATTCTGGGATAGAATTTCATAAAACTACAGCAATGGATAGGTTCCATCTTCCATCCATTATTTTTCCTAAAAATTAGTTGTTAGTTGGATGGCAGAAAGATTAATAATAATACACTTGGAAATTTTCCTTTCTTTTCTCTTTCTTCTTTCTCCTTCCATCAACCTTACAATCCGTACCTGCAAATCTGTTTACTAGCCAGTTTGTGGTCCTTTCACATCTGTACTAGAGTTGGTTATGAGGAAAAAAGAAATTTATGTAATAGTATGAAAAGAACTTGTATGAAGTAAACAAAAACTCTACACATGCATGCACAGATGTATGTCTACGTGCTCATGTGTATATAAGTAGATGTTTATATTCAAGAATCATGAACACATATATTCTGTTTGTTTACAAGAATGTGGGGGGTATATATTCTAGAAAGTACAGAGTAAACAGGCCAAGATAAAGCCTCATTACTTTGATTCATTACCTCTCCCTAGCTCTAATAAATAACGACATATTCAGAGAAATAAAGTAGTTGGAAGTAATTGGCTTTTTCAAGTAGTTTGTCAAAGAATGTTCTGCTGTGTCTGGATCTTAAAATCTTATAATGTTCGCAGTTAATAATTCAATATGTAATTGTCTTCTTTTATATCAGGTTGATAAAACAAAGCAAGTATCCACGTATCAGGAAGTGATCCGTGGAGAGGGGATTTTACCTGATGGTGGAGAGTACAAACCCCCTTCTGACTCTTTGAAAAGCAGAGACTATTACACGGATTTCCTCATTACCCTGGCTGTGCCCTCAGCAGTAGCCCTGGTCCTTTTTCTAATACTTGCGTATATCATGTGCTGCCGACGGGAAGGAGTGTGAGTACTTTAAAACACTACTAACGAATTGGAGAGCCTGCCAAGATAACATAGATGATTCCATTTAATGCAGAGTTTCACTTAGTTTGTTAAACACTTGATAAATGATTGAAATTGTGTTTAAACTGCAGTACTTTAAAATGAATTAAAATAGTTCTGAGTGTAGCAAATCAAATTAGGGGCTATAATTACTTTATTCAAAAATTATTAAGGCTAGATGTAAATTCACACTGGCAAACCACTCCCAAGAATAACTGAGGCTAGATACAGTGATTATGCAAGGCATCGTGGGGGAGCAGAGATTGGGCTCTATTGACATTGTAATTGCACTCTAAATACCTAAATTATCTTAGACAGCTTGATCAAAAATGATGGCCAAAATTCTTCTTGCAGTCATGCAACTGTGAAACAGGGCAACACAATCTAAATCCTTAAAATACATTTATAAAAAATCCTTAGGAGCAAATTAATGAAAATAAGGTATTATTTAAGCAATGAGTCTTCATTTCGTGAGTAGTTAGTACTTTCAGAACATGATGTCAGTTAAGATAACCTCCCAAGATTACCTGGAAGTCAGGGTGATAAAGCCAGGGATTAAAAATAATAACAAAGCAGCAAGTAACAAACTCTTTCATTTTTACATGTAGTCTGATTTCATTATGTCATAGAATTGATTTCATTCAGAAGCCTGATTCTCAGTCTCCATTTTTTCCCATTTTCTGTGTGTTTCTCATCAATATTCCATTGCTGTATGTGTCCTCATGCAAGTAATACCATAAACCTGGTGGCAAATGCTGCCTGGTTGTGTAGAAAAGTCACGACATCAGCATTTCCACATCATGCAAGATCTCATGAGCATATAGTCTTAATGTTCCAAATATCAATGCTATTATTTAATTCATAAATTTTGTTTTGTTTCTAGGGAAAAGAGAAACATGCAAACACCAGAGTAAGTGTCTTCTTTCCTGTTAATTTCTGTGTCATTGTTTTTGCCACTCTTCAGTTGCCATGGTGCTCCACACTTGTGTCATGCTTT
Source organism: Dipodomys merriami (assembly GCF_024711535.1). Lineage (NCBI taxonomy): Eukaryota > Metazoa > Chordata > Mammalia > Rodentia > Heteromyidae > Dipodomys > Dipodomys merriami. The sequence continues at coordinate 42,648,247 of NW_027206068.1, read as the reverse complement.
CTTTTCATCCATCATCTTTCATAGTAGTTTATTTCATAAACGTGAAAGCTGCTTTCTAAATAGAGTTATTTAGGAGGGAGAGGAACTACACATAAAAAGGGGTTGAAAACTAAGATTACCTAGATTAAAAAATAAAACCTAAAATATTTCACACTCAGAATATTAACTTGCCAATTACATCATGTGACTTCCAAATCTGCATTTCTATAAACCAGAGAACAGATGAAAAGACCTTTCATACAAGTTTTCCTGAACCTACAGTAATAACCTTCCATAAAATGAACGTTCTGTGAGTATTTATAAATGCCCCACCAGTAGCAATAATATAAAAGCTGTAGTAGTTTGATCTTAATCATAGAAAATAAATAGAACACTAGTTTGTGACTTAGGGTTTAATATTAACACAATACTTCATAACAGTTTAATTTGAGCTTTATGTACTTTGCAATCAGTTTATAATTTTCAGCTCTGCTATGTTAAAAGTCTACGAGACATGATCACCTTCTGAGATAATTTGTAGAATGTTCAAAGTGCAACAATGTCTGGTTATTTTAAAAGAAAAAAAAACTTTTAGAAAATGTTTTCAAATTGACAACCCATCAGGTTAGTATACAATTTTAAATATATGTTGTTGAATTCTCTTTCATATAGTATTCAACTGGTTCATCATAGTGCTATTCAGAAATCTACCAAAGAACTTCGAGATATGTCCAAGAATAGAGAGATAGCCTGGCCCCTGTCAACACTTCCCGTGTTTCACCCTGTAACCGGGGAAATCATCCCTCCTCTGCACACAGACAGCTATGACAGCACCAATATGCCATTGATGCAGACACAGCAGTGAGTATCCACTTGAGTATCCCCAGTCATTAATATGCATGAATATGTTTACAGAAACCAGTGCTTCTCATTGTTGCTTTTGTTGGTTTATAAACAGAGGCGAAAAGAGCAAAAGGTCGTTGATAATGTAGTTCCCAACCCCACTGGCCTGATACAAATGAGATAGAATTAATTTTCAGGGAATTTTTTGTTTTCTTCACTAACCCAAATAAGGCAATATTTAGCTTATATATAAGAAATTGACATTGATAATATACAATCATATGTTTTCTCAAGAAAAAGGAAGCATATGTTACAGCATAACAAGATGATTATATTATAGAAATGTTGTTTATTGTGTTAGACTTTTTATTATCTATGTATTCTACAAGTTTTTTTACAATAAAAAGTTTTAGGGATTTCTTTTTTGTATGATTTACTTGTATATCTAAATGAACAATTACAGTTTGGGTTGTGAACATGAACATGTATTTTCTTCATGCAAACCTTCTAGTGTTGGAAGGACATTGGTCAGAAAGCCTGGAGGAAGCCTTGTAAAGGTTTGGGGAAGGAAGTTGAGAGATTTTATATACCTAGAAGCTAGATTTTGATACGTGAATTGGTGGGTAAAACTATTGTTTAATTTTAAGAATGTGACCCCCATTTTTCATATTAACCTTGTGTTAAAAATGTATTTAATTGCAAGTAAAAAAACTTTGATTCCACTAACAATCTAAGTTTACTTTTGAAGTACTTTTGTTTTCAAAGTAAATGGAATGGATATGCATAATATCTCTTACACTCTCCTTTTCACACAAGCATGTGTGTATGCACACACACACACACACCTTAGACTGTTATATGAGTAAACACACATTAAAATTTTATGTGGGAAGCATGATGAACACAAACATTTTTGATTGAGAGTATTTTATTTATTGTGTAACCAGGTAAAAAAAATAATGAAGATGAATAATATACACAGTAGGCTAAATATGCTTGCCCCAAACACTTGGGAAATCCAAAAGAATTATAAATAGATTCTGAAAGTTTTTTTAACATCATTTACTCAGGGTTATATAGGCTGAGGGCATGTTCATGTGTGCGTGTATGTATGCCTGAGTAATTTTCATTCAAGTTCTTTCAGTAGTTGGGGAAATTGCATACATTTAAAATTTGGGGGTTTGAGTCATAAAAATAAGTATTTGAATGTTGCATAATATAGTTGTAGTAAATGGAAAGGATGGATTTCTGTGTTCATTAAAATCATTGGTCCATTTGTTATGTGCTACACCAAGACTGTGTGTATTAAAATTAGATAGTAATGAGAAAAAAGTTGTACAACTTCAAGAATACCATAATAATACAATTTAGCATCTCTTCTGCTTTTCTGAGATAATAGTTGTAGATAACCTTATCATTCATTTTCAAACGAAAGATTTGTACTTACTATTTGAGTTTTTACATTACCTAGTATTCCAGTGAAATATCCATTGGTATGAAATGGTTAAATATACTTGAAACCCAAGGGTTTTTTTTTTTCAAGCTACAAGAGTTATCAGTCCAGTCAGTGTGTTGATAGACTTTGTAGATCATGGGGAAAAATCAAAATAGCTAAATCTTCCAAGAACATAGTTTGAGAATTCTACTGCAAAGTCATAGTGCTATGTAACTGTTTATTATATAATGAATAGGGAAACTTGAATATGTTTGAAAATCAGTAAAACTTCATTCTGATGAAATATAAAGGAGAAAGAAAAGACTGAGGTCTTGAAGTAACTTTTTAAATCATATATGTTGAGAATAAGATCCTTAAAAATTATTTTGCTTCCTTTTGGTTAGGACTTTGCAATGTTACTACTAATGTATGCTATATGCAAGCAAAAAAAATCTCCTGTATAGTTTACAAAGTAGTGCATCTGCCTGGTTTGTGAATAATCACATCTAGACCACTATTATGTTGATCAGATCTCTCTATTTGCAAATGTAATAGGTTATTATATTCAAATTTCAACATATATACGTTTTAAAGTCCAGAAAACCTTCATATTATTCAGATTTCTACTAATGGCAAAGCTCCATTAACTAGCACTTCTATATAAATAGGGTGCAAATATAATTGATGATGTTCTCAATGATTATTCTGAGGCACTGCAGGATCATCAAGTGCGTCTGACTCATCAGAGAAAAATTAAATTACATTTGGTGTCATTTCAGTGTTGAGTGTATATTATCTTTCTTTTATTCTTGGAAATGGATAATATGTGCACAGTCTCTATGGTAACTCCCTATAAGCCAGAATATGTGATTAACCTCATTTTCCAACCATGCCAGATAATAGGGAATGTATTGTCTTGGGTTCATCAGAGCTGTTCTTTACAAAAATTCAACTTTTCACTTTAACTGAAAAAGACAGCTCTTTTTAAAGTTTCATTTCAACACCAAATAGATACATATAAATATTTTGCTTATTTGGCTAGAACTGAATTCTGAAGTTTAAAATAAGATATTAGGTTTGATGAGGCTTTACAATACTTTCTAACTATGCTTGGATAATGTTGCCTTGTACTTATTAATTAACTCTTCCAGAAAAGGCATGTATTTTATCTTCAGATAGTTATACTAATGTAGTGAATTGATACCATTTGGAAACAATTTGGCCACCTATAACATTTCATATGTTTATTATTCAAACTTAACACGAGAAATATTCAGGCATGAAGAAATGGTCAAACATGTATATGGACTTCTAAGCAAGATTTAAGAACATTCAGAGCTTTCTTTCAAAGCTGAATGGGCTTTAAAACCTCAGGGGAAGGAAGAACTTGAAAGGCTGTGTAATTTGGCAATAAGGTAATTGTCAGTTACTTAGAAATATTTTCTTCTTCCTCCTCCTCCTCCTCCTCTTCCTCCTCTTCCTCCTTTTCTTCTTCCTCCTCCTCTTCCTTCTTTTCCTTCTTCCTCCTTTCCCTCCTTCCTTTTCTTCTTTTTTTCATAGAATTCTTCACAGGACCTCTTAGTGGCACCATAAATTATCCAGTTTAAAATATGTAATAAGTTATTTATAGGTGATAAATTAAAGCACTGACCTAAATCAGATCAACACTGAAATTAGATTATTTACTCTTTCTGATATCTATACTGATACCTTCTCTGGGATAGATAGTGTGGTCTTTGGCCTCAGATGGATCTATAATCCTGTTTACAAGCAAAGTGAATGAAGACTTAGCAGAAAGGGAATCTGGGGTAGAACTGGGAGCCAAAGCATATGCTCAGAAAGGCGGGGTTTCATTTTGTACAAGGTTCCTTTTGACTTCAAAATGGCAGAGATGGTATAAACATGAAGTCTAGAAAAGTAAGAGCACTTTAATTTGGTCTTTGCTAATGTTCTTAAACACAAACACATAATTTTGGAATGATTTTAGAGGGACAGATACTGCATACTTTTTGATTACGATTTACAGTTTCTTCCATTAACACCTTACAGTACTATAGTATGTACATGGTAACAATTAGGGACCAAGAATTGGTATTTTAGATTTTTCCAAATTTTACCAGTTTTAACATTCACGTTCTTGTTGTGTTCCAAGATTATGCGTAGGACAGGATAATCCTCATGTCTTCGTATTGTCCCCCAGTCTGAGCCATTTCTCAGAACATCCTTGTGTCTCTTGTCCTTGAGAAGCACTAGCAAGTGTTCTGTAGAGTGTACCCCATTCCTTCACCTAGTCAGGCTTTCTGCATCTGTACTCAGTAAATAAATGTTATCACTGATATTAGATTTTACAAAGATTTTTTAAAAATACAGACAGTGCCCTTATTACAATTCATTTCTCGTAACCACATTTTAAAGTAACTATTACATTTGAATTGCCTGGGTATAACACATTGTTGTCATTGGGCATTAGACTTGTGAACAAAGGCTTAACCAAATCTATCACAGATATTGCTGATATTCCCCAAAGATAAGCATTTGTAACTATTGCAATGGGAAAAAATAAATTCCAAGTTACAGAATTTTAGGTCCTGAATTTGAGAGAGTATAATGCAGTTTTTCCAAACTATGTTACTTTTCCTAATCACTGTGAGCTTTTAGAATGCGAATTCTAGCCCTAGATTTAGGGATTTGGAGGCTAATGGAAGTGTATGTTATAGGCTGAGCAGCTAAAAGGTTCTGAATCCCTGATTTAGTGATTTGCAGGACTTAAGTTTTAGGATTGGGAAATCAGTGGGAAGGGGTTGGAGATGAGGGAAATGTGTGTACTTCCACATTTCCACCTAGAGTTGTAAACAGAGAACATTTTTCCTAAATTCCCCAGAGGAATATGTGTGGAAAGTATGAAAGAGGAGTGAGTCTAGTGGGTTTTATCTAAAAATTTTGAGCTGTTTGTGAGTTTCTATGCATATATACCTGTAAACTTTCCACAGCTCCTTAAAACTGACTGAGGAAAATGCTGTGTAAAACAGAGATTAGTGCTGAGTAGAAAGCAGTGTCTGAATGGGACAGAAAAAATGTTAAACCCTGAAAGGCTAAAACCCACTTAGAAAGCGCAGCTTGCAATCTTATCCTTTGGGAAACAGGCATTGAGTAGAGGATCCCAAATACTCCATTTTCTAAAAAGGATTGTATTCTGAGATTGGTGAGGAGTGATGTTGTCTTTTAGGCAGAAGATGTGCCTCCTTATTCTTCTTTTCTTATAACCACATCAATACTAATTGATTTTCCTAAGTGGGAAACATCTTCATGGAGGACCCTTACATAATGGATAATATGGGAAAGCACCCTACATATTTTCCAGGAAGATTTTAATTGGCTCTACAAAAATTTTCTTTATTCATTATACTAAATATATAATACTTAATCCAGGATAATTGGGTGTCTGTCAAAACAGGAGGTAGGTTGTACTTAATCTTTGGTAAATTAACAAGTATAAAAGTTCAATCAAGTCTAATAATTAAAGACAGTAACTAATCATTTTTGACTTTTATTTAAGTATTTTTCCACATTTCTTTCCTTTGGTGATAATGAAATCCAACTTCATGGTAAAATTCCGTACAGAAAAAATAAAGTTTTAATAAAAGTTACTAACAGCAGAAGAGACTATTTCAGGAGACCAAGGTGATGGTCTCCTATTGAAAAGAGGTGTCAGCTGCCAAGGATATTTCAGAGCCACTGGCTTTTAATTTGGCAAGTAAACCGTAAGTGTGATATATTGCTTGATAGATTCTCGGTTCTGTAGTTTTGTTCTGCTTCAATTTAAAGCTATGATAGATTTACTTTGGGCTTTACATAGCAAACAGAAAAAAAATAAAGAAATAAGTGAATGCTTCCTTCCATCTTTATACATCATGTAAAATGTTAAATTGACTTTGGTTAAAATTAGGGTTTGTGGGGCTGGGAAGGTGGCTCAATGGTAGAGTGCTTGCCTTGCATGCATGAGGCCCTGGGTTTGATTCCTTAGCACTACATAAGCAGAAAAAGCCAGAAGTGGCACTGTGGCTCAAGTGGTAGAGCGCTAGCCTTGAGCTGAAGAGCTGAGGGACAGTGCCTAGCCCCAGAGTTCAGGCCCCATGACTGACAAAAAATTTAAAAAAATTAAAAATATTAGGATTTAGGAATATTTAAAATTGTAATGACATTTCCAATTTCTTTCTGACCTTCCTTCCCTTTCTTTTTCATTTCTCCATATCATGGCCTGATTCCTAGCGCAAGTAGTTACAGGACAAAGTCATTTTGGCAGAAAAACATTTGTAGAAAAATCAAACTTTGGGCAATATCACTTTTGCCTGCCACTTTTTCCTGAACAGTTCTCAAAATGTGTTACAATTTCTTGTTGTTCTACTCATAGGGTTTCAAGAGAACTATTTTATATTCCACATAACTAATGTCATTTTCTTTCACCTTTCGCATGGATTCTTGGCTTTATGCAGATCACTTTGCTTTTGAATCTTCAAGCAAGTAGCAGCATAATCAGTTGATTAATCATCCACCTTACTTATAGAATTTCTGTACAGGGCATCCAAGAATGTTAAATTATCTTGAAGGAGTTGCACAAATAACAAATAATATGTTCTCCCCCCCCCCAAATCACTTATTTACTAATTTGCAAGTTATTACCTTGGCTCTCTTAAAGAATGAACTTTTTGGAATGGCTAATTTATACAATTTTCTACTTAAATGCATATAATTAATGGAAACAAAATTGGAAAATAATTAATGCTAATAATTCAGAGAATGATAGTTTTTCTTAATTTTCTCTATAATGCCACAGTTTATACATTATGACCTTTCAGTTAGTCCATTAATAACTTAATTACTTTAAGTGGTTTTATGCCTTTATAAATGTTCTTTCTTTGGAGGATTATGGGACCTCTGTTTGAAGTCCGTCCCATTCTAATTGCCTTTAGTGGACTTTAGTTGTTCCCACTCTCTTCCTGAATTCTCTGCATCTTAACTCCAACACAGTTCATTGTGGGCATTTTTTTTTTTCAGTATGTTTGAAGCAGTACCCTGAGGAAGTACCTCTCTTCAGCTCTTCAGTGGAATATATTACTTCAAATATGCCCATCATTAACTTTCTAATGCTTATATATAGTCAAAAAACTGTAACAGCACAAAAAAAAAAAATAACAGAACAGAGCTTTGTGTATACATACACTTTGGAGATTGGGGGAAGTCGAATCTCAACATTTTTTTTCTGGTTAAGCCCGACTTTAATTTCCATAAATAAGCACTTTTCCTGTAACTCATCTGAATTTTCACTGGAAATTTCAAGAAGAGCACATGCTTAGTTTAAACTTAGATAACTGCAACATGCACTACAGATACTTTTTAAGTCCCTAAACATTATAATACACAATCAGTTCCTTGTGTCTTTTCCTAATTTCTTGCTAGTGTGTGCATGACACTTTCACAGCCAACCATTTCTCATCACCTAGCTAATCCCATTGTGATTTTAAAAGGTTGATAATGAAAGAAAAAAATGGAGGCTTAAGAGAAATGACAGGCTTTGAATTGTCTTCAACCAGTAGTGTTCCGCATAACGTGTGGGGAGGATCAAAAAAGGGGGTTCCAATCACATTATCCAGATATTGGTTTTGGATTTGGGGGAATATCCTTGATCTAATGTTTTTGAGAATCCAATGTCTTTGCATACCAATCATTGGCAATATCAGAATAACCTACATTCTATGCTTTCTTTGCCCTGTTTATCTTGTCTTGGGAAAATATGTTGATTTAATCTGTTAAAAGACATGTTAGAGCTAGAGATGATAGAAAATGAGAAAGTATTTGTATGTGGTATGTATGGATGTGTAGAAACACTGCTGTATTCAATTGGAATGTGGAATAGACCAGCCAGTTATGTTTGAGTAGTAAAAATGAAACACACCCCATACCCCACTCCAAATGCCCATGCAGTTTGATTTCTGTAGCAAAGGCCTTTGCTTTTCTATCTTTATTTAAGACTAGAACTTAATTTCTCCTATTTGTGGCTTTAAAATTAATCTTTTTACTTTTGTGACCAAAGCCAATATAAACACATGGTCTGAGCCAGGCCCAAAGAAACATAGGTCCTATGGTTTCCCTTTTTTGCAATAACTAGTGTATGTCTGAGACAAGCAGAAAAGGTCAGATAAGATGATGTTAAGTGAAAAGAACCCCAAGATAAGGATACAGTGGTTTTTTTTCTTTCTTGCTATTGTTTCTAACATATTTATAAGGTGATTTTTTTATTGTTGTTGCTTTGGATGTACCTCCCCCATGTTATAACCCCTCTTTTCACGGTATTTGACGTTGGTATATTTTAGGGAGGGGAAGGGAAAAAACAAATTGTTTAAATAGGACACAGGTGGACCCACTGCAGCAATGAGATGTACAAGACACTATGTGGAAAAACAAACTTTACATTGTCAGGGGGTAGGGTGTAGTGTGGAGATGGGAGGGCGGGGATGGTAGGGGAAAAACAAAGGAGGAGGCTATAATGCTTGATAAGAAATGTACTCATTACCTTGCTCATGTAATTGTAACCCCTCTGTATGGTATTTTCACAATTAAAAAAAACTTATTTAAAAAACAAAAAAGAAAATACTACCTTACACCACATGAAGATAAATCTTCCTAATACATAATAGCAAAGAAATACAATCATTGAGACAAATGATTAAATAATTTATTTAAATTGAATTAGAATTGGTTTCTTATCTTTTTTTAATTAATAAGTTTTTTTATTGTGGAAATACCATACAGAGGGGTTACAATAATTACATGAGCAAGGTAATGAGTACATTTTTTATCAAGCATTGTTGCCTCCTCCTTTGTTTCCCCTTCCATTCCTGCCCTGCCATCCCCCCCCCCCCGGTACATTTTCTTAACAGTATATTTTAAACATTTTTTGAATCATTCAAATTCATAACTAGAGATAAAGATTTTGAACACTGTTACCTAACAAGCACTGTTTTTCACATTAGAGCTTTGTATTTGAAACATAATACTTGCCTAGATGAAATGATTCAGATCAATGATTTTCAAACTCTGTTTTGGAAATTTCTTAGTCCAGCAAGTGGGGCAAAGGAAACAAAGCAAGAATTCCTTGCTCCTTTGTCTCAATCAGGAAACCTCACTTTTATCTCTTTTGTACATTAGAGTTCCGTTGAGGCTTTCAATGAAAAGGAATTCCACTGCCAAAGACAAACAAAAGACTGAAAATCTCTGACTTGGATCAAGTTTTACTTTGTAGCTAGGGTCTTACTCCTAGAGTTTCTTGCACATAGAATAAAGTATAAATAGTCACAAACTAATACTAATACCAAATGCATGCTTCAAGTTAATGAACACATGTGTATTAGTGATAGGAGTCTTTGAAGAAAACATTGAATGTTTCTCTGTTTGAGATACTAAGAAAAATAGGATGCTTCTTACCCGTCATAAGGCATTGGGGATGGAGCACTAAATGTTACATACAGAGAAAAACAGTGACATTCATCCTGCATGCTAAGAGCTACCTAATTGGGAGAGAAGGGATGCTCAGAGAGTGGTAAAATGTAGAAGGAGGTGTTGGATGAGATATTATTTTCTTAATTAAAAATCATACTTAAAATTTTAACAGCATTCCTTGAGGGAATGTTGTACTAAATCTATTAAAAGTTGGTTGTGACGAACTTTGAGCTAAGTTTGAAAGGACAAGCATAAAACTCATTGAACACAGAATATGGTAGTTGCTGTGGGGGTTGGTTATTTTGTTCCAAACAGGTAGGGTACTCCACTTAGGGACCACAGAGATTGATGGCTGCCTAAGCCACACTGAGAAACCTGAAACTTAATTTGCAGATAGATGTCAAGAAATATTGAAACATGTTATTTGCATGACATAATCAGATTTATGTCTCAGGAGATCATTCTGACAGCAATACACAGAGTGGATTATAAAGAAACAAGAATGTGAATGAGGAAATAAATCAGATGAGTTATAAGGATCCAAGTGAGAAATGATGATAGCTTAACCAAGTTAGCAATGGAGATAGAGGAGGCAGATTTTATTGAGATTGAGGAGAAATGTCTTGAGACTGTGAAGACTGAAAGAGAAGAATCAAGGATGACTTCTTCATTCTGCTTAAGTATGGTTAGATGAGTGGCCATTCCCTACCATGGGCATAAAAAAGTTCAGTTTTGGAGTAGTGAATAAAGATAGTGATATATTTTTAAAAGCTGTTATGATGATCAAGATGCATTGTACTCATAACCTATTGGAATTAAAACTTCTTTGTACAACTCTCTAATGATAAAGCCCCACCCCCACACCCCCCAAAAAGCTGTTACAACATGAGCAGGGACGTATGCATGCATATAGATGTTCTAGACCTAGATCTAAAAGAGTTGTCATCATGATCATGTCTTTATTCACTTTATTATAGCTGTGTGGACTTAATCTTTAAGGCAATTTTGTCATCTGTCAATTGGGAAAAATATTAATACCTGCCTCTCAAGGCTATAGTTAGGGAGTTTAGAGCATAGCAAGTGTGCTGTGTTTTAGTAATGGGGGAACTTCCCTACAAGGAAAATTTATGCCTGAGCAGGCATAAGAGCCGAAGACTTTCCCTGGAGGGATTTTAGGCTGTTCAATTTATTTTCCTGAATTATTTTTCTAAAACAGGTTTTGGGAAGTAGAAATTTTGCTTGAGGCAAGATTAACTTTGATCTCTCTTTCTCTTAGTACTGTGGCTTGTTAGCTTCTTGCTTTCTCGTGTGTGTGTGTGTGTGTGTGTGTGTGTGTGTGTGTGTGTGTGTGTGTGTGTGTGTGTGTTGGGATTTATTTTTCTTTGTTTGTTTGCAGTTTGGATTGTGTTATTGACAAAAGTGAACCGTCTCCCCATAGCTTCGTTGTTATTGTTGTTTATCAATGAGTCTCAAAGAACTCCATGACTCTTATCAAACATGGTTATTATTTATCCTCCTCAGATATTAGTTTTCTTATTCATAAACTTGTAAAGGGGGAAAAGGGGTTGTGTGTATTTTTTAATGCTAGTATGTCTGTTCTTTATTTATGTGCATATAAACACAACTTTACTCAATAATTTTAATCATTTCTAGGAACTTGCCACACCAGACTCAGATTCCCCAACAGCAGAGTACAGGTGAGTACTAAAAATAGTAAATGGATGTTTATGGATGAAGCTAATAGGTTAAAAGGTAATTATAGCATTGTATATGTTACAAAGCTTTAGCTTTACTAAAGAAGACAAAACAGTTGTATCATTCCTTAATCAGACTTAGAATCTCAGAATAGTAGCTTAGATTATTGCATAGATTATTGGCATCAGAATGTTAAACATGGGGTAAATGATCTAGTGCAAAAACATCCATGGAGGTCCTGTCTAATTAAGGAAGACTGAATAAAATCCCCTTCCTTGGGTGGAACTCCCTATTCTTTCCCTTAAAATGAAAGATTTTTTAGCTTGGATGCATCCAGGATTTGTCTCAGTAAGTGAGCAGCTTGAAACTGACTCTTAAAAAAGGAAACTATTGTAACTAATCACTGAGGCCTCAGGAGGATAAATGAGAAATGGTTAGTCTGGTTTTAAATCGGCTTTAAAAAGCTGTTATAACATGACCAGTGACAACAAGATGGCGGAAAAATTTCCCTGGACTGTTCTATTTTCCTAAGACTTGCTTTCTTTAAGTGTATTTCTTTCAAGTGTCCCTAAAAATTTTCCACCGCCAATTATTTCATTCATCTCCATAATGAATAGATAACTTATTCATGATTGTCTTCTAATTAGTGGTTGATTCCTAGTTCTAATTGCCAGGCAACCGGTAATGCCTTTGTAGCTCTTTTGGAAAAAGCAAGAGAAGTTTTAAAACGTAAGTTGGGTACGGAATTCTAAGTATGAATAGGGGCATTGTGGTAGGGAATCTCTTAAATAAGTATCCTGTTAAAAACTTCAGGCACATATAGAAATGTATTGGATGTTTTCATTTGGAAATTATCTTCTCTATTATTGCTTTCGGGAATTTAAGGAGATTTTCGTTTGACAACTTTTCAAAGATTTGAGGCAAGTATAAATGAAGCTTTTCATCAGATTTTAATAATGAGATAATGTTTATCACATTTTCCCCACAATTTTCATGACTTGTTTTAATTAAATGCTGACATGATTCAACAAGACTATTCAATTTATTGATATATTAACGCTTGTCACTTGAAGAAAAAGAAAAATAATCCTTACTATCACTAATTTTATGACTGTTTTTTAAAGAGGTTAAAACAATTAAAGGAATATTTCTGCCATAGAAATGGACAAACCTCTTTCTCATTAATTTCATGGACTTTCTACCTCCTCTAAGATGTTTGTCTTCTAATTTTTTATTGTTTCAGGTATAGAGTTAAGAGAAGGGAGTTTCTAGAAAAATTGTAAATATCGTTTTGAGCATTTTTAAAATCCAAATTTTACTTATTTCCACATGAAAAGAAGTAGAAAACTTGAGTAGATGATATTAGGAATGATAGTTTTAAATGATGCTACCTGTTTGATAGTCAAATAGGTTTTTAGCAAGCAGACTTGTTAGTTTGCTTCATTTTAGTAATGGAGAAACTTCCCTAAAAGGAGAATTTATGCCTGAGCAGATGTGGTAAGAGCCACATACTTTCCCTAGGGGGATTTTAGGCTGTTCAATTTATTTTCCTGAATTATTTTTCTAAAACAGGTTTTGGGGAGCAGAGATTTTGCTTGAGGCAATATAGCTTTGTACTGTAGTTAGTACGGTAGCTTGTTAGCTTCTTGTTTACTTGTGTTTTTTTGCAGTTTGGATTGTGTTGTCCACAAAAGTGCACTGTCTCTTCTTAGTTGCTTTGTTGTTATTGTTGTGTCATCAGTAAATCTCCAAAATGTCTTAAGAGCCAAAGAAAGAGGGACTACGCTAGCATTTGATATAATTATGAGTGATTGTCATGCTTCTGCCTCTGTTTTTAACACTAAGTGCAGGTCTTTCTCTTAGAGAGGGAGCTAAGGGGCACTTTTATTTTTTATTCCCTTTAATTCATTTACATGCAAAATGATGTTTCCTAGTTTCTAAATTATTCTGTTTTGTCTGCACATGCATGGATTCAGTTTGTGCTCTGGGTATTTTCATGAGTGAGTACACTTGAGCTTTTCTCTTCTCGCACCCTGGTTATCCAGTACTATAAAGACTCAACTACATCTGTGCATGATTATTAAGAAATGGAAACAGGCTTTTTCTAAGCACCAGCATCTGTGCTGGTGTCACAGTTTGCCATATGAAGGTAATTGAGGTACTGAGTTTGTCCCTTGGATAGCAAGTCATTTTATTTGTAGTTACCTATGTAAACTTTTATAAGGGGAGGGTAGAATTTGAAGCTTGTCTGATGTGGTTGGCTGTTTTCTTTTAAATTCTTATCAAAAATTTAAGAAGTGAACTGGCTGCTGGTGTTGTATTCCTGGGCTTGAGTGCTAGCTGGGATAATAGGGCAGTTAGAAGTGGACAATAACACTACCTTTTGGATTAGACCCAAACCATTAAGTTTGATGCCCCTTCCGGTTTTCTCATTTTCTCTGCCCTTGCAATCTACCTGGTATTTCTTTTTTTTCTTTTAAAGACAGGATTAAAAGGTACAGTCATATATCCCGCAGTTAACCTCATTCTGTTTGTTTATTGTGGGAGGGATTTTTCAGGCCATACTTTTTGAGAAATAGAAAACAGATTCAAGAAGGGAGGACTAATTTGGTTTTTTCTTTCTTTCTTTTATTTTTTTAAGCAAATGCAGAGAAAAAATACATGCAATTATTTAAATTACATTTAAAAGAAAATTTCTCCTTGCCGTAATTTCTTGTACACAAAATCTAATGGTGTTCAAACCTTGCCAAAGTCATACTCGTTCATATTCACTCTTCCGTGTTGCAGGTAAATGGTATCCCTGAAGAAAGAAAATTGACTGAAGCAATGAATTTATAAGCAAGCAACACAGCAGTCATGTCCTACTTCCTTCCTCTTCCAATAATGCATGAGCTTTCTGGCATACAGTATGCATGTTGACAGTATTAAGTACATACCAAATAATACAACGTAACTTTCATTTTACTAATGTATTTCTTTTGTACTTATAGCATTTTTTGACAATTTGTAAGACACTGATGACTTTATATTTGTTACAATAAAAAGTGATCTTTAAAATAAATATTAATGAAGCCTAATGCCTGGTAAAATTTACTTCAGACAAGCACTTGTTTCTTATTTGGTAGAAATCTTTTAGTTGCTACGAAAAGGTTCATATGTTCATCTTCATTCGACAAGATTTTATTAAGCACTTCCTATGAGCAATAAAGTATTTAAGCTTCTATGCTCCAAGTGATATATCTATTTAAATAATACTCTAAGTCTTGTGCACCATACTGCCTCTGGTTTTATATTAGGCTTCCCGCGATGTTTCAGACTACATTTAGTGTTCACACAGGACAGCCCAGGTTGTATACTGAACTGACTCCAAAATCAGATATTTGGTCTTTAAACCAAGCCAGAAACTATTAACTCTGAAAGAGAATAGTTATTAATAGTGATATGAATTAGCTCTACAGGATCCAATTGCTAAAGTTAATGTTCAGGGATTAAGAGAGTTTCCTCTGTTGGTCTGTTGCTTGCATCTTGGGCATTATTGGATCCAAGTGCCCATCAGATCAGTTGGCATGGCAGCTAAATGAATAGAAACAAAAACACAGTTGATAACAAACTTTGGATCAGGAGTCAGGAAATTCTCTCCTTTTTTTCTGGTAAGTAACTATGATGGGTACTGGAAAATACAGTCTGAGTTTGCTCTGGTTTTTGTGCTGACCACACCGAGGAATTTAATGGAAATGACATCATTGACTAGCATCAAGGAAATCAAGGAAAATTAGTTAGTCTCAATCCCCCTGAACAAGCGATTTTGCCTTTTACTTAACATTTTGACTGGAAGAAAGAATCCAAATAAATTTCCCTCTATTGGTGCTTCAACCTTAATCCTTGTTTCATTGGTTTAATTCTGTGTTGTTGGTTTTTTGTTTTGTTTTGTTTGTTTGTTTGTTTTTTAAAGTGGGATTCTGCCATAGGCTGAGAATTTCTATTCCAGCCATTCAATCTTATGGAAAATTCTGGGTTTTCAACAGAACTTCCAAATACCTTTTTGAAAGTTGACTACAGTCAGCCTTTGACCTAACAAACTATTGTGTTTTTGTGCATTTCCAGGATTTCGTAAACTTGAGTACAGACTCCAGATATTCCTTATGAGAAGTAGACAAGTTAAGACATGAATTTTCAGATTCAGAATAGAGGTCTCACTGATTCTCTGCTTGGGTCATTGGGTAAATGTAGTCTTTGAAGCCACGGGAATTGATGAGAAAACTGATACCCAGTAAGTTATCTGCACATTCCTTGGTTGTTGCTCAGCCAAAACATGCTATAATTGTTTCTCCAGTAGGATAGGGTACGTGCAGTTGGATACGTTTCAGAATCTTTTGATCAGGGATGGTATTTTATTAACATTTCACAAAATTAAAATATAATATTGCTTATTTTTATAGAAAATCCATTACATTTTTAAAGACTGTATATGAGCTACATCATTTCTATGATCAGATCATTCCTTCACATTCACTGAATTGGGTACAGTGCATCTTTGTTTTTTATGTACTTTTTGTTTAATTTTTAGGTGCTTAGATGTCCTCATTACTTTAATTTGAGGGTACAGGAATGTTCTTAAAACAAGTTTAAAAGGGTTAAGATGATGAGGAATGATTAAAACAAAGTTGTCTAGCTGAATAATAGACCCATGTTTTTTTTTAAACATCTCAAAATATTTTTCTTGAATTGAGTTTTAGAGCCATTACAGTCATTCACTGATCAAATATTTAGGACCTTCTGTGTTCTTCTAGGTATTGAATTATACAGTGTTAAATGAAACAGGTATGGTGCAAGACTTTTTTTTTTTTAAGAAAAGGTCTAGTATAATGTCTGGCCTTAGTTGGTGCTAAATAAATATTTGCCAACAGAATTAACCTCTTGTCTAATTTAAAGGTTATGAAGGTTAAAAACTGTTGTAGTAAAGAATGAAGAATGTGAGCTACTTAAATTGCAGGGAAAGAATCACTCTATCTGAAGAGAAAACATTTAAGATAAGATTTGAAGGATGAGCACGCACCAGGCATGCTTAAGTCTTGTCAGGGCAAACAGTGTGAGCACATACCCAAAGCTATGTAAGGGAAGTAGATGGTGGTAGTCTGTCCAATCAATATCAACCCCCTCCTCTTTGAGCAACCATTCCCTGCCATAGTTACCTAATAATACTTAAAACTTCCTTTTATGATTGTTCAAACAAGAATTTTGTGGATTGTGGAAGGGAAGGGGGTTACCAATATGGAAGAAGAAACACTAAAATGATCTATATTATTGGACTGTATTTGGAAATATCAGTTCGAACCCATATTTGTGTTGTTGTTTAGCAAACTGATGGATGTGTGTGGACATTCATTGGTATATTTGCTAGTACTTACCTATAAATTATAATACATTATTTTTCAAATCTTATGAATCAGGTGATCACATATTTGGCCAGACTGTACCCATTCTAGCTGGCTTCTGAGTTCTTTTAATAAATGTCCATTCTTGGAGCATTTTCTTTTCTAAAGTAGATGTCAGGCTCATCTAATATTTTCTCTACCTCAGCCTTGAAATTAGCCTTTTCCCTAAGTTTTGGTTTCATAGGACCAAGATTGGGCACAAGGCATTAAGGGGTATTTTGTTTCTAACTGTTTCTAATGGATAAAACTAGGAAATATATGGATATATAAATAACTACACACATGTTTTACTATTGTAGTAACATTATACATGTGCAAAATAGGTTAGTCATGTACACTCAAAATATCACTCATTAATTTCCCATAGTATACCAACAACAGGTATGTGTTGTATCACGGCTATGGAGGCTGGAAGTCTTAAATAAAGAAGTCAGCGGGGGTTAATTGGAGATGAATCTCACAGCCTTGGGCTGAGAAGGTGGCTCAGTGGTAGAGCAGTTGCCTTGCATGACTGAGGCCCTGGGTTCGATTCCTCAGCACCACATAAGCAAAAAGAAAAATCCCGGAAGTGGCACTGTGGCTCAAGTGGTAGAGTGCTAACCTTGAGCTGAAGAGCTGAGGGACAGCGCCCAGGCCCAGAGTTCAGGCCCCACGACTGGACCCCCCCCCAAAAAAAATAAAAATAATTTTAAAAAAGAGTCTCACAGCCTTTCCAGATTAGGCTGGCTTCAAACCAGGAGCCTCAGATCTCAGGTTCCTCAGATCTCAGATTACAGGTATGAGCAACCATCACTTGTCTAGAAGGCAGTTTTAAAAGAGGTAGAGAAGATGAGACTTGTATTTAAAATTGAATAGCACAATAAAGTCAGCATTGCAATGAATAAAGAACAGATATCAAGTTGGGGGAAAAAAAGTCAGCAGGACTGTGTTTCTTCTTGAAGTCTAGGGGACAGTCCTTCCTTGCCTTTTTCTGGATTGTGGTGATTCATAGTAACCCTTGACTTTTGTTGCCTTGCATCTAGGGCAATTCACTCTTTGTCTGACACCACATTACATCTTTCCTCTTGTACATCTCTTGTACATTTTCACCTCTTCTTATCATGACTAAGAGCATACCCTAGTCCAATATGACTTCATCTTAGTTAATTGTATTAACAACAATCCTGTTTCCAAATAAGTTGACATTTTAGGTACATTTACCATTAAGACTTCACATATATTTTTTCACATTTAAATTATTGCTGAATATTTTGTGATGGTTAATATTCTTGATTACAAATTTCATTAGATTGAGATACCGAGGAGAATCGAAAACATAAAACTAGGTGGATCTATGATGGTGTTTCCAGAGATGTTAGGCCAAAAGAGCTCTTAACTAGTGATTAAATTCATTGATGGATTCAACATTTCAGCAGACTGTTGGAAGGGGGTGGAACTGAGTTAGGTAAGGTGTGATTGGAGGGATGGTTCCTTTTGGTGAATATGTGTTGGTTCTGGCTCCTTCCTGTTGTTCTTATTTCCCAGCTGCCATTAGGTGAACAACTTTGCTCTGTAACATCATCTGCATGATGTTCTGCCTCTCCAAAGCCCAGAAACAATGAAGCCAACCAACCATGGACTCAAGCCTCTAAAGCCATGATAACAATAAGTGGTTCCCTGTTCTAAATTGTTTCTCTATAGAATTTGTCACAGTGGCAAAAAAAAAAAAATCCCTTAGAACACAGCTTTCAAAAAGGTGATACTACTTTATATTCTAAATTATGTGAAGATAGGTTGTTAAGATGGCAAAAATGATATCATTCACTGAAAGTACTGGTTCCAGTCACTATTTCTTTGATTTCCACTTAGTGTGAGTAACTTCTCATAGCATTCTATACATCTTTTAAAATTATTGTTATTATTGTAAGAAGTGTTAAATTTACTGTCTTTACTATTCTAAAAGAGCCAGCCTAGTCATTATAATTACTGTTATATTTCAATAATGTTAAATAAATTCACATGGTTTTCTAGAACTTTTTCATTTTGAAAACTGAAGCTGGATTACTGAAACTCAGTAAGCATTAAATTGCCCCTCTTCACAACCTTGTTAACTACTTTTATATTTTACCATTTAAAAATCTTACGAGCAGAGTCTTTGTACTTTCAGGATTATTTCTTTTAGCATAATGTCTACAAGATTCATTCATGTTTTAGCATGCAGCAGAATTTCAGCCTGTATAAGACCTCATTGTATGCATTCTTCACATTTTCAATAACTTATTTGTCCATAGATATTTCGGATGCCTTTGCCTGGCCATTGCAATGAACCCAGAGGTTCATTAAAGCATTATTTGTGACTCTGCTTCTGTTTTCTGTCAACATATACTTTGGGTGAACAAAATTCAACTCATACCAAATACAAAAGGAAAAAATAACTTTATTGTGAAGAAACCTGGAAAACATTGTTCAAGATTCCATGGCTCATGAGACAAAGTGATACCATGTACTTCCTGAGAAGATGCACTGAAAGGACCACCATTTTTGTGGCTGTTCTGCCCCAAATGCCTATCTAAATCTAAGCAAGAAAATACCTGGTAGTATCAAATTTAAGGGCAGTCTATGAAACAGCCTGAATCTTCAAAGCTATAAAGCTGTGAAACTCCGAATTAAAGAACACTTAGACATAAGATGTGAATGTGTGACTCAGAACTGAATTCCAAATCAGGAAAAGTACTTTATTAGAACAAGTGGTAAAATTTGGGTAAGATCTGAAAATTAGATAAGAGGATTGTATAGACGATGAATTCTTGGGTTTAATCATTCAACTGAGATTGTATAATAAAATTGTTTACTTTTAAACAATATACCCAAAAAGGTTTGATGGCAAAGAGAAATCATGCTTGTGACTTATTCTCAGTTGTTTTAGAATAAATTTTCAAGATGGACGGATTTTTATAAATGCCAATGCTAGATCAGTACAATACTCAGATTTGTAAATCTGTATGGGGATGGTAGTACTATATGTAAAACTTCTGCAAGTGTTAAAGTATCTTAAGATGAAAAAAGTACAAATCCAATACAAATACAAAGAATAGGTGAAAATGCAAGAAATTAATACAGAGAGGGCAGAAGAACCATTGTTCTTGTTCTGTATGGTAAAGAAGAAAGGAAGAGAAATGTTTATCTTTCAGAAATATTTTGGATGTAGACTTGATAGAATTTACAAATGGAGTAGATATGAACAGAAAAGGAGAAATCAAGATGTCGCCCAGAATTATGACCTTAGTTCTTGGATATATGTATTTTGAAATTCATTTACTGAATTTGTGAAGTTTGAGGCAAGAACAGTTTTCAAGGATAAAATCAAGAGTTTAGTTTTGAGCATTTTTTTTCTAGTTACAAAGGCCAAGTCTTTCTAGGACAAAGAAAGGGTAGACGTGCCATCTCAGGAGTTTTCAACACCATATGCCAAATTTTTGTGTATATAAGTTTATGGTAATCCTCTGAAACAATTTTGTAGGCTACAACAGATAGTCACACATTAACTAGCCATGTATACTAATACTTAGTGATGTCCCTATCAGAACACAATGTCCAAAGGTTCTTCTGTAGATAAAGATAATGAAGTCCAGGGGTCTTGTGTCAGGTGAATGTATAACATGGGACTATCTTAGACAAACCTCAAGAGGAGCAAACACACTTCAAAAGTAAATAATTAGGAGCTAATTCTTCTCCATTGATCTCTCATTTCTGAAAATTATTGGAAAATTCAAACAAGTCAAACTTGATTCTTTTTTGTGTTCAGATATGCGAATGCTGAGCCCATCAGCTCTTAGTCAAAGTTAAATACAGTCATCCATGCAATTCCTGGTGATTCAAGAACAGTGCATGGAATATTGTTGATAAATGGTAACCATGATTTAAAATTTTGATTTAAAGAAATCAAATCCACACCATGCCCAATGACTACATTGCAGTGGCTCACAAGTCTGGAAGTGTTTCATGAAAATTCTAAGTAGTTAAAAAAAATTAAGAAACAGGGAACGTATCTCTGAAATAGCTTATGATATATACCATATTTATTGATTGTGTTGCTTGTCAAGTGCTACAAATATGATGTGCAACAATCTCCTAGAACTCAGCTTCAAATAATAACCATTTGAGCACTTTGTGGCTCAGCTATTTAGGCTGGCTTTACTTAAAAGTACCTTCTGGTTTTAGTTGCATTTCCTCATATGTCTTGAGGTTGGATGACTATTGTATTTGTTGGCTGATGTAGGATGGCTTCAGCTGAGATGGTAGGAAAACCTGATTTCTTCCAAATTTAACTGATTTTAGGTTTACTCAGTCATTCATCATGTATTGGATAAGCAAAAAAAATTCTTTTAAGTTTTTATTTGCTAATATCTCATGGGCCCAAGAAAGTAAACTGACTGAGCTTTAAATCTGAGTGCAGTGTAATGGATATAGGGTTACACAGTTACACACTGTGAATATGGGGATGTTATTAATGCAGCCATTAATGTAATCACAACTGTATACTGGCTTTAGTTATTCATTTCTTTTCACATACATAGGACACCAAACCTTCATCAACTTCCCCAAATTATCATGAATCACACCAGAGTTACACCAGCTTCAAATGGGTCTTTCTGTTGGGCTCCTCTTGATTTAGAGACATATACTAAGATGATGAATATATTCACCCCTTTCTCATAATGCAATATAGAACAGAGAAATAGGGACATTAATTTGCTAAAGTTATTTCTGTTTAGAAGTGAAGAAGGAGACATATAGGCAAACCATTACAAGAACTTCCCATCATTTCAAATAATCAGTTTTACTTTTAGCTTCCATCAATAGTAGAAATTAGAAATCAGTTCAAAGCAATTTATGTTTTTCTCCACCATATTCCTTAGAATTACAGCAATCTAAAACAAACAAATCTTCCAACTTGGAATTCTATGACTAGTAAAACTAACCTTCCAAACTTGGAAAGAATGGAGGACAAACCAAATACAAAAGCAGGGGGAGTTTATGATCATTATACCTTCTCATTAGACCACAAGAAATACTAGTGTCCATCAGGTTAAAATAAATTGACACAAAACAGTAACTTGAAGCCATATGAAAAAATAAACACCATCAGTAGCAGTAAATATGTAGGGAAATATAAAGACAGAACTGTTGTACCTTTGGTACTTTTTAATTCCTACATGGTTTAAAGGATGATTTGTAATCCATGCTATTGATTACTTATTATACAAACATTTAATTTGTAGTGTCAATAACATATCACAGCTATGTAGAAGGAAAACTTTGGAAACGAAGGTGTATGTGTGTGTGAGAGAGTGTGCAACACACATGATCCATTGGTGCTTGACCACTGGAAAAGGATGTGTTCTCAAAATAAAGTTTTTAAAGGGAGAGAAATGGAGCTCAGTGGCAGAGCACTTGCCTAGTATTCATGAAGCCTTGGGTTTAATATTCAGTACTAAAAAAAAAGATGTTTGACTCTTACTGTGCACCGTACTTTCTAAAAATTCAAAATGAATCACACCTGAACTTAAAAAATAAACTATAAGCTCTTAAAGAATTAAAAAAATTGTACTTCATCAAAATTAAAAATCTTTATGTATCAAAAGACACCATTAAGAGACTAAAAAGAAAACTCATGGAACTGGAGAAAATATTTGCAAATCATGTGTCTATACCTCATTAAAAGAACTCAACAACAAAACAACAACAACAACAAAAGTATGGAAAACCCAATGACCCAATGCAAGAATCGGTGCAGGGGCTTGATAGATTATTCTCGAAAGAAAGTACACAAAAAATGTGGGTTGCTTTTTTATGACTTTTAAATTATTAAAAAGAAATAGAGAAATCTTCTATATAAAATGATTCAAAATCCAGAAGGTCATGAAAGAAAAGCTTGATTATATATTTTAAAGTATCTCTTTTTTTTACAGAATAAAAACATAAGCATATTCTATGCAAATGGCTAACTTCACAAATATGTGCCACCCCCCTAATTCCTATGTTGAAATCCAACCCCAAATATGACCATGATCATATTAGGAGGGGAGATCTTTGGAAGGTAACTAGGTCATGAAGGCAGAGCCCTTATTAATGGGCTTAGTGGACATATAAAAAGAGACCCCAGAGAAACTCATTGCCCCTTCCACCATGTGAGAACACAGTGGGAAGACAGCTGTCTCTGAACCAGGAAACAAGACACCGAACAATGAATCTGCCAATGCTTTGATCTTGGTCTTCCCCAGTGTTTGGAAATATGAGAAATAAATTTGTGTGATTTGGGAAGCAACTAGTCTATATTTTGTTGTAGCTGCTCAAATGTACTACAACAGAGGGCAAGCAGAATGGGCCATTTGTTCACAGAGAGGAAACAATTGATAGTTCTTAAATATATGACAAAACACAAATCGATAGCACATGATGTCCGGGGGGGAAGCTGTTATGTTAGGGAGGTAACACTGATGCATAACTTTTGGAAGTACAAATTCCTAGGGTCTCAATGGAGAGTGTTTTAGCTGTGAATATTAATATGATATATGGTAACTTATCTTACACATGCACTTACATTAGTGGAACATGGTGTATAAATAAAGATACTCAGTGTGGTATTACTTTTAATATCATTTGGTTGGAATTGACATCATTAATAAGGGAATGGTGATGATGTAATACCCAGAATAAGGGTGATCTCATGTAGCAGCCATCCCACATACCACTTCAATATGATGGTGACCAAGAATGGGTGATGATCCACTGAGACAGAAAGATCCCAAAGAATATCTATAGGTTAAAAAAAAAGTGCAGAAATCTGGCACCGTTTGTGCTAGGAGAGGACAAAGAGTAAGAATGTTTTGTTTCTTTTAGTGTATAACAGACTTTTATAATACAAAAACCTAGTCTGTGAGGGCACGTGTACCTAGGGAGCAGCAGTCATGAGAACCAGGCAGATGAGGGACTGTGAAGTAAAAATAAAAGTCTTTCACTATTTGCCTTAATAGTTTTGTGTTTGAAACCATCTAAATATATACTTTGTTCAAAATATTTCAAAAAGAAATGTCAGGATCTTGCACTTGAAAGAAGAAAAAACCACAAGCGGGCAAGGGCTGGCGCCTGTAAGCATTCCTATTTCTGCTATCTTTGCATAGCTCTCTTAGTATTTTAAAGATGACCAGAATGTTGAGAGAGAGAGAAGGTTACCAATCCTCTGGTGTCTTCTTTCTGATCTCCCCATATAACTCCATTGGTATTTTCAAGGCTATTGCCAAATATGAAGCAAACACATTACTTCAGTTAGGAAAGGATGGTCTTGTCGCCATTTTGTTCCCTAATGTCTGTTCTTTGTCCATAGTCCTGCTCAGAAAATACTAGAACTGGTATGAGAGAAGCAAAAAATGGGAGGATCCAAGGAATAGAAAATAAATCACATTGCACAATTACAACATGTTAGAAAAGAGAAAAATGTGCTGGGGCATTCCACAAATGGCTTGTGCCTGTAATCCTAGCCACTCAGGAGGCTAAGATATGGAAGACTGTAGTTGGAAGCAAGCCTGCAGAAAAGTTTCCAAAACAAGCAGCAAAAGAGGAGGGCTGGAGGTGTGGTTCAAGTAGTAGAGCACTAGCCTTACAAGCATGAGGTCCTCCAATTAAACCCCAGTACTGCCAAAAAGAAAAGAAAAGAAAAGAGAGAAAATAAATCACAAAATTAAAGGATACTTTATTATTTTTTTTTATTTTGTTTTTTTGGGGGGTCCAGTCGTGGGGACTGAACTCTAGGCCTGGGCCCTGTCCCTTAGCTTTTCAGCTCAAGGCTAGCGCTCTACCACTTGAGCCACAGTGCCACTTCTGGCTTTTTTCTTTTTTCTTATGTGGTGCTGAGGAATTGAACCCAGGGCCTCAGGCATGCAAGGCAAGCGCTCTACCACTGAGCCACCTTCCCAGCCCTAAAGGATACTTTAAAAAGGAAGTAGTAAGGCTGAAAATTATAGCTATCAGAATAAACTTTAAAGTATAAATCTTTTCCAGCCAATAGTTGACATACAATTATTGTTTGGTTGACTTTCAGTGCAAATCTAAGCATTACATGCTAGGGGGTTCAAGGTTAGGAGAAAAATTTTACTCTATTAATATTTTTTTCTAATTTTTATCTATTAAAACCCCTACCAGAAAAGCCATCATGCTGTCTGTCACATGATGATGAGCTAAGGGGATAGTTAACGCCCCCAACACACACATACACACACACACACACACACACACACACACACACACACACACACACACACACACAGAATTTGTTCCTAATAGCAGAGAGATAGGTCATTGAAGATCAGAGCTCTTCTCCATATGTCATAAACTCAATAATTTTATGCCATAAAATGTTTAGGGAAGGTGTAACTACAAGCCCACTGTAGCACATTAAAAAGGAAGAAAACTGAATGAAGTTTCCATAAATGACTGTAAATGACTGGCTATGAGCACTGTTACTTCCTGATGTATACTCTAAGTTAAACTATGAAATAGAGACCAAGCAGTGGACTAGAGTAAGGACCTACATGGAACAATATAAACCATAAATCAGCCATGAGTTGGAAAACACCTTGTTTTATTTATTTTTTTTAACTTAAATGAAGTCTTTTAAACAATAATCTCTAGGGGCTGGGAAGGTGGCTCAATGGTAGAGTGCTTGCCTTGCATGCATAAGGCCCTGGGTTTGACTCCTCAGCACCACACAAGCAGAAAAAAGCCAGAAGTGATGCTGTGGCTCAAGTGATAGGGCACTAGCTTTGAGCTGAAGAGCTGAGGGACAGCGCCCAGGCCCAGGGGTCAGCCCCCATGACCAACAAAAATAAATAAATAAATAATCTCTAAGTAGTTATACAAAGAAGTTGTTACTCAACAGTTTCTGAGTCTTGATCAGTGTCATCTCTTTCACCTTTCTTACCCATCCTTCCTAACAAAAATTTCCCT
Source organism: Dipodomys merriami (assembly GCF_024711535.1). Taxonomy (NCBI): domain Eukaryota; kingdom Metazoa; phylum Chordata; class Mammalia; order Rodentia; family Heteromyidae; genus Dipodomys; species Dipodomys merriami. The sequence continues at coordinate 42,622,378 of NW_027206068.1, read as the reverse complement.
CATTTTCTTAATTTGTTAAGAAGTGTGTGTGTGTGTGTGTGTGTGTGTGTGTGTGTGTGTGTGTGTCTGTGTGTATGGTTTTGACTGCATTCTCCTCACTTCTTCTCAATCATCTATTCCCCTTCCCCTTTACTCTACTTACCCTTTTAACATACAGGTTTTCTGAGCATATCTTATTGAAAAAAAGTTAGAGTTCCTCATGCAAAGATATTAAAAGTAGGTCTGCTCATCTTTTAAATATATTTTTTCATTTTGCCTTTTATTTTGTTCATGGCATTTCTTTTGACTAAGAAAAACATTTCACCTTTATAAGAGAATATTATAATCATATACCTTGTGCTTTCTTTTGTTTATATACTTAAGCTATTCTTCCACTAGCAGAAATTAAATAAAATTAAATTATATATTATCTCTCGCCTTCCCTTACTTATTAAAATTCTATGTTCACTAGATTATGAATTTTCATGTATATATGATTTATTATGAATTTTCTTATTATATATGATTTATGAATAAGTATAGATATCATATTCCAAGTTTTCCCTTTGGTTCTTTGCTGAAACACATGAATTTAATTGTAACTTTCTGGGTTCTACCTCATTTTTCCTTGTGATTATCATGGAAGTACCCTCCACAGATCTCACTTCACAATCTTCACTGTGAACAAGGAAATCAACAATCTCCACCTCATGGTGGAATGTTCAGAGAAGTTCTGCCTCTCCCTGGGCTTTGATCCCATACAATAACAGCATAGCAGCAGTAATAGCCCCAACTTACTGTTGCTCAATGCTTGACTTCTCTGATGGCTATTATTCATTCCCTAATACCACACTGCAATCTGAAGGAATCCTTACCTAACCGTCCTTTCTGCAGATGTCAGACCCACATGGGCATCTGAGAGCAAATGTCAGACCTGCATTGTGGCCCAATGGCTTTACATGCTGACCTTGGTATCTATTTTTTTTCTTTATTCCTCATAAGTACTTCCTCTAGCACATTTATTTCATACTTAATTCTATCTACTTCTGGGGGCCCCAAAATGATATAGTTGTCACATGGAGGTTAGCTGACAATGTACCTGATTAAATGAAGTTAAATGCTGGCTCTGTCTACTTAGCTAGCAATGAGGAGCCAATATTAAGTACAATGTAAATAATGAAGTCTTTGGCCTAAGATGATGGCTTAATTGCAGAAGTTTTCATTCACGGTGATTTGGACAAATAACCTGGGTAAGGGAAGGACCCTTACAAGTATAATAATTGATGATAAACAGTAGTAGAGACATAGAATATAGTGTCCCTAGAGGAAAAATAAGTGGGGTGGAATGTACAGTGCCACTTAATGTCAATAATGAGGAAAGAATAGAGTTCTATGGAAATTTACCACTATGTAAAAGGGTTGAACTGGAGATTTTCAGGATCATATGATAGGGATACTCAGAGACATGAAGTATCATTATGGTTCTAGAGGTGGCATAGCCGGGGGTTAAGTAGTAAATGGGTCCTGTCTAAAATGAGTTCTTTGCATCCATGGATCCACATGACATGCATTTCACTGAGTGAACTGTTGGAATGTACACATCTGGAAACCAGAGTTAACCCCAGTTGAGAAATTTGCATATGAGAAAAGAGCCCAGAAGACTACAGGTGGAAGACAATTAGCAACTGACCCTCCACTGGATAGGATAGTAAGTTAGGAATGGACCATTTCTTATCTCAGGGTTGATGGCAGATATTAGTGCAACTACTTAAGTTCCATGGGGTGCAGAGACTGTATTGTCTTTCAGTCACTTGTCATCACTGTGACAAAACATGTGAGCAACTCAATTTTAAAGAGGATGATTTATTTGACTCATCATCTTAGAGGTTTCTGGATCAAGGTTTCAAGGTTAAGGTCAGCTGCAACTGTTACTTGGGTATGAACCATTTGGTAACTAGGATTCCCTCTGCTATACTAGATAGTTTCATTGACAGATCAATAGCAATAGTAAAACGACTGGTAAGGCTTTGACCATTCCAATTAGTGCTTTATAATCCTACTAGAAACAGTCTGGGTTCACCTAAGAATGGCAATACTCATTTGTACCTGGACTAAGGTTATTCTTTCACCCTGTGTCATTAAGTAGTCTGAAATTCTAGACTATCTAAACATCCAAAGGAATACCACATTCATTTATTACATTGAAGATACCATGCTGATGAAGTGCTACCACACTCAAGATCTCAGTAAGAGAGATGTACTTTAGAGTGGAGGAAATACACCATGGAACAATTGACAGATTTCTTAAGTAAATGTTTTAAAAGTCCAGAAGTTAGTGGTGTGCCCAGACATGGCCATCAAAATGAAAAGACACTGGTGCATGTTATATTCTCTACTACAAAGAAGGAAGTCAAGGATACCAGAGGGCACACATTCCACATCTAAGAATACTGCTCTGGCCACCCATCAAGTGACAAAAAAGTCAGCTGGCTTTTGAAGGGCCCTTATAGAAAGGGTTGTGCCATTCTAGAATGTGTGTGTGTGTGTGTGTGTGTGTGTGTGTGTGTGTGTGTGTGTGTGTGTGTGTGTGTGTGTATGGGTTTGATTTTTTAAAGATAAAATTTGAAAGACACTGGTGGCTCACACCTGTCATCCTAGCTATATATTAAAGCTACCAGCACAACTATGTTTATTGCAGCATTATTTACCATAGCTAAGATATGGAACCAACCCAGATGCCCCTCAGTAGATGAATGGATCAAGAAAATGCGGTATATATACACAATGGAATTCTAGACCTCCATCAGAAAGAATGACATCACCCATTTGTTAGGAAAGGGAAAGACTTGGAAAAAAATCATATTAAGTGAAGTAAGCCAGGCCCAAAGAAACATAGGTCCCATGGTTTCCCTTATTTGCAATAACTAGTGTATGTCTGGGACAAGCAGAAAAGGTCAGATAAGATGATGTTAAGCGAAATGAACCCCAAGATAGGGACACAAGTGGGTTTTTCTTTCTTGCTACTATTTCTAACGTATTTATAAGGCACCATGTGATTTTTTTGTTGCTTTGTATGTCTCTCCCCCACGGTATAACCCGTTTTCACTGTATTTGATATTGGTATAATTTGGGGAGGGGAAGGGAAAAAACAAATTATTTAAATAAGGATACAGGTGGACCATTGCAACAATGAGATGTACAAGACACCATGTTGAAAAATGAACTTTACAATTTAGGTGAGGAGGGGGGAGTGTAGTTGTGAAGGTGGGAAGGAAGGGAGGGTAGGGGAAAATCAAAGGAGGAGGTAACAATGCTTGATAGGAAATGTACTCATTACCTTGCTCATGTATCTGTAACCCTTCTGTACAGTATTTTCACAATAAAAAAAACTTATTTTAAAAAAAAGAGATTGAGACCTGTAGGATCAAGCCTAGGCAGAAAAGTCCATGAGACTATCTCCAATTAGTCAGCAGAAAGTAGGCTAGAGTGGCTTATGTGGTAGAAGGTTAGTCATGAACAAGAAAGCTTAGCAATGGCTTGAGCTCTGAGTTCAAGTCTTGGTACTGAAAATAACAAACCAAAACATTAGCAACAAAATTATGTAAGAAATTAAAATAAGTAAAACTAGAAGGCAAGAACAAATTGGGAAAGTCTTTGCAAACCTAAACAACAGTATAAACCTCTTGTGTGATCCATTGAAGTCCTCCTCCATGCTCTATCTTTTCTGCCATTGGCCACTGTCATAGATCGCATAGATTTGAACCACTCTAAAGGTAATACTGTTGGTTCTTCAAAGTTCCCTTTGTGTAGAGTAGTGTCAAACAGGGTACAAGCATACCAGTTTCTTAGACTATGTCATGTGACTCTGAAGGGTGAGGGGAACCAAGTCACAAGAGTAGGAATCTTTCTGAATCCTTCAGCATTCTCTGGTATGAAGTTATAAATGAGGGAGCTGGGATTACATTCCACTGGAGGAGAATATCTGACCTGGTCTAACAGACAACAGTATGAAGAGGTGGCAGAGATAGGTTTCTACTTCACCTTGGGGCAAGCACGCATCACCATCTTAAGATAGGGACCTGGCATCAGTCCTCAGAACAACCACCTTCAAAAAGAAATAGAATTGGCAATTTGGAGATACAACTAGAAGTTATTATGAACTAAAAAGAAAAAAATGAAAGGGTGAGCTGAGAAGAAATACATGAGATGAACTGGACAAAGAGAACTTCTAGGTTTGTTTTTATAAAGAGAATTTCAGAGAACTATTAATATTTGGATTTGGCACATTTTATGAGCCAAGCATAATAATAATGGGGGAGGTGAATGAATTAAGTGTCCATATATAGTGAAAATACTACTGACTGTATACTATGATCTCTTGTCCCATTGTGACTGGTATAGTGTGAAGAAGTACTTAAGACCACCACAGTGCTTCAGTTTAAGAAAGGATGTAAGGCAGCTTCCAGGGCAAGGCAAGATAAAGGCAGACAATATCATCTGAAGTAGATGAAAAAGAAAGAGTATCCAGGAATAAGGCTAATATAATAAATATCAAAGTGTCTTGTTCTTGGGGATGGAACACACTTTATTTCTAGCTTTTAAACAAAAATTAAAAATCCAAGCCACAGTGTTCATCAGACAAAAGCAAAGTGACTGTTTAGAAGCAGTGTGAATACTTCAATGTTACCAAAATGAAAGAACTGAAAACCCACAAAAAGAGCTTATTTTGTAAGTAACACACAATCAACATTTTCAGTTAAAACAATCATGGGTTCCATAGAACTATTTTGTGGGTTGTCTTGCTACGCAGCTCCATGGCTGTAAACACGAGAAATTCCAGGAATGAGTTAAGAGGTTATTGTCCCGGTGATCTTTGCTAGATGCCTGACTCAATTCTGGGATGTATTCTAAAAAGAATCTTGAGATAGAGATGAACAACAAATGGTTAATATTCTATTATAAAGTGTTTGCCACAGCCAAACCCAAGATAATAAGTATTATTAGCTAGCTGATTTCAACATTGTACATCTAATACCTGGAGTATGTAAATCCTCGGCATAAAACTTTAAAGAAAACATGGTCTGAAATGGAACTTTGGGCTTGTACAGGAGCGACATCTTTTGGGGAAAATTAAGAGTCTAACAGTAAGAGGAAGGCCAATATTCTCTTTAGGAAAAAAAAATCTGTGCACTCACACAGACAGATGGCCCATTTAGGTTCCAAATTTCTGCTGAATATAACTCTGTCTTAATTAATTTTAGTTTGGAAAATGTTTAAGGAAGGCATAACTAAACATAGTGGTCATTAAAAATATTGCCTCCTCTCCCTGATTCCCCAAAAGCATCTATAGAAATCTTCGCTTTGGTACTCTGGTCTCCTGATGTTCTTCCAAGTTAAATTATTTATGTAATGTACATCAAGGTGTCTGAATGAAGTGACTTCCTGTACAGAATTAGGAACCAACAGAAATTTGGAAAACACCTTGGCACTTCTAGACTATAAAAGCTCTCTATACACTCAGGTTATTAAATTTCTGTCAAATATTCATGCTCTAAATCTTTCCAGATTATTCTTTTTTTTCTATTTGCCTTTTGGCATACTTTTTAAATTTTTGTGTAATGGAATGTAGCAATTCTGGCTTTACCATTTGATTTATACTTAATGGGTCATTTCTCTTCTAGAGATGAGCTATTCACTGAATTTCCAACTTCTGTTTTACATATCTTCAAATCTGTTAACATTATTTTACATTTCTCTGGATATAAAGAGTAGGAATAGGAACTTACTGCTTCATCTCCATAATTAATTGTCTCAGGACAATTAAAGAATATTTATAACTTTCAAAAAGCATGACATTGAATGAGGCACTGTATTCATAAACTGCTTGGCAACTCTTGTACAACTACTTAAAGAAAATACATTTTTAATATATATTTTTATTGTAAAGATACTGTACAAAGGGGTTACAGTTGCATAAGGTAATGAGTATACTTCCTATCGAGCATTGTTACCCCCCTCCTATATTTTTCCCCTACCATCCCTTCTCTCCCCACCTCCACATCTCCCTTCCCCCACCCCTGAACCTGTAAAGTTCATTTTCAACATAGTGTTTTGTACATCTCATTGTTACAATGGGTCAACCTGTATCCTTATTTCAGCATTTTGTTATTTCCCTTCCCCTCCCCAAATTAAAAAATGCATATGCAAGATGCAAGGCATCAGAATCAAATACAGTGAAATAAAAAAATTTACACTTAAAAATATTTTTAAAATATATTAAAATTTCTAATCTTTCCCAAGGATTCTAAATAACCATATTCTAATATATTTTCTACTAAGTCTGTTTCTATGTTTTTCTATTCAGTATATTTATAGACAAATATATATTAATATAATTTATATATTCTTGCATCCATTCATGCTGATTTAACTGAAGCTATCACATTTCTAAGGAAATGAGCTCAATATACCTAAGAGATATGGTTATTGTAGCACTATTCACAATAAGCAAGATATGGAATCATTCTAGGTACCCATGAGTGGATGAATGGATAATGAAAGCATTGAACATATACATGATGGTGTATTTATTCAACTACACAAAGAACAAAATCTTATCATTTTCAGCAAAATGGATGGATAGGGGAAATTTAAGTTGGAAAGTACTAGATTGTGGACATATTTTAAAAAGGAAGTAAGATTTAGTAAGCTCTGTGACATATTTGATCAAAGAGGTCAAAGATAAATCCCCCCCCTCACCCCGCCTGCCACCCTCTCCCCTACACATGACTTGCTAAGAGGGAAGCTTAGGGGTTTTTAGACTTTCAAAATATGAGGTGTTTGAGTATCTTTGTAGAATGAAGTGAGCAGATAGGTATGTTTGTATGAACGTTAGGGAAGTTTCAAAATAAATATCAATTTTGTACGCCTCAGTCATGTGATTAGGTAATATCATTTAACGAGTTGATATAGTTTATACTGAGCTTTAGAGATTGTAATTTGGAGGTCAAGAAATGATCAAATGAGACTGAAGGGACAACTACCGAATTAGGGGAAAAAAATCAAAAATACTGATGGCAACGGAGGCAGAGAGAAACATCAGCTGAAAAGGGAGGCAGTAAAGCAACCTTGTTAACTGCTGCTCACAGGTCAAATCAGATGGTGACTTAGAAATGATTAGTGGATATAGCAACACGAAAGTTGTGTTGGTCTTGACAAGAACAGTATGGGATATAGAAGGTAAACGAGGCAGCAGTTTGGGGAACACAGGGGGCAAATAGGAATTGTCTTCAAGATGGAAGAAATAAAGTTAGAACTTCTTACTGATGGCCTAAGCTTTTTTTTCTTCTTATGTTCTTTTTTTTAATAAGTTTTTTTAATTGTGAAAATACTGTACGGAGGGGTTACAAGTACATGAGCAAGGTAATGAGTACATTTCTTATCAAGTATTGCCTTCTTTGTTTTTCCCCTACTTTCCCTTCCCTCCCATTTCCTCATCTACACTCCCTCCTCCCCCACCACCTAAATTGTAGAGTTCATTTTTCAACATAGAGTCCTGTACATCTCATTGTTGCAATGGGTCTACCTGCATCCCTATTTAAACAATTTGTTTTTCCCTTCCCCTCCCCAAATTATACCAATATCAAATACAGTGAAAACAGGGGTTATACTGTGGGGGAGAGACATACAAAGCAAAAAAAACCCCACATGGTGCCTTATAAATACGTTAGAAACAAAAGAAAGAAAAACCCACTTGTGTCCCTATCTTGGGTTTCATTTTGCTTAACATCATCTTATCTGACCTTTTCTGCTTGTCCCAGACATACACTAGTTATTGCAAATAAGGGAAACCATGAGACCTATGTTTCTTTGGGCCTGGCTTACTTCACTTAATATGATTTTTTTCCAAGTCTTTCCCTTTCCTAACAAATGGGTGATGTCATTCTTTCTGATGGAGGCCTAGAATTCCATTGTGTATAAATATCACATTTTCTTTAACCACTCATCTACTGAGGGGTATCTGGGTTGGTTCCATATCTTAGCTATGGTAAATAATGCTGCAATAAACCATTGTGCTGGTAGCTTTAGTATGGTCTTGTTTGTGATCATTTGGGTAAATGCCCAAAAGTGGGATTGCTGGGTCATACGGGAGCTCTATGTGGAGTATTTTGAGGAACCTCCACACTATTTTCCAAAGTGGTTGAACAAGTTTACACTCCCACCAGCAATGTAGTGGGGTTCCCTTCTGGCCACATCCCTTTCAGCATCTGTTTTTATTAGATTATAGCCATTGTAACTGGGGTGAGGTAGAATCTGAATGTTGTTTTGCATTTCTTTTATGGCTAGAGAGATTGAGCATTTCTTCATGTGTCTATTGGCCATCCTTCTTTCCTCTTCAGAGAAGTTTCTCTTTAAGTTTTTAGCCCACTTATTTATTGGGCAGTTGTTTCTTTGAAGATTTGTTGTTGGGGGATTTAATTTTTTGAGTTCCAAGTATATTTTAGAAATGAGACCCTTGTCCATTGTATGGCTAGTGAAAATCTTGTCCCAATCTGTGGGCTTTCTATTGATCTTGCTAGGTATGTCCTTTGGCATGCAGAAGCTCTGCAGCTTCATGCAATCCCATTTGTCCAAAGATTCTTTGATTTGTTGTTTCTGGGTCTCTATTAAGAAAATTTCAGCCTGTGCCAAGGAGACCTAGGGTTTCTCATATTCCATCCTGTAATGTTTTCAGAGTGTCTGCTTTGACTCCGAGGTCTTTGATCCATTTGGAATTGATTCTGGTGCAGGGTGATGTATAAGCATCTAGCTTTAGTTTTCTGCAAGTGATTAACCAATTTTGCCAGCACCATTTACTGAAGAGGCTGTCTTCCTTCCATTCTAATTTTTTTAGCTCCCTTATCAAAGATTAGGTGGCTATAGATCTGTGGGTTCATTTTTGAGTTTTCAATTCTATTCCATTGATCCTGAGGTCTCTTCTTGTGCCAGTACCAAGCTGTTTTGATTACTATGGCTTTGTAGTAGAGTTTGAAATTTGGTATTGATATTCCTCTAGCACTCTTCTTTCTGCTAAGGATTGTTTTTTGCTCTTCGGGGTCTTTCAGTGTGATACCTATCAATATTCCAATCTTATTCTTCAAGAAAATAAAGAATGATGGCCTAAGTTTTCTATATTTCCTTTGTGTACAATACCTTACTATGGCCTTAAAAGACATACCTTCACTCTGGACTTGTAATTTTACCAAAAGAAATGTAAGATATGACAATGGGTCCAGAAGAGTAATACTTAACTAGTTTGAAAGTGGATAAAATATTTGGTTTCACAGAAAAAAAATAACTTTATATTCAACTTTAAAAATAAATTAGAAGGTGGGCACTCACTGCAGGCTCATAGCTGTCCTAGCAATTTAGGAGGCTGAGAGCCAAGGATAGTAGTTCAAAGCTAGCCTGGATATACAAATCAAAAAGATTCTTACCTCCAACTAACAACAAAAAGCCAGAAGAGGAGGTGTGGCTCTAGTAGTAGAGTGCCAACTGTGAGAAAAAAAAATGAGCAAGATTATGTAGTTCTGAGTTCAAGCCTCAGTAGTAGTAACAAAAATAAGGAAAATCATGTAATTAGAAGTTAGATTCAGATAGACATAAAGGAGTTGGAAACAGGAAGAAAGGGAAATAAAATCATGGCACCTGGGGAGCTGGATTTCATACTAATAAATGGTGATATTGTGAAAAGCTCTATCAGATAAGCTAAAATTTGAAACAATTTATTATTTGAGAAGGAAAAATGGACCCATTTTTATCACAATGAAATAGTTGGATGTCAGTGTTATTTTAATACCAGTACCTAAAGTAAATATGATCTAATATGTAGTTACAATAAATGATTTTAGGTGTAGGATGAATTGTGTGTGTGTGTGTGTCGGTCCTGGAGCTTGAATTTAGGGCCTGGGAAGTCTCTTGAGATTTTTTTTTCTCAAAGTTAGTGCTCTACCACTTGAGCCATAGCAGCACTTCCAACTTTTTTGGCAATGAGCCTCACTGACTTTCCTGCCCAAACTGGCTTTGAACCACTATCCTCAGGTCTCAGCCTCCTACATAGCTGGATTACAAGGGTGAGCTAACAATGCCCAGCCTGGGGTGAATTTTTAATATTTCTTTGGCTAGTCATATTAATATAACAGATTGGTTCAGGAAATAGAGAAGGATTTAGATAGAATCCAGTCAAACAAATCTTTTGGAGTTATATAGTTAATTTATAATTTTGGAGCTACATGGTTAATTTCTGGATGTAACTTCTGTTTCAGAAAATCTGAGTTCAGAGAATGGTAGTTCATCTCAACGTTAGCAGGTGTAAAAAAATCTTTTAAACATTTCATTTTCCCCTGAAGAACTGTATGATTAAGTAGCTGGATAGCATCTTCATCAATTCTTAAAAATAAGACATTTGACATACATAGGTGCCATCATTATGACAACTTCTTATTATCCATCAAGTCTCATTTACAAAATCAGATATAAAATGTAATGTAGTTCAAGCCCAAACACATTTAATTTTAATTATACTATTTTAATATTATATAGTTACGCCTTTGGAATTTAAAATCCAACTTGTTCTCTCAAAACAGCTAGAATGGTAACGGTCCTACTTTAGAGAGAGAGGGACACTTGCGAAATTGCAAATGTTCTTTGATTAGTTGTTACTGAGTGTCTATTATAGAAAGGTGCTGCCCGAGGTTTTGTGGTTTTTAATTACCTGTATGTCTCTATCAATAGAAATATTGATATTTATTATGTAGTTAATTTAATCAAATTTAAATTTTAAGTAGGAATCTGTAATTAAAAAACAATATACACGAGAACTTTTAGGTTTGAGTTCAAACATCAGAGTAAAACTTGTTTATTTGGGTATCTTTTCTGGAAGACACAAATGCTTCCAAACCACAGAGAAATGCTAGTCGTCTTTCTTTTTCAATTGTTTCATGAGGCAGAATCTTTTTCAGGTGATAAAACTTACAAGCTAAATTAAAATGCACTCTACTCATTGGCAAGCTACATGAGCAAGAATAATGTGATTGCAGTACGTGGAAGTTTTTGATTTATAACTATACTATTCTCTACTTATATGGCTGCAGTCTAGAAGGCAGAGCAATGAATCATTACAATTGTCTATTTGGGAAATGTCAAAAGATTAAGTAAGGATAGAAGAGAGAAAAAGAAAGAGCACACATTTGTGTCCAAGAAATACTCTTCAGTTAATGAGAATGTATCAGTAACACATAAATCTAGTGCCACAGAAATAATAAATTGTAAATTTTTTCAAGTAAAAGTGTGAACAAACCATAATGTTTACAACTTCTTGGGTGGAAGGTACATTGACATTAGAAGCACTGATAACTAAATCATTCCTCATTCAATAATAACTTTATAATCTATTTCTATCTTCCATCATTTTGTTAGCAGATTAATAAAGCAAGTAAGTTTAAGTTAGGGAAATAAATTAGAAATATGAACCAATTAATGATTCAATTAAAGAAACACACACAGTTTAATCGACACTTTCCAATACAAAAATAGCATCCACAGAATGTTTATTTGCTGTTTAAATTATTCCATATTTTCACATATTATGAAAAGAAAATATATTTCACCTCACACATAGTAAAAGCAAATAAGTGCAACCTTTCAAACATTAAAAATCATAATCAAATCTGTACAACAGATAAATAAATGTATACCTCTAACAGTTAGCTTATAAAAAAAAACAAAAACAAAGATGCACACATTTATTGCCCAAAGTCACCAGTTTACTTAACAATCCTACTATGGCCATTCATCTCAATCACCACTTGACTCTTAATTACACTGTATATGCTTCGATTGATAAATATTGTTTAAAAATAGGAGAGGATCATAAGAAATACCAAAATGGCTACAAAGAACTTTCCAAACATTGGAAATAATATACAAAAATTAATTAGTGGGAAGAAAACATATCAAATGGATCCAAAGACTAATTGACATTACACTGGTATAGATTAAGGAAAACAAACAGGTAAATGTTTGGCCTTTTTATAAAAAGAAGCAATGACAACAACTAACAATGACAAAACCCTGTCATGGAGCCTCAGAACAACTCTGTGAGAGACTAAGTATACAAAGATTTAGGCTTTTATGTACCTGAAAACCACAGTAAAGAGAAAATCACATCAGGAAACACAGAATATCAGAACATGAATACATATAAATTAAAGGCATATCATTCCACATCATTGCACATATGGTAAGAAAACAATACTGCAAGTCATTCTTGAGTAAAAATATTTTCACTGAAATAGTAAGTTCCACATGAGTTTAGGTAGAGTCTTTTACCACGAATTTAGTAAATATCAAAACACTCAGTGGTGTCACTAAGCTAATAAAATTATCCATACTGTTTACTGGAAAGGTAATCATTTCCCTGCCTTCATAGGTTAACTTAATATCAGTTATAAATGGAAATAGAGAACCAGTAGAAAAAGCTTTACATGCAATCCTATATGGTGCACTCTTAGTATTTCATGTTGGATATATACATTGCTTATATATACAACCACACATGCTCAATAGACATGGTACCTTCTTCCCATACATGTTTATATTGATCCATACAGATGCTCTTCTCCTCTAGGCAGATATAAAGTAATAAAATAAACCTGAAACATTTAAGTTTTGTTTTTTTAATGATTTGAGGAACCTAATGTCTTGCTTCTTGAATGGATGATAAGAAGAGTAGTCCACAAAAAAAAGCAGCTATACATGCTAATCTTTTCAAGAGAGATGAGTTATCTTTAGGAATAAAAATATGTGCAAGATCATTAGTGATCTGAGAAATTTCATGTGCTACACAAACAAAGATGAATGTGCTGACAATGATGTTGAGCACAGGGTTTCCAGGGATGAGAACCAAGATACCCCTGGTGTCCGCTGCCAGCCATATGTGGTATTGGCAAATAAATAGCTAGGAGAAAAGAAATAGTTGAAGTTAGATATATACAGAGTCCATGAATGAATGAATTTTTCCTAATTTAAATATTTGAAAGCAATAGTTTCCCCAAAAGATTAGATTCAGTCTCACTATTAGCCCTGAAAAACCCCCTGTAGAATTTACTTCCCAGGACCCCTATGCCTATACAATACTACACTATACTATCACCCACAAATGAAACTACATTAACAGGACACTGAATACTCAAAAGAGAAACTTCATTTCCTTTATGTTAAGGATAACTCAATAAACCTTATACTCTGAAATGCACATTACAGTTACATAAATTGTTTTAAAAGATTCTATTTCAAATAATAAAGTTCAGACTATGCAGAATGGACTTCAAAACCTACTGTACACTGCTTTTGTATATAATTTATATAGAATGTAAAGTCTAATATTTCCCCATAATTTCCAATCCTGTTAAAGATGAATATTATTTTGATAACCATCAATAATCTGAATTCTCATGATATTGTGTTTTATTATGGACATGATCAAGATTTCATTTTTACATGGCCTAATACTTTTCTCTTTTGATCTTAGAATCTTGATCATGCCCAAAAGCTTAAGACAATGTAAAGAATGTTCAGAAAACTATTTTCATCTAGTCATTTTAATATAGGCTTTAAAAACATTCCAAAATACTTATAACTGTACATAACAGCTCAAATTCCTTATGTCTATAATACCATGAAAGCTTTGGCTGTTAAAAATGTCAGATTTATGTATTCACATGTGTGCACATGTATATGTACACACATACATACAAAATACATGGCTGTGTATAATAAAGCAAAATATTAATGTACTAACCTCTAATGAAATTTTTCCAAACCAAGCAAAAAATGAACTGTAAACTGAACGGGCATATCCAGGGATGTTCCTTATTAGAATAAAAGCTAAAATCTAAGAAAAAAATGATAAAGATAAACTTTGCTGTATTTATTTAAAAGTATTTTAGATAAAGCTTTAAGTGGTTTTAAACTTTCTAAGTTTATTCTGAAAGATTGTGAATTTGACATGTATATTTAAGTTACAGATTTTTTGTTGTTGAGATCTTAACCAAACTGGATTTCTTGACCCAATGTCTGCATTCTGAATATCAATGCAAGGCTAAAGTTTGTTGGGGTTTTTTTGTTTTTTGTTTTTGTTTTTGTTGGCCATGGGGCCTGAACTCTGGGTCTGGGCACTGTCCCTCAGCTCTTCAGCTCAAGGCTAGCACTCTACCAGGCTAAAGTTTTATCTTATGAATATACAACGGAGAAAACCTGCTTTGAGGCTTTCTGAGTAGCAAAAGTTGGTATCAGATTTATATGGCAAAACTTCATAAAAGCCCATGATATAATCTTGCTATTTCTGTAAAGTATCTGCCTGATTGGCAAGGCAGGAATTCTCTCTTTACTATCTTTCAAACCCCTTGTTATTGTTTAGATATGAAGTGCTCTCTCATAAAGGTTCATGTGTTAAAGGCTCTGTTCTCAGTGGTGTGATGTAGGGGTGATAGGATCATTAGGTACTAACTGGATCAACAGATTAATCCACTGCTGAGTTCATAGGTGAATGAGCTATTAGGAGGCAGGGGGCCTAGTGGAAGTCATGGTGGCTAAGGGTATATATTTCGTTCCTGGACAATGTCACCCCCCCTTTCCCCCCACACACCCACACACCTCAGGTATGACTCAACTAAGGGGTATTCATGGGCAACAGCATCATGCAGACTCATCTGAATCTGATAAAGATACTTTATAGGAACACGTGGAGATGTCAAAATGAAATCCCCTTGTGCAACTAATTGGTGCTAATAAAAAACATAAAAGAAAAGAATCTGGCTTTTGGATTACATTTGTTTTGGGACCTGTGGAAAGGACGAAACAACTTGTGAGTGTGTATCTTCATCTGTACAAATGCAAGTTAGCTTAACTTTGAATGCAAACATTAAATTAGAATGCATTGTAAGTCATTTAAAAAACGTATTAGGTAATTACCATAGGTAGTATACCATATTAATGTAGGTAATAAACATAACTGATAAAACATTATAAAGATAAGACCTGAATAAAATCTTTCATAGTTTTATTATAATTAAAGTATTACATAAACTCTCTGTAAAATACTATCATATACATATATATATACACACACATAAAATCATTAACTTGAGCAACACAAAGTCTAGGAATAGTCCTTAACAATTCATCCTCTTTTTCCTGTCAACTGGCATTCCCCAATGCATACATCCTTTCTTTAGCATAGTCAATTCTTGTTGTTTGGTAACATACTTAGTAAACAATATGATTTGAAGAACAGATGAGAAATTTAAAAATTAAAAAAATGAAAATTTGTATAGCTGAGTACTATCCAAGGTACTCTGAATATATTATTCATAACTAATCATCTGTTTTACAGCAAAGCTCTTCTGGATGTTTCTATCTAGACTCATAGGCAAAACAATTAAGGTCAGGATTTCAAAGACTGATGTCTAAGCCATCAGATGTGTTAGGCTGGAAAATATCTTCCAATAAAACACTGGAATTCTTGTATATGTTGACAATGTTAATGGAGGTACCTTAGATAAGTACACTAAAAATTTTCTATCATACACCTATTTACTACCTACTTATCAATCTATTTCACATACCTACATATTATCACAAAATCTTGTGATACACACACATAACATATATATATATATATATATATATATATATATATATATATATATAAATACCTCTGTTTACATCTAAGAATAACAGTGAATGTAGTTGGAATATGGCTGAAACTTATAGCATTTGCAACTATCTGGATGCTCTTTTACAACAAGAAGCAAATGTTTGAGCATAGAGTGAATACAATATAAAGTTTAAAAGTTTCATTATCAAGTCTGGAGAATCTATCATCTTCTTGGTGATACTGAGTATGCAGAGGATTAAAAGAAATAAAATACTCCCTGCCCTGAAGAGAACTGAAGCCCTACAAGAAGCCCCTCCAGAGATTCTCCTAGCTCCTCTTGGTTGGGCTCAATTAAGCTTTAACTGAGACACAACTTCCCCTAAAACCCAGATCAATAATCAAGATAAATTAGGAAAAGGTTTTTTTCCCTAAGAAATCTATACTTAACCATCTCTACCCTGTGATTTTCTGCAATCTCCTGTACCATACTCTACCAAATCTGATTTGAGCTGTTCACAGCTTCTGCCTAACCTCAATTATTACCACACACTTCCCTGGGCTGAGTTCTGGTCTCACTAGCCTTCCTTGGATGGGCCATGCTTCCTTATACTATAAGACCCAAGTTTATAACATCATCTATTATGCTTAATTTTATCAGGGAAATAATTCCAGACCCAATCACCTCCCCTTCAACTTCAACTAGGGTCATATACTCTCCCTTATTACATTTTAGTATAGCATCATATACTGTGATTCATAATAATGTGGTTGTTATGTAATTACTACCTCTGAGAAGAAAAATGTAGGCTCAATAAGTATAGGAACAATACCTGATTTACTAATCACTGAAATGACTAACATTTGGAATCAAAAGTTTATTTACTGATTTTTTGTGCCAGTCCTAGAGCTTGAACTCAGGGTCTGAACACTATAACCGAGCTTTTTTGTGTTCAAAGCTATCACTCTACCACTTGAGCTCTACTTCCCGTTTGGGTATTTTTTTTTTTTGGTGGTTAAATGGAGGTAACCAGGGTGGCTTCAAATCATGATCCTCAGATCTCATCCTCCTAAGTAACTAGGATTACAGATGTAGGCTATCAGTGCCCTGCTAAAAGTTTATTAAATTTTTAATAAAAAATCTTTATTAAATGTTTATTAATACTTATCATTATACAATTCTGAATTTCTTGAGAATTGAGCCTCATATCTAGCATAGTATTTAATACATAGAAATTAAAGAAATTCGAATAATGAAAAGGAGATAAGAATTAATATTTTGTAGGTCACAAATACTGAATTAGATCATTTCCAACCATTTAACATGGTAACTCTTGGAGATTTAATATATCTGTTATTACAGAAGATGGTAAAGTATAGAAAGAATAATAAGTAAAATTTTTACATTACCTCTATGTTTACCCAAAATTAAGTAAAAATTTCTCAACATTAAAAAAAAATATTACCAGAACCTGGGTATGGTGGTACACTGTATAATTTAACACAAAGAAGCTGAGACAAGAGGAACATGAGTTCAAAGACAGCTTTGGCTACATAGCAAGACTTGTATCAATGAAACATTACCTGTACCACAGAAACAGATGGGTGGAGTTCATTACACTCTGCCTTGTTTTTACAACTGCTAGCCCAAATGGAGTAAGTCTAAAACAAAACAAAACCAAACAAAACAAAATCTATCAGTTCACAAAAATAGTTAAACTTTAGAGTAGGGAAAGTTCTTATGCCTATTTTATTTACAATATTCAGTTCATCATATTATATTCATTATATTTATATGTGTGTGTCCAAGGTGATTAAAAAATTCTTCTTTCACTGACTCAATTATTCTTCATATTTAATATACATAAACATTTTCCTTAGAATTTATATTGTTAGAAAAAATTAAAGCAAAAAAATTAAAGATATTTACTAAAAATAATTGATTTTAATCCTTTACTCACTTTAAAATTAAGCTTCTATGTTATGTAAGATAATGAAAGAGGAAAAGGGGAGAATGCACTCAAGAATTCATTGTAGGTCTGGGAAGGTGGCTCAGTGGTAGAGTGCTTGCCTTGCATGCATGAGGCCCTGGGTTCGATTCCTCAGCACCACATAACCAGAAAAAAAAAAAAAAAAGCCAGAAGTGACACTGTGGCTCAAGTGGTAGAGTGCTAGCCTTAGCTGAAGAGCTGAGAGACAGCGCCCAGGCCCAGAGTTCAGGCCCCATGACCAAAAAAAAAAAAAAAAAAAAAAAATCCATTGTATATACCACAAAATTAAGAAAAATAAAGGCAGAAATGTGTTGAAGGGGGATGAAAATGTTGAGGGATGACACAGATCAGGATGTGTTGCACATATGAACTGCTTTGTTAAATGGCAAAAAAATTCAATACGTATTCTAAAATATTAAGAAAAGTAAGGGAAGGAGTGATTTGGGAGGAGTAGGTGAGAACACTGAAAGAGGCGACACTGATCAAGACGCACTGTGCTCATACACCGCCTTGTGGAATGGCAACTGCTTGTACAATTACTTAAAGATAATACATTTTTTTAAAAAAAGAACTACTGCATTAAAAAAAATCTTTAATTGCTGATACTACCTAGCTATTGTGACTCTATGGGGAATGAATTTCATAAATAGGAATAAAATCTATTGCCAGTTATAAAAAAAAGGTTCTGGAAAATTATTTCAGCAAAACTTACCAAGAAAGAAACTACTGAAATAAACAACAGAACATTTGAAATTTTGCTTGAAAAAAGAGGTTCGCCCTTTCCTTCAGAAAGTACTTGACGTTTCTGTAAAGCCAAATAAATGAAAGCAAACAGCATTCCATGAAAAACTACCTGAAAAAAACAAACAAGAGAAAAATTGTCTTACTTTACAAGAATTAGCAAAAATATTTTGTTAATGATGACTATATCACCAAAAGTAAGTCAGTTAAAAGTTTAAGGGTTTGGCGTTTTTATAAAGAACTTAAAAAGTTAGAGTGAAACATCAAATAATGAAATAAAGCCAGTGATTGTTAGAAACCATCAGTGATAGGCAGGTCAAAGGCTATTGTATTTATATGAGATAAAACTAGTTCTCTGTGAGCAGTCTCAGAAGGAAGTAATAAAGACAATTTATTTACTTTATTCTATGTTTTGCTGGTAGTGGGGATTAAGCCCAAGGCTTTGTGCATATTGAATACATGCTGTGCCACTGTGCATGCTAATTAAGTACATGACTCCAGTCCCAACAACTTAAAAATAAGAATTTCTCCTAAAGATACATGAGAAAAATTTAAATACACCCAACAAGACATCTTTTATACTGATCTACCAATTTTTTAGTCAAATAAAATCAACAATAATACCAAGTACACTTTTAAAAAGAATATATACATAGGAGTGAAAAAAACAATGTAGAGCAGAAAGCATACAATGTTTCCTTTTTTTTTTGGTCCGGTAGTGGGGCCTGAACTCTGGGCCTGGGCGCTGTCCCTCAGCTCTTCAGCTCAAGGCTAGCGCTCTATCACTTGAGCCACAACGCCACTTCCAACTTTTTTCTTTTTGCTTATGTGGTGCTGAGGAATTGAACCCAGGGCCTCATGCATGCAAGGCAAGCGCTCTACCACTGAGCCAGCTTCCCAGCCCTATAATGTTTCTTAAAAAAATGACATGAACATATAAATAGACCTAATAAACACACAATATGAATTATGCAGATTTAATATTCATGTAAACCCCTAAAGTTTGAAACCTAATCCCCAATGTAACAATTTTGAAGTTGGGGTTTCACAGAATTGAAAAGGTGATGAGGGTGGACCCTTTATAAAGTAAGGAATGAGTACTGTTACCCTGATAGCTCCCTATCCTTTCCACTATGTGAGGACATGGCTCTGTGAACCAGGATATAGATACCCACCATAAAACCAAATGTATACACAGTCAACTTAAAATGCCCCGTCTGGTGTTCTGCTTAGTAGTTCATATACACTAAGAAGTGTATCACAGTAAACTACTCTAAATGAGGCTTTAGAAAAAAGCTTCTATTCATATATGGTTTGGGAATTCAATAAACAGTGAAAAGTGGATAGGTATTGGAAACCAGGAACATCATCGAACAAGCCCCCCCCACACACACAAACAAAAACCATTTGTTGAAAGCAAAAGGAGATGAGTCAAAGATAGAAAGAAGATGCAAGTATATACAACTGTATTAACTGAAATATAGTAGATTCAAGGGGGAACTCAAATAATATAATTCCTTAGAAAGCAAAGCCAAGATTCTACAAAATAAACCCCATGAAACAAGTATGTGAAGGGGTAGAGTGAGGTCAAGGGGAGAAAGGTAGATGAATGAAGAGGAAAAGGGAGGGGAGGGGAGGAGAAAGCAGTCAATAATTCAATGTGTAGCCTACAAAATTAAGAAACCCGGGAAGGAGTAGGTTGAGAGGGGTAAGTGAGAATGCTGAAAGGAGTGAGTGATCATGATACATTGTATTCATAAATTGCTTTGTTGATGGCAAATTCTCTGTACTACTATTTAAAGATAATAAAAATAAAAGGTAAAGAATAATCAGTATTTACTTAATATATAGTATTTTCTAAATGTCTTGTATTTTCTCAGCTGGTGGCTCACACCTGTAATCCTAACTACTCAGGAGGATGATACCTGATAATCATGACTGAAAACCAGCCCAGACAGGAAAGTCTCTGAGACTCTTATTTCCAATTAACTACCAAAAAGCTGGGAGTTTTAAGGCTGAAGTGGCAGAATGCAAACTAGCCTTATGCAAGACAAAACAAAACAAAACAAAACCAACAAAAAAATACCTCAGGGATAGTGCCCAGGCCATGAGTTCAAGCCCCAGGACTGGCACTCGTGGACAAACACATACACAAAATCAGTCAAGTTTTTGGGGGGTCGGGAGGGCTGTGTAGAGGTGAGGAGTGACCTGCAAGGGCTCATCCATTGAGCTAGAAATTGAACTCTAGCCGACTGAATCTTAACTGGTTTTTGCTTGGGAATGGTTTAAGTGTGGAACTATGCCTAGCCAAGTGCAAGCACAGATTTCAAACCTTAGTACCCCCAAAAATGAAAAAGAAAAATGAATCTTAACCATTTTTAACTTCATGGAATAATCCAATACATTTGTTTATTCTTTTGTATAATTCTACAACAAAATTCCTACTGCATAGGTTAGTGCTCCAATATAGGTAGTAATCTTGGAGTTTTTAGACTTAGATTGCAAAGGCTTAGAAGCCCTATGGGTGTATCTTCCTTTTCTAATGTACACTTCACATCACCAATATCTAGGACTTAGAAGTTCAATATTCTGAATTCTATTCTGAGTTGTTGAAGCATATGTGGATCACTGGATTATAGCTTATTCCTAGACCACTTTAGAAACATTTTTATATTATCTGCTTTCTGGTGAACATACACATGCATTTTCTATTCCTGCTGTAAAGAATAAGGAGATGCGGTAGACTATTAAATGACTTACTAAATCAATGTGTTCCTCTATTCTAAAATTAGATAAAATAGATAAACGAGTTACTAAATTACTAAAGCTCAAAAAGTTCAAAAAGCTCAAAAAGTATAATTTGAAATGGCAAAATATCAAAGTAAATACATACGTAACGATCCAACCTCCATCTGAACCACCATTCATACACATTCCCATTCAGCTCAAAACACTTAGACAAAGGCCAGAGAGAAAAGATCTTCTCAAATGCACCCTGAGAAAAGAAATCCAGAAACATTGTTACAATATAAATCAACATTTGTTTTGCAAGTCTATTTTAAACTGTAGTTTTCTAAAGTTATGATTCACAATGTTTAGTCTATTCATATAAAATATTAGAAATTCATTGTAAAATAAATTAATTTTCTAATGACCAAAACAAAGGTGACTTAAAGCTTTTTAAACTTATTCACACTTTACATGAAAGCTACTAAGACTGTAGTTTTCAGAATACTAGAACTTGGAAAATCATTCTATAGCATTACAAGAGTCCTCTGAACTAGTCACCTTACTCAATCATTCAGAGAATAAAGATGCAAAAGTCTTATAACATTCCTGCACATTAATGAAGTCTTTTAAAAACAGAGATCAATTGCCAGACTAAGGAACCACAACAAATTCTATTAAGAAAAGCTCCATTATTTGACCTAATGCCACAATAAAAAAAATGTATTTATATGTGTTTTATATCTATCTATTTATCTATCTATCTACAATTACTAAATTACTAAAGCTCAAAAAGTGAAAATATTTCAGATAATGCTGAATCATTAAGTCAAAAACATTATATTAACAAAATGGAATAATCTTCGTTTAATCACAAGATTTAAAAGAGTATAGTAAAAATAGATTATATCAAAATTTATGCTCCAGAAAACTGTTAATTCTTACTGAGAGTTGTATTCCTAAGTATTTTGGATCACATACATACATGCATATTGATATAAATATAGATACAGGACATTTACAGCTTAACGTTTTATTTCTAATTACAATTTACCTCTTCTGTTTGAGCTTTCAATTTTTAAAAGATAAAGAGCTACACTGGATTTTCTTTTGTACAGGGATCAACACTGACCCAGAGCCGAAGAAATCATCTATTGACTCTATTAAATCTCTGGTCAGCTTTCTGTTCATTGCCACAGAAGCACTCATGGGGTTGGAAATTTTGATAAACAACTGTCAAGTAGTTGTTGCTCTTATTTCTTTATATACTTGTCTGCTGCTTCCTTATTGTTTAATCTCCTATTTAAAAACCCTGATGTCATGCATAAATAAAAACGTTTTAAATAATTCTAAGAACGCAAATAAGTATTAATGCCTACAAAAAAAACCTTTCCAAAATAGCTTTGTAAAATTATACACAAAATACACATGAAGTATTTACACTTGACACAGCCTGGTACAAAGCCAAGTGATAGAGATACAGTGAACTGTAGAATGTGTCAAAACTATAGGCATTCAAAGTAAAAATATTGTTATAAATATCATTCTTCCCCAAATAAAATGTCTTCCTGATAGACTGAACCAGCACAAGCAGACTGGCATACTGCTAAAACAACAGAAAATGCCAACCATTAAAATGAAAGGATGAAAGGTTAGAGCTAGGAAAATGACCCAAAATTCCATTAAATTAAATGTATGACACATAAACAAACACCTTTGTACCTAAGTTCACTTTACTAACTGCCCAAATTTTTCTCTATGCAGTTATAGAAAAATCAGGTGAAAGTTTGATGAAATGAATAATGCACAAACCAAGCTGCAAATTCTGTCAAGAGAATTTTGATCTCCACTTAGAGTAGTGTCTTCTAAGAGGCATTCAATAAACGTTTGATTGATCAAAGTCAAGTAAAATGGATCTTGAACAACTGCCAGAAGAAGAGCTTTAAATTGCTCTTACAACAAAAACAGTGGTAACTAAAGTAGAACTACATTGAATAGTCAACTACAAAGTGACACTTTTATTACAGTCATTAAAATATGAAACAAAAAAAGGCTCTGACTCTTCTCACATACTTTAATAGACTTGAACTTTAAAATACTACAAAATAAAAACAGAAAAGGCTGTACAAACCTGAGAATACGCCAAAAAACAAATGCACAACAGCAAAAAGGCTAGCTTCAACAGTAAGCCAAAATGCCAGAAACAATTTCCTAAGAGAGAAAATATTCAATTTACTAAAAAAAAATTCATATTAGAAAACGTATTAAATACTTTCTATTTAGAACACTTATACCTTGACTAGTTCTCAAGACAATTTAAGGATGCATAATAAGGATATAAAATGTATCTACTGGAGTAGAATGTAAGGGGTGTCAAAAAATAAAACTAACTAAATAACTAGATAAATAAAATATACTAGGTAGTATAAATTACAGGTAGGACAAAGGGTGAAAAAACGTAGGAGATTCTTTTTAGAAATGAGACTAAAATGAAAAGCAGTACCCTATACACTGTTGTTCATCCACTATCGATATATCTGAAGACATTTTAAAAGATATTTTAAAATACCGCTTAGATATTATTATACTTAATCCTACAAAATATAGAGTATGTTCAATGTAATGTTAAAACTCATATTACAAAACACATTTTAACATACATATATTTGAAATTGTGTTCAAATCTTTATAAACATTAACTAATAGGTAGGTTTGTGTAGATAAACTACATTATAGAGGCTGTCCAAAGACACCATTTCAACTTTTTCTAGAAAAATTATCTGATATTATAGTGAGATCCAATGAAAAAGTGTTTTTGATATATATTTGCCTAAAAGCCAAATGTGCTTTTAAAAATAAAAAAGCATTATTTCTCCAAACAAAGGAAATCTCATTTTAATAATATGATCTTAAAAAAAAATAGCATTAACATAAATAAATGATTATGGCTTTAATTTGAATATGATCAGTAACAAGTGATAGGAAATATGAATATGAAAACTTTTGGGATACTTAGGTTCTTTATGCCTTATATGTTAGGTATTCAATGTACAGATGTGGAGACGGAACCAGAGAACTTGAAGGGATGGGAGGGATGGGAGAGATAGGGGAGAATGATGGAAAGGGTGGCATTGATTAAGATGCTTTGCACTTACAAAGTGACATGCTGACTTGAAACCCCTTTGTACTATTACTTAAAGGTAATTTGGGAAGGGTAAACAAAGGAGGAGGCTACAATGCTTGATAAGAAATGTACTCACTATCTTGCCCATGTAATTGTAACCCCTCTGTACAGTATTTTCACAATAAAAAAAAAAAGGATTATAGCTCACGCCTATAATTCTAGCTACTCAGGAGGCTGAGATCTGAGGATCACCAATTCGAATCTAGCCCAGGCAGAAAAATCCCAGTGAGACCCTTATCTCTAATTAACCACTCAAAAACTGGAAGTGGCACTATGGCTCAAGTGGTAGCACCCGCCTTGAGCACAAAGAGGCTCTGGAACACTGCCAGTCTCTGAGTTCAAGCCCTAAAACTGACCAAAAAACAAAAAAAGATAATTTAAAAAGAAAAAGTTGAAAAAAATCTCTCTCTATATATATACATATACATATATATCTATATATCAGAACTGTCAAATACTAAGGCAAGATGTGTGGCTGAAGCTGAATTTAGTTTTTCCTTCTCCCAGCTGTGTTACACTCTGGCATTACACTAGGAAATGTGAAAACTACTGTATTAGCTAGAGGGAACACACATATAAACCAGTATTACAAGTGTTATACTGTATTGCATACTATGTCATTATAATCTTCACTGAACTACTCTAATATTTTAGAAACTTACTTTAAGAACAAAACTTCAAAATGTCAAAACTACACATGAATGTCTACACATCTCAATAAAAAGAAAAGCTTCTCAACTAAAAAGGAATTTTATACATTGAAAGAACATTTATTGACATTAGTAAGAGTATATTTACCATTTGCTTTTTTTTGAATTATTTGGGGCCATAGTGCTAAAGTAACATATATGACCATAAACCATACAGTGACCAAGGGGACAAAGTAATAGAATTGATAAGGTCGATCCATTACTATACATAACACTACTACCAGGAAATTGAGACGAAATAAGACCTATGAAAAAAGAGAAGAAAATAGTTTTTATGGTATACAAGTAAAGACAGATTTTCTAGTTCTGACAGAGTATTAACATTGAGGCCTTAAAAATAACTGTATAAACATATTTTATTAATCTTTAATTATATTTGTATAATCATTGTAATTATATATCCTTATATTAACTAAATCCCATCAAAGTGCCAGCTTGAGCTGTCCTCTAGCTTCAACTATCATCTTGTTAAATATAAGGGAAAAAAACCCATAAACCTCTTTTGTAGAGCTATAGTTTATAAGCAGAGATTGGATTACCTCAAGAAAAGGGTATCAATTTCATCTCTTGTCTGACTATGAGTCTGACTATGATTTATCCCATTGGGATTAAACTGAGGGTTGTCACAGTTACAAAGTAATATTACTCTAATTTAAAAAAAAATGTCTTTGGAGCCTTTGTTATCATCATCTCAGATATCAGTTGGAAATCATTTTAAAAACAATATTTGAACTTATTAAAAACAATATTTGAACTTATTATGAAACCATGGACAGATTATATGATCTTTCTGAGTCTTAGTTTCCTTATCTATAAACATGAAATAGTATTGCAACAGAAGGTATATAAGATAATGTTTAAAAACTAGTTAGCACAAGGTAGAAAGCTAATAAAATATGTACTAGCTGAAGATTATCTACTCTTCAGAGAAACAACTTGTAACAATAACTCTCTACCTATATTTGTTTGAACTAAATGAATCAACAATGTCACTTGCATATCAGTGGTACTACTGTACATTATCTAAATGATAATTTCCTCCTCTCACCAAAAAATTATCTCAAATTATCAGACTATAACTTTGATGTTATTTCAAAAATTCAAATTATTCAGTCTTATACTGACCTTACTCATATTTCCTCAAGAGTTAGGCACAGAAGCATGTCAAATTGAAAGAAAAACATAATAACTCAATGAATTCCTACCTGACATACTCTATGGATTCCAAAGTCGCCTTTGATCCAAAAATATGAGAAATGTCCATACCCTGTCTGAAACAGATATGCAGCAACCAGCACTCGAATATGCATGTACACAGGCAAAAACTGTTGACAAGAATAAATAGGTAAAACATATGGTGGCATAAACTATTCCTTGAATTATCATAACTTAAACATCAGCATACATATTTGTTTATAAAGAAACACCATTTTCATTTGGTATTAACTCAATGAAAACATTCCCAAGACATTATTATAGCAATGATTACAAGAATATAGACTTCACAATCAGATGGACACATGTTCAAATTCTAGTTCTGTTACTTCTATCTATAGGATATTAAGTTTTCAAACTCACAAAATGAGAATTTTACCTTCTTTATTAAACAGTTCTTATTAAACACAAAGGAAATAATATATGGAAGGAATTTTATAGATCAATTTGCACCCAGGAGCAATCCAATGTATAATAGTGGCAATTATTAACCACCATACATCCTGATTATCCTGGATTTCATATTTTCTTAATATGAGGTGAAAAACAAGACAACAAACACTATTTATTTCTTAAAAATTTAAGTCTTAGACTTGTAAGTAAAATAACCAAATAACTACTTTTAATACTTAACAAAATACCTAACAAAATAAATATTTTAGAAAACATATCTAAGCATAATTTAGAAATATCCCTCCCCTCCACTTTGTTTTTTGGATAGTACTGGGGTTGAAACTTAAGGCTACCATTTAAGCTTGCTTGTGTGGCTGGTGCTCTACCATTTGAGACACTCTTCCAGTCCTAACTCTTCTTCTACGAAACAACTGTTTAATACTCCTACTGTCTTCATCATGATGGAGCTTATTAAAATCATTTACTCTGATGTTGCAAAGAATCACATCCTCACTTCTAAGGTAAAAAGCAACACACTTTAACTCCATGTATAAGGATCATGGGAAATGTTACTTTAATTCTCATTGTCTTACACATTTCACCTGACTACCAATCACTTTCAGCAGTATGTTCACCATCTCTTCAACATACTGGCTGCATTTGTTTTTTGTTTTGTTTTTCCTTCCTTTCTTCCTTCTTTGCTCCCTCCCTTTCTTTTCTTTCTTAAAATTTTATTTGAGACAGAGTCTCAGTATGTAGCCTAAGTTGGCCTTGAATTCATGATCTACCTGCTTCTGCAAGTGAGTTATGGTATTACAACAATGTGTCACTGTGCCCACTTCTTATTTTGATTTTTAAAATATGATCTTTGGCCCGGTGCTGGTGGCTCACTCTTGTAATCCTAGCTACTCAGGAGGCTGAGATCTGAGGATCAAGGTTCAAAGCCAGTCTGGGCAAAAAGTCTGTGAAACTCTTATCTCCAATAAACCACCAGAAAATCAGAAGGCGCTGTAGCTCAAGTGGTAGAGTGCTAGCCTTGAGCGAAGAGCTGAGGGACAGCGCCCAGGCCCAGAGTTCAAGCCCCATGACCAACAAAAAATAAATAAATAAAAATAAATAAATAAAATATGATCTTTAAAAGGCTTGTAGAGTGATACCTAGCCTTTGCAATTGCTAAATTTCTATGGGTTCCATTTTACAAACTCAGCTGATCACCTTTGCAAGTATCCAGCATAAATATTGTTTATGAAAATAAAGTGAGTATAGGCATCTTTTGCATGTTTGCTGAGATATATTTTTAGGTATTAATATTCTGGGAGAAAAACTTAAATATATCATAAATTTTCCTCATCTCCATTTTAACTGAACTGTTAAGATTCCTCATCCTCTAAACTGGTCTTCTCACTTATATTCCCTTGCCAACTACCTTGTTTACCTGTTCATTCAGTCATAAAATATTCTTCCCTTCCCAAATTTTGCTTAATCAAACCTTATCCTCCTTCATAGCAGGTTAAAAACCCCAATACTGGCTGGACAATTATTAACTGCTATAGAGTTCTTTTTCACTAAAAGCTGAAATCCATCTGTAAAAGCTACAATTTCAGTCTTCTAGAACAGCTATGTCCTACAGAAATAAAATGGGAGTCATCTGTCAATGTAACTATCAGAACATTTAAAAATTTAAAAGAAACAAATGAAATTAATTTTAACAAATATATTTACTTTAATATATAAAAATATTGTAACTTCAGTATGTATAGGGGATAATATACTTTATTTTTACATGAAGTTTTTTAAACTTAGTACTAGTTTATTTTAATTATAATTCTCAGTTCTGACTAGCTACATTTGAAATGCTCAAAAGCTTTATGTAGCTACTGGTTACTACAGTAGAGTGTAGCTATAGATCCACAGTAGAGTATAGCAATAAATCCATAGATGTATGAATCTATGGATTACCATAATAGGTAACCTTTCTTACATCTGATCTGCATTCAAGTATTCGAAACAGATGTCAAACCTATGTTAGCCATTCCCAATTACTTTAACCACTTTCCATAAAACATGCTCTCAAGTTCTTTGAGACTTGAGCTGAGAAATCTGGTAAATATATTTAAACAACAAATACAATTCACTTAACTGAATGAAATATACTGTTATAACAATTTCAAGGTCCTACAAATGCTGGTCTATTATAAATTTCAAGCAACATTTCTGTTAACATTTTACTACAATATATTTTAAACCATAACAAAGCTAAAAATCCAAGCTACGCTGAGAAATGTTAAGTGTTGCAGAGCATGTGACAGCACTCCTAGGCATTTGGCCATGGTACTGGTAGAAAGAAAGGTAGCTTCTTACATGACCACACTATCATCACAACACCCAAGAAAATTAATATGAAAATAATAGCATCTACTTTAGAACTCAGATTTAAACATCTCTGATTATTCTTCTATACAATTAAAGAAAATGTATCTGATATGGTCATATATACCTATAATCCCAGAACTTTAGAGGTGAAAAGTAAGAGGATTTCAAGTGCAAGGTGAATTTTTGAGACTCTCAACAAAGGCTAGGATATAGCCCAGTGGTATATGCCAAAAATGTGCACATTCCTAGGTTCAATTCCCAGCACTGAAAAAATAAATAAATCTAGGGGCTGCAATCAAGAATAACACATTACATTTAGTTGTTCTTTCCTTCTGTCTCAGTATAAATGGTTTTTCTTTTCATCTTTCATCAGTCAAGTATCAAAACAAAATTTAATTTATATATCAATATATCTAAATATCTGTTGTGTGTGTATTTAAAATATGTTTAACATTCTCAATACAAAAGATTTAAGAGCTTGACTGACTCTGGTTTTATTCTTTTCTGGTTCTCCAAATTTCTTAATGAAACTCTCAGAGTGAAAAAACAAACAAACACAATACAGGGAAAAACAAAATAACAAATACCAAGCAAGTGGTTCTCTCTCTATTAAGTTCACAGCATTTTAAATGAAGTACATATTTGATATGTAAATTTTATTTTAAAGGAAAATATACCAACAATCACAATCTGCTAGACCATCTGGGTTATTTTAATAGTCTTCTGCAATTTTTAACATAGTTTTTCTTTTGGCATGAAATATGGCACAAAGTTTGAAATGTTTTACTCAAAACATTAAAATAAGTAATTAAAATAACCATGGCAGTTAAAAGTTTTTAATGAGATTAATCTCTCAACTATCCAGGAATAAAGTCTCAAAATATAAACTGTACTAACAATGTTTGTCAATACAGGTAATTTTTAATGACAAAATGTGATATAACAGAAGAGTGATATAGTAATTAATCATTACAAATGATCAGTTAATGAAAAGTATGTCTTTCCAGAGCAGGGTATTTTTTTTTGTCAATTAGAATGAATTGGGAGGTAATCTAAGAAGATATATTAGAATATTAGGTTTGTAAGTGATTATAATAGAAAGCCAAATTATCTTCATCCTATTATGATCTAAATTCTATCTGGAATCATTGACTTGAGAAACTTAATCTTCCATGAATTATATTTTTTTAATAGAGATATCACCCTGTAATATGTCAGCAATTAATTATGTCTCTACATGGTATTTTCTTAAAACGAAACATGTTTTCCTCTGAAACTCAGTCTTTATTCATATGTCAGCAGTATTTCTCTAATTCAACATTCATCTCTAATCTCTATTTACTTTTTAGAGAATATGAATTTAATTCCAAGGTAGGCTTATAAACTAAGTCTTGTCATCTCCATCTCTCCTTGCTTCAGGTATCTCTAACTGTCTTAGCTCAACAATAACTACTCAAATTCCCTAGCTCCAGCTTATTCACAGCTTCTATGTTCACAGGAACTTAACTGTTGTTGCCACAAGTATACATATTATAGCCATATAATTTCAGTAAAAAGTACATGTCATTCCATTACTTTGTATCTTTCAAACCATCCATAAAGTCACCAATTTTTAGAAATAAGAGACAATTTTTACATATGTGAAAAATTATTTACTTTCTTATTGCTGTGCTGCTATGTAATTTTCAAAACGTTCTTTTCTGATAACTTCTCTCTTATGTCAATTTAGCACTGATTCAAATACTGTTTATGAAAAGTCATGGACATATGTTTTATATTCACAAATAAAGGAATAAAACAGTTTGGGAGTCCCAAATTACAAATAAGTTTCTAATTTAAATTTCCTCTAAAAAAGTTTTCATCAGTCAGTTTGAACCTTCACTATGAAAGCCTAGGTGAAAAGTTGTTAGGCTCAGCTACAAAAAACTTTTTAAAGCACTACAGCAAAATGTTACAATTAAGAATGAATAGATTTTCTTCTAACCCTGCCATATTCAAGGGTAGCCACAGATCAGGAAGAAAAGAGTTTCATCCAGATACAAAGGGCAATGGCTCACCAAAGCAGGGTCTTCTACTACATTCAGGAAGAAGTGCTTAAGAATGTGGCCTTGGGTGGGGCGCTGGTGGCTCACACCTATAATCCTAGCTACTCAGAAGGCTGAGATCTGAGGATTGGGGTTCAAAGCCAGTCCGGGCAGGAAAGTCCATGAGACTTTTATCTCCAATAAACCAGAAAACCGGAAGTGGCTCTGTGGCTCTCTTCAGCCTTGAGGTGAAGAGCTGAAGGACAGTACCCAAGCCCAGAGTTCAAGACCCACAACCAACAACAACAACAACAAAATGTGGCCTAAAATATAGAGCCCTTCAGCTACTTAAATGCTAGCATTAAAGATGTCAACTCAAATGAATTGTTCCCTTATCTTCTTGAACAAAACTCATTTTGCTTTTAGAATTATAGATGCACAAAGTCAGAAGAAGAATGAAAAGGTAAAATGATTAAATGGAAATCAAAAGGTTCTCTAAAAAACAGAGAACATAGAAAACAAACAAACAAAAAGTACCCTTTAAGAAGCAGTAAAGTGATTTGTATCATCTGAACTTAAATTCAGATTACTTACTGTACTTGCTCCAGAGATATGATAAATTAAAATCACAAGTTGCATCCAGCCTTTCCATTCATCTGTTTGTTCTCTATTTAAGACTTTAGTCTGCATAAAGGAACCAAAATCTGTTTAAAGATTCACCAAGAAGTAATTCTTTGGGTTATATATATTATATATTCTTAAAACACATCAAAAGTAATACTTCCGTAATAAGAATCTTGGTGGGGAAGAGAGTTAAAAACCTTTCATTTCATGCTAAAACATGCAATTAAGCTATTTTAAATATAATTTGAAAAATAACTATAAACTACAGGCATTTTGAAGAACTTAGTTGAGTTTTTACAGTTTTACATTAAAATTGCATTTAAACATGACAGTTGTATTTGTAGATCTAAAAATGATATTTGATAACAAAATTTTAGAATTTCAGAGTTAAAAATTATTTTACAATTCTCATACGCTATTGAGAATAAGGTTCTACTATTATATTTTCCCTAGTATGCTTTTATTGGAGATGAAGAACAGATTAATCATCCTCATTTGAAAATTACTTTTGACAATAGAACTTAATTCAAATTAAATCACAATATATTTAATTATATATATTTGTATGTACATGAGATATTAAATAGTACCTAGCATGTGAAGGTGAGTATAACATCAAAAGTCTTTCCACCTTCTCCATCTCTAAGCAGGCAATATTAACACTAAGTCAAGATTTTTTTCCCACAGGTCATACTTTCCAACTTTTTACAACCTTTCACTTGATTCTGAATTTCCTCCAAATTATTTTGAAAAGCAAATGTTTATGGGGGGAAATGATAGAATGGGTGTGACACTGATCAAGATGTACTATACTCATAAATTAACATGTTGAATTAAAATCCTTTTGTACAACTATTTAAGGATAATTTTTTTTTGGGGGGGAGGGGTCAGTCATGGATCCTGATCTCTGGGCGTGGGGCTCTGTCGCTGAGCAATTCAGCTCAAGCAAACGCTCTAGCACTTGAGCCAAAGTACCACTTCCAGTTTTGTGGTGGTTAACTGGAGATAAGAGTCTCCTGGATATTCCTGCTTGGGCTGGCTTTGATCTGTGATCCTCAGATCTCAGCCTTCTAAGTAGCTAGGAGCATGAGCCACCAGCGCCTGGCTAAGGATAATTTTTAAAACTAAAAAAAAAAAAAAAAAAAAATTCAGTAAGTGAAATTCCTTAACCCCCATTTGTATACAAGTTTGAATATTCTGGCATAGTAAATAATATTTAACTTAGATTTTATTATGAGATCAGATGGATAACGTGAGCTAAAATAAAATCGATTCTTACCTCTTTTGTATTTTCATTGTAAAATATTCCCAAAACCAAGATATAGATAATGGGAATAAAGAAAGATGAATGAGTATAAAATTTGTTTTCCTTCATAAACAGATTTGCACGGTCACACATATAGAAATAAGCCATAATTAGGCCAAGTTTGCAGAAAGACTGTAAAAGTATTTCTAATGGAGACACAGGGGTATTGATAATATTTTTCTTTTCCTCTCCACTTTCCAAATCAGTACAAGGCTTATTCTTCCGATGAGCATTACGATGAATAATGTAAAAAATCAAATATCCAATAATAGATAACGTGAAGAAACAAGCAGCTAGCTTCTGTATGAGAGTAAGAGGAGGCTGAGGTTGACAACAGGAACCATCTACAGGCTTCAAAATCTTATTGCAATACACATTCATAAGAATCATGGCACTCTGTGAACAAATCAAGTTATTTGGTTATTATCTTGTCAGTGATGTATTTCACATTTGATTTTCTCCTGTGAATATTTTTGAGTTTTCAACACTTTTGCAACCATATTTCAAGCAGTCATGCACACATAATAGTATTCCTTCAATCTGTAATAGCTAGTTCAGGGTGTTTCAAATTTCTGGTTATGATTCATAATAAGAAATTTGTTTATGATGTGACCTAGGAAATATTTACAGGAAACAATTCCTCTTCTTACTATTTGGAATATATTCTATGGTTCCATTCTTCAAGGAAATAAAAATAACCACATGGGGAAAAAAAATGCCACACAAACCCCCATGGATTTCATGGTTACTAATGAATCATGACCTTTGGTTAAAAAAAAATTCTAACATGCCATGCACTGGTGGCTCACACCTGTAATCCTAGCAACTCAGGAGGAAGAGATCTGAGGATAGTGATTCAAAGCCAGCCAAGGCAGGAAAATCCATGAGATTCTTTTATCCAACTAACCATCCTAAAAAAAAAGAAAGAAACAAAGAAAGAAAGAAAAAAAAAAAAAGAAAAAATGCTGGAAGTAAGCTGTGCTCAAGTGGCAGAGAACCAAAGTCAAAACGCTCAAGGATCACACCTTGAATTTAAACTCCAAGATTGGAACAAAATAAATACTGACAGATGTCAAGGGCCAGAGTTTGAATTAGCAGAATTTCAAAACAAAAGATACCAGACTATAGGGCCCCAGCTTTTTTTCATATATATATATATATATAAAAAATATATATATACATATAAAAAATATATACATATAAAAATATATATATTATTGTAAAAATACTATATAGAGGGGTTACAGGTACATGAGTAGGGTAATGAGTACATTTCCTATCAAGCATTGTTACCTCGTCCTTTGTGTTTCCCCTACCAACCTTCAACTCCGCCCTCCCCCCCCCCCCCCGCCAAAACTGTAAAGTTCATTTTCAATATAGTGTTTTGTACATCTTATTGTTACAATGGGTCAACCTGTATCCTTATTTCAGAATTTTGTTATATCTCTTCCCCTCCCCAAATTAGAAAAATGTATATACAAGATACAGGACAGTGGAATCAGATACAGTAAAAACAGGGGTTATACCATGGGGGAAGAACTTGTTCAACCACTTTGGAAAGCAGTATGGAGGTTCCTCAAAAGACTCCACATAGAAGCCAAGTGCAAAGAGACAAACAGCACATGGTCTCCCTGATAAGTGGATGTTAAATCCAAAATGTTAGGTGATACAACAAAATTAACAGGCCTTAAGAAACAAAGGACTTCCACTCATCTGGTCGAATCACTACTAAATAACTCCCATGCTGCTGATCACATGTATGATATATATGTGCACACTGGACAGTAGGACAACACAGAACTAGAGGGAATCAGGGAAAAACATACAACAGTGAGACCCATCAACTGTACTGGACATTGACCAAAATGAACTAAGCAACTCAATGGCAGTGATGGGAGGGAGGGAACAGCTGATGCTATGCAAAACAAAAGAAATGTACATATGACAAATGTGGAAGAGATAACTGTATTACAAAGCTCATAGAACTCATAAATGTTATAGACCATGATAGACAATTTGTTCTATGAAAGTTAGAATGTGTTTGTGACTTTAACTAAGCTTCACTATCCCACAATACTGTGAAATTTGGGAAATTATGTAACCACTTAATCACAATAAAAAATTTGAAAAAAAAAGACTCCACATAGGGCCCCAGTTTTTAGAAGTGAAAAAAGAATATAAAATAACTGTCATAGCAAAATTCTTAATTCTTAGCAAACATATTTGTATGGTTTTTTGAAGGAGAGGAATAGAATCTCTGCTTTTTTTTTTTTTTTTTGGTCAGTTGTGGGGCTTGAACTCTGGGCCTGGGCGCTGTCTCTCAGCTCTTCAGCTCAAGGCTGTGCTCTACCATTTGAGCCACAGTGTCACTTCCAGCTTTTTCTGCTTATGTGGTTGGTGCTGAGGAATTGAACCCAGGGCCTCATGCATGTGAGGCAAGCACTCTACCACTGAGTCACCTTCCCAGCCCCAGAATCTCTGCTTTTAAATCAGATATTCAAGTGGTTCATGAGGTTAAGAACCATTGCTTTCTAAGAGAAAAAGAAAACAGGAACTATCTATTCTACTATGTGTGAAAGTTGTAACTGAAATTCTTTCACAGTTAATATAAATAAATCCCTATCAGTCAACCTGGATTACATTCAGTATCTACTCTGTATCTTGAATAATACTTAAGTATAACAACTCTAAGAAAATTTAAAAAATTTATTTATGGATTAAAATGTGTGCTCTTTTCTGAAGTTTAATTCTGTAATCATAAGGTTTAAGGCAAGGATAGCATAAAGCAGTATTTTTCCAGAGTATGCTAAGAAACGTATAGGGTTTTTTTTCTTTGTTTTTACAGTACTAGGGTTTGAACCCAGGCTCTCACACTTGCTCAGCAGGCGCTCCATTGCTGAGCCACACTTCCACTCCTTTTTGCTTTCATTATTTTTAGGCCTTGCTTAATGCTTAGGCTGGCCTGGACTGCAGTCCTCCTGATGTTAGCCTCTTGAGGATTGCTAGAATTATAGGTGTAAGCCATCATACTCTGCTAGAATTTACAGATTTTATATAGGAGAATATGTATTAACAGTGATTAGCACTCTATAAACAAAGTTTAATTTTTCTCCCTTCCATAGCTCCTACTTTTAAGTATACTGAACTCTTATTTCTTATATGGTCAACTAGATAATTAAAAAGCAAAAATATTTCCAGATACATCCTCAAATAGACTATGAGTAATTTAAAGTACAAGTTAAAATATACTATTATAAACATGTTAGTCTATAACCAATAAAAATCATAGTCTTCATTTACCAACAAACATATTCTTACCGTCTCTCTGCTTGATTCAGGAAGATGTAAGCCATCCAAAGATTCCATAATCGTTTCTTGAGCAATTAATTTGGAAACGCTAAACATCTTAACATTTGACTTAGAATTTCTGGTGCTACTATTCAAAATACTGACTGCAGCTTCATTGTATGCATCTATCTTCTCATTAGTGATCATTTTCCTATTTTCACTTAATAGATCTTCATAAACAGGATCTGTGTGTGAAACACATTTTTTTTTAATTTATTTTTTTTGGGGTCCGGTCGTGGAGCCTGAACTCTGGGCCTGGGCGCTGTCCCTCAGCTCTTCAGCTCAAGGCTAGCGCTCTACTACTTGAGCCACAGCGCCACTTCCGGCTTTTTTCTTTTTGTTTATGTGGTGCTGAGGAATCGAACCCAGGGCCTCAGGCATGCAAGGCAAGCGCTGTACCACTGAGCCACCTTCCCAGCCCTGAAACACATTTTTAAAAACAAATTTTAAAAATCTTTATTAGTACAAACTATAACCATACAAATTAGTTGATCTACATTCAATATTTTGTTCATAAAAGTCCAGATTACACCAAGGAACTAAATATTAACTTTCTGCATAATGCTGGCCAAGGTTTACAATAGATTTTCTTGTTTATATTCAAATTTTGAGTCAACTAACAGCTTCCTGAAATTTAAGAAATAATTGTCTCTCTTTTACATACACAGCTTTGGTGAAACATTTTTATGTTCCAACATGTCTTAAGAGTTTTGAAATTTTGGATCTGAAAACAAGAAATTAAAATTGAATTATTGAAGACTAATAAAGAATAATAGCCAATCTTTTTCTTTCCTGTTACTAATTAACCCTGTAAATTTTGTTCTCACAATTTAGGCATAATACAGAGGACTGAGGTCTGTCTAGTCTATTACTTATTACAAGTAATACTAGTTTACTTTATCTCTTTTTAATATGAAAAAGGTTACCAGTGAGTTTGTAAATAAACAGGACTGGAGGAACAGGTTACCAGTATACTTTCTTATTTCGTTCCTCTTGATATCCAACTTGGAAATAATCTTAAGAGTTTCTGACAAACAATTTAAATTGCTAAAACATCCAAGGCATTTCATATTGTGTTAAGAATTAAGAAATGGAAATTGAATAAATTCCTGAACTGAGTTGACCTAATGCCTACTTCCTCTTGAAGAATTTCATTACAAAGTATAAACTAGCTGATATTAATTTAAATGCTCTGTGAA
Source organism: Dipodomys merriami (assembly GCF_024711535.1). Classification (NCBI taxonomy): domain Eukaryota; kingdom Metazoa; phylum Chordata; class Mammalia; order Rodentia; family Heteromyidae; genus Dipodomys; species Dipodomys merriami. Next base: position 42,584,870 of record NW_027206068.1, on the reverse strand, counting down.
TTCAAAAGAATATTTACTTCTAGTGATTCTAATATGAACATTATTAATAATTTTCTCTGTATTTTCCAACCACAATAAATACACTTTGTTAAAAAGAATCGCAAGTAAACATGCTATTTGCCTTTAGGATTTCTCTTTCTGCAGTCACTCTGCCTGCTCAGGTTCCTTAGAGGATTTTTAAAATTTATTTTATACTCATATTTATTAGTCTGCTCCTGAAAATTTCACAGCAAAATCTACTTTATTCTAATCTCGTAAAACTTACTCAAAATTTGTTTTCATAAAGCAGTTAATTCTGACTCCTGAAACAAGAGATAATAAAAAGCCATGCCTTAAGGTGTATACAAAATGACACTTTTTCATTACTCATTTCTTACCTTGTAAGACCCAATAAACATCACTGGTCTTGGCCAATTTTTCCAAAAGTGGTGCTATGGAGGTAATGTTCATTTTATACTGAGAAAGTGCTTCACTGCTACCATTGTGAATCTTGATGGACCACTAACAAGTAATAATTAGGCATTAATTCAGTATTTATCATAGAGACTTTCAAGTATATAATTTACCTAATATAATTACAATTATAATTTTATTGTAATTCCCATTTTAGTTAACATTTAACAACATTTGGTCAAATTATTTCATTAAGTATATGAAGGCAGTTATAAAGACTTTCAATGTATATCATTCAAGAATAACTTTAGATATAATAATATCGAGCTTTAACACTATATTTACTAAGTTCATTCAAATCTTTTATTATTATTCCCTAGTCTGATTGATTTGAATAGGAATTAAAGTACAAACACAGCCAAGTATTCCATTTACATAAATTACCTTTTTTCTTTACAAGACCTCAGGTGTGAAACACAGATTATTAGGTCAGAACAAAAAAGAGTACTTACTGTGGCTGCTCCTGCTACAATCACATGGGGCTTTGCAACAGAACCCTATAGGAAGAAAACCTTTATAAATGTGTTGGACACCAATTACATCCTTTACTTCTTCCTTAAAATACAAACTCTGCTTCTTCTAAGTGCATCTTAATTTGTTAGAATTCCCTACTGGGTTTTGGTTACAATAAGATTTTAGACATCTAATGTCTAAAATCCAATGACAGGGCTATATGGCTACATAGCATAGCATAAAGCATACATGGTTACTCTTTTGCTGTTCTTAGGGGGAAAAAAGTACTGAGTTTTAAACAAGACAATAGTATTCTGAACTGTGAGCAAATTGCTTTGAGTAAAGCTCTAGTGTATTATGTCAGTAAATTAAAAGATACTCATGGATGCCTATAGGGTATATAGTGTAAGTGTTAAGTAAAATACAAGGTCAGCTCCCTAAGGAAACAAAATCTTCTGGGAAAGCTAACTAAATTGATAATTATTAAAGATTGGAAGCAGAAAAAAATACTTGGAAATTCACACTAACTACAAATTGTAGTATTTATAATACAGTATGTATTGTTAGTATAATAGTATATATATGTATGTGTGTGTATTATAATTACAGAGCAGTGAATAGTTTACTAAATACTTTCTCTTAAGCTATTTCAATATAGATTCTTATGCCCCATAGGTTATCAAGGAAGATGGTGTCTATATACTATAAAATACATTCAGAACTACTGATATTATGTCAGGAATACTCAGAACTTTAATCATCTAACTTCTGAGGTCACTGCACTTTCTACACCAAAGATCAAAGATCTGATATTATATCAATGTTCATAAGAAACAAAAAAGCAAGAAATTTTATTTTAAAACCACACAAAATACTGCTACATTCTCATTATAAAAGTAATATATGTTCAGAGTCATGGAAAACTATTTCTAGTCTAACGTGCTTTACTTTACAGTATAAAAAAATTTCTTTCCTTTGTCCTCATTCAGAAACAGCTCCCTTTCTTCATCTTCCTTACACAGGCTGTGACTGTACTTCTCCTTAGCATAACATCTTAATTCTCAAGTTCAAAGAGAAAATGTATAAGTGCTCCTCCTTCCTGCCCTACTCTTACAACTTCTTCATCTCCACATTCTTTTCAGAGGGGAGTAAAGAAATGAGTCCCCCTCTCTTCTCCAGATTCTCCCTTTTCACTTCTGAAACTTTGATCCATGAGTTATCTCCTCTAATTGACAATATCAATCTTGTACTGCTTCTCTACTCTCCTTCCTTCTATATGAAATCATTCTTATTCTCAAAAAAAATTCTTTCTGCCCATCGATTTACTTATTTATTTGTCTGTTTGTTTATGGCAGAACTAGAACTTGAATTCAAACACTTAGGGCCTCCACTTGAGCCACACACCCAGACCTCTTTTGTTTATATATATTTTTGTTCAGAACCGGCCTGAGACCACAGTTCTCATACTTATACCTTCCAGTAGCTGAGTTCTCAATGTTTTTGCTTAGGCTGGCCTGGAAGACTGTTCCTCACAATGTCCACCTTCTAAGTAGCTAAGATAACAGTCAATCCCCTCACACCCTTAGTCAACAGATTACATTAAAAAGCATTCTGTCCTCAGCCTGCTAATTCCTCACATCATGCCTCAATTTAACAAGATTTAATTTGAACTTCACTATCCATTTAAACAATCTGTTACAGGCTACTAATGAATTTGGAATTGACAGGCCCCTTAGTTTCATTCTACCTTATCTCTTTAAAGTGACACTCCTTTATTACTCACCTTTTACATATCCCATATGTTAAAAAGTTATTGCTACTGATGTTAGTTTTTCCTCTCTTGATTTTCTTCCCACCCCTTTCTACTTCCACTTCTCAGAATCTTCTCAGTAATGGAAGTCTTCTCCTTAATCTCTTAAATTCCTTCCATTCAAATAACTTCATATATCACTTTAATCCATACCAAGACTTCCCCAGTCTACCTAAGTAGCTCTGACTTCTTAATGACTATTATTCACTTAAGAATTAAATCTAAATTGCCAGTTTCCTCACAGTTTAGCCCAATTTCCTCCCACTATTCCACCATACTGCTATTCTTCCACTTAAAAGTTTCAATCTCTCTCAAATGCCCTAAAAAATAAATCAATGTCCTTATTTTTAGGAAATAAACCCTGAAATATTTAAAAGTAGGGAAAAAAACAGGCTGATAAAATATAGCTTACACTATCTTTCATAATCTAGTATCTGCTTGCTTCAGCCTCTCATGTGCTCAGATTACAGATTCCATACCTAGCTTGATTATTTAGGTTTGAATTAACTAAGATATAGCAGGAACAGACAATTTTACATCTGGAAAGTCTAGTGTGAACATAGTCTAACCAGTGGCAATGAGGCAGAGCTACTGAGTCAACACCTATCAGGGAAATGCTAAAAAAGCTAAGCTACGTAAAGAAGATGAGTAGAGTTGAATAGGCAAGTAAAGATAAAAACAAAACTTCTTCACAAGCTTTTTAAATTTGGTTCCTCAAAAACAGACCTATGTTTTCAAATACAGACCTCAGTCCACACTTTGATACACTGTTTCATAGACCCATTAACTTCTGGATGCCATAGAAAATCCTGAAAGAGAAATGTTAGAAATAAAACAGTAAACAATATTCTTATTTAGCACCACTCAAAACAAATATTAAGTCTCTCACAAAGTACATAATCACCTCCCATCTCAATCTCAATGAGATGTCTCATAATAGTTCCTATGTCTACTTTCACCTCATCTACTCTCCATACTTAGCCTGAATATTTTCTTTTTTCTTTTTTTTTTTTTGTCAGTTGTAGGGCTTAACTCTGGGCCTGGGCGCTGTCCCTGAGATCTTCAGTTCAAGGCTACTGCTCTACCACTTGAGCCACAGGTCCACTTCTGGCTTTTTGAGTGGTTAATTGGAGATAAGAGTCTCATGGAGACTTTCCTGCCTACACTGGCTTTGAACCCTGATCCTTATATCTCAGCCTCCTGAGTAGCCAGGACTACAGATATGAGCCACTGGCACCTGGCTGAATATTTTCTTAAAAATTTTTTTTTAATCTTTATTGAAAAGGTGATGAGCATGGGAGTTACAGTTACATAAGGTAATGAGTGCATTTGTTTTTAAACACTGTTACCCCATCCCTCATCTGTTCCTGCTTACCCCTCATAATTCCCTTCCCTCCAAGTTATAAGGTTCATATCCAACATAGTCTCAAGTGAATATCAATGTTGCATTAGTTCATCCTTTGTCCTGCTGTTTCTGTGATTACCTTTCCCTTCCACAGATGGAAAAATCTTATATACAGGACACAAGGTATAGAAAACTAAGAGAAAAGAAAAAAAAAATAACCACATATAGGACATAATAAGAACCTCTTGTTTCCATATCTTGGAGTTCAAGTTGATACTCTTCATTATATATGGTCTTATGAACTTAGTAATTGGGTTACTGAGATATATATCATATATATATATATATCATATATATCATAGACATATTCTAGTTCTTAAAATGAGGGAAACCATGAAACCTACTTTTCTTTGGGTCTGGCTTACGTGGCTTAATAAAAACAGCTTGGTATTGGCACAAGAACAGGCCTGAGAACCAATGGAATAGAACTGAAGACCCAGAAATGAACCCACAGGCCCATGGCCACCTAATTTTTGGCAAGGGAGACAAAAAACTAGGATGGAAGAAAGACAGCATATTCAACAAATGGTTCTGGAAGAATTGGCTAAACATGTGTAGACAACTAAAGTTAGATCCTTATATATCACCCTGTACCAGAATCAATTCCAAATGGATCAAAGACCTTGAGGTAAATGCAGATATCCTGAAAATATTACAGGAAAGAATAGGAGAAACACTAGGGCTCCTTGGCACAGGTTGAAACCTTTTTAATAAAGACCCAGAAACACAACAAATGGGATTGCATGAAATTGCAGAGCTTCTGCATGGCAAAGGGCACAGCTAGTGAGAGATACAGAAAGCCCACAGACTGGGAGAAGATCTTTACTAGCCATATAGCAGACAAGGGCCTCATATCTAAAATATACTTATAGCTCAAGAAATTAATTTCTCCAAAAACAAATCTTAAAAATTTAAATCTCATCGTTTCATACCCCTTTTATGAATGCTCTCAGAATAAAATCCAAAACAGCTGAGAAGGTAGAGAATGTTTATCACCTGTCTGCCCTAGTTAATGCTACTTCTGCCCTTGCTCTCTAAGAACTCCTTTGGTCCTCATTCAGTTCCTGAAATGTTCTATGCATTCCCTGTCTACAGAGTTCGGCACATATGATTCTCAGTTAAAACATCATTTCCCTTTATTGTGTACTTTACGATGGAACAGGACTTAATGCTCCCTGCTATTCTTATCTCACTTAGCTTTGCATGTAGGTAACTATGCTGACCTGAAACTACTAGTAGACTAAGAACATTTCTGTCCTGATACCTACTGAATTCTCATTATGACTGGGAAATTTGTATATATGACTTCAAATCTGTATATATTCTTTTATAATCACTAATCCCAGAATGATGGATTTCAAATTACTACACAAGATTATTTTCTCCTGGATAAAGGTTTAACCAAATAGTCTACTTCATTACATAAAACAACTACATAAACATTTACTCCATTGTTTTGCTGTGTGTATCTGTTCTCAAGATCACATTGAAAACTATTTAGTATATACAAAGTAGTAGCTGAAATATAAGCTTATTTATAAATAACAATATCAATATGATCACATTTATCTTATTAGTACATGAACTTACCACTTTAACTGAAGCAATCTTATCTTCAAAAGGAATGTTTTCATGCTGCCATAATAAAGGAGATAATACATGCAAGTTTGTATATATATACAAATGTATAGAATAAATGTTTCCCTTTAGCTGTTACTTTAAAATATATTTTTATGCACCAAATATCTATTACTAATACATTCAGTCTGAAAGAGGAGGGGAAAGCTAGATAGAATATTAAAAAAGATAACTCTAGTTGTTTATATGTGATTTAAACATACATAATATATATGGTTCAAAATAAAATAGGATGAGTATAGCAGTATATACCATCAAAACAAAACCAAAAGATAGAAATGGTTACAGATTAGAAACTCTGAATAGAGAGAAGTAGAAGGGGGCAATAAGAAGCTAGTTCTGTTCCTAAAATTAAGGTTAAAACATTTTCATTAATTTTTGTATATATAAAACTAATGGAAAACACATTTACACTTAAAAGTCTACAAATAGCTGACTTTATTGTTTTTCATTACTCTGAAAAGGAAGAGCCACTAAGGATTAAGGACCATTATCTTCAATATGTGAATTGCTACTTAGCCATGAAGCTCATTTTTCAACTATTTACTAAAGTCCAGGTTGTTCCATACAGGCAAATTTTTATTAAAAGTTGATGAGCTACTCTTCCTACAACTCTGAACAGTCTTTTATTTCATTTTTTGCCCCTTTCAGTTCCCTGCTTTTAATGATAAACTGTTTGAAGAAAGGGATTAGAAGATGATCACTTAAAATCTATAGAGGTTATATTAACTCACTAAAATATAATTAACTATTAACAACATAGAAAGATATTAATCCTTATCTATTTTACAAGGATTTGTTACAAAGAAAAGTGCATTTTAAAAATGAGAAACATATGGGCATCAGTGGTACACGCCTGTAATCCTAGCTACTCAGTAGGCTAGGATCTGAGTATAGCAGTTCAAAGCCAACCTAGGCAGAAAACTCTGTGAGACTCTTAACTACAATTAACCACCAGAAAACCAGAAGTGGCACGTGGCTCAAGTGGTAGAGCACTTGCTTTGAACTGAAGGGCTCAGGAACAGTGCCCAAGCTAAGTTCAAGCTCCATGACCAACAAAAAAAAAAAAAAAAAAAAAAAAGAGAGAGAGAAACATACCAGAAAACAACAGAAAGATATCATTAATTTTCATTTATAGGCTGATCACTCTGAATCAGAAAAGTGGCGACATGTATTGCCAACATAGTAGGTGTCAATATACATTGCTAATTAACAATAGAAACTGAAACAATCTGGCAAGATAATCAATTTTATATCTTTACCTTAAACGCAGTAGTTGTATTATAGAAATTCCATATAAAAAATTTAAAAAGCAAAGTTTTTGCACAAAGAAATGAGTACAATAGTGCTTCTCTTATTGCAAAAAAAATTTTAAATACTAAAAAATAAAATTTTAAGGGAAGATTACATAAAATTCCATTATATCCACTCAATAATATGCTGCTATTAGAAAGATACTTAAGCTGATTATATAATAACTTGGTGAATTATGATAAGTGGTGAGGGGAAAGCCAGATAAAAAATTACATGTGGTAAAGCTCACAAGTATGTGTTTTTAAAAAGGAGACTAAAAGAAAATGTGCCAAGGTTATTAGTAAGAGGATAGAGATATTCCTTGTTGTCTCAAGGAATTTTTGTAAATTTGTCTATGGCAAGAAATTATTCCTGAGAACACTGAAGTTAATTAAGGCCCGATAATAAATACCTTCACCTCCACTTCTTTTTTTTTATATTCTCCACTACAACAAACCACCCTTCTTTTCCCTGTTTTTTCAAAACTATTAAACTTCTAAAACTACATCTAAGAGAAGGAAGTAAATGAATTTTTACCTTATTTCCTTCTTCTTTGAACTGGGGATTAATTATTTTTACAAAAGAATAAAACAATTGACGAATTCTGGAATCTCCAATAAATGCAATGTGTTTATCTACAAGGCAGTTCTTTGCTTCACTGCAATCAACAAAGAAGTATTAATAGGTAAAATCAACATATTTGCATTTCAAAACACATAGTTTAATGGAGAAAGGCCATGGCTAGTCATGTTGATTTGAAAGTAGATGAACTTTACTACTTGGGGGGGGGGAGGACTTTAGGGGGGCAAGGTGAGTGGGAGAAAACAAGGGAATGGATAACTGACCAGAAATGTATTCATTACCTTACTTATGTAACTGGAACCCTCTGACATCACCCTTACAATAAAATTAAATTAAATTTAAACAAAAGAAAGTAGATGGCCAGATTTATTTAACTTACTAGTTATTACCAAATAATTCTCAACTATAGTAACCCCCAGTCATTAATTAAGAAGTATTGTAACTTTATTAAATGCTTTATATCCATTATTTCAGAATAACTTTCATAAGGTAGGTATCCAAGTTACAGTGAAATAGGACACTGCTCATAGGATAGGACTTGGTCCTTGTCCTTGTCCTCATTTACCAAAGATAAAGCCACCTGGCCAAGGGCCTTTCTTTAATACTTTAGAACAAAAATCTTCTATTAGAATCAATCAGGTAGTATGTATCCCACAAAAAGAAAAGCACTACCAGGTACCAGTAGCTCATATCTACAATACTAGGTCTCAGAAGCTAAAATGAAAAATCAGTCTACAACCAGTTGAGAAGGTCAAATCTGAGAGATTCTTATCTGCAATTAACCAACAAAACGCCAGAACTGGAAGCATGGCTCAAATAATAGAGTTTGTCAGCCATGAGCAAAAAAGCTGTATGTGAGGGCTCTGAGTTCAAGCTCTAGTACCAGCATCAAAAAAAAAAAAGGAGGAAGTGGCGCTGTAGCTCAAGTGGTAGAGCGCTTGCCTTGAGCTGAAGAGCTGAGGGACAGCGCCCAGGCCCAGAGTTCAAGCCCCACGACTGACAAAAAAAAAAAGGAGGGAAGGAAAGAGGAGGAAAGGGAAGAGGAAGGTAGAGAAGACAATATTGTACTCTCCTTCACCACTCTCTCTCCATTAGATATTAAGACCCATGAAGGGGGTGGGGGAGGAAGAAAAGCATCTTACTTGATTTTGTATTTATGCATCATACAACTGTGAGGCTGCCAAACTTTTTCTCCAAGGAATCTGCCACTTGAGAGAAGGTATTCACATGAATCACTGCCTGTAACAGTAAAACACCATGGTATAGTGTTTATGTGTGTGCATATATATATATATATATATATATATATATGCACACACATATGTTATTGTAATCCCATTTAAGATCCTGAAGAAAGCACGCAGTTTTCTATGCTTCCCTATACCTGCTTGGATATATATAAATCATTCATGAAAAGCATAGTATATGAAAAGCATAGTTAATACATTAACACTCATGAGGGGAAGAGCCATTATTGCCTTACACATTATTCTATAAGTCTCTATACTATCTCTGATGCATTGGCAATTTCTTTTCCTTTCCTTCAAGTTTTTTTTTTTTTTTGTCTTTTCTTTTTAGTACTGGGGATTGAACCCAGGACATTGCACTTGCTGGGAAGTGCTTTGCCCCTGAACTACATCCCTGCCTCCTCTTAAGGATTTTTTTCCTAGAGTTATCACCTCCATCTCAAACCAGCCTTTCTATGTTTATCACTCCTACTTTGGGTTGTGAAAGAAAAGTTAAAGGACTAAAAAGACTCTGGAAATGACTTCCTACTCTACTTTAGTAGGTAACATATTAGCATATCTGAAAACCTAGTTTTAAATAGAAAGGTTCATAGCTAGGAAACCCCTCTGTCCCATGTAAAACTAGGAGATTTTACTAGGCAATTTTACTGTACATTAGCTCAATACACATCACTGAAAGAACAAAAAGGTGATTTGGAGGTATTAAAAAACTGAGACATGATACAGATTAGGAGAAAATGAAATGTATAGATTAACTGTGGGGTTATAATAAAATGTAAGCTTAATTTAAATGTTAGTTCTTTATTAATGGCAATAAGTAAGCTATGTTTGTTTTACTATTTCTTCAGGTCAGGCCGGTAAGAGCCTGGTAAGAGGAATATGACAGAACAAAAATGTTGCAGAATCATTTAGGGAGGAGATAGGGAAGACTCAAAGTTGGTTCTACTGGATTTGGGAGTTTTCTGTTTGTTTTTGCAGTGCTAGGGATCCAACCCAGGGCTTCATTTAGGGTATGCTGAATCTCTAGCCTCCAAAACACTTAAAAGGAGAAAAACATAACTTTTCTCATTTCAATTATTCTTTCAGCAGGCCACAATAGACTTAAGAGGAGACAACTGAAAGTATTGTGGCTGCAGTGTCATAAATTCCAGATAGAGGAAAGAAAAATGAAAATACTGCACTGTTGTGCAAATGAAAAACTGTATAAGGAATACAGAATATCAATGGTTAAATCTTTGACGATCTATATAGATATATCTATGTATAGATATATCCTGAGGGGTTTTTTTACTACAAAGATTTTTAATAAGCTATCTCTAAGTATAATTAGTTTTTAATTCTTTCCAATAAAAACAAATTTTTGTTCTAAAATACAAAATACGCTGCATAAATAACCAAGGATGAGCAAAGAAAAGACTGTAGGAACACACAATTAAGTTATTTCCCTTAAAACACCACTCCTGCAATAACATTCTTGTACAGCAAAATCTGATTAAAATTCTAGGAAATCTTTAAAACTTAGGATGAAAATTTCATAGTTACTACATTTCTACATGTTTTGACATATCTATTAAACTAATTACATGTTAGTAACATACCTATTTTTAAGCAAACATGAGTTGTAAAAACTAGATATTAATCTTGTGGTGTTTCCTTTTTTTCTCCCAGCCCCGACTGTGTATTTGGTAATTAAATTTTTTAAATAACTCTTTAATCAATCTTCAGTGTCTGGTATTATGTGATTTGTTACACATCTGCATAGGTTATCAATATGATTCTATGGAGATGGACGTATCATACCAACATATTAAAATAATTTTTCCTCCACCAGAAAATGTACTGTCAATGCACCATTCCTCTTTCCCTTATCAGTATGATCTTTACTTTGCCTTTCAAGAGCTCAGCTAGTAGGCAATAGCTTTAATGCTAATATATAAAAATATAATATATAACATATATATAATAATATAATATGTAATAGTAATATAATAATATGTAATAATATTATAATATAAAAATAATATATAATTCCACAACAAAATAGAGTTGAAGTTGGTTACTAACCAAAACATTCTACAAACACAGTATTTTAGAGACCACTGGTCTTTCAAGGGGTAAAAAAAATTTTTAATTTGCTAGTGAATGCTAGATTATGACAACTCTTCTTACTATACTTCACAATGTAAAGAGACTGTTTTTAATCTTTTGCCCAAAATTATGAGTTTAGCTGTCATAATAGTCATAACAGTATCTCGTTGGAAGAAAGAACATGTTGTTTTAATAGACATAGTTTAATATAAAGATTGTAAGCAAAGTAAAAGAACTAAGAGAAAAGGCCATAATGGCTTTTTTTTTACATTCATCAGCAAAATAAAAATAAAATTAGTAATAAAGAAAAATTAACCTGATTTAGAAAAGAAAATTCTGTAAACACCACACTCTAAAAGAAGTTCTCTTTTCTTGGGTCAGATCAAATTACTAAATGTAAACCTAGATATTAAAAATGGCAAATCTGCCGTATTTTAATATACATATATTTAAGTATCTGCTGGCATGTATTATCCTTTCTAAGTGAATCAAAAACAAAGGAAACACTCCAGGCATTATTTTTGTCTAGCATGATTATGATAGGTACTTTAATACAACCAACATGAGAAGTTACTAATTGGCCTGATTAAATCAAGCTAGGCACTCAATTTTCAAAAAAACAACTAAAGGATAAAATTATCTATTGGAGCTATCTCTAATACTAAGATTATCTAGATGCCTGACTATCTTCTTCAATCTTTTCCAGTATAAGCATCTGGCTTGTTAATCTAGCTTTGGATTTTTATTAAGGACTTTTTTTAGTAATAAAAAGTTATTCAGGAACAAGCAAAGAAAGAAAACACAAAAAAGAAACAAAACCCAAAAGCAACACCTAAGAAAACACCTAATACTCTCAATGAATTACAACTTCCCTTTTCCTTGGCACACAATACCTCTGGACATGGTGCATTTTGCTGAGCCACCCTACTGCAACTGTGAGCTTCTTACTACCACCATGAAAATATCAGATGACAAAGTGTACAGAATGGTCTGTAAAACACGGCCTAAAACTCAGCAAGCAATAGTTAATTCTATGCTAGAAAACACTATTTACTTTTCTCTTTACACAAAGTAGGAGTGACACATCAAAAGCATATAGATCAGGTCTAACAGTCAAAGAACGTTAAGCCTAAGTGACCTATGGCTATTACATGCTTTAATTCTTTTTTTTTTAATTTAATTTAATTTTATTTGTGAACATACTGTACAGAGGAGTTACAATTACATGGGCAGGATGAGGCTTTCAGTTTACTTTTCCCCATAACATGCAATAGTAGTTAACGTTGACATTTTAGATAGATAGATAGATAGATAGATAGATAGATAGATAGATAGATAGATAGATAGAGTCAGTGACAGAAAATAATTCATTAAAAAAATTAAGACATCTGAAATTAACTTTATTTAAAAAATTAAAATTCATCCAAATGGAACGTTGATCCTAAAGGCAACAGATAAGGATCTTTTGATACTGAAGTGATTATTTTAATCTATAACCACACTATTAAGGGACATTTGTGATTTATGACTATACAAGACCAGCAAAATCTAGAAAAAAGTATAGTTAAGAAAGTAATTTTCTTTAAAATATCATCCTGTTATACTATGTGGAAATATTATTAATCATTAAAAACTCCCCTACTTTCATCAGGAGACCATGGCTTATGTCTGTAATCCTACCTAATCCAAGGCTGTGGGAAGCTGTCACAGACTTTCTTGTGAGAGCTTCTCCAACAAACTACCAAAGTAGCCAGAAGTGCAGTTCTGGCTCAAGTGGTACACTGTGAGCCTAAAGCAAAAGAAGCTCAGGAATAGCACCTAGGCCCTGAGTTCAAGCCTGAGGACCGACACCAAAATAAATGAATAAATAAATGAAGAAATATAAAAACAAAAACAAAAAATGCTGAACTTTCAGAAACTGAAATTAAAATAAAACATTCAATTAAATCCACGAAAGAATCGAATACAGGGAGAAAAATTGAAGAAAACAAAGACTTTGCAAATATTGTGTATTAATAAACTCTGATGATTTAAAGACGAAAAGACACTCTTGAAGGCTCACAGTCTATGTAGAGAAGGTAGATAGCAATTATTAAAATACAACATGGTCAATAGGTACAAGTTACTGTTGCAGAACTTAATTCCCACTTCTGTGGAGGTGACATTTGAACCAGGCCTTGAAGAAAAACCTATACTTTCTTTCAAAGGGATAGGCCTTTGCAAGCAGAAAAACAAACAAACAAAAAACATTTATCTGTAAGAGACTTAAAAAGGAAGGGCATGTTTAGACAGAGAGCTTGGAGTTAGGAAGAATAATGGAAAAGCACATAGGTAACAAAAAGTAGGCTTTGGTCAGATTTTGAAGTTTTACACATATAACTTTTAAAAATTTATCTCTTGACTGGATTAAATAGAAAAAGTCTTGGCTGATAATGTAAAGCTGAATAAGTGTATGTAAATTGTTTAACCCTGCCTTTCTCCCTTGAATATCCTTTCTTACTTCATCTTTCATATTTAATAATTGATGAGAAAGGCAGACTATAACACAATGGCAAGAGGCTGACCAACAGGATCCTAGCTCAGTCATTAACTAGTTGTATAATTTTAGGCAATTTACTTAACCTCTCTACTCTCATCTTCAAAATGTAAATAATACTGTAATTCACTGAATTGAAGACCACTGATTATAAGACATTATTTTGTCATAGTATGAAAAAAATGTTACCAATTAAACTTTGACATGCAATCAAAGTTTAAAGACTCATCCTGATTACAGAAATGTTAAGGAAGGAGAGAGATGAAATACGGTAATTGTATAGATCTCATAGAATGGTTGTAAAAAAAATGTAAAACCTGGTATATAAGTGGCTCAATGGTAGCACACAGTTTTGCCAAACTTTACTTTCTGTGGTGTTCAATTGTTTTTATTTCTGTAGTTTGTAAAGCAAGAGATACTGTGTTTATTCAAATTGTACTCTACAGAGTCTGAAGACATTCATATCTACGCATTCAACATACTAATATATAGCATAAGCCACCCCTTCATCTAATATATAAGGTTCTCTCTTATTCTAAACATTTATGATACAATTCAAGTGCATGCTTATTATCTTTGTGTGAGGGGAATTGTAACTTCATAGTTTGACACTTTCAAAACATGAGGATGGCTAAAACCTTCCACGTAAGTCTGTTTTCCAAACAGACTCTGGCTCAAGTTCATGACATTTAGTCTGGGCAAATATACATACCAGGTGTACTGCTTCACTCTCAAGGCACTGAAGTACCTTCAAAAACCGATGACTCGATTCTGGAGGAGGCTTTACAAATAATCCCAGATTGCTACACTGACTCATAAAAAGCCCATCTGACATTCTATTCTCCCTGCTGATGACAGATCTTGATAAGATCCAACATGAAATCTAAATATAAAAATTTGTATCCCAAGACTATGAAATGATTGACACAATTTTTTAAAAAGGGAAGGAGACTAGAGGTTTCCTTTTAAGATAAGAGATTACAATTATAAAACTTATCTTTACTAACTTCACACATCCAAAATTGAGTTTGATTACCATCATCTCACACCAAACTAGCCTAAAATGATTATTAATTTAAAAACATTTCCCCAAAATTACCATAACCAATACACCAGCACTGCTAGTTACAGTCTTCATATCAAACTGCTGGATTTCTATTACAGTGGCTGTAGATGAACCAAAGTCAGGGGCCAAATCATATGGCCGTTCATCTGCAGGGGACTGGAAGAGAAAAGCCAAAACAATATTAAGAATCAAACTTCTCTCATCCTTTGGTATATTTAGATTGTGAGATGTTCATCCAGTATGATACTGAAGTAACAAGGTTTTTAATATTCAAACGTTCGCCAAAACAATGCAGCAAAACTGACCAAAAAACTGACCTGGTGGTACTTTTAAAGAATTGGAATTAGAAGACAGCTCTGATTCTGGCACCCTATTTGCTGTATATTTTGCCAAAGTAGATGTGCAGAGTTAATGTGCACCTGTTCATTACACTTTAGATCTTGATTAATTAATCTCACAACCACCAAGAGCTGTCCAGATAATGGCTTTGATAGTAGTAAGAGCCCAAAATGAAAGATTCTATCATTATCAATTTCCCTCTGCCTGTCAGCCTCTCTCCTGGTGGCACTTTAATAAAAACAAAGCAAAACAATCAACAAGGACAAGTAAATATCCTTTGATTACTCAAAGATAATTCATTCCGAAATAAGGAGGTCCTATTTCTGGACTGCAAGGCCTGCTTTCAAAGTGCTTACTTACACCTTACTTTTATTGCTCACCTCTACTGTCAACTCCTAACTACTTTTCAAAAATCTGCCTCAGTGCCTTTACCTTGTAAAAATAAGTAAGTAAGTAAGTAAAAGAAAAGAAGTGTGTAACCCAAACCCTTCAGAAGTGGGTGAGTCACAAAAAGACTCGTGTCACCTCCTCTCATTTGGTCAAGGGCATCGTTTAGCCAAGGATGGCAATTTGGGGCAAAAGCAGTCCATGCCGCTGTCCAACAGTTGGACCCTACTGTGACAGGGCAGAGACAGGAGATGAGACAAAGGTTGAGGAGCCAGACTCCCCCCCCCCCAAGAAACAGAATGTGTGACACCCCCCCACACACACACACACACGACTGCAGGGACCCTGACAGGGCGGCCTTCAAGCCTGGGACTGCCCCCAGGGCCTCCTGGCCAGCCTCCTGCACGTGAGCCATGGCCTGGCCTGACTTCCCGCGCCCGGCTCGAGGGGACCCTGGGCAGCCCCTCAGGTCAGGTCCGGGGTGCGCGTCCTGGACCCCCGGCGCGAGGGGCTCTGGGGAGCGTGCAGGGGACTGAGGACCACGCGCCTGGCCAGGACGGCCCGCGCTGGGGTCCGCTCGGCCGAGGTGGGGCGCCGGCCCGCCGCCGGGGGCCCGCGGGGGCACGTGGGGGCGCCGCCTCCCGCGGGCCGGGCTGGCGCGAGGCCGCGGGGACGTGGGCGTGTGCCGGTGCGGGGGGGCGGCCTCCCGCTGCCGTCGGCGCCTCCCCCGGGCCGGCTCGGGCCGGGCCGGGCCCCGGCGGGGGGAAGAGGACGCCCGGGCCGCTCACCTCGGTAGCGGCGGGAGGCGAGGTGGCCCGCCGCGAGCAGCAGCACGGCCACCAGCGCCAGCACCTTGGCGCTCCTCACGCTGAAGTAGTGGTTGATCTCCCGCTTGCCCAGGTTGTAGGCCAGAGCCGCCATCTTGGTTCCTCCATGACAACAGTGCGCGGCGGAGCGGGGAAGGGGCGCCGCGCAGGGGCAGCACTGGGGCGGCCGCCGCCGCAGCCAGCCCAGGAGCCGCCGCCAGCGGCCGCGGCCGCCACCGGGGCCTCCCACCGGGCAGCCGGACCCCGCGGCCGCGGCGCCCTGGGCCTCGCCCGGCCCCTCCTCGGTGGCCTCCCCCCAAGCCCGCCGCCGCTGCTCCGCCGTGCCGGTCCCCCAGGCGCCCCGGACGCCTGTCTCCTCCCCTTCCTCCACCTCCTCCTCCTCCTCCTCCTCCTCTCCAGCCTCCTGCCTTAATAACGGCTGCGCCTCCGAGGGGGGTCCGGATGCCGGGTGCCCGGGGGTCACCGGCCCCGGCAGGCCCTCCGGGGTCACGGGGTCACGGGCGGAGGCCGCGGGCGGCGGCGGGGACGCCGGGCGCCGCGGAGAGGGGTCTCGGGGGTCCATCCCGGCTGGGACGCGGATCCTGGACTGTCCCCTGGAACACTGTCCGCTACCTGAGCCCAGGTTGGGACAATAGAAGTACAGTTCCGGGAAAGAAAGCAAGAGGAAAAAGTACACACTCCTCCTTCCCGCTGCCGCCCTGGTCTGAACTTTCTAGTGCTCCTTGAACCGGCCTGGCATCCCTGCCTGGCCAGTCGGGCCGCTCCCAGGTGCTGGGCAGGTGTTGGGGTGGCTGGTTATCATCCAGCCTAGGAGTGGAACCGGTCTTATCACTTCCAGCCTTACTGCCCTGGCCTGTTTATCTTGCAAACCTTTTTGGTTGGGTTTGCCCACTTGCAATGGGCAAAGTATGGACAGGGCACGGAGGGAGAGGCCCAACAGGGCAGGTGAGGGAAACCAGCCTGCTGGCAGTTGTGTTTACACACAAGTTAACGGACTTGGGGGGCGAGGAGAGGAGGGAGGATTTATGACAACCCTCCCTCCTGAAGTTGGTGAATGTTTAATGGTTCTCGCAGCCACATACACGTGTTCATGTAGCTACAAATGTCTATTTGCATGGTTCGCCGTTCTGCTTGCTTTGTGCAGAGTTAAGTCATTGGAGGGTTGGAGGTGTTCGTTGTCCAGTATTCTTTACAACTTTCCCCATTTACCCATTCCAGACCTTGGGTTTATAGGCCCTTCCCAAAATTATAGAATTTAGGTAGAAGGGACTGTAGAGATGGTGTCTAGTCACTCCCATTGTTTTCATCCAAGGACTCTTTATTATTATATTTTCAGTCCCGGACCTCATATCTTGAAAGATTTTGTCACTTAAATGAAATCACATATATCACTGTCATGGACGCAATGCTAATAAGCAATAAAGTTAAATAAGTGTACAAACACTTGGGCACAGTTCTCTGCAAATGGTCACTTAATTTTGGCTGTCATTCTTCTGATCTGAGGTTGGTCACAAGCTGGCAGAATTAAATCAGATATTGTAAAAACCAGATAAATAACTCTGCTAACAATATATAGTCTGCCAGTCACATCCTAGACATTTCTATGATGTCACCAACAGCAAATTGGAGTTTCTGATCAGCCTTCAATAAACCAGAGTTAGCCAACAGGGTTGATTTAGTGCCTGCCAAAAGTAAAGAAACTTGACATTTTATTTAATTGCAATTTCCAGAAGGCTTTCTGAAATATTGTAAATAGCTTGAAAACCTCTTTTTATTTCTGCACTCTAGTTTAAAGCTAATCCCTCTACCTCTGCACTAAATTTCTCCCTGCCCCTACATTAATCACCTTTCCTTGGGTCCTGTAAGTGCTCCCTCGCCTCCCTAGCAAGGGTGCTCTCTCTCTCTCTCTCTCTCTCTCTCTCTCTCTCTCTCTCTCTCTCTCTCTCTCTCTCTCTCTCTCTCTCTCTCTCTCTCTCTCTGTTTCTCCCTCTCCCCCCCCCCTCTCTCTCTCTCTGTCCTCTGTGTGTGCCTTCATGTTTGTGTCTCTCTTTCTCTTTCTCCTCTCTCTTCCTCTCACCGCCTCCCTGCCTGCTGTTTGGTTTCCACTGATAAATTTATCTTTTCAATGAATAACACCCCTGGATTCTGTTTCTATATGTTTACTTCTTTTTCCCCCCCTGTGACAGTCCTCTTAACTGAGTAATAGTGAGGGTTTTGACTTGCTCGATTCCCATTATCTTTTCTGCCTACTTCATTGTTGTTATTAGGCTGGGTGGAAAGGACCTGTTGTTTAAAAAAAAAAAAAAAAGCAGGGGGGCATTTTATGTTTCTTACCATCTTGGATCATTTCCTTGCATCACATACGTTTGACTATTGTACCTTATTTGGTATCCATCAAGTTTCCCTTCCCTGTGTCTAGAAGGAGGCCTTCCTTGGACCTTCTTTAAATGATATAAACTAGGTATCTGTTGTCAGCCCACTCTTACCTGTCCTTAAGTGAGCTTAAGATCATGTCTGACTTATCCATCACCTAGCAACCCCCAATTACACACATGTAATCAATTAACTTGTATGCACATACACACCCCTGGTTATATTAGTTCATATTTATCTCCTCATCTTCGAAATGTAGACTGTCCCTCAGATCTCTTTGCTAGAATAACCCTTAAATAGTTAATCATTATTTCCAATAAAAACTCATCACTATCCCTTAATCTTTTAACCTATGTGCCTCATTGTTTCACCATCATCCCCATTATCCAAGCAAATATTCATTACCTTTGATCCTTACTAAATAATCCTCAGATAATGTTGTCCCCCATCACCTTGCTGTTGTCTTGGTTAAAACATGATTTTTTGCCAAAACTTAGTATTCCTTAAACCATCTTCCTCAGGTGTGTCTCAGAAATCTAATCCTACTCCAATTCTGGCATCTACTTGTTAAGAAGGATTTTCTCTTAAATATGACGTTCATTTTCTGGTACAAATTATGTTTGCTAATTCATTTTCAGGTTAGAGAGAGACAGAGAAAGAGAAAACACACACAAATCTCATAGGAACCCTTTCAACTCTATACCAGACTATAAACTACCATGATCTATCCTTTCTCTTCTGATGGCAGTCATTTCTCCCCCCTTTCTCAAAAAATGACACTTTCATCTGTGACCATGAGTGTATCAGTAGCTTTCATTTGAGAACTTGTCTTCATGTCTCCCTTCCCTATTGCTGTTTCCAGTATATCTCTCTTCACTGTTTGGCATATGCTACCTTTGGTAAACACCTTTCTTGCTATGTCATTTTCTCCTTCCTTAACTATCAAACATGGAGAAGATGGTTACTGCTCTAATTTTCCTTTTTACTACTTCATGTTTAGACACTTGAAAAATGACTTGTTGCTAAGGCATTCTTGTTGGTCACATCCCAAATTATCAAATCTAATATCTTTAGCTTTTTGTGCATTGTTGAAATATTTGTTTTCTCCAAATCTCCTCTTTTGGCTGGTGGCATGATGTAAGTGGAAGTGTTCCCTGTGGCAAGTTCAAGGCATGTATTCAATCCCCAGTACCACTCAAAAAAAGTATCCTCCTCCTGACTTTCATAATCCTACATCCTTCAGGCTTTATTCACTTTCCCAACACATTTCCAAAAAGATTCCTCTTGCATTTTGAAACTCCTTATAGGAAAGTGCTTCTCGGGGTTATCATGTGTGCTTATTTTTAGGAAATCCAAAATAGTTTCAAGCATCCCATATACCAGATATATGCATGTAGTCAGGAATTCTGTCACTCATTCTGGACCTTCTCTCCCAAAATCACCTATAGCATCCTTGACGATCTCATATTGTCTCAGATTCAATGTGCCAGAAACAAGCTTTTCTTCTTTCAAAGCCATTCATTCTATTACATTTACTGTTTAGTTCGCTAGAACTGCTATCCTCTAAGACATTTCAGCTAATTTTTGATTCATCTTTTTTGCCTCTGCCTCATCTAAAGTATAGATTTTTCAAAGGACTTGTATTTACAAGTCAAAATATTGTATAGCCACAATAAAGTACTTAGACTTTCACATAGTTAATTCTGAATTATAATAAAATATTTGGTGTAAAGATTATCCTTAGTGCCCTGGCGTTGTGTATTTTGTGGAGTACCACTAAGTTCATTTGGGAGAAAGAGGAATTTGTGTTTGTGAGAACTTGACACTTGCTAACTTTCAGAAAGTTGAGCCAATGAGAGCATCAAATGAATTGGCACATAGTATTATCTACTTTTTTTTTTTTTGTCAAGGTGATGTCCAGAAGGGTTACAGTTACATAAATAAGGTAGTAAGTACATTTCTTGTCAAACTTGTTACCTTTAACTCATTTTATCTACTTAAACTTATAACATGGAATGGAAACTGTGCCTCGAAAATAGTTCAAATCAAAGTAACAAAAAAGAAAAAACAGTCAGTCTTCAAATATGTGCTCTTTATTAGTTATATTACTTAGTTAAGAAAAACCTGTTGTGTATTTGTTTAACACATTCGGCACATGTGAGAATACCATTTGAATTTGTAAGAAAACTGCAAAGAAATGTGAAACTATCAAGACTGGTTAGAACAAGAATTTATAACCACTCATTTTTTAAGGATACAGTCAGTAAGAGTATAGTGTTTTGTTATGAGAAATAACTACTGACATAAGACCATCAAAAGTAGGAAGACACTTAAAAATTAAGCTTCTAAAACATGGATGCATTAATTTTCTGTTCTTATCTGGGTACCTGAGGCTCACTCTGGTAATCGTAGATACTCAGGGGTCTGAGATCTGAGGATTGTGATTTGAAGCCACCTGGGGCAGAAAAGTCTGAGACTCTTATCTCCAACTAACTACCAAGAAGTGGGAAGTGGGGCTGTGGTTCAAGTGCTAGAATACCAGCCTTGAGTAAAGAAGTTCAGGAACAGTGCCCAGGCACTGTGTTCAAGGCCCAGGACCCTGCCTCCTTCCCCATACAGCCAAAATATGCTTGTATTTGTTGAGAACAAAGAAAGTTGATGAGTATCGCAAATGTCTCAAATCGCATGTTACTATATAAGTACATTAGTAGACCAGTACATAATTTATAAAGAAATAAATATTCACAAGTTGAAAGGGATACATGCTCAAATTTTTAACTGATATGTATAACCAGATTTTAAAAAAAAGAAGTGGAGTCACTTGATTTGCCATGTCTCATTAATTCTACCTTTTTTAAAGCTCTTTTTTTCTCCCAATACACTCTGGTTTAGGCTCCAACCTGTCCAAACAGACCATTGCACTAGACTTCTAGATGTCTACTGGCAGCCTTGTGACTACACACTTTTTTCTTTATAATTTTCTTTCTCTTCCCACTCCCAATTGCTGTTTGAGTGAATTAGGTGAAACACATTTAAATTTCTTATCTCCTTGCTTTAAAAAATGCTATAGTTATCTTGGGAATATAGTTCAAGGGTAGGGGGTTTGATTCACATGTACAAGACCTCGTTTTCAATTCCCCACAGTGCAATGGGGGGAAAAACAAACAGAAAACAAAAATAATTGGTAGTTCTCTATTGGGACAAGAAGAATTCCTAACCTTTCAATATGATTAAGATGACCTGAGATTAGGCCTCAAAGCTCTTTCCTCTTCCAACTCTTATTTCATACAATTAGGTTAAAAGATAAAACAAAAACATTAACTATTTGTGGCTTTTTTCCTGGTTTGAAGTACTTCCCCTCCACACACGAATCTCATATTATATTTTAAAACTTTCTCATTTAAAAGTTTCCTACATTTTGATTCATCTATTAATTTGTCCTAGTAGTTCCTCATGAGATTACAAATATTTCCTCATCTGATTTCTCATAGCACTTTGTTTTTATTGGTAATTAACTACATAGACTCATCCAATCAGAATGGATATTCTTGTGTATACTGTGTATGATAAGAAATGATCACTTTGTATTTTGGGACATACATTCTTTATTATAAAGAACACTATTCGGTTGCTGCATTTGTTTTTCTTTTCATTTCCTTCCATCAGATTTTTATGTATTGAGGCATAGGAATTTAGTCCATTTTGTATTATTTGTAGGGAAATGTTATAAAAACTTTGATAAATGGATGAAAATATTATATTTGTTTTCAATGGAAATCAGGTAATCTGATTCTAGGGGGGTCTCTTTTATTGTCTCTGAATTATTTTATGTTGTAACTTACATAATACAGTGATGCAGAATTTCCTCCCATAGAAATGCAAATTTTATCCCTTTTGGAGTACCCGATGGACATTAAACTAGTTTGAAAATTTACATTTATTAAGCAAACATTTCTTTATAGATTTTTTGAATTTCCTTTGGATTAGTTGTAACATCTTACTGTTAGCCTTACTGATGGATTCAGTTAAAGCTTTGCAGATGTACATTTCATATCTGTACAAAAGCATGATTTTTATATTCCTTTGTGGACTACTTTTTAATACACCAATGTGCCCTTGAACTTACATTTCTTAATTTCAGATTAAGGATCAATTAATGAAGAACACTAGAGGAAACTGAGATACTTCTCTTCTTAGAATTTTTTAAATTGTGGTACAAAACTATTTTAAAAACCGAAATTCTTGACTGGGCACCAGTGGCTCACGCCTGTAATCCTAACTACTCAGGAGGCTGAGATCTGAGGATTGTGTTTCAAAACCAGCCCGGGCAAGAAAGTCTGTGAAATGCTTATCTCCAATAAACCACCAGAAAACCAGAAGTGGTGCTGTAGTTCAAGTGGTAGAGCGCTAGCCTTGAGCTGAAGAGCTGAGGAACAGCACTCAGGCCCAGAGTTCAAGCCCCACGACCGACAAAAACAAAACAAAAAAAACCCTGAAATTCTGTCCTTTAAAAAACTAAAAAGGCTTTTTTACATAATTAATTTGAATATAAGCCTTTATATTTTTTTGGTTAAGTGTGTCCTACACCAAAAAAGCAAAACGCAATATCCAATTTGTATTTGGCCAACTTGTATTTATTCAACTGTTTAAAAACTCCCATAAAAAAAAAACTAAACTATTTTAATTTTATCCTTTTAGGTTAAGAAAATTTGAAAAATTTTCCCTGGGAAAAATGATGTAAAGATCTTCTAATGTGAAAGTTTCATAATATGTTTTTAATATTGGGAACACATTTTGAAGTCACCCTATATTCGCAGATGTCTTATTTGTCTTTAGATTGTAATCACTCAAGAATCAACCTTAAGTTTCTACAACTTTGTACCTAAATTCCCTTCTTGACCTATATATCTGTTCCCTCCCCACCCCACCTCCTTTATTGCTTCTCTTCTATCTTGTTTCTTTCTGTTACCAATTACAGGGTTTACTTTTGAGAAAACTATTTCTTACCCTAGTGGTCATAGTTTGTTGAGATGTTTCTAGCAAAGGTTTGAGCAGAAGCAGAGGAGGGAAAAGGTAGATGGATTAGAGACAAATTTGAAGGGTTAAAGTAACTCCATTTTTGAGGCAGTGACCATTTGTTGCTTGTTTATCTCAGCTAGCAGAGCCACACATGGTGGTAATCCAAACACCTGGTTTTTGCCTTTATAAGCCTTGCAAATGTTTAGCTCAGGGCTCTCCTCCTAGGCTCTGTTGTGTTGGAGTGTAGGACTAGGCCTGAGTCTAAATAAAATCTTGCTTTTGCATTTCGGAACGTCTGACTCTTGGTGGTCTTCTTGGTGAGGATCCTGTGACGTGGGCACTACAAATTTAGAAGTGAAATGAACACAACTTGCTGATGGATTGCATATGTATCAACAATAAGTGAGAATCAGAGTGACATACTTCTGTTTCTGATTTGAGAAACTACTTACTAACAGGAAAACCTCAAGTAGAAATAAGTTTGGGAAAGATGATCACGATATTTCTTCATTTTATTCTTGTTAACATTAACAAAAGTAGAAAGTTAAAACTCAAAAACTAGAGTGTGAAATGCCTTGTTTAAACATCCTTAATATCCTTTTCTCCAGGTCAGAAATACAAAAATTACAGTTGTTTCAGCTGAAATCAATGTTTTCTATCAATGAATAAAAAACACAAAACATAACAAAAATACAGGGAGAAAAAAAATGATAGTGTGTTACTTTCTCTTGAGTCTTCCTCAAAGGCTAAGACAAATTCTCCTTTCTGTGAAATAGTTCATTTAGACTGCTGGAAATTCACAGCCCACTGCTTTCTTTAAAGCCACAATGTCCCTTAGGGAAAGGGAATATGAGTATCTCTCATTGTTTCCAAGGTGAAGGTTGCTAACCATTGATCAGATCAGAGTAGAGCAATTTGAAGGAGAAAAGAAAATTCTAAATGACCTGCCTGGTTTCACAGCCTAGTGGCCCAAATGGTACTGCCATTTTCATTAAGCAGGTTAAAGGAAACAATGGAGGTTAATTAACTTAGAGATGTTTCTACTGAAATGGCCCAAACTGCCCTAGGCCTCAGGTATGTCTAATGCTGTTAGATGCATCTTGGCCTTCCAGTTCCACAATATCACCTTTGAATGTCTGTAAACAAATTAGAATTGCTTTTGGTGCAAGTCTGTGTAGCTCACAGGGATGTGTGAAAATGTATTAGGTAATGCCTATAAAATAAATGATTTATTAATTTGCCAGTTTTTCCTAAGGGATATTTTGTTTCACACACTTATAATTGCCATCCAGCTAAATGATAAAGAACAATCTTCAACTAAACATTTTGTGGGTTGCAAAAACTGACTCATAGATCTTTTTACTTCATGCATACAGATCATATACTTGCATTTCTCATCATGAAGTTCTTCCTTTCTAGCTAGCACATTCTTCTGTGGCATTTAGATATCATTTTCAGTTTGCAGGAGTGGCAGGTATAACTCTGTGGTCGTTAGGGAAAAGTTTTTATTATGGAGGTAGAATAATGTAGTAAAAAGAGCGTAGGTTCTACAAGAACATTTGGAATCTGACACCTGGCTCTACCCGTCACGAGCTAAATAACGTGTCAAATCATTTTACCTGTTGAACTTCAACTTTTACTTGTAAAAATGGAGATAATAGCACCTGTCACTCATGGTTGTTTTTACGACTAAATGAGTAATGTATAGTTCTTTTCATTTAGATACTCAATAAAATTTTTTTTTCTTCCTTCAAACTTCAGTGTTACTGGCAAACTCATGAGCAGTTCCTAAATCTTTCCCCTATTGATCTATCACCACATGCAAACATACATGTCACTGAGAATGAAAGTATAAAAGAATATAGTCAAGTAAAACTCAGATACAGTTTCATATTTAAGTAATCCTTGATCATGCCTGTTAAAAACAAAAGTATAACATTAGAGATTCTACCTTTTAGCTGGATGTCAGTGGCTCATTTCTATAATCATAGCTATTTAGAAAGATAAGATCTGAGATCATTGTTCAAAGCTAGCCCAAGAGGAAAGTCCAGGAGACTCTTACTTCCAATAAACTACCACAAAAGATAAACCTAGAGCAGTGGCTCAAGTGATAGTTGACTTTAAGCCGAAGAAGTTCAGGAACAGTGCCTGACCCTGAGGTCAAACCCTAGGACTGGCAAAAAAATAAATAAATTTTAAAAATCTACTTTTGGTCAGTCCACCTTTTTGCCTCATTCTGTCTTAAATGCTTTTGCTTCAGAATTCTGTTTTGATAAGTAATCTCTAGAGATTATGCTTGATCACACACATATACATAAAGTTAGTCCCATTATGTTTTGGCTTGATTGTTGACATAGTTCAGAGGCAGGTATCAACTAATCATACATACTTCTGTGAGCACTCAGTATTGATCAACTACTGAGGCAGAATAATTAAATTTGGCCTGGTAATTTCATTAAGGAATATTGGATTTGGTAATTTAAATATCTCTATTATTTTTTCCTTCTATCCCCAATCTAAGAAACCAAGCCCTATAAAATTTACCCATCAAGATCTCACTTTCATTACTTTTAGATTCTGGCAAATTAATTTCTACATGAAGTCTCCCAACAAAGAATTCCTGGCTAGCCAACAAGTGTTGTTGCTTCTCGCCTGTGAAGCTTTAATCATGAAATAAAACCTGTTTCCTGGGGTGAAATTGGTAGGCATTGCTCTATAATGATAGGCTTTCTATATCTGATCAAAGGTCATTATTCTCAAATATGAATCCAAGTATAACCTGTATGACTTTCAACAATGAAGAAATTAAACATTTTTGTTGGGATACAATATATAATTTCTTTTTAAAAACGGATGACTGATGAGAAAGAAGACAGTTTTATATTGTCACTACGCAAGTAAATATTTCAATGTAAGGCATGGAAATGGAGTAAAGACATTTGGTTCTGAATTCTAAGGGACACTGAAAGTTTTAAGTTATTTTTAAAATGTTTCATTTGGTATTGAGAGAAACAAATTACAAAATAAGAGAAATGACTTCTTTACACACAAGAAAGTACATAATTAACAAATGCCAACAGTATTACAAACCAAGTAGCAATAATTAGTTTCCTCTCATCTGGTGGTCTGTTCACTTTGTTTATGTATTCATTTCTTGCTCAGCTCTCTCTTGGATCAGCAGGCTGCTTTCTTGAAGCCATGTGCTTCTGTATTAACAGGAGTTCTGAAAGTCTTATATGAAAATAGTGAAAGCAAGCTGTTACATATGAATTTGGTCATTGAAATACAAATAATTAAAAAGCACCTAGTAAAATCCTTCCTGTAAGAGATTAAGCCAGGCGCTGATGGCTCACCCCTGCAATCA
Organism: Dipodomys merriami; assembly: GCF_024711535.1. Lineage (NCBI taxonomy): Eukaryota > Metazoa > Chordata > Mammalia > Rodentia > Heteromyidae > Dipodomys > Dipodomys merriami. The sequence goes on along the minus strand of NW_027206068.1, from coordinate 42,557,990 downwards.
TAGTTATTCAGGAGGCTGAGATCTAAGGAGTGTGGTTTGAAGCCAACCCACGCAGAAAAGGCTGAGAGATCCTTATCTCCAATAAACCACTCAGAAAAAGCCAGTAGTGGTGGTGTGGCTGAAGCGGTATAGTGCTAGCCTTGAGCACAAAGAGGTTTGGGGCTAGCCTTGAGCACAAAAAAGTTTGGGGACAGCGCCCAGGCCCTGAGTTCAAGCCCCATGATGGGCTAAATAAATAAATAATCTGAGATTATATTTTTTGTTGAGGACAAAGCTCTTTTTTCTTTTTTTTTTTGTTTTAAATTTTAATTTTATTGTCAAGGCGATGTACAGGAGGGGTTACAGTTGCATAAGGTAGTGAGTACATTTCTTGTCGAACTTACTATCCCCTCATTTTTCTCCCACTCTCCCTCCTTCCGCCCCCCCCAAGTACAGATAATTTCCAACATATTGTCTTTTGAGTATCACTGTTGTATTGGTTCCGCCTTTGGAAGACAAAACTCTTAAACCACAAGTCTTTACACAAGCATCAGCAAATAGCAGAGATTTGTAATCATGGAGACCAAATGATCATGACTAATTTATTGGGCAACCTTAAATGTCAAAACTGAAATTCCTTATTGGGAAGTATTATGTAACTTTTCATAAAGACTTTGATCAGGGTCTTTCTAGGGGGTGGTGGTAAGAAAGGGTTATAGACAGCAAGATCACTAACAGATCCCAGGGATGGAGTCTCAGATACATGCTGATAAGTAAAATTTTATCTACTTAACATTTGTCATTTCATCACTCAATCAATTCTTACTATTACATTACAATAATTTTTGTAAATGTCTTAGTATCCAAGAGTTTACTTGGGGAGTAGGATGGCCAAAGCAATTAGACCACTGATGATGCTAAGTATTAAGAAGTGACAATGTGGGGGAGGATTGGGTGGGGGGACGTGGGGAGGCTGGGAAGGGATGTGAAGGGAAAACAAAGGAGGAGGCTGCAATGCTTGATAAGAAATGTACTCATTATCTTGCCCATGTAATTTGTAACCCCTCTGTACAGTATGTTCACAAAAAAGAAAAAGAAAAAAAGAAAGAAAAAAAAGAAGTGACAATGTTGCCAGGCACCAGTGGCTAAGTGAGATCTAAGGTTTGAGATTTGAATTTAGCCCAAGCAGGAAAGTCTGTGAGACTCTTATGTCCAATTAGCACCAAAAAGGCAGAATGGAGCTGTGGCTCAAGTGGTAGAGCACTAGCCTTAAGCAAAAAGTTCAGAGATAGCAGTTCAAACTCCAGGACTGGCACCAAATCAAAAACAAAAACAAAAACTAAGGGAAAGAAGTGACAATGTGTTATTGAGTATTAGAACAGAATTTGCTTTAAAATGGTAAAACACATGCTAACCATGTACAAGGTCTCAGGTTCAATTGCTAGCACCAAAACTCAATTACTTAATCATAATTTCTGTAAAACTTCAATAATGAGCCATAATTTCCATACTTAAAGGTGAAATAGTTAAAGAGATAAAAATGGTAATTTTAAGTCAGGAATAAATAAATGTGCACATGAAGGTAAAATTGCTCCATGGGGAGGGCTGTAAGAAGAGAGAAGAATCAATTGGCTCTCCATTGGATGGAATTTACTCATTTCTGGATAATAATTATTTTGCACTGCAATCAGTTATCAGCTTTAAGGTAATGAAGCACCAGGTATAGATACCAGGAAGGCTGTGATCTAAATAACCCATACTCATACGTTTATACCCTGAAGCACAACTGCAATTCTCGAGCCTAGAACAATAAGGTGAGCTTGTTTAATGGCAGGAAGTGATGGGACACAGGAGAGCTACTTTACATGAAAAACTACACAAATTGGTAGCAAGGGGGAGATAGGATTTAAAGTTCATGACAACTATTGCCACATTTGTTGGTAAAATATTAGGTGAGTGACTTTGTGAGGGCTAGGACAGTGGTTTATATGGTATTGAGGTTCAACATGGGAAGGGAGGGGGAAAATCTTTTAAGAAAGGATCATGTTGAAGATTTATATTGAAATAGTGGGTGGATGTTGTATTTTTATTACTCTCTCCCTCTTATGGGCGCCTCAATTAATAAGGTATGTGCACTGCCTAGCAGCTCCTCGGTAAGTCCCTTGATTTTCCTTTTCAGAATATACCACCTGAACTGGGGGCCTTGTCATTCATATCTGTAATCCTAGATTCTCAGGAGGCTGAGATTTGAATATCAAAGTTCTAAGCAAGCCTGGGCAGACAAATCCAAAGACACTTATCTCTAACCAGTAGAAAGCCAGAACTGGAAAGTATGGCTCAAATGGCAGAGCACCACCCCTGAGTGTAAAAGCTAAGTAAAAACATGAGGCCTGGAGTTCCAGCCCCTTATATACAACCTGTTTTGATGTGCTTGATCAGGTATCATTTAAATCATTCAAAAAAAATTTGAAGGGAATTTAGGAAGCTCCTAAAGTGAACCAAGGGTGAACTGCTTAGTAACTTTTTACTTCCTATAACTTTAAAACTATATGCTGGATTAAAAAAAATAGAAGGAATTGAGAAAATATTCTCTTTTAGAAAGTTTGAGGGAAAGAAAATTATTTGATTAGGGATTCTTTTCATGTTCAAGGTAAACATCAGTTTCTTTCTTTCTAGCTCTATTACTGTTTTATTATTTTAAGGTTGTTTGAAGCCATGTATTATATCAGAGATTCCTTTAGTCAACCTGTTGTTCTGGTTTTCCAATGTTTTAAATTTTCAACTTAATTTCCTTTGTGTACCTTTTATTATTTCATCTTTAAGAATAAAAAGAATAAGAAAAGAAAAATATAAGGAAGGATGGAAAGCGAGAGGGATAGTAGAGGAAGAACATGGGAGAGGAAGAAGGCAAGAAAGGGAAAGAAGGAAATAGAATTGCAGACGATTCAAGCAAGGAGAAAGAGCAAAAGAAAGGGAAAGGAATTACAATAACTTTGATTGGAGTTGTAGTTTGTTTACTAATGTGTTTCCCTTTGCATCTTTGAGCTCTGAACAATAACAAAAACCCTAACCTACAGCCCTCTTTAAAACTCTGCTATTCTAAAAGACAACAGAAACAACTGAGAACAGTCAACCTTCAAGGCTTTGAATGCTTTGCTGATTCCTTCTAGTTTCCCACCTGCTCCCCTTTCTTTATTCAATCTCTGTTAGAGACTTACAGAGACTGGTGTGTGTGTGTGTGTGTGTGTGTGAGAGAGAGAGAGAGAGAGAGAGAGAGAGAGAGAGAGAGAGAGAGAGAGAGAGAGGTGGGGGGACCAACTTCCTGAAATAAGAGTGGCTGGCATTTGCTTGTTTACTTACTACAGTTTGGGGGATGTTCCTTAAAAGTTGTGTGTGTGTGTGTGTGTGTGTGTGTGTGTGTGTGTGTGTGTGTGTGTGTGTGTGTGTGTTTAGGGTTTGAACTCAAGGCTTTGTAGTTACTAGACCGGTACTCTTCCATTTGTCCCATACTGCCAGCTTCAAGTGAGCATTTGAACACCCAGACCAAATGAGAGAGTTGTGAGAGAAGAACCCATGGAGACAGGGACTATCAGCAAGAAAGTGAAACTGCAGCTTGTTTGCTATGAGAGGATCTACTTTTGTATGTATGTCAGAAGCTGCCTCTATGCCACGTCAATACAGAGGAGAAAAAAATAACAGGCTGAAACCTGTTGCATGTACTGTTGCGTGGGAAGGATGTGAGAGGAGTCAAACTGTAAATTGTACGGAGACTTGAATAAGAACTTTGCGGTATGCCACCAGAGCAACCACTGTTGGCAATTGAAAGGAGTAAAACCAGAGACTCAAGTTTTTTGGGGGTGCCACACAGGGTCCCCCAAAAGCTCGTAGCTTCATACTTTCTGCAAAGTAATAGAAAAGGCTTGGTAACTTTACCTTGAGGGATCTCATGAGTCCCGGAGAGAATCACTAAAAGGAGACACTTCCCTAAGATCTGGGCTATCCTTCATATTGTCCCCCTCCCTCACCCCATATCAGGAGCTCTAATATTGCATGAAATGGAAAAAAAAAAGTGCAAAGGAGAATACAGGGAAGAAATGTTCTGTGAAAGCAAATAAGCCTGAGTTTTAGAAATGAAGTAGATTGGAACAGAAAGTGATCCAACAGCTGTGAGGGGCTGCCTGAATTATTGTGAAAAAGGAAAACTGCAGTGCAAGGTTGAAGGCAGTGATTGGACAAACATAAATCGGTGCCTTGACTATTCCTCCATAGAAACCCAACTTATTGCAAATAAGTGGGATGATTTTGTCTAGTCTTAATTGTACAAATGAATGGAGTAACCAGTAGAAAGTAGCAATGAACATGGACATGAGGAGGGGCTCTGTTAGCCATAGTGTTGCCAGAGGCCTCTTTAGATTTGTTCATCTAATTTTATTTATTGAATCACACATACTATAAATCCTAAATAATTCTGATCTTGAGAATAAAACTACTAAGAAATTTTCTATGTGTCTCCTTATGATCTCCTTGATATTCATATACCTTGATATTTATTTTTAAAAGTGCTATTCAAAGTTCCTGCTCACTCATCTCTTCATATCCAGTATTAAATCTTTGTCAGTCACATGTGTCCACATACTCCAATAGCTATGAGTCTATAGTCTGTATGATATAACTGATTGTTAAAAGACTGACATATTAGGTCTCAGTTGCTAAAATAGTTCATAGTGATCATGCCATAGGAAAGCTACTAATTTGCAAGCATGGAGAAAATGTGTAGAAAATAATGGAAGCATAACAAAAGTTCTGCTCTTTGATATTTATGATTTAAAACCCAGAACAGGAAACTCTTCCTCCTTAGACTCAGCTTCAAAGCCCAGACATGGAAATCTCTGCCAAGAGCTGCATACATCACCCCTCATTAGAGCACAGTTCTCTAACTACCTTAAAGAATTCACAGGCTGTAAGAGACGTGTACTTACCCCTTCTGCAGCAATGTTTCTGACTTCTTCTTTAATATGAATTACACACCTCTCAGCACAATCCTTAAACTTCTACCTGCTACATTTATGCAAATAGTCACTCAGAATGCCTTTTAATCCTGAAACAATAGGTATTGAAGCTGTCTCATGGAAGAAACAGAAAAAAATTTTCTGTTCAGTATGGAAATAACTCTATAAAGCTCATGATAAATGAAAGCCTCTGAATAGTATATCAGTTATTTCAGTCATCATTATAGCAGTATATTTCCTTGGTTCTTATGGGAAATTACTTTCTTTGGCACATTCTTGGGAATTATTTCCTGTGTTCCATTAGCTCTGCAGGATGACATCCTAAAATGACGGATGCAGTTCTATTGTTTGGTTAGAGTGCTCTGTAACTGCTCTTAAGGCTCCTTGTTTGAATGAACATTATATTCTCTTAGAATATTATCTGAGAATATGATTCGTAGTTTAGTCTTAATGTTTTGGAAAACATTCACTAATGAACAAGAAGGAAACTTGTTTTGGTAGAAAGAGTAATAAACAGTAAAACAGGTGATCCTTGTTCCATTTGTGACTCCACTGATATGTGGCAAATTCCTTAAGCTGTGGTGCACTCTTCTTCATTTGTCACTTAGTTTTCAATTCTCCTTTGGTTTATGTTTTCTATTTTCTTAAGATTTTTAGTATTATCAGTGGCTCACGCCTATAATCCTACCTATTCAGGAGGCTGAGATCTGAAAAAATCAGTTTGAAGCCAACCCAGGCAGGAAAGTCTGTGAGTCTATCTCCAATAAACTACCAAAAAAAAAAAAAAATCCAGAAGTGGAGCTATGGCTCAAATGGTAGAGTGCTAACTTTGTTCAAAAGAAGCTCAGAGACAGCATGCAGGGCCTGAGTTCAAGCCTTAGGATAGGCACAAAAAAAAAAAACAAAAACCAACTATATGTATATTTTTTCCAGTATTCACCAAGTATTAACTAGATAACTGGACATCCTGTTGGTGAGACAAAAGTTAGGAAAAATATATGAACATATGCTAACTTTATATATTTTTCGAGTAAGCAGTACTATTTGTAAGTAACACAGTCTATTGAATAAGCAAAATGGGAGATTATTTTAAAAAATATCAGGTGCTCTCCAAAGCAGTAGGAAAGCAGGTAAATAGTACTACTGGGCTTCGTAATGGGAAGGGCTCCAAAGAGCTCTGAAGAGCAAGAAACAGTAGCAATGTCAGCCTAGCATGGCTGGGACTGCCTGGTCTTGTTATGTTCTATTCACCATTGTTTTTGCTCTTGCCTCACATGCTCAGATTGACCGAGTGAGGCCAGGTCATTTGCCTATCTTTTCACTGTGCTTAAAGATTGGAGCCTGAAAAGGCAGTCCCTTCAATTCTTCTCCAATGACTTCCATACCCAAATAGAGAATATTATTCCCTAAAATAATAAAAAGGAAATTAAAAGGAGATAGCTCATTTTGGAATCAATGAGAGACTTTATGAAAGAGGCTGGACATAGAGAAGTTAAGATGACATTAATGGATGCTGAAAATGTTTCCTTAAAGAAAAAAAAGAGGAGCCAACCCAACCGAAGTCTACCTAAGTCATCTAAACTCAGTGTCTACCCTTATTCCAACTCAGCTACTGCATCTTTGAGTTCTGCCAAGGCGTTTATGGTCATTCATATGAAAGAAAACAGTAACTTTTTGCCCAGTCTATACTCTAAACATAGCAAAATTTTATTTTCTCCTCATCCATCACTCATTCACTTTTTAAGGATATGTATAGTCATATTTCACAGGACACTGCAAAAGTTATGGTTTCTCAGTCTTCTAATACACTTACAAAACACACCATCCCCAGAAATAATAAGCATGGTATATCTTAAAAAGAGTCAATACAACCTAAGAAATGGTATGTTGTGTATTGAATATCCTTTACTACTTATTTTTTTTCATTTCCTTTGCACTAAGATACTGTTGATGGATCTGAATACTTTATAACATTTGGCAATAGAAGCACAATTTCTTTCCATGAGACTGTATGGCTATGCATGACAACTATAATTTCTTGATAATTTGGTTTCAAAAGTCTATAATTGACTAATAAGAACACAAAGGACTTCTGGGGCTGATATGTTTGAGTTAAATAACTCTCCTTTACATAGTTAGAATGGAGACCTAGTAGATATGCTATTACATTTCTTTCCCAGAAAAATTCCTAGCTTTTTATAGTAGCAACATGGAAAAAGCACTCCTACTTGTCTATCTAAACACAGTAAACACATAAAACCTACCTCAAACATAATATTTTCATGAATATAAACCTTGGGATTCCTGTGTACTGAGAATCCATTAACGGGGTATCATATGTCCATTGATTTTAATATGTATATAGATAGATATGAATTAATCAATATAGATATAGATGTAGATATAGATGTATCAGTCTTGGGGTTAGACTCAGGGCCTGGATACTGTCCCTGAGCTTTTGTGCTCAAGGTTAGTGCTCTACCACTGGAGCCATAGCTCCACTTATAGCTGATTTTTGTCTTGTTTTTTCATTTGTGATGCTTAATTGGAGATAAGAATCTCAATACTTTCCTACCAAGGCTGGCTTCGAAGGATGATCTTTGGATCTGAGCCTTCTGAGTAGCCAGAATTACAGGCATGAGCCACCAACTTCCAGCTTAATTAAAATATATTTGTAAACTGATAGAGAAGTGCTTTCTCATTCTAATTGTGATAAAATTACATTACTATTGTTTGTAGCAGTTCTGAAAAATAGGGCTCTCATGTTCCTCAGGAAGAGTAGAAAACGCAAACAGTCCTCCAGATAGCATGAGTAAACACAAATAAAATACATTTACAGTATCCCTCCTTGATGATAAATTTGCTAATCTGACCATTTTCAGATGTTCAAGACAGAAAAAATACGCAGGAAAAAATCTTGAATTTCCTCATCAAAACTCAACACTATAGCCGGGCGCTGGTGGCTCACGCCTGTAATCCTAGCTACTCAGGAGGCTGAGATCTGAGGATCGCGGTTCAAAGCCAGCCCAGGCAGGAGAGACCGTGAGACTCCTATCTCCAATAAACCACCAGAAAACCAGAAGTGGCGCTGTAGCTCAAGTGGTAGAGCGCTCGCCTTGAGCTGAAGAGCTGAGGGACAGCGCCCAGGCCCAGAGTTCAAGCCCCACGACCGACAAAAAAAAAAAAACAAAAAAAAAAAACTCAACACTATATAGTAAATTGTAAACAGCCTGCACATTTGAAACATTTTAAAAAAGTTATATCTTTTATGTATTAATTTAATATGCTTAGTGGCAAGGGGAAGGTGGTGATTATTGACTTTCTCACTAAAAGTGACAATTGACATAAGGTGGGCTGAGAGAAATCACAAAAGAGCGTTTCTTGCCCCAATTAGATGTGAACAATATGTTCTGTGTGTGGTAAATGATTGTGCATAAGGCTGGTTATGATGCCAATAATTAATGGCTGCTATGGTAAGTGCTGTTGCTCAGAAGCAATAGCAATGTGAAGATGACTCTTGACTGTGAGTGGTATGTTGTCAGGGCCAGGTCAGCAGCAGGTTTTCTAGAAACCTCACAGAACCCAGCGAGAGGTCTTTCCTTTAGTGAATTTATCACAACAAATGATCTGGCCCTGAGCTTGTCAAGACTTGAAACCCTGAAGTTTTTGTCAACTTGGAAAGAAGAGTTGAATTTCCCAGGAGCAAAGAGTCATGTAAATCAAGCTCACAAGATTATATCTGAAATTAAATGCCAATTTATTGATTTTTAATGAGAAATAGAATTGTCCCACTAACCAAAGAACTATACTTGATGACTAGTGCATTCTCTTTGTGTAGATAATTGAATTTAAGATGTCAAATTATAGCCTGAAGCTCATTTGATATACATGAAATCAAAACAGAGTTAAGTAAACCTTCTTTATTGTCAATGCATCTCAAGACAATCCATAATACTGGCTTGAGAGCTTTACTTCTCATGTTTATATAGCTTATTAGTCATGTGCTAAGTTTAACCATTAGAGGTCTACCTTCTGTCATCTCTCACTCTCAGGGAAAGCTTCCTGTTTATGTACTGATTACAGCAGAATTTTACTTTTTACATTTGTTCTAACTGGATATCATTTATAAAATAAAGTTTACAAGTCCAGTTTTACAACAGATTAAAAGAACAATAGAAGTCATAGTATTTTTAGGAAGAGATTAACAAGGTTGAGTAATTCCAAACATACGAAACGATAAGTTGACCATTATCCACAAAGAAAGCTAGAAAAGGGCTATCCAATTGCAGATAAGGTTAGCTATTACATATGAAGATCTGAAAACATTGTGGTCCTAAGGAAATAGTTGATGATGGGAATATCTAATCTTGACTCTTTGTTAACCAGACAAAAATATCTACAAACACAGATGCCTTAGTAGAAGTAAATTATTTCCCATTTAAAATGACTAAGTGGATAGCTTGGATTGTTCAAGCTATGGTAAAATGATTATGTAGATAGAAAGGAATAACGGTTGCTCTCTTAAAAAGTTGCAAAAGTCATATTAAGTAAATAGTTTCAAATATCTTACTTCCAATTACTTTTAGTTTCCACTCACATTTTCCTTCACATGACTTTCATGTGACAAAGGCTAAGAAATTAAAGAAATTAAAAGAAAGGACTTGAGAGCCAACTGCTCATTGGTATTTCTACATTTCCTATCTCCACATGCACCTTGTAAAACAGCTCCTCTGAGGAGACCTACAGTCTATACATACTCAGTCTTGATTGATGTTGGATACTCAGATAGGTTTTGAGGGGTGGTCTAGAATGAACCTCAATTCAACTACCAGGATTTTTTTGTATTACAAAGAAAAACAGTGTCCTTGTGATCCTCTGCTTCAGTCTCACTGTGTGAATATTTATAGTTCTGTTTAAGTTATCATGTCCAAGTGTAATTTTTTGTCTTTTACTATCCATTGGGTTTACTTGTATATTTATAGGCACATTCTACTTATTACAACTGAGGGAAACCAATGCAACCTATGTTTCTTTGGCTTACTTTGCTTACTATAATTTTTCCAAGTCTTCATTTTCTTATGAATTGGACAATGCCATTCTTTCTGATGGAGGCATAGTATATACATATATCACATGAGCTCAGTAGCTATGTGCATAGGATCATATAAATTGATGCTTATTGAAATGAACTCCAGAAATGGAAAACAAGAGGTTTTTTTAATTTCATTTTTTGTAGTTCTTTCTCCTCCTCCTCCTCCTCCTCCTCTCCTCCTCCTCCTCCTCCTCCTCCTCCTCCTCCTCCTCCTCCTCCTCCTCCTCCTCCTCCTCCTCTTCCTCTTCTTCTTCTTCTTCTTCTTCTTCTTCTTCTTCTTCTTCTTCTTCTTCTTCTTCTTCTTCTTCTTCTTCTTCTTCTTCTTCTTCTTCTTCTTCTTTCTTCTTTCTTCTTCCTTTCCCCCTCCTCCTCCTCCTCCTCCTCCTTCTCATTCTTATTCTTCTTTCTGTTTTCCCCTTTTGTCACTGTTTTTGATTTCTGAACATTTTGTCTTGTATGTAAGTTTATCTGATTTGAGGAGGGGAAGAGGAAACACAGAAATGGTGGGACAAAGGGTGAACTAATTGAACACTAGACACTTTGTTGGAAATAAACTATACAAGTAAGTGAGAAGGGAAGTTGGGAGGAAAAACTGGGAGAAAATAAGGAGGGGCAACACTGTTCAAAAAGCAATGTACTCAATACTTGACTTATGTAACTGTAACCACTCTGTACATCACCTTTACAATAACTTAAAAAATCCAGCCCCCTAACAGAAAAAAAAAAGAAAAACAGTGTCCTTTGCCTCCATTCCATTTCAAAAAGTACATTTAAAAGGGGGTTGTCCTTTTGTTCTGACTTTTGTGTTCTAAGTCCAAAGTGTCTTTATATATGGCATTTCTTAAGGGAAGACAGTTAATTGAGGAAGAGTCTCTTGTTTCAGGGACAGTAGAGGTGTTTCAGTTTGGAAAATGCTTAATTTATGTAATAGAGAGAGGTATGAGCCTACATTTTTTAGAAGAGAGGGGAAAAGGAACCTATTCGGCATACAGTGCCCAATATAGTGGGAGGATCTCACCTTACCAGCATGGACATGTTACCCTAGTAACTGAAAAGAAAAGGTACCCACACCACAGAATTGGTGATAACATTAAATGAGATCATATGAAGACAATACGCATCAAGCTCCTTGTGGTATTCTAATGCTCTATTCTTTCTTCTTCTGAACCTGTAATGTTTAATTGTAACCAGGTGAAAAGGAAGACTTGTGGGATAATAACCTTTTCTTCCTAGTTGATTGAATGTTTCTCTTACCTTAATGCGATTGCCCTCGCAAAACCCACAAAAGAGCTCTTTCAAGCCTTGTCTGCAGACAGCCCTTCAGGCAATCTCTTCCCTGATTCACTTAGTGTACTTACTGTTGCTGTGATCATCCATAGAAGAGGCAGACTGGTTCAATGCTGCAATGAGGAGAATATTTCACTCTCCCACAGTGGCAGTAATAGTCCTTCTGCCCTTGGGGAGAGAGATAAAAGGGGCTACTAAGTTATTTGAAAATTTCATCTATATAGTTTTGGCTTTTTCCACTTTTGTCTACTTGATCTTAGGTCCCTTTTTTTTTTTTTTTGAAAAAATAAATACCTCTTGGTGGTACCCAGTATTGGGGTATGTCTTTGTATTCGGAGATGTCTTTGTTATTGTTGGATTGTCATTTGTCTTTCAGAGCATTCAGGATGGATACAGTTCCATTTAGCTTTTTGACTGTGTTAGAATTAAGTAAGTTCTTGTATCTTTGACTTAGACTTATTTACCTTCTGGATATGCTCTGGATATCATAAATGCAGCACTGCCAGGATCTAAGACTTCATTTAAGAAGAGTCGAATTTAATCTCACAGAACTTCAAATGTAAGAGCCAAAGCTGTGTTACCTGAGGGCCCAAGGCATGAAATGAGAATAGAAGAACAAGAGTATGAAATAAGGAGATTGTTTTCTGATAGGAATATAGACATGTCATTTTCAACCTTGTAGACACAGCCTAAATATGACTGTATCTGGGCTGGCAAGGAACACAAAGAATATCTTGTTACTTTACCAACAGTGAAAAACATCTCATTAGAAAATACATTTTCAATTTTAATGTCCTACAGGGCAAAGAAATTCCTAATCAGAAGATATTTGGATAGAATATAGTTATTATACACTTATAAAGAAACTAACTTGAAAAATAATAATCTCTTGATTTTGAAAGAGAAAGTAGTGAAATACTACAGTGACTACCAAGACTTTAAAAAGAAGCCATGTAGCAGGGCACCAGTGGCTCTAATGATACTTACAATCCTAACTACTCAGGAAACTGAGATCTGAGGGTCATGGTTCAAAGCTAACCAGGCAGAAAAGTCTGTGAGACTCTTATCTCCGATTATCCACCAGAAAATTGGAAGTGGCACTGTGGCTCAGAGTGGTAGAGCGCTAGCCTTGAGCAAAAGGTGCAGTGCCCAGGCGCTAAGTTCAAAGCCCCAAGACAAACAAACAGAAAGCCATGGTATGTTGGTAGCTGAATTTAAGATAAAAGACTGTGTGGTAAAAGTTTTCAAGTTATATTTAAGCCCATCGAGTGAATCAGCGATGATAAACATTCTAAATCAATAGCCAGCATTCAATTGGGACTTTTATAAAACGCCTCAAGAGAAGGAGAGTCTAGGAAACTTGATGTTATGTGACTAGAGTCAAGCTCAGACACCTTGTCACCCTGTTCCCCAAGAGAATTAAAGCAACACATGGGATGGAGAGAAGGCTGCCCACTTGGGATTCTGTTGCTTTCTGAATGCTATTTTACATTCTGCTTGCCTCCTCCACCAGTTTCACACCCCCTGCTATTTCTTCCACTGCTAGAATGGCAGAGAAAAACAAGTGTGGTGATTGGTGTTACTGGTGGATATGGCACATATCAGGACTTTCAGTGAGGTTTTCTATTTCTGCTCACAGTACGAGAGAGCACGCAGAGGAGGAGAGATTTTCTACAGCTCTAATGGCCCCTTTGGCCAGAAGCTGACTGATATCCAGCTGAATTTAGAAATTGTTATTTAGAATGACCTTTAAATGTGTTGCACTATAGATAATTAGGAATTAAATTCAATTTCAGAGAAGGAGTTATGCACACCTTACCCTAAGGAATAAAGTCTGGAGCAGAATCTTCATTCTATACCTTATTAGGTGTAATAATTCCCTTTTTTGCCTTCATTTTCTCATTTGTAATGAGAATGCCTGGCACATGGCAAATGCAGTTTAAGTGTTTGCTATCACAGGTCTACAATTCCTTATTTGTGATTTTAAAATTGAAAATTGAGGAAAAATGCATATTGTCGCATTCTTAGTCTCAAGATATGGCTTAAACTGATGTGTGACAATTTAAGGATACTTTATCTGGTTATTCCAATGTATATTCAAAGAATTCTTAGTGTGGTTCATTAAAAAGTACTACCCTGTGTTGTTACAGAAGACAGCCACAACTTTCTTACACTCTAGACATTCTGAATTCCAAAAGATATCAGGATTTGCACCCAGGGGCTTGTCTAAGGGATCATCGGTCTGTGTTGCTATTATTTCATATGACAAGATGGTAGCATCAATCTTGTTTTTCATTTGGTGGACCCAAAACCAATGGTTTGGACTGGATTTCATAACACAGAGTTTCTAGTATTGTGGTTTACTAAGCTTTGTGGACAGATATTCTAATTAGTACCAAATTATTACAAGTGATTAACCATGGATTACACATTCTTAAAGGACTTGTATTGAGTCTCATAAATCCCAGAAGTTCTTCAGTAAGAGCATTCTATATAACCTGAACATTTTATTTGTGCCTAATGCTAACTAACATGACTTCACATTAATCTGAGAATTCTCAGTGGCACATTGAATTTTATCATCAAAACCCATAAATAAGTAGAGAAGTCACATAGATCATCAGTGAAACTCAAAACTCAGGTCCAAGCTTTCTGAAGCAAACCTTTCTTCTTAAATATAATTGGTTGTCCTTTGAAGATTCAGGAATAGAACCCATAGCATTATTCTGTTCTAAAGACATTGACAAGGATGGTCATAATAATATTAGCCACACTTACTGTACTCTTCCATTAATTAAAAATCATAGCTCAATGATGAATTGAGTAAAAATAATTGATTCACAACTCCTAGATAAATATCCTTAACTTTCCTGCATTTGATTTTACTAGATTATTACTCTGTGTAATTCAAGATGAAAGATGAAGAAGATCTTGCTTTTTAAAAGGTCCAAGTAAAGTGGTTACCCCAGGAGTTAGTATATATTTAACCTCTTACTCTCAACTTAAAATAAATAATGCACTAGTTCATATGGAATGTAGAATCCTTCTGGCAGTTTTCTTCCCCGCTTTTCCTTTCTGAGACAATGATCAATACTGTTATATATGTGTGTGTGTGTGTGTGTGTGTGTGTGTGTGTGTGTGTGTGTGTGTGTGTGTGTATACATGTGTGTGTATACACATGTATACATATTCTATAAATCCACTTGGATTTTGTCATTTTGACTTGAATAACTAGATATAGTTTAAAGATTAAATGCTTAAATAAAAGTCCATTTCCAAGTACCTCCATTCCTTCCTGGGAATCTGAGTTTTCATCTGAGATCATTTCTTTTCTACTTGAAGAATTTCATTTAGGATTTTAACAAATCTGCTTAGAAAACAAATTTTTTTTAATTTAATTGTCAAGATGATGTACAGAAGGGTTACAGTTACATATTTAAGATAGTGAGTACATTTCTTGTCAAACATTGTTTACCACCCCCTCGTTTTTCTCCCACTTTTCCTATCCCCTATGTCCCCCAAAATGTAAAGTTCATTTCCAACATGTTGTCTTGTGATTATTGCTATTGCATTGGTTTACCCTTTGTCTATTGTCTCACCATTTTGTTGTTGCCCTTCCCTTCCCTAATTCAGATAAACGTATGTACAATACACAGGGTACTGGAATCAAATACCGTGACAACAAGGGATAAACCACAGGGAAAAAAAGAAAAGAAATGCAAGAAAAAAAGAAATAACTTCACATAGTACATTAAAACAGAAACAACAAAGAAAAACCTCTTGTTACCATATCTTGGAGTTCATCTCACTTAGTATCATCTTAAATGGTCATATGTACGTACATAGCTATTGAACTATTGTGATCTTCTAGGTCTATCCTAGACATATACTAATTATTACAAATGAGGGAAACCATGGAGTCTATGTTTCTTTGAGTCTGGCTTATTAAGTGAAGTAAGCTAGACCCAAATTTTCTTAGTTTTCTTTTTATTGAGAAATTTTTCCTATCATTTTTATTTTTGCATAAGGATATATTGACTGCATATGGAATTCTGTCCTGACACTTTTTTTTTTTCCTCTTTCAGTGCTTTGAAGGTATTGTTTCTGGCGTTCTATCTTTCAAGCCAGAAGTCTGGTGTTTAGTTTTGCTTTTCTTCTGTCAGTACCTAGATTTGAACTCAGGGTCTTGCACTTGCTAAGCAAGCTCTCTACAACTTAAGCCATACCTGCAGCACTCTAATTTTCAGATAAGATTTCCTACTTCTGCTAGCGGGCTGGTCCTAGGATGCAATCTTTCTACCTAAACCTTCCACATGAGTGGGGCTACAAACATGCACCAATGAACCACCATGCCTGAAATGAGGGACTCATCTTGAAAGACAAATAATTAAAAAAATCAAAAAGCATTTGGCGGGGGGGGGGGGGGGGGGGGGAGGGGGAAGGAGGGGGAAGGAGAAGGATTGGGATTGGAGGGGAGGGGGGAGGCTGGGAAGGGATGTGAAGGGTAAACAAAGGAGGAGGCTGCAATGCTTGGTAAGAAATGTACGCATTATCCTGCCCTTGTAATTGTAACTCCTCTGTACAGTATGTTCACAAATAAAATAAAATTAAATTTAAAAAAAAGCATTTGGAAGAAGGCCTTTTAATTCTCCCTATTTTTGATTCCTGAATAACTAAGATTACCAACATGAGCTGTTGTCTGTGCCTAGACTAGTTAATTTAATGTGAACTTTATTTGCCTGTGTAATTATGTTGGCTTGTTTACTTATCTTCCAT
Source organism: Dipodomys merriami (assembly GCF_024711535.1). Taxonomy (NCBI): domain Eukaryota; kingdom Metazoa; phylum Chordata; class Mammalia; order Rodentia; family Heteromyidae; genus Dipodomys; species Dipodomys merriami. Next base: position 42,541,847 of record NW_027206068.1, on the reverse strand, counting down.
TTTTAACATTTTTCTCTTTTTCTGCTGTTTAGCAGTTAGAATATGATGTGCAAGCATATGGCTTTTACATCTTTCTCATGTTTAGGGACCACCAATCTCTTTGAACAACATATTTACACTTTTTACAAAATTTTGGATGACTTTGGCTATTTGTTCAAATGTTTTTGCTTGTCATATTTCTTCCTCTTAATCTGGGACATCAAATGCATATATATTAGACCTTATTAGATTGTCTCAGAGTTCTCTGAGTTTTTGATTTCTTTCAAACCTTTAAAAATTATTATTTATTATTTTAGTTTCATTCTGCCTTCAGATTATACTACTTCTGATTTTAAATGTCAGAATGTAATATCTATATAATAGATATTGTAATCTCTCTTATATATATCTATATTATCTCTACGTATCTACTATATAGATATTATTCATATTATATGTAGTGTGTGGATCATATGTTATCTATTTTATTATCTATCTATCTATCTATCTATCTATCTATCTATCTATCTATCTATCTATCTATCTATCTATCTATCTATCTATCTGTTAACTATTCTTAAAGAGAAGAGAAAAAGTATTTTTCTTTGGCATACAGATTCCTTATTTCCCTTGAGAATAAGTAACATTTTCTTGTTTTTAAAAATGAGTTCACAAATTTTTCAGCTATGTTTAGTGACTTCTGAGCTTGTCCTGGACATTGTCAGTTTTATATTGAACATGCTGTTATTGTCTGCTGAAAGACCTGTTTCTTTTGCTTTGACAGGTAATAAACCTGGGTGGACTCAAACTTTAAACTCTATTTCTTGCATGACAGCTCAAATCATACTTATAGTTCTTTTTAAAAAATCATGATTCTAGGCTTTTCGGATATGTGTATGATTTAGGAGTCAGCTAGATATCAAAATCATATTTAGATTTTATTTGCAATTTTTAAAAGCATTAATTAAGCCAATGTAATTTGACATGGCAATACATTTTTGTAAGATTTTTGGATTTGTCCATTATCAAACCAACTTTGTTTTAGAACACTTCCATCACTCAGAATTTATCCCTGGCCATTATTATGAACCTCCAATCCCATTCCAGGCCTCAGGAACTGTTGATCAGTGTGTATAGATTTTCCATTTCTGAAATTCCATTTGAATGAAATGTTAGAAGTTACAAAGCCATATGTCTCTGCCTTCTTTCAAATAGTATACTTTTGAGGCTCATCTGTGTTGTGGAATGCATCAGTAATTTGTGTTTAAGGTTGACATATGTTTTGTTGTGTGTATACTGTTCTGTGTTTGTGTTTCCCCCAGTTGATGGACATTTGAACTGTTTCCAGTTTGGAGCTATTTTTTGTTTATTATTATGAAAATACCATACAGAGGAGTTACAATTACATGGGCAAGGTAATGAGTACATTTCTTATCAAGCATTGTTGGAGCTATTTTAAATAATGCTGCAATGAACATGCATACATTTTTATTTAGACATATATTTTTAAAAAATTATTTGCCTATATGCTTTTAAACCCATGTATGCAATTCTTATTTCAGTTACCATCTTCTTCATTTTTACAATTTCTATTTTATTCTTTTTAGTAAATTACTGTTTTGTGAACTTTTTTGTTTTCTAGATTTTTCATATTTTTCTAAATTTTTATGAGTATAGCTGGATGATTTTAAATTCTACTTCTATGCTCAAACTTTCCAAGAATTATAATTATCTATTCCTTGTTTGCCTAGCAGTATTTGGTGGCTATTGATGTTCTCTATGAAAACAATAGAGGTCCTGGATCTTTCCCAAAGATTCTACCATGTCATTCTGGCCAGTAGGGAGACACAACAGCAGATCAGCTGTGATTCTAGATTCTGAAGCAACTGATTTATACTAATTTAGCTCCATTCCTACGATGTAACCCTTTTTTCTAGGGTGTAGCCTGTCTATGGTCTCAGGTGAAATTGTGGAGGTATTTCCTACCTCCTTTCTACTTTTGTGAGCCCACAACTTTAATCTATGTGTCCTCAGTACTAACATCTTGCTAAAAATCTTTTGTCTAGTTCTGTGAAATTTCTACTTTCTGTGAAGTTTCCGGACTTATTTTTTCAGATGGCAATCTCTCACAGGGAAACTGAGTGCAAAATTGTAGGCTTCATTCTATGGGTAAATAGATTTTTTAAAAAGGTAAGATTCCCTGAAACGTTTTTGTTTTTATTTTATTTTATTTTTTTTTGTAGTATTGAGGAGCGAACTCAGAGCCTTGTACTTCCAAGGTCAAAGTAGATTCTCTGCCACTTGAGTTGCCCCTACCCTGCTTTTGAATTGGTTATTTTTCAGATAAGGTCATACTTAAGCCTAGGCCAGTTTGAGCTTCAATCCTTCTACTTGTACCCTCTATTTATGTCATTGGCATTGATAGGCATTTGTACTATGCCTAGCCATAGTGCTTTCCCCATAAATGGCATCACAACTATGTATCACCAAGCCTGGCTTCTTTCCCAAATCTTAATGATTGATGGGATACCATCAACCTGAACTCTCTCTCTCTTTTGGCCTAGAGAAGGTTGTAGATTTATCTTTGCTTAACTTCTATTTCTTCCTGCTATAAATCTGCAGATGCCCTAAAGGAAAAGAGGGAAGAGGGGAGGAAAAGAGGAAAGGAGGGAAGAAGGGAAAGAAGCACCAGGAATGCTTCTCTTCTCTCCAGGAAAGCCACCTCAGCCTGCTTGCCTGAGGTGCTCTCAGATCTTGTTCCATTCTTATAATGGCACCAAGAATACTTTGGAAACAGCTGCAAAGTAGTTTTTTACAACTGTCTTGGCAAAAAGTATATAAGGAAACTCCAGTAGACTGCCATATAACTCTGTTATAAAAGTCAGATACTTTCAAGGTGTTATACTTTTACATTTTATTTATTTATTTTGTTTTTTTTTATTGTGAAAATACTGTACAGAGGGGTTACAATTACATGGGCAAGGTAATGAGTACATTTCTTATCAAGCATTGTAGCCTCCTCCTTTGTTTCCCCTTCCCATCCCATCCTCCCCCTGTCCCCCCACCCAACCCTCCCCCCCACCAAAGTTGTAAAGTTTGTTTTTGACATAACAACTTGTATGTCTCATTGCTGCAATGGGTCCACCTGTATCCCTATTTAAACAATTTGTTTTTTCCCTTCCCCTCCACAAATTATAACAACATCAGATACAATGAAAACAGGGGTTATACCATGGGGGAGGGACATACAATGCAACAAAGAAATAATCTTATAAATGTGTTATAAACAATTGCATGAAAGAAAAAAAAACATTTGAATACATATCTTAGGGTTCATTTCCCTAACATCAACTTATCTGACCTTTTCTGCTTGACTCAGACATATACTAGTTATTGCAAATAAGGGAAACCATGGGACCTATATTTCTTTGGGCCTGGCTTACTTCACTTACTATAATTTTTTTCCAAGTCTTCCCATTTCCTAACAAATGGGGCAATGTCATTCTTTCTGATGGAGGCATAGAATTCCATTGTGTATATATACCACATTTTTTTGATCCCTTCATCTACTTAGGGGCATCTGGGTTGGTTCTATATCTTAGCTATGGTAAATAAGACTGCAATAAACATAGTCGTGCTGGTAGCTTTAGTGTGGTCTTGTTTGTGAACATTTGGGTAAATGCACAAAAGCGGGATTGCTGGGTCATAGGGGAGCTCTATGTGGAGTCTTTAGAGGAGCCTCCATACTACTTTCCAAAGTGGTTGAACAAGTTTAGACTCCCACCAACAATGCAGTAAGGTTCCTTTCTGTCCACATCCCCTCCAGCATCTGTTGTTATTAGAGTTCTTGATTATAGCCATTCTTACTGGGGTGAGGTGGTATCTCAATGTTGTTTTGATTTGCATTTCTTTATGGCTAGGGAGGTTGAGCATTTCTTCATGTGTCTATTGGCCATTCTTCTTTCCTCTTCAGAGAAGTTTCTCTTTAAGTCTTTAGCCCACTTATTTATTGGGCAGTTGTTTCTTTGAGGATTTGTTGTTGGGGGATTTAATTTTTTGAGTTCCAGGTATATTTTAGATATGAAACCCTTGTCCATTGTATGGCTAGTGAAGATCTTCTCCCAGTCCGTGGGCTTTCTATTGATCTTGCTAGCTATGTCCTTTGCTATGCAGAAGCTCTGCAATTTCATGCAATCCCATTTGTCCAACCTTTCTTTGATTTGTTGTGTTTCTGGGTCTCTATTAAGAAAATTTTGGCCTGTGCCATGGAGACCTAGGGTTTCTCCTATTCCATCCTGCTTTGACTCCGAAGGCTTTGATCCATTTGGAGTTGATTCTGGTGCAGGGTGACATATAAGGATCTAGCTTTAGTTTTCTACAAGTAGTTAACCAATTTTGCTAGCACCATTTACTGAAGAGGCTGTCTTTCTTCCATTCTATTTTTTTAGCTCCCTTATTGAAGATTAGATGGCTATAGGTCTGCAGGTTCATTTCTGGGTTTTCAATTCGATTCCATTGGTCCTGAGGTCTGTTCTTTTGGCAGTATCAAGCTGTTTTGATTACTATGGCTTTGTAGTAGAGTTTGAAATTTGGTATTGATATTCCTCCAGCACTGTTCTTTCTGTTGAGGATCCTTTTTGCTATTCAGGGTCTTTTATTGTTCCATATGGATTTTTGGATTGCCTCTTCTATTTCCTTGAAGAATGAAGTTGGAATATTGATAGGTATCGCATTGAATTTGTAGATAGCCTTGGGAAGTATTGCCATTTTCATGATGTTGATCTTTCCAATAGAGGAGCATGGGACATTTTTTGCCACTTTCTAAGTTCTGTTTTGATTTCCTTTTTCAAGTTTTTGAAGTTTTCATCATAGAGGTCCTTCACTTCTTTGGTTAACTTAATTCCTAGGTATTTTATTTTTTTGTGGGGCTATTACGAATGGAGTTGCTTTCCTAATTTCAGCCACACTTTTCTCATTGTTGGCATACAGAAAAGCCATTGATTTTTGAGGGTTAATTTTATACCCTGCTACTTTGCCAAAGTTTTGAATCAGCTTGAGTAATTTGGGAGTGGAGTCTATGGGATTCTTTAAATACAAGATCATGTCATCTGCAAAAAGGTAGAGTTTTACTTCTTCTTTCCCTATTTGGGTCCCCTTTATGTTTGCACCTCGTCTTATTGCTGTAGCTAGGCATTCTAATACTAGATTGAAGAGAAGTGGAGAGAGTGGACATCCTTGTCTCATTCCTGAGTTAAGAGGAAATGGCTTTAGTTTTTCACCATTAAGTATAATGCTGGCTGTAGGTTTGTCATATACAGCCTTTATTGTATTGAGGAATGTTCCATGGATTCCTAATTTTTCCAGAACCTTCATCATAAAGAGGTGTTGGATCTTGTCAAATGCTTTTTCTGCATCTATTGAGATAACCATGTGGTTCTTATTCTTGCTCCTGTTGATGTGATGAATTATATTAATTGACTTGCGTATATTGAACCAACTTTGCATCCCTGAAATGAATCCTGTTTGATCATGATGTATGATTTTTTGGATGAATTGTTGAAGTCGATTGGCCAGAATTTTGTTGAGAAGTTTTGCATCAATGTTCATCAAAGAAATGGGTCTATAGTTCTCTTTCTTTGATGAGTCCCTGCCTGGTTTTGGGATGAGGGTTATGATGGCTTCATAGAATGAGTTCGGTAGTGAACTTTCTCTTTCAATGTCATTGAAGAGTTGGAGGAGTATTGGTGTGAGCTCTGCTTTGAAGGCCTTGTAGAATTCATTTTATTTTGTTTTTTTTGAGCTAAGATACCACTACTGATTCTTGCTGCAGTCATCTGAAATCTGCGATTACAGATCTGTACCACCAGGTCTCACCTTTATTAAGATGCATACTTTTATTCATCTTATTTTATTTAAAAATTATTTTATCATTTTTTATTAATTTTTATTGTGAAAATACTGTACAGAGGTGTTACAATTACATGAGCAAAGTAATGAGTACATTTCCTATCAAGCATTGTTGCCTCCTCCTTTGTTTCCCCTTACGATCCCTACTCTCCCATCTCTCCCCCCCACAAAGTTGTAAAGTTTGTTTTTCAACATAAGGTCTTGTACATCTCATTGTTGCAATGGGTCCACCTGTAGATACTGTAGAGAGAGGTTGCAGCTACATGAGTAAGGTAATGAGTAGATTTCTTGTGGAGCATTGTTATTTCACCCTCTTTGTTTTTCCTCCTACTATCCCTTCCCCCCTTCACCTCCTCTACTCTTCTCCCATCTCAAGTTGTAAAGTTCATTTCCAACACAGTGTCTTGTGAGTATCATTGTTGCAATGGGTCATCCTATTGTCATTGTATGTACTTGATTTTGGTACCCTGCATCTTGTATATACATTTATCTAATTTGGGGAGGGGAAGGGAAATACAAAATGCTGAAACAAGGACACAGGATGACCCATTGCAACAATGATACTCATAAGATACATACTTTTAATGGTACCAATTTGAACTCACTGCTTCTTGTTGGCTTTTTGCTGGTTATCTTGGAGATGAGATTTCATGAACTTCTCTGCCTGGGCTGGCTTCAACACTTCCAGATCTTAGCTTCTAAGTAGCAAAGATGACAGGTATGAATCCCTATCACTCAGCTTAACTTAATGGTTTTATCTTTATTTTTTTCCAAATCATTCCTTCTTTTTTTCTTTTTTCTTTTTGTCGGTTGTGGGCCTTGAACTCTGGGCCTGAGCGCTGTTCCTCAGCTCTTCAGCTCAAGGCTAGCGCTCTACCACTTGAGCCACAGTACCACTTCCAACAGTTTTATTTTTAACAAAAGACTTGATATCAGATTAATTCTAATGAGAGGTCCCCAAATTATAAATCAATGGTATAAATGTTACAGAAGGATATAATGATAAAAAATGTAAATGCACACTGTGTTCATTATGCTGTATATAAAGAAGAGCCTTTCATATACAAAGCATAATGTGCTAAATACAACTCTACTAATACTTTCATTATAGTTAATATTCTAGTTACCATTACTGTTCAGTTGACTCTTTTGAATCATAGAATGTAATTAATTAAAGAATGACTCTCTGGGTGGCTCAGTTTTCTCTCTACCAGAGTTTGAAAATGTTGCCACACTTTCCCTAAGAACATCTCCTTGACAGATCCTTCTATTGAATATAGTCCTCCCCCAAAATTCATATGCCTAGAAAGTATTTATTAATATTGCAAGGTATTTTTCAAGATATTTCAAGATATTTTCAAGATATTTCTTCTGTCTGGGTGCTGGTGTCCGGCATGCCTGTAATCCTAGCTACTCAGGAAACTGAGTTCTGAGGATTGCAGTTCAAAGACAGCCTGGGCAAGAAGGTCCTTGAGACTCTTTATCTCCAATAAACCACTCAGAAAACAAGAAGTGGAGCTGTGGCTCTAGTGGTAGAGCTCTAGCCTTGAGCTGAAGAAATGAGGGAGTGCTCAGGCCCAGAGTTCAAACCCCAGGACTGAACAGAAAAAAAAAAAAAAAAGCTATTTCTTCTAGCTGGGAACTGGTGGTTCATACCAGTAATCTTAATTACTTGGGAAGCTGAGATCTGAGGGTCTTGGTTTGAAGAAAGCACAGGAAGAAAAGTCTGAAAGACTCAATCTCCAATTAGCCAGAAAAAAAAAAAATCAACAGACTGGAAGTGTGGCTAATGTGGTAAAGTACCAGCCATAAGAAAAATGCTGATCAAAAAGAGCATGGGCCCTGAGTTCAAGTCCCAGTACTGGCACAAAGAAAAATATATTTCCCCTACTGAACATTGTTTTAAAAATGATGACTCACAAAATATTGTCCTCTTTATCCTTGTCTCAGTTATTGCAAACTGTTAAGTATAGGTACTAAGTAGCAGGACAGAAAATAATAATTTCCCTATTCATTGTCACAAGTATTTTGATAATGATTAAAAAGCCTGGACATTTTATTATAATTCATATGAATGATGAGCATTTCCTTTATAAAGGATCCTTCAGTTTGACTTATAGAATTGTGAAATTCACTATGACAGTTTAAAAATGGCAAGAAAGTGATATTTGTAAGGGAAAGTTTCAGAGTTTAGAGTAAGCAAAGGCAAAGGAGATTATGATATATACAATCAAAACAATGCTAGAGCCTTTAAGAATTATCCAGCCTGTAGGAATAATCAATGTTGTCTTCAGCAATGTTATTTTGCAACTCTGTGTGAAGTTAACTTGTAAAAAACAGTTACAATGCAAATTATTCCTGTCTCCATACAGGCAAAGAAACTCTGCAGATGAAGAGAAACCACAACCTATCTTTCTTGTAGTAAAGCTAACTGCAAATTCATTTTAGTATTTCAAATTCCTAAATTAGTCACCTTTGAGGTCTCTTTTTGAATCTATTGCAATGATCTCTCATTTAATTGAGTCAAATAACATCTTTGATGTGTAGTGACTTGATATTTGTACTATGTCATATCTACCTTTTTTTTTTTTTTGAAAATTATCATTTATCAACATGTTTCCATGAGCTTTCTGATTTGTGGAGACACTGAAGGAAGAAATAAATTCCGATGTAGAGGGAATTAAAGCAGATGCCAAAGGTGCAAAGGTAAGCAGGCTGAAAATATACATGTACCCAAAATAAGAAATAAGTCTGTGCTTGTTTATTTTAGTAGAGCGTATTCAAAATGTGTTTGCATTAAGTCTGCCATATATGCTGCAATCATTTTTGACAGGATTCCTTGTTTTGTTCTTTATATTCATTGGTTCAATAAACAAAACTGCCTAAGCTTCTGATAACACATATCAATAAGGAGAAAGGTAAATAGCTGGAGGAATGGATTAGCATATTTAGGAAACAGTCAAGCCTAAGAGAAGAGTCTCTGAGACCAATTACACATGAAATCTGTGCAGTTTCACATCCCTTCTCCCGTAGCAGAAACGCAAGGCATGATTTCTCCATCACTACCAAGACCAGAGGTGCCCAGCATCTTATCTCTCTCTTACCTTAGGTTTAGAGAAATTCTGAAGTGTTCAAATCAGGATAGAGATATGATCTGAGACCAAAAATCTTTGAATACGGTGCACTAAAAACCAAAGGTTACAAACACTGGGGTCTTTTAGAATACTACGTAGGGATCTAGCCCAAGGCCGCAGGCTGCTAAGAAAGTGCTCTACCTGAGAGTTACAACCCTAGATAGTGTCAGGGTGTTAACTAATCCCTTTGTTATGCTAATAAAGGATTAAGTAAGGTGGTGAAGTCAGCAAGGTAACAACAGTAACTTTCAATATCCTAGCCTGAAGGGTATTCTTGAAGGAGGTTCCAAGGTTCCTGTACTCAGTTCTTCTCAGGAAACAAGCACCCTTTGCCGCCGCCTCCGTCCCCGCCTTTTTGGGGGCTCCCAAGCTCCTGGTTGGTGATCCTTCAGTTACTTTTCCATTCATTTATCTATTCCTTTCCAGCGGAGGTTGGGGAAGAGGAAGAAAAATTTGTTTCTCTCTATTCAGATTTCCTTCACTGGAACTCATGCTTTTCCCTCCAGTTTACTTCAGTTCTTTTCACAATAGCCATTGAATCATTAATAATCCAAATATTTGCATTCTATTATTTAATTCTTAATAAACAAAATCATTAATAATTATTGATCAGAATATATGCATTCTATTCTCTGCATAAAAGAAAGAAGATAAAACTAAATGGTTTGAATTTGCATTATTATAATAGCCAAAAAAATGGTGTCTGACACAAAAAAATTACTTTAGATTTCCAGACTTTTCTAGATTTTGTAATTTTGCTTAAATCTTTGGGGCTTTTATTTCTTTGTTTCAAGATGCCATTAATTGGAAAATTTACTATCCATATGATAGTTAGCAGCCCAATCCCCCCCCCAATTTTTCATATACTTATACCTCTTACATTTTGGGGGGACCATCTTTAAGTTGTATGTATGTAATTTCATTACATTGTGAACATGGCATGCATAATTTGATTTGGTCTTTTTTTAATTGTTGAAATTTCCTGCACACATGAGAGTATCACATTATTATTTATTGTCAATTTCTCATTTTGAATCTGATTTGTTCTTACCCAGCACAAGAATTTTAAAGATTGTTATTATAATTGTAAAGTTGTATATTTCTCCTTGGAATTTTGACTTTTTTTTTCTTTTAGGTGAATGCTGCAATTTATTACTGCACATTTCATATAAATGAAGTATTTTGTTTTTTTATTCACCTTTGCCTTGAGTTCATTTCATATAAATGAGGTTTTTTTTTTTTTTTAATTCACCTTTGCCTTGAGTTCAAGAATAGTCAGTGGATAAGTGGAGAGTTTCTGAGTTCTGTGTATGAAAGTATTGCTTACATTTTTTTGGACTAATTTGACTGCCTATGGAGTTTTATTTCCATAGTTAGATTCCCTCAATTTGCAAAGATTCACAATACCCCTTTATTGAGATTTTCCAATTATTTCTATTTGTACCCTGCTCTTTAAATCCGTCCCTCAAATATCCTCTATTTTTATTTTTAAAATGATCAGGATAGCATATTACAAACAAGGTTCTCTACCATACCCATATATTTAAATATGCACTTCCTCAAAACAATGATACTCCTTCAAATAATAAACATAATAATCTCACATGGAAATGGGTGTTGGGCAACATTACATACCAATTTTCAAATCCACTTAATCAAATGTTCCAGTGTGTGTGTGTGTGTGTGTGTGTGTGTGTGTGTGTGTTTGTGTTTCTTGTCTTTTGATTTCAGTCTCTTTCAGTTTGGTTCAAGCAATACCTTAGTCTTTCTGAGTCGTTTGTGATCTTGAGAGTTAAAAAAAAAAAACAGTTGCTTTTTTGGGGGGGTAGAAATTTTCTCTATTTGTTGTGAAATATTTTTCTTTTTCCTTTCTTTCTTTTTTTCTGTAGTTCTGAGAATCAATGCTTTTAAGCCAGCATTTCATCATCTTCTCCCAAGCTAACCTTGAACTTGTGATCCTGTCTCTACCTCCTGAAAATCTAGGATTACAGGTATGAACTACCATATCTTGTTCATTTGATGATTTTTGGTTTTGGGGTTTTTTTGTTTTTGTTTTTGTCTTTTTTGAAATTTCCACCAAGGCCTGGGAGGTTTGCTGGAATATCACAAGTATGATGTTATGTTCTCAGAACCTTCTAGCTGGAGGTGTAGAGTGTCAACCTGTCCCACTGCTCACAATTTCAACCTTGAGAAAGTTGGTTTCCATAACATTTCTCCATTGTGTGGTAACCATCTGTCCTTTGTAACTGTTAAGTACAGCGAAGGAGAACAGCAGAGTAAATCAATATACCATTCTTCAGTGAATTTCTACCCAGAAGATACATTCCCACTGTAATAGTTGCCATATGGTAATTTCCTAGTTTTTCTTTCTGCTTTAATTAACAGAATTCCACTTAAAAAGGAGTCTTTGTTTATTTCCCACTTCTGCATGTATATATGCATGTACACATATCTCTATCCACTCAAATTTCTCTTTTATTCACTAGGTTGTAGTCAATTCCTATCATTTTTTTATATTCATTTGTTCAGTTTGTGTCTGTAACTCCAGAAGGACAACATCTACCCTTTCTTCATATTTGGGTTCTAAAAGGTCTTCTGAGTCATTCTTATCAACCACATGGCAAACATCTTTTCTAGGAGACTAAACTCTTAGTTAACATGTTTAGGATTAATGCATTAATATTATACCATGGGAGAGTGCTGGAATGCTTTTGTCTACATCTCCTATTTGATTAGATTCATACCGTCTAAAACCTTTCATTGAATTAAGAATTTCTGAAAGTTAAATAGCTTCTCTTGAAAATGAGCCAAAGACTTCTGACAGATGTCCATTGAAGGGCTTCACTGTGGTTCTTTATAAGCATGCAATATTTGTACCCATCCCTTTAAGCTTTGGAAATGTATTGATTTATTTAAAAGATTTGATTATTTTGATGGTTGTTAATTGCATTGCCTTATTTCTTCCAGGTAATCTATGGCATCTGCTCTCACAATAATATTTCATCTCTATGCTACCTCATAATGGATTTTGAAAGCACTAAAGTGAAAATCTGGACCTTAAGTTTAAGTCATGTGTAACTAAATAGTGTAGGATACCAATGTAAATAATAGGGTCATGGCCCAATGACAAATTTGTTCTTCTTTGCTCTTTTTTAAAAATAATACTCAGGGCAGACCAATCCTTCCACCTAGCTGGGATGATATTATGTACCACTACACACAGCATAAGATTTCTTCTTTATTTTGATAAGTTTATATGAAGGTAATGGCAGCTATATTACAACTTACTTGCCAAAGATTTGGGGCATCAAGTCTGAAAGGTATGCTTTAGAGTCAAGGAAATACGATGTTTTTAAAAGCCATCTATTGAATGATGTAATAGCTCTTGGGTAAGCAGGAGCAATCAGATAGGTCTCCTCTGGCCATATAAGAAAAGAAACTTAAGTACAAATAGTATGAGAATAAAAGAGCATATTGGTTCATGTAACAGGAATGATAAAGATTTAGTCCGATACTCCTATAATATCATGGGGACCTAGTATGGCTGCATCTCTAGCCTGCCATTTCCTGTGTTGGCTTTCATCGCAAGCTAGATCTAGGCCTAAATTCTCCAATGTCTAAGTTCAGAATAAAAGAGAGAAATCAACTCCTCCAGAAGTTTCCACACAAATCCTGGGAAGCAAGTTAGGCCATGTGGTCCCTAATCCAGTAATTTGGGGGACTATTTTTGTTACTGGTCAGCAACCACATGATATGCCATCCAAAACACATAGATTGAAAGTAGGTTAGCAGGTATTTGTACAATTCAACTTAAAAACAAGACCTGGATATTGAGATTGTAGAAAAACAAAATATCTTATGCTAGTTAAGTTTGGAAGACACAGAAATCAGGCTTGGGGGTTTTAGCTCCCAATTTTAGACCCCGAAAGTTGCTTTGAGTTTCTGTTCCATTGCAGAAATAATCAAATTATAAAGATGTTTAAAACTACTAGTTTTCTGTCATTAATATTATATCAGGTTTCTCTTCTTTTTCGTATAGACTAGATAACAATTTGGAATCAAAATGAAAAAAAAAAACCTATAGAAAAAATTAAAAAGTAATTTTTTCCTTACTTGATCCAAGTGCATATGAAACTGATTTATTTATTATGATGACCTCTAAAACTTTACTTATGTTGATTCATTTGACTCTGGTGAGTATGTAAAAGACAGTAAAGAATTCTCCCCCTTCAAACTAGGTAGAGATCAAACTGCACTGTTTATTTTATTTTTTGTAACTCTTAGATAGAGTGCTGCTTTTTGTCAGGCCTCCATTATTCCTGTTTCCTGGAATATGGAATATTATGATATGGAAATTATGGAAATATGGAAAGTATGATTGTAATTTAGTCTTCTAGCTTCAAGATTGATCTATAACACCTTTTCTCTGAGGTCTTTGACACAGATAAAAATAGGAAAATTAAACAAGTAAAGACTATAAGCAACAAATATAATCAGCAAAGGGCTTTTATAAACAATCACATTCTTGGCCTTTCCCTCTGCTCACACCCAATCCCCAGACAAATAAACTCACACAACTGACGTATTCTCCCAGTTGGTGCATCACAAACACAACTTTTTACATGCTATCTGGCTCTTGGCTTGTCTAAGGTATTTGTAATATCCAATCTAAAATATGATCCATCTTAGGGATAGGTACGTTGTACCAGGAAATGCTTTAGGATTCTTACATAGGCCCTGGGGACAGTAACTAAGATTGTAGGAAGCGTTTCATGAGGAGGATGTCATGTGAGCAGGAAAATGACCCAGGAGTTTTTGTCTATGTGTGCTTCTCTATGTAACCTAGTTCCTGCAAAGTGCTTCCACTTCTGGACATGTGTTTTTGAGTGACCTAAACATATGAGAATCCTCCCTCTTCCAGTCCATGAGAAAGGGAATAAATAGAGACTTGGCAGCCTTCACACAGAGGCTGCCAGGACACCTGCTCAGGACAAATCCCCGGGCAATGTGCTTTCTGTCTTCATTGCATGTACTACACGAAGGTCTCAACTTTGTTTATCCTCCATCTAGCTGTAGAGATTATATTTCGTGGCCAGCTGGTTCCCTTTGAGGCTGACTTTGACTCTTTAAATATAATACTTGTCTTTGGAAATGTTTAAGTTGTTTAAAAGAGGACATATAAATATTTTTTTCAATTTCCATTAGTCTGATTGGAATTATTTGTGTATTTGTTGACAAGTATTTTTTTAAGTTCTTCTCTTAGAAGAACAGTATAAAAGAGCCAATAATTATATTGCTAGTGATGAAATTCCTTTTACTTTATCATTATTCAGAACACTTTCCTCTGGAGATTGTGACATTAGCATACTATGTCTAAGGTTATTGGTTTTCAATTAATGCAAACATTCCCAGTTAATGGGGGGGAGGCTTTTTATTTTCTCTTTATTTTCTTCTGCTATGTAGATATTTCCACACTCCCACCCACCTTACATTAGACTTGTGTGCTCAGAATTTAAAATAAAAGTCCCAATGAAAAGATCTTAAGAAGCTACCTCTGAAGACTCCAGCATCACTCACAGGCCCTCAATGAATCCTCACCCCGGGCAGTGCGGTGCCATCTACACAAAAAGCATTATTTTGCACGTTATTTGGGTGAAGATGTAAATAGCTTTGAATTATCGGTGTGACTTTTGCCAAAGAAAAATGCATTACGTTATCAACTCTTCTCATAACTCTTCTATTATGGATTTTTTAAAAAACATTTAGGCTGCTCATTTTCACAGAGCCCTAAACCTGTCTCAATGGGCTGGATCTTCATGAATGCAGTGGACTCAGATCTGACAAAGCTTCAGACTCTTTTATTACAGTCGGCTTGCCTGATCTCACATAAAATGGGAGCTGAGAAGAGCTAGGTCCTGGAGATCAGAAAGCAGCCACCATGAACCGAGCTAAATGAGACACCTCTGATTTTTTGGGCATGATTGAGACGGAGGGGGTCACAGCTGTGGAGGAAGAGGGCATAGCAGAGCAATTATATACGGCCCTGGAGTCAGACTGTCTAGTTTTGGGACCTAGATAGTTCCTAGTACTTGCGGGGTACTTTTGGACAAATGACAATATCTCAGTTTCCTCACATGTGAACTAGAGTTAATAATAGTCTTTACTTCACAGGGTTGATGTGAGGATTACATGAGCTCATTGCTTCTGGAGTACATGGAGATAAGTTATGGCGCTCAAAATCAAAATCAAAATCAAAACCAAAACCAAAACCAAAAACACTCAATGAATGTTAGCTGTTAAGTCCTGCTGTCTGCCACAACTACTTCTCGACTCTGAGCCATTAAAATCTTGGCATCTGATATGCTCCTGGTGGCACTTGATCTTGCATTATTTCATTCATCACCATCTACAGAGGCAAGATTGCTGTCGATGCTGGATATGGCTTCAATAGTGTTTGGGAGAACACATTACCTATTTTAGTGTGTTGATCATAATTAAAGGGACTGCTAATAAACATTTACTCAAAAGCTCTAGGTCAATAGTAGAGATCTGAAGTTATATTGTGCTCTATCGATGATGAAAACATTGTCTAGCTTATAGAAAGCCCCGGTTTCCCCCTCATTATCATCGTATTGGGTTTCATTATGGAATGTGCGGGTCAATACTGATGCTGAAGATAGGGAGCGAGCAAGAGGAAGGTGGTGATGTTGAGAGCATCTAGAACTCCTGGGTTGGGTTATGTAGAAGCACTGGGAAGCAGGCTAGTGCTGCGGATGACTTTCTCTCTCTTTGATATCAGGTGCTGTTGGAAAGACTTTAGCTATTTGATTTCTATGTACCATGATCTCCAGAATCCCTGGAGGATTGGACTGGCTTGGGCTGCCCCCTGTTGGTTGTTCTCTCCCTGGTAGCTATTATAGCTTAGCTTCTACGTCTTTGCCATTAGTCGACTCAACTAACCTTTTTTTTCCCCCCATTAGTGGCATAGTGTTTATTATTAGTATTTTTTAATTGTGAAAATACCGTACAGAGGGGTTACAATTACATGAGCAAGGTAATGAGTACAATTGTTTAAATAGAGATACACGTGGACCCATTGTAACAATGAGATATACAAGATGTTATGTCGAGAAACGAACTTTACAACTTTGGGGGCGGGAAGGGGGGAGGGTAGGGGGGTGGGGGGGGGAGACGGGGCGGGAGGGGAGGTGGGGGGGGAATGGGAAGCAACAATCAACTAAACTTCTTTAAGGAGTGCCTACCATTCCGCCAGGGGCTCTAAGCCTTCCTGAACCCTGAGTAAAACTTAACTTCTGTATTGCTACCCTAGACTTAGCATTCGAGATCAATGAAATATCAACTACTGGAACTAACAGACTATAGAGACCCAGAGGCCCCAGAGAGCCCTGGGTAGGACCGAGTGAACACTAAGCCCTGGACTCTGGAGTGTACAGATGGCTTGATGAGAGATCCTGTCAAGTTCCTACCACTCATTTTTATTTTTTCAGACTATCTTGCATTTTGAGGTTTAGCTTGCTCAAATGAGTTTGCCATTCAGTTCATTTTAAATAACCAATGCAAGAAGTGATAGTTTATGTACAAATTTCTTTTAAATGTCTTTCATATACATACATGCATATATATGATTTGGAGATCAAGGATATAAATATATATATTTCAAAACTATGAGTGTATATTCAACCCCAAACTTCTTGCATAATTCAGTATTTGGGACTATAAAATTGTGCACTTAAAAAAACAATAACTTTAATTGTACGCTCATTTTTGTTTCTAAAATCAGAGATAAGTGCTATTTCAGAATGCTGTTTGCAGCTTTTCCTCACAGGGAGGCTGCTGACCTTGTGTACCTTCTAATCCACTCAGTGCCATTAACTAAACCATGATCTACCTCTTTGTTTTGGCTGTTTTTGTAACAATGCACATTTGCTGTTTGTTGGTCAAATTATATCTCCTACAACTTTTTTTTTTAAGCAACAGCTATAATTCACACAATTACAGTAAACCATATGAATTTAAATTCCTCTTCTGTTTTGAGACACATAAAACACTGGGTTGCTTAGGGGTCTATGAAAAATAGTCTTTTAACATGTAGCTTTTATGCTCATCAAGCTCACATTAAACACCAAGGTAATTTTGTTTCAAGTCCTGAAATATCTTCATATCTGATTATTTCTCCAAGCTTCTCTTTTTTCTTCTCTTTTTCTCTTTCCTTCCTTCTTTCCTTTCTCTTTCTCTCTTTCTTTATCTCACTTGCTTCCTCCTTCTTTCCTTCCTTTCTCTTTCTTCCCTTTCTTTCTTTCTTTCTTTCTTTCTTTCTTTCTTTCTTTCTTTCTTTCTTTCTTTCTTTCTTTCTTTCTTTCATTCTTTCTTTTTCTCTTTATCTCTTTATTTCCTTTTTCTTTTCTCTCCCTTTTCTCTTTCTTTCTCTCTTTCTCTCTCTTTCCTTCCTTTCTCTCTCTTTCCTTCCTTTCTCTTTCTTTCTTTCTTTCTTTCTTTCTTTCTTTCTTTCTTTCTTTCTTTCTTTCTTTCTTTCTTTCTTTCTTTTCTTTCTTTTCTTTCCTTCTTTCTTTTCCTCCCTCCCTCCCTCTCTTCCTTCCTTTTTCTTTTCTTTCCTTTCTCATCTTTTCTTTCTTAATTACAGCTACTAAGTAACAAAAGCTGCTGAGTTAAAGTTGTCAGACATTTTGAGTAGTTTTGAGCATGAAACCACGCTGTTTAAAATACCATGTTGTGTATATGTTGAGGTCGCCACCCGCTGGTGAAAATAGAGAATTGCCATTTTAATGAGTAATTGGGAAAGACCTTTTATTTATTTATTTTATTTTATTTTTTTGCGAGTGTGAATTTGTACCTTAAGGTCCTTTAAAAATGAGGAAATGAGGATTCAACTCCTACTTGAATGCTAAAGAATTTCTTGATGCAGAGTCCATAGAAAGCTGTACTACAAGAATGAAAATAACCAACCCTGTGAAGTCCTTTAAAGGTCCTTGGTAACATCTGAGAGTCCACACAGAAGAAGAAGGTAAAATACACTCACAGAATTTAATGTGCCAAATGTTATCCATAGATGCTGTTTTGTACTAAGTTTTAAGGAGATGGAATTAAATTTTGTTGGTTCTTTACCCTCTAAGTTATGCGTTCACGTGCTATAGAAAAATTGTATTGCTTTAAAATAAAAATGTACATCTGCTGTGGAGAAAATAGCTGTATATGTGCCTATAGGCTAAAATTAAGTCTTTAATAATGGTGCTTTATGGAGTGTAAAACAACAACAAACAACAACAACTACAACAACAAAAACATCTCCTTACATCAGTGCCATGTTTAAGGAAACTGATACAAAAAGAACAAAAGCTGGGGGTCTGGGCTGCAGCTTTCATCACTCCACTAGCACAAACTGAAATTCAAATATGTAAGCCAAGATTTATTATGTGATAAAGATGCCCTTGCAAACGCATATGCGAGGATGGATGGGTACCTCATATTGCACTCCAAATAAATTCCAGATGTGAAAAATAGAATCAAGCATATTTACGTATAGGAAGGATATTTAGGTTAAGTACAAATGCCAAGGAAAAAAATATAAAGGAAAACTTCTTTGAAAATGACACATACATGATAAAATGGGGAAAATTGATTCTTATAGAACTGACAAAATAAGTAAGATACCTTTTAAAAGGGTCCATGAACTTTTGTGTGTGTGTGTGTGTGTGTGTGTGTGTGTGTGTGTGTGTGTGTGTGTCGATTGTGGGGCCTGAACTCTGGGCCTGGGCGCTGTCCCTCAGCTCTTCAGCTCAAGGCTAGCGCTCTACCACTTGAGCCACAGCACCACTTCTGGTTTTTTCTGCTTAAGTGGTGCTGAGGAATCGAGCCCAGGGCTTCATGCATGCAAGGCGAGCACTCTACCACTGAGCCATCTTCCCAGCCCCGGGTCCATGAACATTTGAAGAACATGTACAACCTCATGACTAATCAGAGTGCATATTTTTCAATATGAAAATTGGCCAAGACTAAATATTTTGTTCTCCTTAATGTTGTCAAAACATTCCATACTAGAAAGCCACTTTGCTATTTTATATGGCAAAGGCTCATATCAAATTTAGATTAGAAAAGGGGTCTAAATAATAATGTTAAATTTTCATACCTTGTCAGAGGGACATTTCTGCAAAGTTTAAATAGTGAACATCGACATCATTCATTATTGGTGATAATTTGCTTTTAAATCATTTATATTTTCTTAAACTTTCATAAAAAGTTACAAATACACAAACTGTTTATTAAAATTTCTTAGCCAGGTGCTAGTGGTTCATGTCTGTAATCTCAGGAGACTGAGATCTGAGGACCACGGTTCAAAGCCAGCCTGGGCAGGAGTAGAGTTGTGGCTTATGTGGAAGAGCACTTGTGAGCCATCACACAAGCACATAGAAACTTCTTAAAATTAGGGAACATGATATGTAGTTTGGCTATCACTTAATAAAAATGCAAGCAAATGCATATATGTACCTTTTAAAAAATCTTTATTATTAAGTAGTTGTACAAAGAGGTTACAGTTCTACAAGTCAGGTTATAAGTACAATGTATCTTGATCAACTTCACTCCTTCCATCCTTCCCTGTCATTTTACCCCTCCTGTCCCTACCCTCAAGTTATATAGTTTAATTTTTTACAAGATGTACATTGGATATAAGACAGCATTGACTCCATTTGTGAGCCTCCCTATTCATCCCCTAAACATGCATCTATTTATTTCTTAAAATTCATGTCTGTAGATTCAGTTATATTTCATATTTTTAAATAATCATTTCTGAGGTCATATTATTATGGTTATCAATGGTTATATAGGCACTTATAATATATAACCACTAATTTATTTTCTTCATCATAATTATTTTACTACTGATGAACAAAACTGTGTGGTAAATATATATATTTACGTATATATATATATATATATATATATATATATATATATATATATATATACTAAAATTATTTTTAGAGATCTGGGTATTATGATTCATGCTTGTACCCTCAGTAAATTGGGAGGGAGGAATTGAGAGAACTACAGTTTGAAGTCAGCACTAGCAAACAGTCCATGAGACCCAATCTCAACAAAGTAGGTAGGCTTGTAGTTACAGCTCTGTGGGAAGAATAGGTAGGCAAATTGAAGTCTGCATCTGGCTTCCAGGAAATAGTGGGAGACCTAAGTGAAAGTAAACTAAAAAGCATGAAAGGGCTGTAGGTGCAGCCCAAGTAATAGAGCATCTATTTAGTAAGCACAAAGCCCTAAGTTTGAACCCTAGTGTTAACAAACAAAAGCCCTCCAAAGATAATATTTAGGAAGACATTTAGTGAGATGGAGAAATAGTCATGAAATTTTTAGTTAAAAATTAGGAAAAAGAGCAATGTGGTGTGTAGTTTGCTCACTATTTGATAAGGTGGTTGGGTATGGTGACACTTGCCTGCAGTTCCAGCTGCTAGGGAGGTGGAGGTAGAAGGATTGATGTCTGATACCCACTATAGTAAAAGTGAGAGACCTTATCTGAAAAATAAAATTAATGCACAATGGGATGGAGGTGTGGTCTTAGAGCACCTGCCTAACAAGAATAAGACCCTGAGTTCAAAATCCCAATACTGCTAAGATACATATGTAAGTAAAATAAATAAAGAATGAATATTCTGAGGTTTTCTTCAGTAATATAAACATAGCAAATAGTTTTCTTTATTGCTTTCTAACATCTTTAAAATCTGAAGACAATAAAGTGTAAAGTGCACTAAATGTATAGGTTATTTTGTGCCAATTATATTTAAAGTGAAGATCAAAATATGAAAACAATTCACTTATTATTTCTAAAAAGAAAAACAAATACTGAAAAAGTGCCATGTTTACTTCTTACCTGTTTGGGATTCATTTTATCCCATTTGTAGAATTCTCAAGATATATAAAACATCTGTCTTTGTTGTCATTTAGTACAGTGAGACATACACGCTCAAAACCAGTTTGTGCAAATTTGGACCTGCACATTTTTTTCTGGTTCTAATTTCAGTAATTGATTTTATTTATTTATTTAATCATTTACTTATTTATTTAGTGCCACTACTGGGCTTGAACTCAGGGCCTTATCTTCTTGTTTGTCTTTTTCACTAAAGGTTGGTACTCCACTACTTGAGCCATACATACCTCCAGTTCCTAGATCTGCACATCTTTTTAAAGGTGGGATGGGAGGGGAGTGGTGTAGATTATTTGTACTTATCGAAGTCTGTAAGTGGATATCATGTCCAAGGGACTGGCTAGTTGGTATAAAAATTCAGTTGTTTATTTTTCATTGCAAGTTGGCAATTTCTTGTGATTCATAAACTTAAGCAAGCAAACAAGCATGCTGTGTATTTTCAGAAGGACACATTTACTCCAATGTTAGACATTGCCATTAACATATTCTGTGCTTCAGCAGGAATTTTATTGATTATAGGAACTGTTAAATAGTCCATCTGCAATGCAAATATAACTGCAAAAATTTTAAAAAGAGCATCAATTATTTTCCTCAAGCCATGTCAGAACTAAATTAAATAAAGCCCTTTGATTCAAGGCAGTCAGCCTTTTCTGATAAAGCTTTCAAATATCCGGCATGTTAAAAGGTATGTGAAAGATGACACTAGACAAGGAATGACACTGTCTCAATCATTTTTTAATAAAGGCCAATACCCAGCTATTCTGTGCAGCTGCACACAGCTTGACTGGCGAGTCATACTAATATGTGTTTAAATGTACATCAGTGTGGCCACATGTCATGCTGAGCTGTGCGGAGACCCCGCACAGATGCTCCCGGTGATGCTGGCAGCTGGTTTCCTGGAGTTTCCTGCCCTTTCTTGCAAAGCTGGGTATCGATAACCCACGTAGCTAATTTTTAAATATGAATGCACAGCACAGAGCCCAAGAATGAATGGAAATACTCACCCCTAAGGCATATCATGAGTTGATTATAATAAAAATCGCTTAATTATTTATTAGTCGTTGCTTTCTAAATTACTCTGGGGTTGCTGGAGGGTATAGACTGTGAGATAAGGGAGAAGAGCTGGAGAAGTAGAGGAGGCAGAGGGGACTGTGGTGAAGGTTTTTCATATTATGCAGATGCCTTTTGACTATATGCTGTGAGCGCTGTGGAGCCAGAAATCTTTCCACAGGGAGTGAAAGGTCAGATTTCCGTTTTCCCTGTGTGATGAAGGCTGAATATGGAGAGGGATGGGGGACAGAGGCAGAGAATGACTAAAATACTGGAAGCTTGTAGTAAACATTGCAATACAGGTGAGAAACGAGGCACAGTCCCCAAATATTTACAAAGTGAAGCACACAGGAAAAACAGGTGAATTTAGTATGCAGAAGAAAGGATGACCCACTTTCCTAATGGATACAAACAGACACTAGAAATGTTGGGAGAACAAATTGGATGGACACACACACAATAAACAATGACAGTACAACTACAAAACCCTCCAACTCAGTCACAAAAGCCGGGGAAAACATAAGTACCTCTTTATGAAGCTGAGGTCAGGGATTCAGACAAAAAGGAAACAGATTGTGTTACTTGTATTTGTTATGTTGCAATGGGAATGATTTTACTTGTCACACTAATGAGCTGTGGTATAATGGGCATTCTCCTTGTATCTCACCTACTC
Organism: Dipodomys merriami; assembly: GCF_024711535.1. Lineage (NCBI taxonomy): Eukaryota > Metazoa > Chordata > Mammalia > Rodentia > Heteromyidae > Dipodomys > Dipodomys merriami. Next base: position 42,519,133 of record NW_027206068.1, on the reverse strand, counting down.
ATTCATTAGAATGAGGTCTATTTATTTTTTCTTTTACAAAGTAAATATGCAGTCAGATCAAATAAATTTTGATGATTGCCAACAGATGGTGAGAGGCTCAACTTAAGGACCATCTGATCTTTTGCTTTTTGGTTCTTTCCGGCTGTTCTTTCTACTTAATTACCTTCCCCTCACTTCCTAATCCCTTCCATGTAATTCTATGCCAACACTGACTCTAGCACTCTCTATTAATTTTCCACAGCCTACACTGCTTTCTGATAAGATATTCTTTCTTTGTAGCTGTGATGCTAATGGGTCTAAAGAGTCTGGTTTAGCAGAACCTTTCAATCCTCCTTGAACCATGTGACTGCTCCGTTTATTAATTCAGTTTCAGGCTGAGAATTTAAGTCTCACTCTTACATTTTAATCTCATTTCACATCTGACACAATGGTTCTGGCACTGGTAATTTTACATAATCAAGAGGTATTTTAACTGACCTGTCTTTTAAATCCCTCTTGTATGAGACATTAATTTTTTTCAATCATTAAAACAGACTTAGTAGCATGATATATGTGTTGCAGAAAGAAGTTTCCTTTCTTACATGAATGCATTTATGTATCTTTTATGAATGAAGGCAACAAAGTATTGCTGTAATCAGTATTGTAACACTATTCCAGGGAGACCTTACAGGGTAGGAATTTGTGGAAGCTCAGTGAAGCACCTTTTACTGGAATTTTCTGGAGACTTTAAATGCATATTTTTATAATCCTGATCTAGGTAGAATTTTTGTTTTCCCTTTGACAAGTACACTTGAATGTCCAGTTCCAGATTAGAAGGATTTTCTTGTCCTATTCAGTATTCTCTAGTAGTTGCTCCTTACCAGGATGGGCTAGCAGCTTCCTGTGATGGGACTAACCTTTATTCCAAATGTGTCCTCATGTTCTTGTCTGGTTAGCAGTAATTTGTAATCAAGGGCTTTTTTTTTTTTTTGATAGAGGGATCACACACCAAAATCTAGTTCTGAAACATTTGTAGCACAATAAAAAATTTAATTTGAGAGATATCTATGTGTTGTACCATTTAAAAATTTTATATTTATTTAAAACATTGAAAAAAAGAAATCCAGAAAGAAAAAAGACTACCCTGCGGTAGTTGGTGATGATGGCTCTAAACATTTTGCATATATTTTCATACTCCCTTTCTGGATTTTTATGCATATGTGCACAAACCCAATGTTTTAAACAAATTTTGACTTACATGGTATATAATGAATTATACATAGGGTCAGTGTACGGCTTTAATTCTGTCCAGTTTTACTCTGCATGGGACACAATTTAAAAGCACGTGATGGAGGTCAAGGAGAGAAATGGAGTGAAGGCAGGGGTATGGACTAGCTATTTGTGTATCTCTGCTACAGTACCTATGATACTGATGGTACAAATGTTTTTTCTTATAAAATGGCCTAAATGCAAGCCAATTGCTTCTTAATGCTTATTCATAGAAATAGATATTTGACACAAAAAGGAAAAAGAACAGTTGAAGTTATGGTATTTGGTCTCCAGACTAAGGTTTGTCTAGGGTAATATTGACTGTAAAAGACATAATCTACTTAAAAGACAGAACTTCTGCATGAAAGGTAACTCCATATAACCTATGTGTTTAGTACACCATGATTAATTTTTTCCACATAATTGAGTATGCTTTGAGAACATTTAAAATAACTGTTCTGCGATACATCATATGGATGCCCCAAATCTAATTTAACCAGTCCACTACAATTAGGCATTTGGCAAATTTCTATTTTGTTATGAATAAGGCTGTGACAACTGTTGTGCTTAAGATGTGTATATGTGGCTTCCATGTCTCTTTTAAAGCCATTGTACCACATTCATGCTGACAAGATATGGGAAGGAGGGAGAGCTGACTTTACAACGTCCAATTATTTGTGGTTACCTTCAGTGGTGGCAGAGGCAATGAAACATGGATTTTCTTAGATACTCTTTGTATCTATCTATCTTTCTTTCTTTCTTTCTTTCTTTCTTTCTTTCTTTCTTTCTTTCTTTCTTTCTTTCTTTCTTCCTTCCTTCCTTCCTTCCTTCCTTCCTTCCTTCCTTCCTTCCTTTCTTTCTTTCTTTCTTTCTTTCTTTCTTTCTTTCTTTCTTTCTTTCTTTCTTTCTTTCTTTCTTTCATTTCTTTCTTTCTTTCCTTTCTTGCTTGCTCGCTTTCCCCTCTCTCTCTTCTTTCTTTTTTCTTAGACTCTGCTCTGATACCTGTTCAGAGGGTTAGATTAACAATTGTGTGAACCAGTTCAGAGTATGGGACTTTTTGAGAGCTGTAAGGTTCTAGTTCTTTCTGTTGGCCTTGCACTACAAATAGCCAGGGTATTTGCAAAGTTAGAAGACTTCTGTGCTTCACATGCTTTTTCTTTAGACCTGTAGAGCTTTGGCTGCCCTGGACAACTGCACTGGAGACAGCTTTGCACTGCTCTGAATTGATCCAAGGACAAAGGGCTAGATACTCATTGCTTTATGAGATTCTTCCTACAGATTCTCCTTGCTCAAAAGGCTTTCAAAAATGAACTGTTGAGGGATTCATTTCTCAGGATACAGTCCTAGATTTGGAATAATAACTGGTTAAAACAGTTATCATTATAAAAGTGCTATAAACATTCCTAAGGTTTTTGGTGCACTCTCAAAAACTAATAATTGCTAGGAATTTTATATCAATTTCAAGATAAATATAAATTTTATATAGTAACAGTATATGAATGTGATCTTTTTGTTAAACCCTATTAGCATTATTTTTAAAAGAACATAGGCAGAAATAAAAGGAGGTTTTATTTTATATATTTGTGTGGTTTGTTCTGTGTGTGTGTGTGTGTGTGTGTGTGTGTGTGCTTATTTGTTTTTATATTTTTTGTTTTTTGATATAGGCTATCTCCATGTAGACCAAATTCGCCTTCACCTCAAAATCCTTCTATTTTAGCCTCTTTACTGCTGGGATTACAAGAGTATAGGAATATACTCTGACATCCAACTTCTTCCGTATTTTCTTTACAAAAGAAGTTGATCTTTCTCTTTCATCTCAAGAACTTTTTGTCTTTTGTTATTTATGTTCTTTGTAACAACTGCATAAGCTTTTTTTTTAAAGTTGTCTAAGAGCTCTTTTATTTTGTCTTTATGTAAAGACAAAATGCTCTGATCTTGAGAAGAAAGATACATATTTTTCAAGGGAATGAAGCAATGGGAAGAGTATGAGAAGGTACAGTAAGCAGCCAGTATTTTTCCTTTTTATCCACAACACTGTGGCTTTTGTGATATAGCTTTTAAGGGGGATGCTACTAATGGCCTCTATGTCCTCACACCTTTAAACAAACAAACAAAACCAACTGTCTAATCCAAGGCTTCCAATGCCTAGGTAACTACATTTTATGCCACACGATAGAATCATGTGGCACAAATGTGCATTTGAGGTCACCAATTAATAGATTGCCCAGGGATTTTTGAACTGGATCCAGATATCTCTCATGATGTGTCTATGTGTGTGTGGGGGAGGGAGGATTGTTAATTAACAGCAAAACTGAAAGGGCTAACTTGCCACAAGTGTGTGAAACAGAGCATCAGGGGACAATGTAGAGAAAAGTGATGAAACAATGGAAACTTCCTATTGAGGCACTCTCTGAAACCTTACAATGCAGCCATGCCCCAGCTCCAGCTCCAGCAAATACCACCTTTCCTGCTTTTATTTCTGTATGCCCCAGTCACTTGAGCTTTGTTGAATGGATCTCTGGTATTTACAGTGAAATGATCCTGAAGGAATAGAATGATACTAAGGAAAGATTGGCTATGGATTCAATACTATCTTAGTTAATATAACTCTGTAATACTCTGGTAGAATTGTTTCTATTAGTAGTTCTTTCATTTAGCAATAGTTCACCATAAAGTCATAGACTATATAAAAGTCTGTATTAGTCATCAGGCTTCAGAGATGAATCGGACAATCTCAAGAAGCACACAGCTCAATCGCACTTTTCTACATAGCATGGTTGTTCATTACTGCAAATTGTCAGATCAATGGTGACCAGCCAGTTGCTAGGCAACTTGAAAGGCAGGCATATAGAGGGGATGCAGCTTCATCCTGATATGAATTCTTTTTTGAAATGTTTATCGAGAACAGTGAAGGATTTGAAATTTTCTCTATTTAAAGCTAAGATATTAGCCTGCCACAGTTTAATAATGCTAGCAAAAGACATGTGACTTCTGGGTCACAGAGACAAAAGATTTGTATTACAATAGGAAAAGGAAAAGGCTCCCTTACCCCTAAGTCCTGGGGGACAATGTAGAGCAACCCAAGTGGACATGCCACATTTGAGTAACACCAAACCTCAGAAAAGCAAATCTTTTATAAGTGTTGAGAGCACACCTGCCTGACATTTGCCCTGCAGGGAGACATTTTATTTTCTTTATTATACTGGGCAGTAACTTTCCCTCTGCTATTGAGGGAAAAATTCTCCGTCTTCCAAGGTTGTTTCCTATCATCATACAAATATCCTTGAACAGATAGTCCAGAACAAATGTCCTCAGTGCCTCCCTCTGCTCGCAAGAAATGAAGAAATGCCAAACAGTCATGGACAATTATCTCCAAATAATGCTCTATCTCTAGGTACCTTAAAAAAACCATTAAGAAAATTCCCTCTTACATCTACTTACTTACTTTGAGTATCTCCTTACTCTAAGATGTTCTTGCAATGCTCCATTATTGCCATATGCATTGTACTAGGCTATTTGCATTGTTCAAATTATTTTTGTTTTACCTAACAGAAATGACCTTGCTCTACTTTAAGTTAGTGGATGAACATTGGAATTTTCCATCATTCAAAGAACAAGTAAAAATTTAGCATTGTTCTAGGGCCTTAACTGTCATCTATCTCCTAGCCATATCTATACGGTCATTATTGCCAACTTAACTCAGCTGCTCCTCTCTGTCATGCCTCATTCCAAGTTTTACTTTCTCAGGGGAAAGCCATTGAGTGGCCCCATTAGGTTAAAGCTTGTCATATAGTTTTTCAGTTATTCCCAGAAGGGAAGGGGCATAAATGCACAGACCAAGTAAATTCTGGCTTTTTTTTCCACAGAAGGAGAAATGGTTTCTTGAGAATTTGGAGATCTTTCCAATTGTTTTCTATATCTGGATTCATTTCAATTAATATTCCATAGCTCCTTAGACATAGTTATTTGTCTCAACATGAGTTCATTTTAAATCAGTTAAGCACTGTTTAACTTTGTATGGCATTTTCTTAGCCATCTTTGCTGTTTCCTAGTTATTATTATTTTTATTTTTTTGAAGTCATTTTGTGATTGGATCCTAGCCAATTTAGAGATTCAAGAGTTTTGGTAAAGTGAAGTAGCTGCGATAGATAGAAGATAGCACTTTACAACTTTTCCTGTCAATCTTGTTCCTGAGTGATAGGCTACAAGTAAAGAAAGATCTAGTCCAAATTTTGATACTGTGAAATATGAATTAGGTAACCATATGTGTTTAAGACCATTATTTCTCCAGTGAAATATAACTTGTAATATTTGATGGTAATTAACGTCTCTAGTGTGGCCTTCAGTAATGCCACTGGAAACACTGAGGTAGCCACCTTTAAATGTGTGGGCCTTTCCTCACTGTGGTATTTCCAAGGCTACTGCATTAACCCTAAAGTGGAGACTAATGTTACTGCAGTGCCTGTGTGCATGCACAGATATGAGACGTGCTGGGAAAGTATTTTTAAAGTATGCTATCAGACAGATAATATAATAGGCCAGAATTTAGGCATTTCGTCATACACTCAAGTTAATTTCCATACTCCTTTGTAATTAACATTCCTCCTGACTGATTAATTGGGTTTGCAATAAGTAATCACATTTGCAATACTGCAACTGTTCTCAGATTAATTGCTCACGTGTTCAATGAGCCATTACATGTTCTCTTTTTAAAGCTTCATAGAGAGCCCATGATTTGAGAACTAGGGTCCTAACTATCTTGGGAGAATGACACAGCCTCATCCAAGAATATGACAACAGTCCACCAGGGCTTTCCTACTTGGAGTGTACACAAGAATCATCTCATGCACCGAAGTTGTGAATATCTTGGCTCCACCCTATGCAAGTCTAGTTTGGTGGGGTCTTGAAATCCCTTGGAAAATATTAAACATAGTCTCTTTGGCAAAAAGACACATGTGAACCTGTATTCAACTCTTCCAGTGAGTATAAAGGAGTGTTAAGAGAGGCTTTTTGTTGTTGTTGTTTCTGGGCTTTTTTAATATGCTGCAAATTACAGTTGCCAAGGGAGTTTAAGACAGTATTTCAAACCAATTAAATCATGAGATGCATAGTGGTATAAAGAAGTCAAACCATCTGTATTTTTTTCCAACCTGGAATGAAGACAGAACATTTTTTATGCAATGTGTCTACCTAATTGGATATATTAGAAGTAGACTCAAGTGGCATGTACCTCACAGATGAGAATAAAAGGAAGACTGGTGACCCTATAAATCTTCCAGAATACCCAGTTTACCTTGTGATTTGGTGGGAAAGCCAACCATTTTTGGAATCAATTTGTCTTTCTCTCCTCAAAGGTTCAAAGGATTTAGTGGACTTTGTACTTTGTTTGATAGATAGCTTTCCCCTGTTTGAGAGAAAACAAGTAAGACTCATGTAATTTATAGTGTTCAGGTGACTCTTTATTGTCATATTGTAGTAGAAGAAAACAAAAAGAATGTGGTCTTTAAAACTGACCACAAATTCATCATATTTAATAGCACATGAACAGTAACTAAAAGAAAGTAATTCATTATGAATAATCCAGAGACATCTGTTAAAAGAGAAACTTTCTAGATGCTGAGGTCTTTTTGGTTCATTTTAAGTTCCCTTGATTAGGAACAAATTTTACAGTGATGAACAAAGTAGTAGATGGACGTAATTTGGTTACATTGATAAAAGTTTTTAGAAATTATCATGGACTTCAGTACTATATGGGAAATGTAGATCTATAATCAGCGATAGAAAATCCATGTTGGAAATAACTATAATCAAAGCTGCTTCTATGTGTCTTTGAAGTGGATCCACTTATAATATTATTCATATAGACACTCAGAGCACTGGCAATAATAGGTGATTTAGTGATGTCTAAAGCCCTTGAGTAAATTCACATAGGCCAAGACATTTCTTATAGGACATGAATTTAATAATTGTGATCATTTCTTGTGCTGAAAACTCTTGAGTTAGAATCTCCAGTGCCACAGTTCTAGGAAATTAAATTGCAAAAATTTAAGTGTCTAAAGTTTGCCAGATTCCACATAGCTAAGTTGTGGTCCATGTGTGTGAAAGAAAAGTAAGCAAAGAGGCTATTTCTAAACACAGGAACATTTCCTTACAAAATTGGATGCACCCAATGGTATGGGGCCTGGGCCAGTTAGATGCAACATGTTCTTTTCGTCAGCAATTTTCCTTTGTTTTTTTTAACTGTGAAGATAGGGTTATTACTTTACATTTTTGGAAAAATTAAAAAGAGCTTGCAAAGATTTTTATACTTCATAAAAGCGAGGTGTTTAAAAAAATTGGGTCTTGATTTACCAAAATTGTGAAGTTTGGGGGGGTTTGCTAGACTCTCTCAGTGGTGAGTGAAATTGAAGTGTAATTGAATTGCAAATATGCTATGATTTTAAGACACTGTTGCCTGAGAAGATGGTACCTGTGGGCAGGTGATTACTCTTGTTGGTGATGAGAGTTGAAGGCTTTTAGGGAGGATCCAGCTTTGTGGGGATAATGACAGTAATGGCCTAATGTCCACCAGCCTTACAAGCTGCTGTGCTTTCCTGCCTGTAATCTTCAAATCATCACCAATTGTAGTGTTATTATTATCCACATATCATGGACAGGACTAAAATTTAGCTAGCTCTCTGTCCTAAGGCTTTGTTCTCTCTGACATTGTCTTGTCTCTGTTCCAGTCTCTGATGTGTGCCTACGTACCATTGGCTCACCATGTGTGCCTACGTACCATCCCTCAAGGGATGCTTGCTGCATCTTAGACAACTCAAAGGTCATTTTCCGTGGGGCTGTTTATGTCTTGTGACTTCTATTGATCAGCTGCATGGTGAGATCGTAAAGATACTTCAGAGAAAACAAATAAACTAGGAGACAGTGAATGAAGGTAGACAACTATGGAGGATGGACCAAAGGATATGTGTCTGGGGCAAGTAGGAAGGAAACTTTTCTCTTCCTAACTAAATGTTCCTTCTCTGATGGTGTGCATCTTTGTCAGGAAGAGGACGAGGGTGCTCTACTCTCCTACCAGCAGGGGGAGCAGTAAACTTTAACAAAGTGACACCTTTAACAAAAGTCCATCCACTCAGTGGAGTGTGAGTAGGTATTCCCATCCAGTTTTTCACTAATAGATTCTAACTGGAAAAGGTTGTTTTGCTTTCTTCTACTTATGGTTCATTGAAGGGTGGAACACTAAGGGTCCTAGGAAACAATGCTCACTGTGGTGATAAAATGCATGTTATACTAATGATTTTTTAAAAACTATGGTAAATTCTACTTTTAAGATTACCATTCTAGGTTCTAGGAGGATTGTTAATTATGGCTCAAGTACTCTTATACCTGAGCTTGTTGAAAGGGGTGACATTGATCAAGATGTATTGGATTCATAAACTACTTTCCGTAAATGACAACTCCTTTGTTTAACTACTTAACTACAATATACTTTTTCAAAAGGAACAGCCAGATAAGATTAGGGCCTACAAGGAAATTTGAAGTCCCTTGGAAGCAGTTGTTGCCATGAGGACACTTTTATAGTGCCAGAAACTGCAGTCTCTTTTGTTATTTTTGTTCAACCACATCACTCTTTAAGAAAAAATTAAACACCAGGAAGTGGTATGCTGTGGCTCAAGTGGTAGGGCTCTTGCCTTGAGCTGAAGAGCTCAGAGATAGCGCCCAGGAGCAGAGTTCAAACCCTACAATCGACAAAAATAAATAAATAAATAAATAAATATTGTGTTACTTACAAGTGTTCACTTATTCATGGACCTTTATTATTTTCTTTCATTGTTCTTCATTGAAGGTTCTTGGGATGGCAGTGTTTTGATGTTGCAGATTATAAGGCAGGGTTATCAGATGCCTTATCAAACTTGGTACAAGACACAAGGCTAATCACTAGGAAGTGGAAGAGTTCAAGGCAAACGGTTATTTTAATTTGGGCTCTTCTTAACTTGTCATCTAGGTTTTCTCATGTAGGTCTTAGAAGAAGCACCATATTCTGAATAAGATATCCAAGATATGATAGTCATAGTTCCGAAGAGTCTCATGCTCAGTGAAAGTGAAAACTACTTCTTGTGTGGTAGTTTCTGTCATCTTTTGGGGGTCACACAACCCTTGTGGAAGTAGTGGAAGAAAGTTGTGGGACTTCTTTCCAAAACTGCACAGACATATATCATTTTAGATTCTACTTCAGGATTTTATTGGTGGATCCAATCATGGGAGCCCATCATAAATCTCTTCACTGGAGGGATCATGTGGGCCCATGTGCAAGATGATCCATTAAAGTACAGACTGATCAATGTATTTATTTTTGTCTTTATTTTTACTGTAGAGATACCCTATTTCACATAGTAAACTAGTTTCTTGGTGCCTATATAGCATCTGAATACAGATAATCAATATTTGTTCTAAAAGCTCAAATTTTTATTGATTAAGAAGGATAGTTCAAAATTGATAGACTTACCAATTTAGAGAGTAGTGTTAATTAAATTTGAAGTCTAGACTCTCTTCTTCCTAAATTGGAGGACCAGTGATAAGAAGTTAAATCACAAGATGACTGCAAGTGAGTGGACATTTTGGAGCTAATGATGACAATTCAAATCTCCTGGACTTTATTCAGTACTTTCACACATGTTCCGCTTGGTCCCTCCAGTGCTTCTGCGACCTAATGAGGTAAACATGCCAATGTAAATTGTTAAGAGCAGGTTAACTCAATCTTTGATGACTTAAGACACATTCCCAAGGGCCAGGGGCTAGCCAATGTTGGAACTGTTGTGTCTGACCACAAGTCATGTGCCCATCATTTCACTGAACTGCAGAGAGAAACCAGCCATTATGGGATGCCGATGACTCCTTTGCTGTAGCTCCTGGTGCTCCCTGATGATACAAGGTTGCTGAATCCCTGGCCTATCCAGGCATGGGGCTAGGAAACATATTTTAAGCTACATTACCTCAGGGCCAGGAAGCTGAACTAACAATTAAGCATCAGTTCTCTCCTGTAGGTACTGTAATGCCAACATATTTCAAAAGAGATAGGAGGCTCTGGGAGGGTTTAGCTACATCTATGGGCAATGAAGATTTACAACGGGTTATTAAATAAGAGTTCTGAATCTGGCTTGTGAGAAGTACCAACTGCTCTTTCTCCCAAATTTCCCCTGGTGCCACTGTCAAAGGCAAAGTACTCATCCAGATGGATTGTTGTTCTGACCCAGAATGACATTTACAACTTTTCTTATCTAAGATCCAATTTTAGAACTTCCTTTTCAGTAATATTATGTGGAATAGCATTAAAAAAGTCTTTTGGCATTAAAGATAATAAATGTGTTCAGTATTTCTCAGGTGTCTTTGCTCTTTGCCAATGCATTAGCTGTATTGATTTTAGAATTTTAAATGACCCTTTTTACCAGACTTGATTAATATCCCTTCCTCAGATCTTGGCTACCTGCTCTGTCTCTTATGTGAAGTTGTTGTACCTTTCCCACTCACAGGAGTGAATGGTGAGTGACCTTCACGTAGCCCAGGTCACGGAATGTCACAAGAAGCATCCCTGGGGCTGGGTGATTAGTTTAGAAAGGGGTTCTGATCATGGAAGGGTCAGCCTTCAGAACATTGCTCAATGTCCAATTGTTGAGCGCTGGTGCTAGAAATGCTCACTGTGTACCTGTTGGCTTGAGGAGTACCACACTGCTGTAATGTATGGCTTCCAGAGCAAAAATATTTAGCCAGCAGAAAGCTTGCAGGTGAAATCTCCATTTAGCAAGAGACCAATTCAGTCCAATATCACTATGCTGCCTGAGATGAAAGTTAATTCCCCAAGAGTCCCTCTAATGAATGAATACTATCCTGCTGTCCTCAGAAGATGCTTTAAAAAATCTGTTCACACATGAGTTTGTTCTCCATCTGATAGCGAGCTATTGGACCTTGAGAATGGTGCCACCTGTCACAGCTTCGTGCATTGGCCCTCCTGTTTCTCAGAGGAGCTGGTTCATGATGGATGCTGACTCACAGGCCAGACTTTTTGATAGCCAATATTGTTTCCACCTGTTGACTATTAATTTCTCCTTCTGGTATTTTGAGTTAAATCTGTTATGAATACAAGTGCATTACATCAAAGTTGAAACATTTAGGCCTAAAAATCATTCCCAATCTTATTACAGGAGAGCATCTACTCAGCACTTTTTACATGGTTGTTTAAGAGATTTCTAACAACAGAAACAGAATTTTAAAGTTAGCAACAGTGAATATTTTATTCAAAGTAGTTTTCTTTTGTTCAATCATCCTCATAAAAGTTATTAGGACACCAAAAATTTATTTCACCATTTATCTTATGGTTGCATACTACATATCATAATATATAGTTGCGTTCTTTTATAGGGATGATTATTTACTTACCCATTTTTCTATTGTGTCACACTGATGATTATGAGATATGATGATTATGGCATAGGAAATCTCTGATTCAGATTCCATTTGAGAAAGGCCATTGCTATTATTCTAATACTGTGTTTGGCCCATAGTAGTTAACAAATTCTGGTTTTCTTCCTTGTATTGAGACCTTGGGGGATATATTAATATTTAATCCAAACACTTCTAATTGTTTTACTGTGTAAATTCTTTCTATTTTCTATTCTTAATTTTAGGAGTACTGGGCATTCTGATGTCAGGGCTTTAATTCCTTTATATTGTTAGATGAGGTATATTGGATTCTTGTCAAATATATAATGCTAGTGCTATAAATAACTAAGCATGTAACTCTGTGCAATGGGTTCTTCCTCAATTGACCCACATTAGAATTGGATATGGTGTTTATAACTACTAATACCTTATGAAATCCCAGTTTAGTGGATGAGGACTCTCTACCTGGACTTTAATATTTCTGTGTTCTAATTTCAGTGGTAGAGGGACCATAATTTGAGGTTACCATTTGGCTAGTAGACTTTACTAACTTCATTAAATGTCATGCTTTTCATCCTAATAAGACTTTTGCTTTAAAAATTAATTAAATCTTGAGATGACTTATAACAGGAGGCAAATATTGCAATAACAATTATGTTCTGCAACAGGAAATAAGTTCTAAATGAATCTTAACATTTTACCTGACACATGACTATGTTTAAGTGTATTAAGGATGTCATGGAATGGTGCAGGGGAGGAAAATGAACTTGATTTGGCAGGTGGGTGTTCCAAGTACTATTATCTACAACTGTCTGTGTTGATTGACAGCATGCACATTACCTCTTAACAGGCATTGTACTCAGTTGCATCAGATATAAGTGTATGGCATTTTTACTGAATATTTGAAACTGTTTTAGTTTGTAATATTAATTTCACACAGACTTTCAGCCACAGTTGCAAGGTGCTTAATGGAAAATAAACCGAAAGTTTCTATGAACATTTTCTTGCAGTAAACCTAGATCAGCAATGATATCATAGCCTAGGTATTCTGTATTCTGAGTAAGGCAATGTTAAATGATGCATCCAAGCACTCTATCCCATATTATAGTTATGGAAGCTGAAGCAGAGGGCTCAGAAGCGCAAGGTCACAAGTAGAGCCAGAATTGGAACTCAGATCTCTTGGATCCTCGTTCTCGGCTCTTTACACCCTACCCAAATTACCTCTTATTCATTTATTTTTAACATAATTTCTATCTAATGAGAGGCCACTTCTATGTGATGGCTGGTGGAAAGAACATTGGAGCAAGGAATTTTACTCAATATTTTCTTTTGGAAAACCAAACATGCTTTATTTCATCTTTTCACAATTTATTTAAACATCTCACATATACAAAATAGGTACAATTTAACTTTTTCTGCTTGTCCAGGAAACAAAGCTTCTTTGGAACCATGAAAGAGAATGAAAATGGCAAAGAACAGATGCTGAGTCTAAAGAAGAGATGATCCGCTTACTATTAGTTGGGGATAAGATGGGAAATATGGATGCTAATTCAATTTAGAAAAAAAAAAAACACCACACAATACTACTCAATACAGAGGAGTATTTCTTCTCAAATTCTTCTAGCACCATCAACATTCTTCAAGTGTCTGAAATACTATTAACTAGCACCTTTGCATTATGAACAAAATAAGTACCTCAGTTCATGTCTGTCTAGGCCAGCACCTAATGAGGTGGATCGCACTCAAAGGAAAGTGTTTGAGGTAGTTTAAACCTTTGGAAGTTCGGGTTTTAAACTTCCCTCTGTGGAAGATATTCAGAAGCCACAAGTGGTGTGAATGTTCATGGTTTTTATTTATTTTTCAATTTTCATTTTGGTTTTCTTACAAAGGTTGACATTGTCCACAACAGGTGTAAATGTTGAAAAAAAATTCCAAATCTTTGGGGGAGGGGGAGAGGAAGAGGGGGTTAATGAAATTGTATTGCACAATGCTCTGGTCAATCTCTTCACTGTGGCCCACAATTTAAGCAAGGAGATGTGCAGAAGAAATGGGAGAATTCAGCTTTCAGTTAAAAAAGAAGACAAAGAAGAAATGGCAAAGAGAAAGTTTTTTTCAGATTCCTTTTTGATTTTTAATTTAGGTTGAGTTCGTTTATTTGAAACAGACTGGGCCGACGCTCACTTTGAATTCTTGGTCCGTGCCACCGATGTCCAAGGGGGCAATGTCAAGGAAGGGCAGGCGAGATGGCTTGTTTGTTTTGTATTCAATGATTGTCTTTCCCCATTCATTGGTCTTTTTCTGTGAAAAAAAAAAGAAAGAAAAGAAAAAAATACATTAAGTAGCTATTTCTATACCTACTGGACATTTGAACCTTAGATTTTGTAAGGACTACTTTTTGGCTTGTTTATGTCATTCTGAACATAGGCGTCTCACAACTTGCACAGGCTCAGCCTTGGAACTATAGCATCAAAGGTGTCTTTATAGTCTGTTTTAAATATGCATATTCCAAATGACATTTCTATAGGTATAGAATTGGTGGGTCTCTGTGTGTATTTGTATCTGAGGAAGTTGGGAGGGTACTCAGTACTGCTACTAGTAAATTTTAAATTTTCTATTATTTATAGGATTTATCTTGTAGAGAACATGCTTTATATTTCTCGATTATCATTTTTAGTTCGGGGTGTGTGTGTATGTGTGTGTTTGGGGTTTGGTAAGATGCAGTACTGCTATTAGTGAACTTTAATTATTTTGTACTTATAAAACATGTAGGGAATACTTTGCATATTGTTACTCTATCCTGTTTCTCAAATAAATGTTCCACCACTATTTTACTATTACTTACCGAGCAGCCATCTACAAGAACAGTGTAAGTGAATCTGCTGTTGCCCTCAGCAACAAGTTCAACATCATTGGAGCCCTGCAGAATGACAGCCTTATCCAGGCTGCCAGTCTCCTCATCCAGGTATGCGATGCTATTCTTGCAGTGGTAGGTAATGTTTTGGGAGGCATGGTTGGCCAGCAGGCGCATGAAGGCAAGTTGAGTAGCCATTTCCTTGGAGGTCACTCCTTCTACATTATATTCAAACTATAGAAAAAAGATGGGAAGTCCAGTTAAGTGAAGAAAGATTCAAAAACTGACAATAATTTTTTTAACTTGGTGTGAACAGGAATAATAGACTCAAATGAAAACAGTATTTTAAAAAGAAATTCCATCTCTGAATTCTATCTCTAAAGTATTGGTTACTTTGATGGAGATAAACATCACCAGGCTAAGGCAAGGTCTTCTGAAAATGGCACCTGTTTTGGTTAAGTGTTGATGTGTATGCAGATTTGTTAGAATAAAAGAGTGATAGGACAGACATTCAGACATTTTTCCTTTTTGGTATTTCTGTAATTTTCCCAAGTTAAAGTAGGTAATGTTGGAGAAAAGTTTTCATTAAAAATTCTGGAAAGCTGCTCACGTTCCAAAAATGCATATGCATGGCTGTGGGTTATATGCTGGCCAGTTCACCTTTACACTAAGTGACATTGGCTTGTTTCTTCAATGATTATCAATTAAGTCAAATTTGAATATTAGACGTTGAGTTATAAAAATGTGTCCACTCAATCATCTATCACTATGCAATCTAATACAGAATTGGATCTCAAGGAGCAGCAGGTTCTTTTAATCAGTCCATTTTGATAATGGAGTCAAACTCATATAATTAAAAAACAAACAATCCTAGAGAAATAGTATCTAGTAGAGGAAAGAATATTTGTAGGATTGCTCACCTGGCTGCCACCATTGATGGTTTCTCCTAACCAGACATGTTTCTTGGCTGCAGCACTCCTGTACCAGTTCTTGGCTTGAATGTTTTCAGGCTGGGCCTGGATGCAGGTTTCACCAGAAGAGAAATCACAGAATACTTTGATGGCATCCATAGTGCATCCTTGATTAGGGTCAATCCAGTAGTAACCTTTCCAGAAAACAAGATACAACTCAAACTTCTCATTAAGCAGACAGTTTAGGAAAACTGAGTATGCTTAATCCCATAAGTAACATTTTTGAACACAGTTACATTTGCTATTTCATTATTACTGGGAAAAGGGTGGCTAATTTTTTTAAGACTAGATAGTTTCTTCTCTCTTCTCTTCCAGGCAATGTCAAATTTGGGTATTTATCACAAAAAATGGCAAAATAATTTCTAAGGTAAAGTTGAGGATAGGTATGAGTTGGGAAAAGAAAATGATGCTTTATTAAGTCCATAATGTATTTTTTGGTCAGATACATCTTTATTGAAAATGTCAGTAGGGATTGATATTGGAAATTTCAATTTGTGAGAAAGGCCAGCCTTGTTGGACATTTTTGACCTACCACTACTCCACTCTGGGTGGCTGAGTCTCAGGTCACGGCAAGTACGAGCTGGATTCTTCCTGGAGCCTTCAGGAGTAAGAAGGGTCTCAATCTGGTTGTTGAGGGATTTTAGAGTAGCATCTACTTCATAGTCCTTGGGTCTGAGAGAAGGTTGTGAGCGAGGCTGGTCAGCCCTGTAGAAGTCTCCATCAAAATCATAACCACCACCGCTTATGCCAGGAGGGCCAGGAGGACCAGGAGGTCCAGGAGGACCCTGTGAGGGTAAGATGGGAGAGGAGCATCTTTGAATTACATGTTAGAATAAGAATGATCAATGGCAGCAGGCTTTCAATTGAGTTTCACACAAAAGCGTGTTTGGATAAATGAAAAAGAATCAAGTTCATGTAATAGATAACTTGCTCTCAGGTACACTTATAGGAAAGGGGCTTTTTAAAAAGCCTATTGCCCACAGACAATTCTTCAGCTATCTTTGGAAATCCATGGAGGTGGAGTTCCTCCAGTGTGTTGCCAAAATTCCCTTGGTTTAGTTGGAAGAAATGCCTTAGATTGGAGAGATACATTATTTCCCCCAGTTATACTTACAGCAGGACCTTGGCTACCCTGGGTGCCTCGAACACCAGCAGGTCCGACAGCACCAGGTTGTCCAGAGCGACCATCTTTGCCAACAGGGCCTGTAGGACCAGCAGGGCCCTAAGGAACAAGGACATCAATTGCATGTGAGAGAGGGAAATCTGATAAGGAGATCACTGCTAATATAATGCTTTATTTCAAAACTGAACTGTCTTTTGAATTCACCTACCCTGGGACCAGCAGGACCCACAGTACCAGGAGAACCTTGATCACCATGCGGACCCTTTAACGAGAGAACAGAAAAAAAAATTATGCTTTCTGAACACGTGTCAATGGATACATTAGTTTTTTCTTTCACATTGAATAGAAAACATTAGTTTCAATGGACTCTGGATTGAGAAAATTGAAAATGTAAAGTGGGGCTCTTTTCTCTCATTATGTCTATTATATTCAATTATTTCTTTTTCACAGCTATTTCAACAGTGAAATATTAGTCATCTCTCTAATGATATTTATTTTAAGTGGGGTTGAAGGATATCGTTACCAGGAGGTTTTAATATGTGTATCTTTTTCTCTCCGTTAATTCTTGCCTTTTTGTGTTGGTAGGTAATAGCATCATCTCTGAGAAAGATGGAGTTAGCCAGGGAATGGAACAAGGATATGAAGCAGGATATATTAGAACAAAAGCAGTGAAGTATCTGAAGAAGTGAACTGAAGGTCATTGAGGTCAGTTTATAGGATGGATGACCAACTCGTGCTTACCGCAAGGCCTGGAAGACCTTGTAATCCATTGTGTCCCTTAAGGCCAGGGAGCCCTCTGTGTCCTTTGTCACCAACCTCTCCCTTTTCACCCCGAATGCCTTGAGGACCCTGCAAGGCAAGAAAAGCATAAAGAGAACATTTATTTAGTCATTCATTTATGTAAAAATTTAATGACACTCCTCTATAAATGCTGTTCAATCATCTCATTTGCCAGACATACAAATGTTTAGATGAGTTCTTTCCTGGTAGTCTGCCTTAGTTTTAGCTATAGAAAAAGGGCTCCAGTCTTAGAATTATGTAAAGCAAATAAGCAGATAAACCTTAAGATACACCAAATTATCTGTATCAATTAAGTGTGGACTAAATATTTAAAAAATAGGAAATCTAGCCTCTATATTATATGTTTTCTGTATCTATCTAGCCACCGATATAATGGATGTCAGGATTGATTTTCTTATATATTAATTTGTAAGAAATCTTCACCATGTACGTACACTAGGGCCTCTTGGACCTACAGCACCGACAGGACCGATGGAGCCAGCAGGGCCCTGTGAATTGGGAAAGAAAAACAGAAATTCATTAGCTATTCCCAGAGCCTTCTTCCTGTGCCCCAGCCATTTCTAAGAGCAAAGTCAGAAGTGAGGCCCATGAAAAGCTTGAGGGACTCGCATTTACGGACTTACAGGTTCACCACGGTTTCCATATTTGCCAGCAGGACCCACAGAGCCTTGAGGACCAGGTGCACCTGCAGCGCCGGTAGGACCGATGTTGCCAGGGTAACCACGCTCTCCCTACCAAAGGTGAAATGAAGTTTAGCGCCAATCTGCCTGTATTCTAATCACTATTAAATTAAAGAAAGATGAAGAAGTGTGCTGACCTTGGGTCCAGGTTGCCCATCACGACCTGGGGGACCATCGCTTCCAGGATTGCCCTATAAAGACACCATATGAATGAAGTCAGTGCTCAGACTGTTAAAGAATAGGAGCAAGAACTTGCTAGGTTAGATGTCTTTTTAGAGATATTTTAAACATTTGGACCCAAATATAAAATGTGCTGGGTAAAGGCCCATTCTCCAGCCCAAGTAACTTTTCAAATTTTTAATGCTAAGAGAGGCCATAACATGCCAGTGATATTGTGGAGAAACAGACCATTCAGTTGAGGGACTTGCCACATGAGAACATGAGGCTCTCAGTTTTAAGTTTTCAAGGGTTAGACTCACATCACGGCCAGCTTCACCGGGAGCACCATTGACTCCAGGACTGCCCACAGCACCAGGGGGACCACGGGCCCCAGGAGGGCCAGCAATGCCCAGAGGACCAGGTTCACCCTAAAAAGGCAGAGAAGATGAGATGACTTCGCTCTCATTGGATAGCATTCTAACCTCACCCTTCTGAAACAATCCCCCAGGAAATTCTAGTTTAAAGAGAGAAAGAACATAGAAGGGGAACAGGCTGCAATGTGACTGGATGCATAGTGAGCGTCCCCCTGGCCCTCCTTTCTATTCACTTAGAGGGTCAGTTGTGCAATGATGGAGCATTGCTGTGCACAGGGAAGCTTGTTACATCCAACATCCCAGTTGAATGGAATGGATAAAGTTCCTAGAGTTTATAGAGATGAGATGGTTTCTAGTTCTTGTCACAGGTAAGGTTAAATGGAATGATTCAGAACTTCCAGTTTCATTCTGCAGGATGATGCCAGCATTTCCCATTGCAGGGAAGTCAATGCAATGAAAGCTTATGTTGTTCTCAAGTGCGTAGAAAGAACAAAAATCATCCTGCATAATGTTAAGCTGCTTTATCGTTATAGTGTGTGTCTAAGTAAGGTGGTATTAAAGCTTCTTAGATAAATGACATGCGATCTGTATAAAGAAAATGCCATGAATAAAAAATCTTAAGTGGAGTTATTCAGTGATCAATCTGTCATGTTTGAAGTGGCAGCTTTTAAAACCTTTTATTATGTTAATGAGAACCAGAATGATGTCAAGCACTCACCAGAGCACCAGAAATACCTGGCAGACCACGTTCACCTCGAGAGCCAGGGAGACCCAAAATACCAGGAGCGCCAAGAAGACCCTGAGGACCTGGGGTGCCAGGAGGGCCCTAAACAAAAGTGAAAATACTGAGCATTACTACAAATACCCTAGGTGATAACATAGCTTTGCTTGAAGATTATGTGAATGAGTTGTCCTCAGTTTAAAGAAAGGTTAGTGACCTTCTAACAGTGGGACACATTTTTCCTTTAGTTGTATCTTGGCAGGTATAGTTTTTTGTACCTGCTTCTTCCTTGAGGTCAATGGTACAACATGCTGTGTGTGTGTGTGTGTGTGTGTGTGTGTGTGTGTGTGTGTGTGTGTGTGTGTGTGTGTGTGTAGTTGAGATTCGTAAAGTCTTCAGGGGAGTAGAATAAAGTGTTTATAGATTCTAAGCAGGAAAGCAAATTTTGAGCTTGACCTCTAAGGTTTAATAAAGGCACTTTTCACAGCAGCAATAACACCTGACAAGGCATGTTTAAGTATTTTAGTAGCCTACTGAAATGATTAATTTACAGCACAGTGGCCACAAGCATGGGATTCTATTTGAATCTTGGTACCTTAAGTGACCTCAATAGTTTAAAGGGCTGATGTAACATAAAAGTTGAGTTTCCTTGTTTACTCCCATCTCATCATTCCTATGATGTTCTTTCTGAGCATCTGCTCAAGCCACCACATCCCCAATCTGCCGTGGACAGGTTGTGTGGTTCAACTGAGTTCTACTTCAGAGCCTGCAATAGGTATCAACAAATATATGCTGCGTAAGGATTTGTAGAGGGGCATTATTATTATTTGGGGTCTGGGTGATGTCCCTGAGCTTTTGTGCTCAAAGCTAGTGCTCTACCACATGAACCACAGATCCAGTGCTGGCTTTTTTGTGGTTAATTGGTGATAAGAGTCTCATGGACTTTCCTGCCCAGGCTGGCTTTGAACCATGATCTACAGATCTTAGCTTCCTGAGTAATTAGGATTACAGGTGTGAGCTATTGGTGTTGAAAAAAGAGGTGTTATTTTTTAACTCATTGTCAGATATTAAGAAAAAAGAGTTTGAAATCACTTACAGCAGTACCAGGCTCTCCAGAGGGACCTTTCTCACCAGTAAAGCCAGGGGGACCAGATGCACCTGTTTCTCCAGTTCGGCCAACTGGACCCTGGTCACCACGAGGACCACGAAGCCCTTCTTTACCAGCAGCACCAGGGGGACCAGGAGGGCCAGTAATACCCTGTGAGCAAATATACACTATCATTTACTTTCTACTAATTATTATGGGCCTGGAAATGAGAAGCAGAGGTTGGTTGTAGCTATT
This sequence comes from Dipodomys merriami, assembly GCF_024711535.1. Taxonomy (NCBI): domain Eukaryota; kingdom Metazoa; phylum Chordata; class Mammalia; order Rodentia; family Heteromyidae; genus Dipodomys; species Dipodomys merriami. Next base: position 42,498,432 of record NW_027206068.1, on the reverse strand, counting down.
AAGATGAAAACTGTGTGATACCACAGAACAATACCCCAGCAATGTTGGGACAGATTTAGATTTTTTTTTAGAAAAACATTCTCATGAAAAAAAAAAACTTCTGTCTTCTGAGATGTGAATAGTTGAGTGAATAGTGATTATGAATTATTGAGTCAGTTTCTATGGCCATTTTCAGTGACAAAAAGCAATGTCATGCTGCTGGCATCTGGCATATTGAACTCAGAACTATGAGGAGACAGAAGAGTTTTAAATGAATGTGACTTTGGGTTTCTTTTTGAACAAAGCCAACATTGACATTTGTTTACAATTGAAGAATCACATATGCTCTCAACTAGGTTTAATTAAATGCCTACAGGGAATGAAGATTTTTTTCTGTTATGAACCTCTAAAAGGATTTCAAGAAATCAACATCTTTGCTACTTTTTTCCCCCTGAAACCTTAACCAGAAGACTTAATCCTTGGTAATTAATTAAATTCTCTTGAGTCCTGACAGGAGAGTCTGAATCAGAATTAAATTAAAGACCAAACCACCTTTAAATTCAGGGACAATTATACTTCAACAACAGAGGCAGAATGTTAGCCATAAAGGGTAATTAGATATAGAAATATCTGATATGTGACTAAAGCCTCTCTCTTTTTTTTTTAATACACAGACATCATGCCTCTGAAAGGGGACTGGTGCTTGCATGAATTAAAGCCTTTTAATCTGATCTTATAAAATGCAATTTGTGATGATTTTGCCTTCATGATTTAGAAAAAAATTGATTTTAGACCAAGAAAGTAATAGCAAATAATAGTCAATGTATCACAGAGAGTTTCTTACTAGTTTCCAACCAGACGCTAGATCTTTTAGCTTGAGTAAATGAAAACTTATGGAGTGTTTGACTTACACTGGGTCCAGGGGGACCAGTCCGTCCAGCAGCACCAGGGAAACCAGTCATACCCTGAGAACCAAGCACATTACAATTCCATCATTAAACCAACTCTAAGGATGTGCACAGAACAGAAACTTCTTTGACAAATCTTCTCAAGACTAACATGGACTAAAGAATAAGTAGCATGCAGCCTCCGGTTGGTATTATTTAACCAGAACCATGGTAGCCCCTTCTCCACATGTCTTCCTTCTCAGCAATTGCAATGCCCATATTGTGCATTAAGGTTTTGATAGACTTTTTTTTAAAGGATGTTTATAAGATTAATATAAGATACAATGACACTTATGCTTATTTAAGTATACACAAGAATGTATACACTTAAGTATAAGTAACCATCTTAACTACCAGTCTGGGTGCTAGGGACATAGGCACTATCTATAGAGGAAGCTACAAAAATGACCTAGAGCATTAAGGCCCTTCCTACTGAGCAGAAAACATCAGTGGAGTTCACTCCAGGAGATCTCTGGGTCTTTAGAGAGTTAGTTTGATAGTACTGGATGCAAAGGCAAAGACTTGGCCAGGCAGAAGAAGGACATACACAAAAATATATAGGGCACTAAGAAAAGATTGTATTTACTTCAGAATTAAACTGCCTGGAGTTGACATTGGGTATATTATCTCAGTCAAGGTGGTAATAGCATACACTGGGCTGATGTGCAGTTGGGACTAAGTTACTATCCAAGTAGCTGACCTTGGATACAAGATTAGAATTGCTCTATTAAAATGAACTCGAATCTTAGGACTCTCTTCCCTCTTGTTCAAATTTACCAAAAATCTCAAAACTTTCAGACTGTCCCTAAAACATTCTAAAGAAAAGTGATGAGTCCACTGTAAATACTCACAGGGGGACCTCCATCACCACGACCTCCAACAGGGCCAGGGGGACCATTTGGACCCTAAATGCAAATAAAAAGATAAGAGTTAAATCTCTCTCTCTTTCTCCTACCCTCTCCCCCACACTCATGAACACACACACACACACAAGATCTTATAAATGTTATTCTTCTTAGTCAAGATAATTATTCTCATATCCATTAGAAGAACATTCAGAAATGAAAAATTGATTATGTCATATAAAACAAATGTTCTACTTCAACATAATCATCCTATGGGTATTCAAGAACAAAAATAAGATAACATCTACAAAACTCTTAGACACTGTGAAGTAAATTGTTAATTAAAAAAAATCTATGTATAATTCCTGGAATACAGTGGGCACTAACTGATATGTGTGAAAGTATATAATCTAGGGGAATGTACAAACACTGTGTTAAACAACACAGAATTCACTTACAGATGGGCCAGCAGCTCCGACGGGACCCGAGGGACCAACAACACCATTTTCACCCTTAGGCCCTTTAGCACCCCTCTCTCCTTTAGCACCAGGTTGACCAGCAGCACCCTGTTGGAGAAAAACAGTTAATAGCTCTGATAGTCTGACTCACTCTGCTCTCCAACTTGGGATATCTACAGATGAAACTTCATTATGTGATACTCACAGCAGGACCAGCGAATCCATTGGGACCAGCAGGACCAACCTCACCGCGTTCACCCTATGGAGGAAAAGGGATTTAAGATGTCTTAGCAAATCTTAGGTTCATAAATGTCTATGGGTTTTGAGACCTGAGTGTCAAAATGACAGATTTCTACTTACAGGGCTACCTCGAGGACCAGCAGGGCCAGCAGGACCAGCAGCACCAGCTTCACCCTGTAACGGGACCAAAGATGTGTTTGTTAATGTGCTTTCCACAGGTGTTCCAGGAATGGAAGGGACAGAGAACATTAGGAAACAGTGGGCTATTGTCAGAGTTAGCAGTTGTCCTGGAAGAGATAACTAATGGACATCTCAGAGGAAAATGAAGTGGATTCTTCCTCTTCATATTGTTGTATTCATTTTAAGAGTTCAAGTGGTATTGGCTGTACAGTTACAGACCACTATAAGTCAGTACCCACCATACCAGAAGGACAGTTTAATTTTTAGATGGACATAGGACTGATCTATTAGCTGCAATCTTAGCAATACGATAAATAAGGCATGTTTTAAATGGTCTGTTTGATGTGAAATAGGCGTGCTATGTATTTTATTGATTTCCTTAAATAATTGAAAGCTTTGAGGAGGCTTAGTGCATTAAGATATTGTTAATGGGCAACAGGGAAAGTCTTTAAAACAAATGACAGGGATTATGTATAGATCAGATTGCTAGTACATTTATAAGATGGGAAAGAGAACTTTAAACACATAGCATTTGTTTCCTGCTGCCCTACCACAGGATTTTAAATATGTGGCTGTTCTACCAAGCTGTAGAAATTAATTGCTGGAGCTCTTGGGGACTAGCACGCGCAGGAAAGGTTTAGTCAGTGCTATCAGTTCAAGACAGATACATGGAAATGAATACTCACTCGGTCACCTGTAGCTCCAGCAGGACCAGGGGCACCTACAGCACCAGGAGCACCCTAATGTCAACAAGGAAACATGTTTTATTAATAACTCTCCACTCCATCAAAAGTGAACTTGTCATTCTCTGCTGTTAAGTGTGTATACATGTTAGTTGATCACTAAGAAAGCTCCTGATACATTTCAGTTCCAGTTGTTAAAGAGACAATAATATTAAGACCTATCTTAAAATTAGTTGGAGGACAAAAACACTCCAGTAATAAAGGTTGTAAAAATGTGTAAGGCACGGGCAGGCTGGAGATTAGGGAGAGTTGAACTCTTGTAGAAGTCTCTGGAAAACAGCAAATGAGTAGTGCTATTTGGGATCCTTAGAATTGGGTGATTCAAGAAAAAGACTACTAGGAATCAGCTACAGGGAGAGGTGAAAAGAACCCAAGTAGACTGGCCTAGAAATACCTCTGGGTAATTATACCTAGATAAAATATTTTTGTCATTGCCTTGGCATTAAGGCTGCTCTTAGACAGAATCCCTAAGGCATATATGTGAATAGCTGTAACACCTTGTTAGGGGTTCTGGCTCTTATTTTTTAAGATAAATATTATTTCTTGAAGCTGTCTTACCACTTAAAAAACAATCATTAAATGTTATTTATTAAACCTTGAGCTTTGGGTCTGCAATTTGTAACTGGTATATTTAAAACTATGGGAGGTAGCAAATTCAGGTTGTGATTTTCAAAGGGATATGCCTAATTGAATTTTTCTGTTGGAACATGTAAAATAATATTATTAATGATCCAGAAAGGAATGGAATACTATTTCACTAAACTTGAATTCCTTTCCTCCCTGCTTCCTTTCCCCCCCCCAATGGTTCTATTCTGGAAAGTTTCTCAATTGAAACGAAGGAAAATGTTAAACAAAGATCTAAGTACAAAGTAAAAATTTACTCACACGAGCACCATCTCTGCCAGGGGTACCTATTTCACCTCTGAGACCAGTTTCACCCTGAAAGTATAAAGCAAGAGCAACATTTTTGGCACCAAGTTTTAAAACCAGAATTTGTTGGAGGTGATTTTTTTTCTTTGCAGACGATGTTATGATGCTGTTAGTCATTTAAGATGGAGGAACTTTCAATCCTACAGGGTGTTGAATGAAGGAGAAATAAGAGCAAAGTCCTCTCTAGAATATCACTGAACATTTTTTTTTCTACTTCCGATACACCCTTCTGATACATAATCAAGCAAGGTACAAATTCATGTGGACAGAATTGTGAGGCAACATCACAACGGGCTGCAGTGCCTGATCACTTTTATGGCATAACTAATGCAGCAGCACGCTTGACAGCTGTTCAATATAGCTTCTTCCCATTAATTAGGGCAGAATGAGGCATTATTGTTAGTGGCATTAAAATGAGCCTCATGTATTACTCAACACCATCTGTTTGCATGAAATTCCATGGTAGCAAGAAATTTTGCCAGATTAGTGAGTTCAGAAGTGTGTAGGTGTTTGGTGGCAGAGGGAAACGTGATAGATAGATGGCAAAATGCTACCAGACTACCTGCCAAGAATTGTAAAAAAACAAAACAAAAACAAAAAAAACTAAACACCCCCCCAAAACAAAACCCACAAAAATTGTTCAGCTTTCATTGCTTGAGATCACCAATGGTGTGTAAGGTCTCTAATACTGACAGGGTACCTTTTCTCCTTTGCCTCCAGGTATCCCAGCAGCACCCCTCTCTCCTGGGAGTCCACCAGGACCAGATGCACCAGCATTGCCAGGAGCACCAACTGCACCGGCTTCACCCTTGAAACAAATACATGTGAAATCAATTATTTCAGTAGCAAAAGAAGAAAGTGGAGATTCAACCTCTTGGATTTCCAATTTAAACATTTAATAGCATTCTTGCTTGCTTAGAGACACAAAAGAGGGCCATTGAGAAGAGAAAGAATATAACAAGGAGATACTATTAATGACAGGATGACTAAAGCGAAGAGGGTTGTGGGAGTGGGTGGTTGTGATTCTTCTTTAACCTGTTCCCAATCCTCTTAAGGGAGAAAGGTGTGGAAAGAGGAGAGACTAGGTTAATGGGAAGTTGAGCTTGAAAAGTGTTTGCCCACAATCGCCTTTATTGGATAAGTCTCTTAGCCCAGGCAAGAAACATGGAACAAAACCTTGTCAACTGGGGAAATGTTTGTGTTTTAGTATACTTAAGAATGGAGACTATAGCTTCCATTTTTATATAAACCTTACAATTCTATGTACTTAAAACCTGTCTATTGGCTCCTGCGATGAATAGATCCCTCAGAAAACACCATCTCACACCACTATATTTTCTTTCTCATTTATTCTCTCCCTCTTATCTTGTTTCAATTTTTTTCTCTTTTATACCATTCCACATACTAAAATTGCTTCTTGTGACTACTCTTCACATTCTTGTCCTGGAAGGTATGAATCAGAAGTAATATGATTTGCCTTCTTTTATTGTGGTTCAAGTAATCCATTTTCAGACATGGATAATTCCATATCTTAAAATTGAAACCACAGATTCTCTGGTGGAACAACATAGAAGTTTTAAGACCTGTTGTGAAAGTGAATTTAGTGCCCAGTTAATTTTCATTACTCTATGTGTAATACTTCTACAGAAGCTGCTTCTCTAAAAATAATGGTCAGATAAAAAGGATGGTTCTAGAGCCAAATGAAGGTTTAAATGATGTAATGAGGAAAGAGGCAAAACTGACACTAATTACTAATTCATTATTGTTTGTAGAACACTCTCATCCTTGCCACTATACTTTTTCTCTTTTGAAATAGTTCAGGTGCCCTGGAGTCAGCAGTAAATTGCTATGTGTTGATTTGAGGATCATTACAGAATTGGAAATAAATGAAATCTGAAGACATTTTTTTTCTATTGTAAAGGATTTAGTTGTTCTAGGATACAGGGGTCATGCAGCTAATCCACAAAACAGGAAGTTTTACCTTGTTTCCATCAGGTCCTGGGGGTCCAGAAGGACCGCGGCTTCCAATAGGACCAGAAGGACCAGCAGCACCACTTTCTCCTGGGGGACCACGTTCCCCCTGTAAAGGAGAAATGACAAGTCGCTTTTAGAGACACTGTTTTATGCCCTGTGGCCCATGTTTGCTTATATCATTAGCCCTGATTATTTCACATTTTCAGCAAATTAAAATCTCCTTTGTAATTTATCCACTGATGAAATGAAGAGAAGGGGAAGAGATAGAAAATGCCTGTGGTCTCAATTCAAAATGTGCTGCTTCTAGGGCATAATTATTTAGAAATAGGTTACTTTTTAAAAAATCCTCTTTGCTGTAATAGTTCTACAGGTAAAAATAAATGTCAGTTATGCATTCTAGTTAAAGGAAAAGATTGTGGTGCTTTAGATTATGTGTCAGGTATAGGTAAGATTATATTCTTTTATCTCTACCACCTTTTAAATAGTGCACTGATACAACACTTAAAATATTCAACTGGGGCCTTACAAGTTAATCCATTTACCTCCAAATTTGCTCTAAATATAGGTAGAACATGACACTCTCTGGCCCAGAATATTTGTCAGAAGATCCACATTGCAACTCTGTCAAAGGACCTCTCAATAGCTGTGGTTCCATGGTACTATGGTTTATGAAATGAGTTTTGGTCTTCCTATCTAGTAATACAATGTGATACATTAACTGCAATCCTTAAATCATCCCATGTATGCTATTATACATAGACAAAAATCATTTTATTTGTGTATTTTATTTATGTATTCAGACATGGATAATTCCATCTATTTTAAAGTTGAAACCACAGATTCTATGGTGGAGCAACACAGAAGTTATAAGATATGTTGTGAAGGTGAATTTAGTGCTCAGTTAATTTTCATTACTCTATGTGGTGGGATGTGAAGAGGGTAAAAGTTGATTCTCTAAAAATAATGACCAAATATATAGAATGGTTCTAGAGTCAAACCAAGGTTTAAAAAATGTAATAAGAACTCGACTCATGAGTTCAGCTTTAGACTTTGTGCATCAACATGCACTGCAAAAAGTTGACTTCAAATTCTAAGATAGTATTATTTTCCCTTGGTTCAAGCTGAGCAGTGACTCAACTATATAATACTTGTTTGTGTAAGTCACTGCTATAATACATATATTAATTCACTTACACTTCTTGTACCATGTGGTTATTGCATAAGAAATATGAGCAATTAAATCAAAAAGCTTATTATTTATTTAGGTATCTAGTATTGCCTACAGATCAGACCTGATTGCAGGAGAGGGCTAGGATCTTAATGTAAGGATAGGCATCAGTAACTTCATTACTCCTTTTAAAAACAGATTGCCAGAACTTTATGAAAACCAAGTAGCACTTACTCTTGGACCAGCAGGACCAGGGAGACCAAATTCACCAGGAAGACCCTAGGCAAAACACAAAAGTAAATAAAGCATGGAATATATTGTATGATCTCTAAATTTGTTTGTAATCATGATATTTAAAGGGTTCCGAAAGAATGATATAAACCTACAGGGGCACTACCTACAGAAATACTTAAAGATACAGAACTTTCAGTTGTGTAGGGAAGGTATAAAAAGAGAATTCCATTGATATCAAAGATGGTCCTGTGATATAACTTGGTATCAGAAAATGTACATTTTTTAATTTTGCAGCAGTATCTTTAAAAAATGACAAAGCAGACTATTGCCTTTGATAATACAATAAATAGTAATGAACAAAATCAGACATTGCCTGTTTTTAGTTATATAACAGACTGCCTTCTTAGCAGAAATTATCATATTCTTCTGTATATTAGCTAGTTAATTGTATACCCAAGTGTATCTCTTTTATTACTGACCAGCTGTCTCCTTAATGTGCCCCAGTGTTGACAAAGGAGACCAGGCCACAGAATGGAACTAAATGGAGGCACATTCATCACAATTACAGAGAAAATGACTCAGAACTCATGCTCTGATTGTGGAGAACAGTGTTACGTCTGAATGCCAAGATAAACATTAAAAGCAATTTTTCAGAGTCTGGTTTGATGGAAAATCAGTGCATTTATGTTTTTGCTGTGGAGAAGGAAATAATCTGTATTTTAATATTACTGAGAACAAAACAAAAAGTAAAGCTATTATATGAAATGTGCATCAATAGGGCTTACTTTCATAATGTGATGTTTCATTCCATCCATAAAACAAAGTAATTTGAAGTAAAATAAGTAACTTGTTTTATTCTCTCCCTCAGCACCAACTAGACAGAACACTATCATTAACATATGAAATATGAAATTTCCTTTTGCATATTGGAGTGGCACTGCAGTAAGTCATTAAACAGAAGAAGATTCTTAATTTTAGGTGAATTCATTATCACTTGGTTTACTCACCCTTTCTCCTGGTTTTCCAGCTTCTCCAGCTGAACCTGAAGGACCAGGCAGACCCTAAATGAAAAAACATACAAACCTCAATCTTATCATCATGTGTAATGGATTTGCTCATAATCCGATTTACGGGGGAAATGACTTAACATCAGTCTGGGCAGGATCATGAATTCCACAAGTTTTCTTTGACAAACTGCATTCTGTAAGTCTGGCAAATGGATGTCCTGAAGTTACCTATCATCCCTGTGTATTTGGGTAGGTTTAGACCATTTGTCTCCATGGCTTGGAATAATAACAAGACCTATATTACCCCTTGTCTCTGTACTTGGAAACTTAGCAAAATGATTAGGGGTTTCTAGGTCATATGACTGGGTGTCTAGGTAAGAATGACTGGGTGTCTAGGTAAGAATTCAAGTCCCCACATTGAAATTAAGAGACAAGAACCACTCATCAACATGTGAAGCAGGAGATGTTTCTCTCTTGCATTTCTATGTCTCTCCAGTTTGTTAACTAAACTCCTTGCTAAACTTAAAACCAAACAAAAACACCTTCTGCTTCAGTTCTGAAGCCATGTTTGGTGTGGCAGGGAAGAAGGAGACAGTGAATTATAGTAGAGAGTGTGGCCATGGGCAGAAGCTTAAATGTGTGTGGCTCACCTGGAAGCCTGGAGGGCCAGCAGGACCCTGCTCTCCTTTGCCACCTTGGACACCCTGAAAGCAACAAGTCAGACAGCATCAATATCAGTGCTTGCCCAGGCTCCTCCTGGCTATCCAATATTTGGACTAGAAAATGGCAATGGGAGTTTTAAGGGACTAGATACCTTCCATTGAGGAAAGGCTTGGGAGTGGGAGGAATACTCACTTGGGGTCCGGGAGGCCCCTGAGCACCATTGTTTCCATCAGGACCTGGAGCACCCTAAAAATGTTTAATAGAAAGTTTGATGGTTACATGAGGGACAAGCAGTCTAAGATGCTTCAAAGAAACTTTACAGTTAAGTCCTCAAAGCCAAACTCTCATTTTGGCATGAATTAAACTCCAAGACCTGAATGTTGACTACTAAGTTTTGATATGTTTCAAGGGAAGTCCATGGTTGGAAGAGATTTATTAAGGCTTGAGAATATTACCACATAATGACACAGTGAATAAATTAAAGGCCATAGGCCTTTTTAGTATCCTTGTCTTATATTTCCATTTGTTTAGCTCACTGCCTTCCCTGTGTGCTATCTTTTTGATTGTATATATATTTATATATGTTTTATTGTAAAGATACTGTTCAGAGGGGTTACAGTTACACGGGTAATGTAATGTAATGTAATGAGTACGTTTCCTATCAACCATTGTTACCCTCTCCTTTGTTTTTCCCCTCATATGTGCTATTTTACAATGGTCATGGGACCCTTGAGGATACCAGCTTAGAAAGAAAATCTCAGATGATATTCCATAACCCTAAAGGAAATATTTTTTGGGTGTCTTCCATGTAAATAGATTTCTCTGGCATCAGCACCTACCCGAGCACCAGCAAGACCAGGATGACCTTTATCACCATGTTTGCCAGGTTCACCCTGTAATAAAGATTAAAAACAAAAAGCAGTCTTACAAATTTAACATCCAATTAGTGAGAACAGTTCTGAAATGCTGATTTCTTGCTTGCTTGTTTTTCTGAGCTTCCTAATTAAAAAAAATTGATAATTTGAGTCATGATCCATCCTCATACACAGTAAGAGGCTCCATCCACAGCAAGAGGCCACTGTATCTTTGGAAGCACAGATTTAGGAAGTGGTCTTTCAGCTGGTTATGATAATGTGGTAAAGGTATAATTTAAATGTGGCACACGGCCTCTAGTTGTCCTGTATTGAGGTAGACTAGACTGAGAAGCAGGAGAGAAATAGGAATTCTTGCGAAATGTCCTAAACAAATACTGAGGAGAAAGGAAGTTGTGATGATCCTTACAGTGGGGCCTTTAGGTCCAGGAAATCCAATGTTGCCAGCCTCGCCTCTTGCTCCAGCTGGGCCAATTGGGCCAGGCCGGCCGTCGATACCAGGAAGGCCCTGAAACCAGAGTTAAAAGTTTGCTCAGCATACACCTGTCTCCCAACCTCAAGCATATGATGTTGCCACAGGATGAAACAGCAATCGTTTATTCGAATGCATAGAACCTCTCATATAAAGTGTCAATAAATTATGAATCAATTTTCCTTTTCTAAATAGGATGTCAGTACACACACACCCAATTCAATCTCATTTGTAGGCAATTTTTCTTCTCTTCCCTCTTCCCATACCCTCATCACCTGTTTCAATTTTCCCTGCCATGGTTTTCTTTTCCCCTTCTCTGCTTTCAGTCCTGTGTTCATTTGGACTCCATAATTACAATCTATTACTCTGCCTTCCCAGATGATGTAGGTGGCTGATACTTATTTTCAATGCATTCATGTATAAATAAGCCACAAAATTGACTTGATAAGGGTGTAATAAGTGTCCTTGAAAATATAATAGGATATGAACAATACTTACGACAGGACCTTCTTTACCAGTTGGGCCAACGCTTCCGGGGGAGCCAGGAAGACCCTGCCAAACAAATAAGAATGCTTTCAGGTTGACGCTGGAAGTTCAGATTAATTGAAATCTCAAAAACGTAGTTTTCCCTCACTTTTTGCTTATTGCCTAATGTACATTATTAGGGATATTAGCTACTAGACAGAAGGTACAAAAAGAGCTCTGAATTTTTTCCCTATTTTGTGTATGTTTGTGTGTGTTCCTTTTTCCTTTATTAAATTTTAGTGTAACTGATCCACTTCCAGATATCACAAGAAACTTTTAAGCAGCTGGCTATGGGGGCAAAATGTATCATGGTATTTATCCCATAAAAGAAAAAAACTAATACTTTTAGTAAGTCATTTCCAAAGTGGATTTTTTACTGCTGTATTTGGCATCTCTATTATTTGTTTATGGTGCAATTACAGACCATATTCACCCATAGGAGATAATGGGACAAAAAAATTACTGTATTGCTATGGGTCAGAGTGTCTATAGCTCTAAAGGTCATTTTTCCATAGATAGTATGATGCTGAATACATTATAACACTTTGTGGTTGCTGGAAAAATGATTGCACTTATGAATCTAATATATTATTAATAATGTATAGCCCTCATACATTGTATGAACACTTTATACAAAGCTCACATATCAAAAGATTCATGCTGATAGGAGGACCAGTCTAATTGATATACTAGAAATAAATCTGTTCTCTGAAAAATTTAAAAACCCTTTGTCAAGTAATAAACAAGATGTTTATGCAATAAGCACATAAAAACATCTACAGAGATTTGATGAAATTAAATGAAAAAATAATTGTCTGCAAGATCACCAAAAATTTTCTTTAGATATTTTTATCTTTTTCTTCAAAGTTAACTAAACCCTTTGAAAAAGGACAGGGTGACAGATCTGACTTGCTGAGGAATGATCTGATACTTACTCGGGGTCCCATGAGACCAGGCTCTCCAGGACGACCAGAATCTCCATTGGGGCCTCGGACTCCAGCAGGACCACTTGAACCACGATTACCAGGAGGACCCTATTTTAAAAAAAAGAATGAATGAAGCGCATGATAATGCTTATGACCCATCCATCACCAGAAATATCTAGCTTCTTCACCAGAAATTAGTGATGGACAGCTTACCATGACACCAGCTCTGCCATCAGCTCCAGGAAGACCACGAGAACCTGGATTACCCTGCAGGAAAGTCCATGAACCAGAAAGGAATCAGGAGAAAACCCTTGAATCCCATAAGGCAAAGCACATTAAAACATGGCATGATCCCTACAGAGAAGACGGAAAACACAAACCAAGCCAAACTTTGTCACCCAACCCCAAGGGAATATGTGGAAGCACATCTTGCAAAAGTAGGTCAACATTGTTTCTGAACTACTTTTATAACATACCAAATTTGAGAGTCACTGATTTAATAAAACAGATGGGAAGCAGATGCTTCTTTCATCTAGAAAAATGCTCTCAGCAATTTTGACCAATTCCCAATTAAAGGGTGTTATCATCTGCCTGTAGTGTATCTGGGTTGTGGAAACATTTGGAACCTACCCTTAGCCCAGGAGGTCCTGCGGGACCAGCGGATCCAGGTTCACCATTGGAACCTCTCTTTCCTTCTTCACCACTGGGGCCAGGAAGGCCTTGGGGACCAGCAGCACCCTATTTAATGAAAAGAACAAGAGAAAAGGAAAAAAAAACATTTATATTGTATCCTGCTAGATATAAAAGTGCATTGAAAGGATAGCCCACAAAATTGTGATCAGAGAACGACTTACAGGCTCACCCTTGTTACCAGTCTCTCCTTTGGAGCCAGCTGGACCAGGCTCACCCTAAGATCCAACATAAAAACCGTGGTCAAATGACAAATGTTAGTTAGAACTCTTTTAGCATACACATAATTTGGAATATTTGTGTGTTAAGATAAAGACAGACTTCAGTTCTCTAAGTTCATACTTAAATGGACTACCGGGAATGAAATGGTGATGGTGGAATGGTGACTACTTTGTAGAACTGGGTCTCATCTATCTTGGAAAAAGCTTAGAATAGGAGGATGTGTGCATGCATGTGCATGCATGTGTGTGCGCCTGTGTGTGTGTGTGTGTGTGTGTGTGTGTGTGTGAAAAAGAGAAAGAAAGAGAAGAATGTACATGTCTGTACATAAAATTATTTTAAAAATAGAAACTAAAAATACCAGGGAAGGAAAATAGGAAGAAATAAAGCTGGTAAAGACAACGGTAAAGTGTGTATTTTAGCATGCCGAAAGCCATGGCTATGACCACTTACGACAAGTCCTCTAGGACCAGTAGCACCAGCAGCACCCACAGGGCCAGGAATACCACGGGGACCAGGGAGGCCGGGAGCTCCAGCGACACCAGGGAGGCCCTGATGGAAAACAAAGTGTGTCCATCATGAGGGAGCGAGGTGGAGAGTCCGCACACATTAAATGCCATTAAACCCATGCTGCACATTTTACTCACAGCAGCACCCTTAGAACCAGTGAGGCCATTTGCTCCAGGGTTGCCCTAGAAGGAAGAGGAAAGAGAAAGGTAACACTTAATTGGACCATTTCTGGTCTCCTTTGACTTTATCTTTATCCTTGCACTCAGTAAGGCTACTCACAGGAGGTCCAACAGGGCCAGAAAGACCTGGAAGACCCACTTCACCACGGGGACCGGCAGGACCAGAAGCACCAGGACTGCCAACAGGTCCAAGTTCACCCTAAAAGGAAAAGGAACCAGGAATTAGCCAGGAAATAATGATACCAGTTCTCTCTGCCATCAGCACACAACATTTTAAGAAATGGCTTCAGAATTACAATCATTTACCTTTTCTGGTTTGTGATCCATGATTTTTGATTAGGGATGGGGGTTTAACATTCCTAGCCTAACTCTGCCATTTGGCTATGCCAACCCCATCTCTGTCTCTTGGTGGCTAAGTGTGGTTCCTAGTAGTCCTGACAAATTTGGCGTTTATTTCATAGGGGCTGCAGAGAATCCATTTTCATGCTATGCTTCTAGTGTGCAAGTGCAGTTAGATGTTCTATTTCAAACTTGGATTAAGAAAACTGATCATTCTAGAGCCACTGAAGGGAAGGCTATTTAAGGTAACCTCTGTAATGATCTCTCTGCCAACACAGTTCTGATCTTTGGCATTCTATTGCAGTGTTTATCAAGATAGTGACAGACAATGGTCACCAGTGTTTTTACCTTGGGACCGGGTGCACCTGGGAAGCCTGGAGGGCCAGCAGACCCAATGGGACCCTAGAATAAAGAAGAAGGTGGAAGAAATTTCCTGTTATGTAAATTAAGAAAACAATGATGATAACAACAACATAAGAAGGTTGAAGTGGTTTTGAGTGTCTTGATCTTATGCATACAGTTACAGAAGAACCTGATTTCTGGTCTGTTGACATTAGGGTCTCAAGGAAAACTTGTCAAAGTAACCAGTGTAAGGTGAATTTTACTTTATATATCAATCCAGTATTTATACATAACCTATACTGCTTAAAAATAATCTCATAGGACATTTGGCAAAGTGTCTAAAATAATGGCATTCCATAGGAAATTAAGAAACAAGACAGCTCCTGCTCCATACGTTCAACCTTTTGAAAGTACCCATTGTTAAAACTTACAGCAGGACCCACAGGACCAACACTGCCATCACTGCCACGGGCACCCTAGGAAAAAGCACCAAGAAAGAAAGTCAGATGGAAAGTTAAAGAGCAGACTTCAGAAGATAAATTAAAGGGAGAAAAAAAAGAACAAAAAATGAGACACTTACAGCTGGTCCGGGGGCACCGACCCGTCCTCGCTCACCAGGAAGCCCACGAGCTCCCTACAAGTAGAAATATGTTCAATAAAATCCAGAATGCTATTTTTTTAAAAGGTTACAAACAGCATTTGCTTTGTCTATGTCTAATTTCACACACACACACACACACACACACACACACACACACACACACACACAAGAATCCACTAAGAATAAATAAATCTTGTTCTAATACAAAGTAAAAGGTAATGGATTTCAATTAAGCATGCAAAAGGCTATTAGAAAAGTATCAGAGAATACAATGCCCAGTGAAATGGTAAATAGCAAAAATATTAAAGAAGTTCCAGCCTATAAAGATTGTACACATTTAAATCTGCAATAAAGTAATCACTACTTACTGATTGACCTGGAGTTCCATTTTCACCAGGGGCTCCAGGTTCACCCTACATGGAGAAAAAAAATGAGGTTTTGTTCATTATATGGATGTACATGTATTTTTGTTCATTATAATATGTACATATGTACATATGATTACATATATTCTGTCATATTATTTTTTTCTGTCATATTATTTTAACTTGAACCATTCATGTATTTTGAACATTTCTTACACACTTAGATTGTTTCTCAGTTATCCCAGACACATATAAATTTCTAAAGTGTGAGTTTTTATTTAAATATACCAAATATCAAGGTACCAGAGGTATGCTGCTATTTGACTATATTAGACTATATATATAAGCTTATATATTAGGAATGGAATCACAAAAAGAGACAATACATCTGCTTTCAATATGAATGCACTTGAATATTTAAGTTATTTTGAGCACTTAATGTTGTCATTTTCATAAGTCCTCATGAGAAGTGGAAGCTTCATAATACTATTTTCATAGCTGTCATAGGATTTCCAATCTATACTTTCATGCTTAGTAAAAACCATAGTGTCTGTAGTAGGCCCACACATACCATGGAACATATGAAACATCTTTCCTTCCAGATGAATCTCATTAAGGTCTAGAAGAAGCATGGTTCCTGAGACTGTCCTTCTATGTGAAGTATTTTGTCTGGAAATTAGCACCAATGTGGACACTTTTCTAACCACTAAGTGCATGACTTTGGGCAAGTCACTAGCTCCTACTGAGTTAGTTTCCCTTGTTCTCTGTGAGAATCCACAGAGCTCCTTCCAGCTCTAGCATTATATGGTACTGTGATTAGTAGTCTGAGCTGTTATATTGGGCTCCTGGGAGAATGAGTTTGACCTTATCCATTTTTGTGGCAGCTGGAAAGTTAGAACAGATTCTCCATATTCACAACTCCTTTCTGCTCTCGCTAGTATTCGTTACTCATTAATCTGTAATTATATTGGTATTCACTTTAATATCGCATTATCTCCTTAATAGCAAAGAGCACATTTCATAGTTGAAAACGTTGTCAGAGAAGAGCCTAGCCAAGAGATAACACACTTCTGAGACTTTAATTACCTAATTAAAAAAAATTTTTTGAGTACATACAGATAAATCACAGGAAAGAGGTTGAAAAGTGTATTGTGACATGAATGTACCTACCTAATTAGTGCATGGTAAAAGAGAATTTACAGCTTAAAATAGCACATAGTGTTCTAATATCAGATTATATGTTTATTTACTTTTATTTTGGCATTGATTAAAACTATGAGAGGTGGAGATGAAATGGAGGAAGAAACCATTATTCAATATGATAAATATTAAATTAATAAATATTAGTTATTGGCCTTTTTGTCCTGGAATCTCATATCTTGTATCATTAGGCATTTTTAAAGTGTAGAAATAGAAATAAGATATTTTTTAGGATGTAAATATTCTTCAGTCAAAATATATTCTGCACTGATGATAGAGAATTATATTCGATTGTTTTAAACAGTGCTTCTAAGTCAGTGTTACCTTGATACCAGGAGCACCAGGCTGTCCCTTCAGTCCATCCAGACCATTGTGTCCCTGAAAGGCAACGGATATTATTAAAGTGCTGCTCTATTGCAGGGCTTGGTCAAGTCAAAATCTTCTCTCTTGGTGGGTGCTGTGACTACTGCAGTAGAGTGGAGCCCAGTGTTCCAGCTCCAGGTGAGCTAGTTCATGGCCCAGGTAAGTCATATCACCTCCTTGCATTTGAGAAGAAAGGCATGTTGGAAAAAGACACTCATGTCCATGTCCTTGTCCTCTTTTATAATGTTATAAGTTTCAAATAATTGTAAACACCCATGAAGTAACTATATATCCTATATGGTTTCTCTGTAGAGTAGCAATCCTGCTTCTTAGTAGCTATGAACAGATTAGCAAAATAACATCCTACCCTACTTTCAAGTATCATACTTTAACTTTTTCTCCCCTTGGACAAACTCCATGAGAGTGGAGGCCAAGGTGTGCCCTCCAGGAGTTTAACTGAGATCCTTTCCAATAAAGCACTCAACATTCTCTAGTGGGATAAAGAATGTGCTTACCCGGATACCCTTGAAGCCAGGAAGTCCAGGAGTCCCAGGGAAACCACGAGCACCCTTAAAAAGAAATGCAGAAGGTGAATAAAATATCACTGTAAGTAAAAAGACAACACCTTATCCTTTCAAAGTCATTTCTCTTATCAAAACGCAGGCTTAATCAGAAGTTAGTATATTTTTAAGCACAGAGTCAAAGCTGTACTGTGGATATCTAAGACTGTGATACTTGTAGTAAACACAGTTTAGTTGCTTATAGTATGCCTGGTATCACAAATACTACATTATTTGCATAAATCAAAATCTATTTATTCTTTTCTGTGACTTTTTAATTGTCAGATACCTTCAATCAGTACTACAGGTACAGTGACCTCTATTTACCAATGCTCACATGCTTATTTGAGCAACTACCTTAGATCTAAGAAGACTCTCATGTTGGGACTATATGTTGTGAAAAACAGTCTCACCTGTGGTCCAACAACTCCTCTTTCACCAGGGCGTCCAGGTTTTCCAGGGTGACCCTGAAATGCGAAAATATTGGAAGGTCAACATGTGAATGATGGATAAACTTCAGACAAAAGTGGGCGGCATCCTGGTGTTCACACCAGAAGATAAAAAGTCCCCATAAAATATGGACCCAATAAATAGTTAATTAGGAGTTGCATTTCCTTAGGTATAAGTAAGTTGATATTTCATTAAAAATAATAGGTCCCATATGGAGAGAAGTTATGTCAGGCATATTCAGCTTTGCGCAAAATACTTATTTGGCAAGCACTCTATCACTAAGCCACATTCCCAGCCCAATGATACCTATTTGGGAGCAATCTAGAAATTCTTGCGGAGGGCATCCTTTAAATGGTGTTTGGGGAAGAGCTTCAGGGTAACACTTACATCTTCTCCAGCCTTGCCAGGAGCACCAGGTGGACCACGAGCACCTGCAGGACCCTAAGAAAATGGGAGACCCACAGTTTGACTAGAAATGTATTCATAAACTTCCAAGGATATTTACTATCAATGGAGACAATGTACTCACCGTTTGCCCAGGTTCACCAGGCTCACCAGCAGGTCCTTGGAAACCTTGAGGACCCTGAAAAAGGAAAAAAAAGTTTCAGTCCTTGTTCCTATAATTTTATTTTCATTTTTTGATGGTGCTGGAGATCCAGTCTAGGTCCTTGTCGGCTAGGCAAGCACTCCATCACTGAGCTGCATCCCAAGCCCAAGCCTTAATTTTTTTTCACTCCCCCTTCTCTCTCCTTTTTAAGAGAAATTCTGAGTCTTTGGTACTTACAGGGGCTCCACTAGCACCAGGAGGGCCTCTGGGTCCCATTAAACCCTGTAAAGAAGGCAGATATGGTTAGTACCGACAAGTTTGTCCTCACCTTTTGTTGAGGTCAGGTAAGTTAGGTTAGGGAAAATGGAGTAAAGAGTAGACACTACTGGGCTGTACACATTTTGTGATGAACAGATGAAAAGAACCATCCTGATTTTATTTCAGTGTTTGTCCCTTCCAAGGAAGCATTTAAGAACCCCGGGCTGTCCCCACTGTCTCTCCTTTTGCTTTTCCTCATCTCCCAACCAGATGAGCAGAACCAGATGAAAATTGGGTGGGATGGTGCTAGATCCCTTTGGGATGTGCACAGTTGGGTATATTGAGATGGTTCAAATGAAGGGACGTGAACCATCTTTTACAGTACAGAATATGTAATTTCTTTTGCTGTAGTTGATGAAGCATTTTACATAGATCCCTCCGATCATTTGACATTCTCTATGTCTCTGTTAGTTAAGAAATGGGTTATTATTATTTTTTTACTGTCATGAGGGCGTACATTGAAAAGAATCAAAAGTTCTTCTTAGTGATCAGAGGGAGATTTGTTATGACCTTAGAGATCTTTTCAGGGCTACTGGTGACTGGTGAAAATATCAAATACACAGGGATGGAAAGGGAGGGGCGAGGAGATTATTATTGAAACAGTTTACTGGGGGAGTCGACCATATGATGTTATGATTATGGAAAGTGTAGCCCAAAGGCAGATTGTGATCCCATATCTGCTTTATTCTAGAACACAAAATGAAGTTAAAATAAAATGCCATTCGATTTTGAGCTAATTACACATTCTTGACTTCTTCTCCATAGCAATCAATGTTTGTACAAGCTCCTCTGTTGGAACTATTCCTCATAATGCTGAAAATATTCCAGGTCCATGACTTGAGTAATTTGTTCATGACCTATCAACTGTGAAAGCCGCAGTCAAGTCTATCCCCATTGTATTAATGCCTTGAGTGAAACACTACAGATTTTATTTAAAATGCATATCATTTAATTATGAGATTTATTTGGTCTTAGAAATTGCTTCGACATTTAACAAAGCTGTTGCTTTTCAACAGAAATAATGTTTAGGTGTACATTAAGAAGAATGTTTTGACAGCATAAATTCTTAATTATGTTTACTCAGTTTTACATGCATTTGCAACAATTTCATTTACATAGAAGGTGGATTATTGAGTGGAGACTGAGATGAACTATGATGACTCATTAATTCAGAAAGATACCCAGTGGGAATTTGTTGTTATTGATTTTCCAACATGGAAATTATTTTAATACTTTATTACTGCTATCTTCTCTATTTGTGAAATTATATCTGTTGATTGCCTATGTCTCTGGACATGTGTTGATGTACAAGCTGAAATTATATTTCACTGACATTTAAAAGTAAAATACAATATGTCCCCTCCCCCAAGAGACAGATTTCCCAAGGCAAGGGAATCTAAAATCCATATTAATTTTCCTTTCTTATATGTAGTTTTAAAAAGTGACATTTATAGTGCCTTGCTTTATTTTCCTCTTTGCTTCTTCTTGAGAAATAGGTACTGCTTTAGAACTGACTAATGTCCAACATTAGTAGAAAGGGCTAATTTCAAATATCCAATATAAACAAAGCCAAAAGCAGCCCTCCAATTTTTCACTTGAGATATGAACATTTTAAATTACCAGAGAAAAAAATCAGGAAATTGGAAACCATCAATTAATGGTACATTACTTCACAAGCGAGAGTGTTAATTAAACAGAAAATATTATCTTGCCCTTATAGTGTATTAGTTTATTGTGGACCATTAGCTCCAGTAGAGGATCTTTTGAAGGCAGACTAGTGAATGCATACCCAGGTAAAATTTGTATTTTAAAGATCATGTTAACACCGGGCAGATAACTGCTTTTGAAAAATAAGTAATTAGAATCATTAAATGTGCATTACATTTTGTAGTGCTTAATCAAACTAATGTTTTTACTTGAAGTAAAAGTTTTCTATATATACACTAATATTTGTGTTGAGTGATATAAATGCTAGATTTTATTTAGCTTCTATATTGACTTATAATCAACATTCTTAAAAGGTTAGTTTCATCAAAATTGAGAAAGGAAATTTTATTGTTAATTTCTTTTGAGAAAGCCGAGAAGCCAAATGTGTGACATAGTTTGGAGCCCATTGGAGAAATTTGAATGTTCTATTTAACACTAGACACGTGAGCAAATCTTGTCTGGTGGTTAATTCTAGTTCTTTCTTCATGCCTGCATGATCTTAGAAAGGGTCTTAAACTCTCCAGTCACTGAATGAAATGGATGGACTAGAATTTATTGATTTAGCCTGCCCAAGTCAAGAAATTTAATAAATATTCATTCCAAGCACTGTTAAAGAATATAAAACATTAATTGGTACTAATATTTTTGAATTAAATTGATTTGCCTACATTATAGTTATTACGTTCAAAGGTAGTTTCTGGACATAAGTATATGACCTATTATTAATGAGGCATATTTATCAAGATAATCTGAAGTTCCTAATTCAGGTTTAGGTTTTGAAAGATTCCAATAGAGAAAAAGTTGCCATTCATCTGACTGGTCTTGAATAGTAACCTGAATAATTAATTAAGTAGTATTGTGAGACCTAACATAAATTCTCTATGTAATAAGGTTTTCAAATGTTAAAAAGAGATCAGCATACCATTGGTCCAGGGCCAAGTGAAGCTCCTTTTCCATCATACTGAGCAGCAAAGTTCTAGAGGGTTTCAAATAAAATAAAAACAAAGTATATAGATTTATTGGTCACTTTTCCATTCTACTTGGAAAAAATTTTCTGTTGCTATTTATAGAAGAGCAATATTTTTGTTACAAATGATGAAAAATTGAATACTGAGCTAAGTTCCTAATGACTTTGGGAAAATACAAATTTAACATGTAACCCACACCTAGCATAAAATGGAGAGCTTTCCTAAATCTTCTTTTTCAGACTTTAGCCCTATGAAGTCTGTTCTTCTGCTTCTGCCAGCATCTCTACTGTGAGGAAGGGAATCTTCTGAAACTTTTAGTCCCTGAGAGACCCTGGTAGATTAAGAGAGAACAGGAGGACAGTGTCATATTTCTACCTGTTGCTCTTGGCCATGAGAATCACACAAAAATGACTGGGGACTTTTTTCTTGCTGGAGTTTCCAAAAAGAGATAGTTTTCAAATTTAGAGGAAAATTAAATTAAAATGCCCCTTGGAAGATTAAACTTTTTAAAAATAGTTCAAAGAAATAACTTTACTGTTAAAGATCTCTCTTAGAGTAGTAGCTCTATTAAAGAAGGTGCTTTTTAATGCACTCAGTAGATAAGCAATCATAATAAGATCTTTGGGGGAGAAAGGTCTTATTTTATTGGCATAGTTGGGTGTTAGAATCAGGCTTCTGATTCATACTGCTAACCAATTAAGCAAATATGTTTTCCTTCCTGCAGTGAGGCCATTTGGCACTCATACCATTGTTAAAGACATAAAGCTAAAAGAAGATATTAATGAAAAAGGGAAATGTACTTTTCTCAAATTAGTTTGAAGCAAATTAAACCTAAAACTGCTTTGAATGTTGGTTCAGCAGACTTCAAGCCAAGGAGGGGGGATAAAAAAGGATAGGATGTTTGTGAAATTGTTTAAGATCAGGGGTTTCACTTATGTAATTCAATCTAATCAAACTCTTTAATAATGCAGCACCTCCTATTTGTGCCTTACTGATAAAAGATATTAAATCCCCAAATTAAATAATGGTGCTGATGGCCAGAGCTACCTTCAGTGGACAGACACAATGATCAGTCCTGCAATTGACAAGAGCTCACAAAAGAGAATGAGCAAAGCAGAACCTTGAATGAAGAAACCAAAGGAACGAAATAAAATATTCTCATTTCTAAATGGCAGATTTTCTTCCCCTTCATTGCTCAAAATAAATGTCACAATGAACTTTCTGCTAACAGACATATAAGAAACTAAAGTTAGAGAAAAGTTACGCATTCGTAAGCCATCTTACCCCACCAAGACCAGGGGGGCCTGGCGGGCCAGGTTCACCAGGAGGGCCAATGGGACCATCTTCACCATCTCTGCCTGGGGGGCCTGGTGGACCCTGTTATGTATAAAGTAAATTAGGATAGGATTAGACAGAAGCTGATACAGCATGTGAAAAATAGATCCGAGAGTTCATGTTGGATGACTTTTCAATGTGTGTGAAAGGCAGGAATTTAATACACACCAAATTTGACATTCTAAATAGACTACGGTCTATTTAGAAAATGCTTTAGTAATGGAGGCAAGAAAATAGCACAGAATAGTTTTCTTAGAGAAATAATTCATCCATTGACTATTCATTCGTATAGGGATTTGGCATTTAAATAGAGCTAGAAATGATACCTAAATTTTATGAATCTTATCACAGTGCACAATGGCATACTATATATCTTGATTGTTGGTTTCTGACTTTGATGAATGTATTCAATTGTTTTGGAACTGATGTGTGAATAGCAGATTAATTGATAAGGTCATTTTATTACAAGATAGAAAACCCTGCTGATTTTCTACCATTTACATAATTTATGTTAAGATAATTAATTGATATAAATTGAGTAGAATACATATGACTATAGCTTATGATTGTCATGAAATATATTTATGCATCAGTGTTATCTGATGCAAATAATATAAAACAAAGTAGTAACATATGCCAAATAAAAACAAAAAGGATGCTACAATGTAAACCTGACTCCTACATATATGAATTTTGACAGGGAAACATTTTACTTACTACCATTATACTATTGTTCCTAAGCTACATGAGAGATCTTATTTTAAAAGGAACAAAACATGCTAAAAAGAATAATGTATAGTGGTGAGTAAATACATCTAATTATGTATGCATCATATAGATCAATTAAAAACAAAAAAGACAGACCATGCAAAGGAAATAGTTATATCTGTAGTAGTCTTTCTTTTTTTAAAAGAGTATTGTTGGCCTAAAAAGAGTATTGATGATATATAATAATGCTTATTCACCTCTTCTGTAAGGACATTATCTATTTAAAAGTTGGTACAATTATCTGGATACATAATATTCTTATAAATTACCAGTCTCCTTTATTGTCTAATATGTGATTATTCAAATATGGGCTAAAGCCCTTTCATAGTTCAAAAATTTCATACCCTTTCTCCACGAGGTCCTCTATCTCCGGTGGGGCCCTACAAGGAATATATAAACAGTACAATGGTTAGGTAATTTCTAGTGAACAAACAAACCGTTCTGGATAAGAAAGAGTTGATAAGAATGATCTGACCAGTGTTATTAGATAGTCACTAAAAATGGGTATAATACAATAGATAAAAGTATAATGTTTTTATTTTAATTATATGTAATTTTTAAAGTGAAAGACTAGAGGCTACTATAATTTCTAGTCATTAGACCAACATTATACTCACTAATTTTACCAAGATGATTACTGTAGGTAAAAATAACCATGTTGTTAGATCTTTAACAGTGTATTTATATAGTTAAAGTCCTTTAAAGTTTTCATTTGCTACCTATCATTACGTTAATAATGTATTTCGCCTCAAGAATGATAAGTCTTTTTTCTGTCAGCATGTATATTTCCAATTTGTATAACATAAATGTAATTAGAGATAATTTTGGAAGATAATAAAATTTTTTACCATAAACACCAGAGCTACTCTTTCATGCATTAGCTAATACATAATCATGTGAACAAAATCTTGGTCAAGATTAAGATTTTCTTTACCTCCTTTAAATTTCATTAGCATTTATCTCTGTTAATTTCTGAGAGTTGTTGAGAAGTTAGATTCTTACCTTTCTTGGAGTTCCCTAGAAGAGAATAAATAATATTTTATTTATAAAACAGTTATTTCTTATTTATAAAAGATTATTATGAGGAAAATTTTATACCTAGACATATATATATATATATATATATACACACACATGCTCTCATTTTGCTGTCATATACAAATGTATTTTGGATGGTATTACATCACTCATTCACTATCTTCATTGATTATTTCAAAACACAATGTACAAATTTATCAAAAAGTTAAATTTTGTTATATCTAAAAGCAAATATTACATATATATATATACTTATCTGTGATGCTGCAATTTCAATTGGTGAACTAAGGATGTGTTCATAATATTTTTGAAAATTTCTCTAGCTTAGGGAAATCTTGGATTTCATAGTAGCTGATGCTCAAACCCAAACTAGCAGTGGTTTAATTGGTCTCAGTTTCTTATGGGTACTTTATGAGGCCAGCCTTATTTGGTAGCACCACCCATTTTGGAAAGTGGGGTGGGCTCCTTTTATGGAAGCCGGAAAGGTTTGGATCACCATATCCCTTCACAATTTTCCTGGGAGGCCAGATCACCTTCCTTTGTCAGCAAAAATACCACTGTGATCAAGGAAACAAAAGCCTTAGAATATTCTAAAAATAATAGTACTCACCTCTTGTAAAGCTGTAGAAGAAAGGGAATGTAAGAAATAATTATTAGGACCATTTCAGTGATTAATAACAGCAATTAACAGATATACAAGTTTATAAAATTTAGTTATCTAATTAAAGGACTAGTTATTTTTTTTTAATTAAGACTATTCTAATGACTTAGAAATTATGCAGGTTAAAAATATGCCAAGGAGCACTAGGGTGATTTGTTTGCACTATTAATATGGAAATATATTTTGAATGAAATGGTTAATTATTTACTATTTTATTAATGTCTTGCAATATTAATGTGTCTGAAGGATATTTCTAATGCTTAGCAATTAGGCTGGAAATTGCCTGGATGAATCACTGACCATACATAAAGCCAGTAGATTGATAAGGAAATAGTTTATGGTTTACATGATTTTTAATGCTTCAAATGCCAAAAAAAGGGAGAAGTTAATAAAATATGCTACATAAAGGAGACTTAGTTACTTAGTACATCAGCAAATCTGTAGCATTCTTAATGTCCTTTTTCAAAAGGTCTAATTTGCACATTAGTAACTTTGAAAATGAATTAATCCATCGATCTGCATATTTGCTTTAAATTAGTTCACTTAACTTAGGTAAGGTCATTTTTACTAAGACATAATATTGTTGTCCCTGAGGAAAGATTACTTTGTATAAATAGAAAACTGTGGATTTGACATATTAAAATATAATGGGAAAATAGAGTAATATCTCCTCCTTTGTCATAATTATTAGAAGTCCTCAAAGACCAAATTCCTTTCCTATAACATAAAAATAAAATGAAAGGTTAATGTGGGACACAAGTGGGACCAAGTTTGCAATAAAAATAAACCACCCCCTCCCATCCACCGCCAAGAAGTGTGCCTTTTGGAATGAGACCATCTGTTGAAAGGATGGACCACATCCAGCACTGACATTTCAGGGCAAATTTATGAAAATTACTGTTAAATTAAAAAAATATGTTTACTTTATTTGTATCCATCACTAGGAAGAAGAATGACGCCTGCTTTGAAGAACGGAAGCCCTTAAGATTTTGAAAATGTGCCTTTTAATTACTCATATGTGAGCTGTTTTGAACATGTGTTTGCTAATGTTTATTCCTCATGGCCGTGGTTGGCTGTTGATTTGAAGGTGGGTTGACCTTCCCCAAGTCTGTTCACTATTTTATTTCTATTTATTTCTATTTCTTCCCCCCTATTCTCTACCCTCCTTCTCTCTCTCCCATCTAACCTCACCTACTTTATCTCTGAGCCTTTATTCTGTGTGCCTCTGCTCTGTGAAAGGAGTAGGGGGGAGACGAATGCAGCATGGCACCCAGCCAGAACTAACTTGGTAATATGAATTTGCTCAATGCAATTCCTCCTTAGGATCTTCAATGTGTATACTGAGAGCAAGAAAGGGAACACACACTGGCATGGGTAATTATGCAGTAGAAGGCCTTGAGGCTTATGGGTGGGGCAAGATTTTGAAGTGTAGGGTGTGGCCAGACACCCTTTCTCTCCCATCAACATGCCTAGTATCTCTGGGCAGCCATTTTCAAACGGGAAAGGGACTGAGTTTCTTCATTTCCTCTTGATATGGAAGTCTGGCTATAAAATTTGGAACTGGAACGTGGTATTGGATTCTATTTAATTTCCATCCCCCAGTTTGGAAAAGGCCTATTTTTCACTCGGTCAAGGTCACGTGGTAAATTAGTAGCAAATTCATAGTCTTCTGGTCTCTTGTTTCAGGTTAAGTGGATATTTTCCAGCTTTCTGTATTCATAAGGTTTGGTTTTCCCTGGGAACATATTGAAGGGGTAACTAACTTTTAAAGTTCAACAAAAGGCACATCAGATTTTTAGTTAAATGTTACCATTTGCATTACCAGATAATTGAGAAGGAGATTTTAGTTTTCAGAAGGTTAAAGTAGCTTTCGAAATAGCATCTTTACCAGAACACACTGACTTGCCGATGGGAATGGGCGCCATCGCCTTACAAACCTTTAGCATCTTCAGCTGGGATTCCATGAAGGGCTAGTCTCCTGTGCTTTCATTTTCTTACCTCCAGAGGGCGCATTTTGCCACCACCATCCCCACCCTCACCTCCTCACCCCCACCCCCACCCCCATCACCATCAAAGTCATCCAGACCAATCCCAACTCCCAGCAGATAAAAGTTCAGTGGGTCGGGGTGAGTTTTGTATAGCTGAACTCAAGGGCTTTGTAAGCGAGGCCTCAAGTTGTACGAGGTGGGTATGATGAGAAAGGCCCTTGACTTCTGTCACCAAGTCAGTTCTTAATAGCTCTGTGGGGAGGGCGAGGAGTGGAGATCTTCCTCTCTTATGAACGCTGCTAATCTCAGAATTAATTGCCTCGCTTTTGAGTTAAGAGAGGAAGTTCCCTAACTTCCGGTGCGACTGAAGACACTTAGGTGTGCTCACTTTCCAACTAGGTACCATGTTTCTTATCAATCCAGCCTTTCTCCACATGCCAGACAGACAGACTTCCCTCCAAGGGGTGGGTACTTGGGATTAAGATGTCCATGCGCCTCTTTCTGGCCTGGGTGCCCACACGTCTGCCTCTCATTCCCACTCCCCGAACAAGCAGGAGACACTTACTTTGGCATGTTGCTAGGCACGAAGTTACTGCGAGCAGCAACAGAGTCCGCGTATCCACAAAGCTGAGCATGTCTACCACCTAGACATGCAGACTCCTTGTGTCGCAGAGGCCCTGGGTCACCGGCGGAGGTATCACCTGGCGGGAGCTGGCATGCAGTCGTGGCCAGTACCTCCAACTTAGCCGAGAACCTCCTGCCGCCGTGGTGCTAAAATAATAAAGCCCGGATCTGCCCTATTTATATGGCAAAAGTTTCCCCGGCCCTAGGGTGCCTCCAAAAGCGTCTCCACCAATGGGAGGCCTGGGGCTGGGGGCCGGGGCGGCCACACTGGGAGGAGACTGCGGGGGCGCGGGGGGGGGGGACCGGGGGAGGGACGTGGCCCAGGGGGCTGGCTTCTTAAATTGGTTCCATTCTTTTTGAGGACGTGGACACGTTTGAGGCTTTCAAGGGCGGGGGGGGGGGCGGGGGGGGGAAACTCTGACTCGCAGTCTGCATACCTCCGCCCTCCTTCCCCCCTCCTCCCCTCCCCCCACCCCGCCTCCAGTCCCCCACCCCTCCCTCTGCCTTTCCAAGTTTGGAAACACTTCTGGACACGTCGGAGCACTTTGCAGACACCGACGTGGGCAAAAGTTTGAGGCTCTCGGGGACAGCCCGGCCAGTGGTAGAGGGACCTGGAGACATTAAAGCAGGAGCTGTCCAGTCCTGCTTCACCCAGGGCCCGGCGGGACCACGGTGGAGGGGACCCGGAGAGGCCGGGGAGGGAGAGGTCACGGCGGGGTGCAGGCTAGGGCCGCCTCCGACCCGCCCCCATCCGTCCGGCTTTTCTTTAGCTTTGAGGGTCCCGTGTGCACCCACTTGTCAGTTCTCTCTCCTCCCTCCCTCCCTCCCTCCCGTGTCCCATCTAACCTCCCCTGCTTTATGTCTCTGCTTTACTCTGTGCGCTCCTCTCTAAGAAAGGGGGGAGGGGAGGGGAGGCGAGTGCAGCGTGGCACCCAGCACGAAGGAGGAGGCCTCACCCCCTCCCCGCCCCTCCCCAACTCGTCTTTGGACCTGGTTTGCCTGTGCTAAAGCCAATTCCAAACTGCATTTTGGGAGTAACTTATTTGGCCCTGGTGACCTTGAGACCAAGGCCACCGTGTTCTGAGGCTGCTGAGCGGAACCCTCGGGTCTCCCCTTCCCTTTCTAGTCTTCTCCAAGGAGTTCTGGTCAGGCTTTGCCAGCCTTACCCAGAGCCTAGACTCAGATAACCATCTCATGAGACCACAACCCTCTTGACCTTGCGGCCCACTCACTGACCACTCTGGTGTAACCGATGCCCAAGCATATCTCTGTCTTTATCCCAGCTGGTCCCCCAGAGAGGAGGACTCCCTTGTGCTCTATCTGGAGGATGATTTACTTCGCCCTTAGGGGTGTGCACCACCTGCACGGTTGGTGGTTGACCCTTCCCCCACAACACTGCCCCCACCCTCCACATGGAAGTTCACTTTCTTCCCCACACCCAAACTCCTCTTTCTTTCCCTGCCTCCACCCAACTGTCTACTCCCCACTAGGAAGAGAATCTAGTTGGGAACTTGACCCTGAAGCATCGAGGTGGGAGGTCAAGACTCCTGAGAACTGTGAAACACAGAGTGCTGCCTTCCAGAGCCTCTGGGGAGGCCTTCCACGCCCGAGTTACGGAAGGCGGGGTCCGGGGCTGCTGCTTTGCCTGTAGGACCTCTAATAGAGCTGCAGTGGATCTGTCAGCATCATTCCGTCCCAGAAGATATCCCCAAAGGAGCATCTTTAGGTCAATTCTGTGTCCAAGAAACAGAAACTGGGCCGTTTCCTTGAGAATCTTTTTTTTTTCTTTTCCCCATTCCCCTTTCATTTTTGCTTCATCGTAAGGAAGAATTTCTGTCTACGTTAACTTCATCAGCAGCTGCTATAAAGCAAATAGATCAGATATTATTATTACAGCCTCTTGGCAAACTTGAAAGAAACTGACTTGGGAAGTAACTTTGGTTGTTTAAAAAAATAACATGGAGTGAAAGAATCTGAAAGCATGGCTGGTCCATCCTAGGAGGGAGGGTGTCTACAGGAAGGAATTTGCATTCAGATTTGCTCTTAATCAAGCAACAGTGTTGAACATTTCATGAAGACTAGTTGCAAAAACAAATGACCATATCTTTTTCCTTTATTCGAACTATTGCCATTTTAGAATTAATCCAAAACTTTCAAAAGTGGAAGTTACTTTTGTCAGAAAAAAACTTCAAAAGTACACAGCTAAATGCTTTTTAAAATTATTTTTTCCTGCATTAATCAGAGAAGTGAGTTATTCTTTTCAGCCTCTGTGCTGAGTTGCTTTTGCAAAACATTATTTGTGCATTTGTCTTAGGTTGCTGAAAGTCAGAGATTAATTCTGAACAAAGTGACTCAGGTATGTTAAGATTTATGAAAGAAACTCTCCACATGTCCTCTGGGAGGTTATATGGTAACGCATACAAGGGCCAAGTTGGTCAAATTATAGAATTTCCAGTACTTATCCCAGATCTTAAATATTGTGTTATGAGTTTTGTCATTGTCAAAATGGTCTAAAATGGAGGACAAAACCCTCACTTGTGAGAATTAGCAAAATAGGAGTTCAGGCCCACAAATCTCCACTGAGAAGAAAATCATCCCTGCCGAATGGCAGAAAGAGTGAACTGATAACTTGGAAAGCATTCCTGGAAATAGACACACATACCAAAGGCTGCTGGGCCGCCTCCCTGCTGATGTGGCAGGGTTAGAAGAAGGCGTCAGCATTGAGGGGGGAGAGAGGAGGAGCCCAGGATCTAGACGGAACAGCGAAGATAGAGAAAGCAAAAGGAGAATTTTTCTTTTTGGAAGTGGGAGGCAGATTTCAGTTCCAGCTGTTTTTAATGTGTAATTTTGACACACTTTCTCTTACCAACTAGTTACCGGGGACTACAGCTCCTTAGGTGTTTGTTAGTTATAAAGGATGAGTCCTTTAATACTTGCAACTAGATGTCCCCTGAATATTTTGTAACTCCAAATAGCAAGAAAAGCTTTTGTGTGGGTGGGACTGAGGGAACAGGAAGAGCTCACCCAGAGACTGAACTGTGCATCCTAGTTATGGTCTGAATGGTGTACGGGGAGGGGCCAGGGAGGGCAGAAACAAAGCTGGAGAAACTACAGATGGGAATGAGGTTGCTCTGTGGAGGAATGGAAGAAGGGACACAAAGCAATCAAAAACTTCTGCAACTTTGTTAGTAGACAGTTAATACTTGGCTTCCTACTTCCACCTTGTTCCTTGATGAGAGCACAGCTTTCAATAACACATACATTGCAAACTGGATCTTACCTGTAGGTGTGCAGAGGAATGCTTGAGCGTCTGGCTGATATAAGGAGCTTGACAAGGCTAAGTTGTCTTAATACACCTATGTTTTCTATGACTGAAGTTATCCACCTGACATCTCTTTGTAAACATTTCTTTTGAGGATGGAGTCCAAGAATCCACCAAAAGGTACCAGTCTGGCACTTCTTTGTTCTATTCCCCTTTCTGGTTGCCTTATATGTCAAACAACTCTTAAGAACGCACTTGCTGATAATTACCTGAGAAGGTCTCAGGGCTAGCTCAAACATCTGTTATTTGTATAGAAAGCCTGGGAAGAGTAGGTCATATTTGGATTTGGATTGTTTATCTTATCAATTAGGTCATAGTCCTGTTGGTATATTAGATTGAATCTCATATACAGTCATTCACCAGTCATTCATACCAGGCACTATGCAACGTGGGAAACAAAAAGTGAAATGGTGGTCTTGACCCTCAGGAGACATATACTATGGTTTGTTAAAGGATAAAGAAGAGTTCTTATGGGTTTATGGGAAAATTTAAGATAAACGTTAGTTTAGATTTTGGTGGCAGGATCAAGAAGGGCTTCTTGGGGGTGGCAACATCCTTGTTTAAGCTTCGATTATGAATAGAAATTTAAAAAGGAGTAAGGAGACCCAGAATTGTACAATATACCTGCAATCCTGGCTACTTGGGAGACTAAGGCAGGAGAATAGAGAGTTTGGGACTATCTTGGACTACATAAAGAGACCTTATGAGAGAGAGAAGGGGAAGAAAAATAAAAGGAGGAAGAAGAAAGGAGGGAGAAGGAGGAGAAAGGAAGGGAAGGGAAGAATGAAGAGGAGAGAAGAGGAGAGGAGTGGAGAGTGTAGTGGAGGGTAGGGGAGCAAAAGGAGAAGGGAGGCAAGGGGAGAGTAATCTGGGCACAAAGATACTAGGAAATTTGGCAGTCTGAGGCATGCAAAGCCTTTCAGCATAATTCCATTGTAAGAGCCAAGGTGGGGAAGAGGAGGGACTGGTAGATTTAGCAGGAACCAGATTAAAAAGACGGTGTAAGCTATGTTCTGGTGTTTGTGTTTTCCTTACTGTGCTGTTGGGGTCTTTGGATGATTTTAAGTGGAGAAAGTATGTTATCAGAGAGTAGTTGTAAGTGGATGGCTTTGGCTGAAGTCTGGAGAATTTAGAACAGAGGAGACAAGGGCAAACAAGCTAGAAGGCTGTGGCAGAAATTCCAAGAAAAACAGTTATGGCCTGAACAGGGAAGTGGTGATAGAGTTCAGGTAAGTTGTTGAGCTTTAGAAACATCTCAAAAGTAGAAGAAAAGCATTTTGAAGTTTGGTCATGGAAACTGAGGAGCCAGGAGCACCGCAGGTTTGTGGTTGACTGAATTGGGAAGATCTGAGGAAAGGCTGGCTTGGAAGAGGGAGGAGAGGATGAAGAGATTGGTTCTTATTCAAACTTGGTTGGTTATGGACATTCAAGTAGTTAGGTCTCATAGAGAACAGTTAGACCTGAAGTACGGCCTTTATATCTGGTCTTGATTTGTGGATCAGGGAGTCCATTCAAGCCCTCATGCTTCAGAAGTAGATGAAATCCCTCAGGTTTTAGGTGTATATGGAAATAGGAAAATAAAACCCAGAACAAATACTTGATGAGCTCAAGGAATGGTGAGAAGAGGAAAAGCCATGGGGAGAGGTGTGATTGGGAAGCAGAAACCACATTGAATATAGCAGATACTATGATGTCTGAATGGCAGAAAGAATGGGTTGTTGGGAGACAGGAAGAAAGCATAGTTTTGTGGATGCTATAATGTTTCATAGTTTTTCTGAGATGTCAAATAAAAGTTAAGAAGATTACACAAATTTGCATCTCAGGTATTAGTGATACTAGTGAAGGTGGGTTCACTAGAAAGGAATAGAAAGAAAGTAGAAGAGAGGGAGTTAAATTAATAAACTTTGCCCTATGACCCAACCATACCACTCCTGGGCATCTACCCCAAACATCATAAGCCAGGATTTCATAAAGACACGTGCACACTCATATTCATGGCTGCACTATTCACAATTGCAAAGTTAGGGAAACAGCACAGAGGCCCTACTAAAGATGAGTGGATCAAAACAAATTGTAGTACTGATGCACAGTGGAATATTACATAGTCATTAGAAAGAATCATGTTATGCCATTCACAGGGAAATGAATGGACTTAGAACAAATCATGGTAAGTGAAGTAAGCCAAACTCAGAGAGAGAAATGGCACAACTTTTCTCTCATATGTAGAAGCTAGATCTAAAATGTACTGGGAGATGATAAATTATACAAGACTGTAGATATTCACACACAGTGAGACCAAAAGAGGATACTCTAAGTGGAGGAACACAAAGGCACAATGGCCTATATGCCTCTGATCATATAAAATTATTATTGAAACAAACTGCAGAAAATGGAACCAAGAGGTTTTATTTTCATCTGTTGTTTTTGTTTTCTTTGTGTTTTGCTTGTTTATATACTGTCTTTAGGAGGGTAAGCAGGGGCACAGAAATAGAGGGACAAAGGGTGAACAAATACAGCAGTGGTACTCACTGGAGACTACGTTGAAAATGAACTTCACAGCTTGTGAGTGGGGAAAGGAGGGGAAAAACTGGGAGAGAATGAGGGAAAAGGTGACATTGTCCAAAAAGAAATGTACTCATTACCTGACTTATCTAACTGTAACCTCTCTGTAAATCACCTTTATAATAACAATTTAAAAAATTAAAAAATCTCTCTATTGGCACCAAACTTTAAGTAAAAAATGTGATGAATAAAAAAATAAGTAAAGTGTAGGACTTTAGTAATAACAGGAGGTGGGAATAGACTCGAGCGTACTTTAAAGATAATGGTAGGATTAATATGCAAGAGAGACATGCATGTGTAGAGACACAGCATCCACAGCAGCAGTTTCATTTCAATCCCATCATAAAGTCTTTTATTCCTCCTCAGGTTCCCTATGTCAGACCTCTCTCTTCATTTGCTTTTCAGTATTGAATCAAGGAGCATTTAAATGCATATAGATTTTGTTTTCAACTTGGTACTGAATGATCAATTTCTTTTCATGAAATCCCTTTAAAATGTGTAGACAGTCAATTTGTCTCATATTTTATGAATCCCAGTTTAATCTTCAGTGCCCCATTTTTCAAGTTTAGAAACATGGAATAGACAGCTCCTTCTTTACTTACGTATGCGCCGGAGTATCCTTGAGGACAGATGGTATGGAAATAGTTGTTTCACGGTGTCTTGTTATTGACTATTACAAACCCTATAACTCAGAGGGATACAGTGGGGCACACAAATTTCAGCTTTCAATTAAGTCCACCTTTTTCTTTGAGAAGGTGCTGATTGCATTTATTCAGCCAGTTTCCAATCCATCCTTAAATTGAAGACTCCCAGAAGGCTGGTACATTCTGTAAGTCCAAGCTGACTTATTACAATTTTGGTTAGCATAATTTCTAGACTCATACTTTTAAATTCTTTTCAAGTGGTTAAAAAAAATAAACTTTTACTTCAGATGTAAGAAAGTGTCTAGGAGTCAATGATCAATTCACTTATGAAAATGAATAATCATACATACTCTTTGTGGTTCAGATATTACCTGTTGAAAAAGTTATAAAGATTAAAATCTATGGGATACCATATTCACAATATTAATAACTTTCATATGTCATTTTAAAGTTAGCTAACAAATTAAGTTAGTGATATTACCAAGATACTTTTTAAAGTTTAAATTTTGATTTTTGACCTTTGGAATCCTTTATTTGCATGGATAAAATTCCAGTTAGTTAATGTGACATTATAACTATCCATTATATAAATACTTTTGCAGAAAATTTACATATATTATCTCAAACCACTAAAATTATTGTCTAAATTTTGATTTAGCATGCTCTATTATTTCTGATTTTCCAAGGATGAAAATGTAGGGTCAGAGAGGTGAAGTATAATGTCTAGGACTTCCTAGTACCCTAGAATGGACCAAGACCCACTTTTCCACATTTTTAGATGCCTTCTAATATCCTCTAATGTCTATTCTAAATGTACTGAGTTAATTAAAGAACCCAATTGTTTATTGGTTGATTTTTACTTGTGGTCTTTTAAAGCAGAGAAATTGCCTATTGTATTTACTGAACTAGTCTTACATCATGGCATAGTACCTGCTGAATTAAACTGAGTTAAATTTAGCCAACGAATATTTGTCTAATAAACAAAGACTGATTTGGCATGACGTAACTGGCGATTCAGGAGCTTAAAAAAGTACTTACCATTTTCCTAAGTGATAGTTTACTAGTTAATTCATGTATTAAAAATGATTGATAGAGTATCAATCCATGAAATTTACTTAAATGATATAGGAGAATATTTTAGCCACTTCACTCAACATTAGCAGCTCGTTATTCTCTGATGTGCCATATGCATTCTATTTTACTAAGTCCAATTTATGAAGAACAAGTGCCTAAAGAATAGGACAAAGCTAATCTTCTTAATTAAAGGTCATGAATTTTGAGAGTTAGAAGATAAGTCAAATAATATTCAAATCATTATGATAAATACTACTGTGTAGAATCAAAATCACTTCTAACAACCATCTGTTAGGCAGTAGGTATTCAATAAGCGTGGCCTATAAGAAAAACTCCCTAAAGAGGCTATGTGGCTAGCTTATCCCGAGCCTGATAACCACATGGCTGTTCTCTTCTCTCCTCGTCTTTTGCTCTTGTCTTTAAATTAAAATAATATTGGATATTTATTTAGAATGCTTTGCAATATTTAACCTTTATAGAAATCTGAAGATTAGTATTATTTTATGGAAAAAAGAATAAGTGGAGGCTGAACTATCACAAAAGTTTTCACCAGACCTAAGATTCTTAGTAGGATTTCTGTATCAATTATGCTAATATCAGTTCAGGACATATTGGAAACAAAAACTCTCATGCCCCATCTCAGACTCACCAAATCTTTCACCAGACCTAAGATTCTTAGTAGGATTTCTGTATCAATTATGCTAATATCAGTTCAGGACATATTGGAAACAAAAACTCTCATGCCCCATCTCAGACTCACCAAATCAAAAACGCTGAGTTATCAGTTAGTTGTGTTTTTACAAGCCTTTGTTTTGATCATGCAACATGTTGAGAATGGCTAGTCTTGAAGAAGAGAGCTGTTAAGATTAAACTTGGAATTAGATAAATCACTCTGAAAATATCAGACAAATGGATTTCAACAGCACGAGATGGAAAAATGGGAGAGGCAATTAAGAAAATTGAACTCTTTTCTCTATTCTTCAACCCTGCAAACTTCCCTGGTGCTCAATTTTACTCTTTAATATATCTATTGGCTTGCTTTTTCTTCTTTTGTAAGTTTTATCTTATTTTTTAAAAAAACTTTAAATTAATTTTTTCTTTCATGGTACTGTAGATTTAACTCAATGCAATACTTAAGCAATACCTCCAGTCCTTCTTTTTATATTTTGTTTTTGACATAGAATACCTCTAACTTTGTTTGGGTTGGCTTTGAACTCAATATCTTCCAAGTAGTAAGATTAAAGGTATGAGCCATCATATACAACTTAAAATTTTAAATAAGTTTTAAGAGCTAGCAATTATATAGGGCTGAAGATCTTTGCTTCCTCCCTCCCTCCTTCCCTCCTTTCCTCCTTCCTTCCTTCCTTCCTCCCTCCCTCCCTCCCTCCCTCCCTCCCTCCTTCCCTCCCTCCCTCCCTTCACTCATCTGGCCTGCAGTAGTCTCCTTTTCCTTCCTTCCTTCCTTCCTTCCTTCCTTCCTTCCTTCCTTCCTTCCTTCCTTCCTTCCTTCCTTCCTTCCTTCTTTTTCGATGGTATTATTTGAACTCAGGGCCTTGTGTTTGTTAGGCAAGTGCTCTATCTTTAGAGCTAGGCCTCCAGCTCCTTTTGCTTTAGTTTATTTTGCAGCTATATCTTGGGCCACAGTCCTTGGACTAAGATCTTCCCATCTCCATCTGCAGAATAGCTGTGGTTACAGGCATGAGCTACTATGCCTGGCCTTCTTTCCTTGAGTTCTCTTGGCTCTAGGAACGTGTATTTAGGGAACAGTCTTTAAAAGTCAATTGTTGTTTTAGAATATTAGTAGCATAAAAGGAAGATCATTTCAGTACTTAATTTGTTAATCTCCACTCTATTTGAAATGTAGTGGAAAGTGTGTTCCAAATGACAGGCATTTACTGTACAAGAGGGTCAAATGTGATTGGGCTGATAGCTATAGACTAGTACTGGTGCCATTCTTTTAGACCAATTAACTTCTCCTTGGTTAAAACATTTCACCATTCTGTGGTGTAATTCCCTTGGCATGAAACAGGTCAGGTGAGACAAGACAAATTCATGGTTTAGTACAAATTCATTATTCACTCTAGAAAGTGCCCTCAAAGGCCCAGAGGTTGTTTTGAAACATTTTATTATGTGTTGACATCAAAGACATATGCATTTATTCCCTGTAGTTTCCATGTCACATTTTGATACTTGAATCAAAATGGCATTTCAAAAGGCTTAAAAAGAATGGACTTCCTTTCTGAAGTACCCAAGATACTAATCAGAACTTCAGGATTCGCAAGATGCTGAGCTAAACTAGTCATACAAGTCATTGTTTGTGCCCATGAGTCCCTGCTGGTTTTCTAAAAGAGACTTCATTTTTCACACATGGCAATTTATGCACACCTGCAGCCTCAGTCCTGCTTACACTGGAAATCATCTGTGTCCTTGTATAAGGGGAACTTAAAAACATTTAGTTAGTATTTCCCAAGCATTGCCCATTGTACTTGACTTCATGGCCCTTTTATTATCTCTGAGCTTCATATTTTTGAACCGCAGATGGAACTACTGATCCTTTATTATATATCTTCCATTTTGTCAACTTGCAGTCAAGTTTTTCCCTCAGTAATATAGCAAGTATTCTCTTCTTTTGGTTGTTGTCGTTGGTTATGTTGACTGAATTATGTCTGGGCTTCCTGTTGCCCCTGAGTTCAAGGCTAGTGCTCTACCATTTTGAGCCACAGGGCTGCTGCCAGTTTTCTGGTAATTAATTGGAGGTAAGAGTCTCATGGACATTCCTGCCCAGACTGGCTTTGAACCTTGACCCAGATCTCAGCCTCCTGAGTAGCTAGGATGATAGCCATGAGCCACCAGTGTCCCGCCACTCTAATTCTTTTATTTGTTTGCTCATTCTGTTAACAAACTTACTACCATCTGTGCAAGACAGTGTTAGATACTAGGCCTGGGATATGGCTTTGGAAGCCCTCCCATCACAGTCATTTCCTCCTCTCCTTCCTCTTATCCCTTGAGCTTCAGGGTTTCGCGGCTATGTTCAGTGGCCACCGCTGTTGCCGAGTAGTCTGCCTGCTGTTTGCCAATCACACTTCTCCAGGGCTCTATGTTCCAGCACATGCTGCAGCACCTGCAGCCCTCCTTGCAGGGTTCCTCTGATGGCAGTCTTGGCTTATTATCTCCATGCTTTCCCTGCCTCAGACTTCCAGCTGTTGCCTACAGCTGAGTTCATTTATGCTTTGCGCACTCTCCATCTCTACTTTTTTTCCTTCAGAATCTCCATCTGAGATTTTTTGCTTGTTCCTTGATATTTGCCACATCTTGTCTGAATTGCATGTTTAACAACTACTGAGTTCAAGGTTCAACTACTGAGGTGTCAAGGTACCAATTCCAGTCTCAGACGACTGTTATGTGTACAGTAGCTTCTTCCCAATGTTGAAGATAGATATTATTTTGCACTTTGAAGTACTTGAGATTTTAGGGGAAAAGTAAAGTTGGGAACGAATTAAATTGCAAACCTTTATTTTAAAAAATCTTCTTTGTTATCATCTCTAACATAGAA
This sequence comes from Dipodomys merriami, assembly GCF_024711535.1. Classification (NCBI taxonomy): domain Eukaryota; kingdom Metazoa; phylum Chordata; class Mammalia; order Rodentia; family Heteromyidae; genus Dipodomys; species Dipodomys merriami. The sequence continues at coordinate 42,459,342 of NW_027206068.1, read as the reverse complement.
TCTTCAAGACAGCATGCCAATGAAAGAAAGTATTGGTGACAGTTTTCATGTCTTAAGTGACTAATAATGGTTATGGCACAATTGCTTTCCATTTACTATGACTTGTCCAATAGGAATTTCTTAGGGTTTTTTTCCTCCCCTGCCATTTCAGTATCATACCCATAAATTTGCTTTTCTTTGCTGAAGATAATATGCATATGAATAGATTTCCCCCCCCCCCATGTATCTAATTCTCCATCCAATGTGCAATGCCTTCCTGATTTCACGAATTGGAATTATTAACTCCTGCATCCTCAGTCCCACAGATAACTCTCCAAAGCACACACCACTGGGTCCTTCTTATACAAATATCAGTCTTCATTCCTTATAGCTATGAGAGTGCTAGTCTAAGGTTCTGGTTTATGTCTCCTCTGATTCCCTTATTTCCTAAAGCCTCAAGTCAAGCCCCTCTGTTACTGCTATGCCATCTGCTTTATTGTACTTTTTTATTCCCAACACCCAATTTCTTTTTTCCCCTAATTATCCCCAACAGGTGTGTCTCATAATTCTTTTTTGTATATATTTTTATTGTAAAAATACTGTACAGAGGGGTTACAGTTACATGAGTAAGGTAATGAGTACATTTCCTATTGAGCATTGTTACCTGCTCCTTTGTTTTTCCCCTACTATCCCTTTCCTCCCCACTCCTCCAACTCCTACCCTCTGAAATTATAAAATTCATTTTCAACATAGTGTCTTGTACATCTCATTGTTACAATGGGTCATCCTGTATCTTTATTTAAGCATTTTGTTATTTGCCTTCCCCTCCCCAAGTTAGAAAAACATATATACAAGATGCAGGGCACCAACATCAAATACAGTGAAAACAGGGTTTTATGCCATGGGGAAGAACATACAAGAGAAACATAAAAATCACATGGTACATTATAAATACATTAAAAACAATAGCAAGAAAGATAAAAACACTTGATAATTCTTACATAAGGGAACTGAAATTTCTTGTGAAGAAGGAAAAAGTATACAAAAATTAATTTGCATTTATTGAAATCCCTTAGTTACTAACATTTGTAGTGTGGGAGTAATTCACCAGTGAGAAGAGATTACCTAACTTGAGAAAGATATTGCATTATCTTTTTTAAAGCAAAGTAATTTTGTATTTACACAGTAAATAATGGGATTAATAAGTCTAAAGATGTTCATAAGAAGAATGAACAAGTTAGAAGTGACTGACTCTGCTTAAGACAGTTGAAGAGGTTAGGATGAGGCAATATTGGGACTGAATCTTGGAGAAGTTCACTACGTAGAAAGGAAATAAAAACTCTAGGAACATAACAGTGTGTGTAGGGGGAAGATGATATTTATTATAATTTGTACTTAAATAATTAATGTTATAATAATTTCCCTCCAGAATAGTGGTTTCCAGCCTAAGGTGATTTTTGTCTCCTGGGAGACATTTCATATATCTGGAGACATTTCTGACAGTCAGGACAGGGAGAAGGGGTATGTACTAATGGTATTTTGCAGATATACATCAGGGATGTTGCTAAACATCCTACAGTACATAGGTCAGACATCACAGTGAAGAACTATCTACTTCAAATGTCAGCATTGCTTCTATTCTACTAGGTAAGTCTCCTAAGGGTCAGGACTGGGCCTGCTCATTAACCACAGAATCTATAGGATCTAACATGTTTGAAGTCAGAGTTAGTACTCATACATCATTCATTGAGAAAATGGAGGCATGAAAGAGACAAGGTACAATTGGGGAAGAACAATATATATTCCGAGTGAATTGGTATTTAATTAAAGAGCACTTGGAAAATAAGACTGAGACAGAGAGAAATCATGAAGGGCATCTTGTATCATGTTAGAGTTCCTTTAATATATTGTCCCTGGAGTATCACTGGGGGACTGTATGCAGGAGAATTTCACTATCTGATTTATGCTTTATTAAGACAGTCAAGCAGAAGTGTAAAGAACTCAGTCCCTGGGCAGTCATTTAGGAAGGTGGTGTAACAGTGCAGGGCAGTGATGTTGAAGATCTTGCCTACGGCATAGTCAGGAAAGATAGGGAAGGAGATATATAGGAGACATCTTGAAGAGTTCCAATTGATGGGACTTGTTATCAGTTAAATATGGAATGAGGTTTTATTTGGCCTGGCTGTTGGTGTTATTACTTGAGAGGTGGAAGACAGAAGGAGAATCAGAATGTGTGTGTGTGTGTGTGTGTGTGTGTGTGTGTGTGTGTGTGTGTATGTATGTATGTACATGAGAGAGAGTGAGCACCTGCCTTTGAATATTCATAAAAGCATTAATTTAGACTATTATACTCAGCAGACTATGATTAACCCAAACCTTGAGGATATCAAGATAAGTAATTGCAGTTTCTAAGATGTTTTGCTCATAGCAACCCAGTCATAGTAAACTGAAAGTTGTAGACAAAATAGGTGTTCATGAACAGGTGAATGGATGAGTAAATGTGGCATCTTCATACAATGGAATTTATCCAACTATCAAAAGGCATGAAATAAATGCATGCTAGAACATGGATATTGAATGGTTCCATTTATGTGGACTATCCAGAATAGATAAATCTCTAGAAAGAGACACCATATTGATGGCCTAGAGCTAAGAGGATAGAACAATGGGAAAAGACTACTTACTAGGTTTAAGGTCCCCTTTGTGGCACTAGAATGAGGTTATGGTTGCACAGCATTCAGAGTATGATTTATACACTACAACCTACACATTAAAATGGTCAGCTACACTTTACCATGATTAGTTTGCATGATGTAAGCCATTTTGGGTTTATGTGATAGAAATTTTCTCCTGGAAAAATAAGTAGTAAAAAGAGGCACACAGTCTTGTGAGAGAAATTGGTAAAAAAAAAAAAAATGGGGCAAATCAATGTGAGCAATCTATAATTGTCTTTACTTTTACACAGTCTTCTTCAAGCTGGAGAAATTGACCTGAGCAACAATGAAAGCCATGACAGGAGCCAAGTCAGGGAAGGGGTGGACAAGGGACTTAAGAGACTATTTGCTCTGTTTTTACAGTCCTGATTGCCACACTTCATGTGAAGCATAATGGAGTTATTATTCCTAAGATATAAGTAGTTCCATCAATGTCTTGTGACCAGTCATTGGCAGAGTTCTGAAAGAGAAGAGTTCACCAGTTCTTAGAACTTGAGTCTTTTCGGTCAATAGTCTTTGTCTCCAAGGCATTGGCAGAAACTAAAGCCAGAGCACGACAGTGATCATTACAAGTTTGAAAAAAAAAACAACAAATTTTAAAAAGGATGGAAAACTCATGACACAGAGTAGTTTTAAATGTTTTAGAGGGTTTCTCAAAGAATACTACCTGACTTGTTTTTGCTTTTGTTTTTACCAAAGGGATGGGCTACAAAATATGATAGAAAACAACAAGTAACTGGCATAGTGGTCTCATGATTAATTGAAGGTATATCCCTAATGTAAAATGATTATATTGCCATGCTTATTTTTTACATTTCTTTAAAAATAACATGATGTTTCCTGTGTATTTATAATTTTTCAAAAAGCATAATGGAAAGCTGGAAACAAGTTTAGCTAGTCCCCAAAATGGGGCAGAAAGTTCTTAATGTAGTTCCCCCAAAGTTGGAGGAAACCCTGCCTCTTTCTCAATGAATGGCTTATTCATTCTTTAGCAAACATGTATTAAATTGTAGGCACTGAGGACAGATGGTTACTTACGATGATAATTGCCTTGTTGTCTTAATTTACTGGGAACATGTTAGAGATAAGTAATGTGAACAGATTAGTAATAGAAGTCTTGCTGTGGGAAAATAGAACTGAGGATCTAACTTTGTCTAAGAATATTAAGGCGGTTCCCAAGAGGCGAGGGTAAATCTTGATGGGTGAGAATCTGTCGGGTTGGCAGTCTAGAAAATAAACAGGAACATGAAAGGCATGGCAGCATGTAAAAGTCAAATTATTCACTCATCCACTCATTAAATACGTATTTCAAGCTTCCCTGTCTTGGGCACTGATGAGCATTAGGGGGTCTAAGACAAGAAAGTTCTTGCCCTCATGCTACTGCTAGCAAAGAAGACAGGCATTAAACAGCCTATTCCATAAGAGTCTGATGAGTTGTTTTTCAGGAAGTATGGGAAGAAGGAAGTATGGGAATGCAGGGCAAGGCACCTGGCCTTGCCATGGAACAAGGGAGAATTCTAAACATATGACTAACTCAGAACTACCATAGTATTTTAGTCAGCGTAGGCTGCTAGAACAATAGATCATATGCTTGGTGTCTTAAACAAGAATTTACTTCTTACAGATCCAGAGTCTGGGAACTGTAAGATCAAGGCGACAGCAGATTGGTTTCAGTGAAGCTCCTTTATCTGGCTTGCAGACTGTCACCTTATTGCTGTGTTTTTACTTGAGATGTGAGAGGGAGGGGGAGAGGAAGTAGGAGAAGTGTGTGTGTGTGTGTGTGTGTGTGTGTGTGTGTGTGTGTGTGTGTGTGTGTGTGAGTGTGTGTGTGTGAGAGAGAGACAGAGACAGAGGGAGACAGAGAGACAGAATACTTAGGGGGAGAGAGACAGACAGAATTGTAGTGCTTCTTTCTCTTCTTATAAAGGTATTAAATCCCATCTTGGAAACCCTACCCTCATTTAAACCCAATTATATCTCAATAGCTCTACCTCTAAATGCCAATTCTAGCCTTAAAAATGAAATTTGAGGAGAAGGGCAAAAGTTACATAAGAGAAGAAAGAAGGATGATGGGTTGAATAAAAGTGAGTTCATAGAGGTATGTTTCAGGTTAATCAGAATATAATTGGCCAGGGGAGGGGAGGAAGGAGGACTTTGAAAAACATGTTATGGAATTTGTCCCAATAATAGTGTGAATCTACTGAGACACAAAGTCCTCTGAGGTGTGTTAAATCCTCATCCAAAGATTAACCCTTACCTACTGTCTCTAACCCTTACCTCTGTCTCTAATCCTGCTCAGAGGTTGTGTTTAGAAAGATAACTGTCTGTGATCTAGAAAATGTAGTAGAGTCAGATGAGTGGAGTAATTTAAGACTTTATTCCAGAGGATAGCTAAGGTCTGTTGGGGTCCTATGCGCTTAGTAATTGGGCTATTGTGATCCCCTGCTAAGAATATCATAGACATATTCTAGTTATTACAAATGAAGGAAACCATGAAACCTATTTTTTTGGAAACTGGCTTGCTTCACTTAATATAATTTTTTCCAAGTCTTTTCATTTCCTTACAAATGACGCAATGCCAGTCTTTCTGATGGAAGCATAGAACTTCACTCTGTATATATACCACATCTTCTTGATCCATTCATCTACTGAGGGACATCTGGGTTGGTTCTATATCTTAGCTATGGTAAATAATGCTGCAATGAACATGATTGTGCTTGTAGCTTTAGTGATGAAGCATATCAAAATGAACTCCAAGAATTGGAAACAAGAAGTTCTTCTTATGTCCCATTTGCAGTTATTTCTATTTTTTCTCTCTGTTTTAATTTTCTGTACTCTTTGTCTTGTATATAAGCTTATCTGATCCGTGGAAAGAGGATCACAGCAACAGCAGGACAAAGGATGAACTAATGCAACAATGATACTCACTAGACACTATGATGGAAATGAACTTTACAACTTGAGGGGAAGGGAGTGGGGGGTGGTAAGAAGGAGAAATGAGGGAGGGGTAATAGTATTTAAAGAGAAATGTATTCATCACCTTACGTACATAACTGTAGCCCCTGTTCTTCACCTTTACAATAAAAAATAAAGATAAATTAATTTTTTAAAACAAAACAAAACAAAAGATCTGGAGTGGTAACACTGGGATGAAGAGATTTAGGTGGGCTTGGGGTATGAAAATCAGGACAAAAAAGAAGTTAAATTTGACTTCCATGTTTTTGCCTTGTTAAGCTTAACATTTTAAAGACAAAGCTAATATAGCATATTCAATCCTAGCAGAGCACATGTGGGTGCTTGGAAAATGTGATTAGGTCTCTTTTAGGCATGTTGTGTTTGCAGTGCCTCCATATCATTTCTTATGGCTGGAACATGGGAAAGAAAAATCAAGAGAGCAGTGGAGAAGTAGGCAGGCATGAACACCTCGTGGGACAAAAGTATATACCATGGAATAAAGATGAAGGGTTTTCAGTAGAGAATGTCTAGTGTTTGATTTGTGCTTTAGAAAAATTATACTGAAAAGTAGAAAGGACAGATCATAAGAACTGATTAGTGGAGGCAACTGGATAAAAGCAATTCTGTTCTTCAGTCCTCAGAAAATGCAGATAGGAGGATCATGGTTCAAGGCTAGAATGGGCAAAGTTATAGAGACTATTTCAAAAGCAAATTGAAAAAAGCAAAAGGGCTGTAGTCTTGGCTCAAGTGGTACAATCCTTGCCTAGAATGCATGAGGCCTTGTGTTCTAGCTCCAATACAAAGCAGTGATATTATGTGATATGGTGGCAGTGGGTTGTGCAAGTTAAGGACGAGGAGCATTCTCTTTCAGGGATAGATTTCTAGAGTTTGCTAAGAGAATATCAGGATTAAGGAAGGGATTCAGAATGATGCCTAACTAACATTTGGAACCCTGAGTAAATGCTGTTATCATCAACAGAGATGGAGAAAGAAGAGGGGAGGCGGTAGAACTTAGATTTGAACATGGTTTGTTTTGAATGCAATGGCATGTGTCTGTTTCTGACGAGTAGGCAAGTGTTTCTGGGTTCTGTGGATCATCTTGGGCTTTCTACTAGTGCTCTTCTATTTCACCTTCCTTTACTCCATCCCCGAAGGTGGACCTTCTCTCTGTGCACTGTCCCTCAAAGAAGACCATTAATCAAGAGATACAAATATCATCATCTTAATGCAAATACTAGCAACTGAAGGTTGATTCTTGCTCTGTTTTTTGTTTTTGTTTTTGTTTTTTTTGTCGGTTATGGGGCTTGAACTCTGGGCCTGAGCACTGTTCCTCAGCTCTTCAGCTCAAGGCTAGTGCTCTGCCACTTTAGCCATACTACCATTTCTGATTTTTGCTCTGTAAATTCAATGTTAGTCTATAGTTCGTTCACTAGAGGAGCCAATTTTTGTTCCAATGCAGACTTATGGGATGAGATTTTTTAAGGGTATGTTCTAAGTACTTGCAGGCTAAAAGGTGCCCCTTGACTGACTTAGTGTTCCTGGGGTCTCAGGTGTCACAGAAGAGTTGTTTTCTCTATAGGGGAAGTGCTTAAAAGGAATTAAGTTGTTGCATTAGAAAAATTCAGAATGAGAGTTATAGTAAGATTCCCAGATGTAAATGAGAACTACAGTAAGATTCCCAGATGTGAAGAAGCAAAAATGGAAGATAAGTATCTGAAGCCCAACATTTTAATAGTTATAGAAAACATACCTTTCCTCCTTGTCAGCGCCTGTTCCTTCCCTTCCCCTCCCCTCCCCACCCCCTCATCTCCCTTCCTTTCCTCTCCTCTTCTCCCTTTCATTTTCTTTTCCTTCCTCCCTCTCTCCCTCCCTCCAGGCCCTTCCTTTTTCCCTCCCTTTCACCCCCCCCCCCCCCCCGCCTTTAACCCAGCAAACAACGTGGACAATTTTGTGAAAATCTATCATTAGAATTCCAAGCTGTTTTTCTTTTTTTTTTCCCCCTTTAAATTTGTACTGGGTGAGGGGAGGAGGGTAAAAAGAATGTGGTTTGTGAGGGAAGCTAAACCTCAGGCATGATTTCAAACCAAACACTGTTTCCAACTATTTGATGTCTGGAAGTCTGGAGATGGGGGTAGGGGAGTGGGCAGAACTTGGGCTCTGGGGCCATTTGTCATTTCCTGGGAGGGCACTCTGTACTTAACCCTTAAGGGAAGCACTTTTCCATGGGATTTTAAGCTTTGATTAGGAGCAGCTCCATCCATATGCATTTTCTTTGTGTTTTTCACATCATGGTTTTCTTAATGGCGTTCCTTGTGAGTGAAGCCTGTAGCAGTGGTATTTGGATGTCAGCAATAACAAATACCTAATGCCTCTGTGCTTTCACTTTCTTGTGACAATCCAAGTCACAGACACCAAGAAATACATTTTACTCCTTGCGTTTAGATATGCATTATTTCACAGCATTAGGTCATTTGTATAATTTCACAAGAATATTTTCACCTATACTGACTGTTCTGGTTTTTGTTTTGAGCTAGTACTCCAGGAAAGGGTTACAAACACCAAGCTTTTCTTGATGCATAACAGCTGGTAAGGAGGCCAAAGCCTCCCTTACTCTCAGCTCTGAGCTGTATGCTCCACCAATACCATCCCCCACCGCCTCGGCCTCTCTCTGATTAGTAAAATTCCTTGCAAAGTTGAAACCTAGCATAAGCGAAGGAAACTGCTTGGGTTGAACAGTTTTGGGAGGACCAAGCACAAGATTGTTGTAATTGAAAGAGAAAGCTTTAAATTCAACAATTCATTTGCCCTCTCCAGACGTCATGGTTAGAGTGTTGTTTCAGAGGAAGAGTAACTCAGGAAGAGCTGTTGTGGCCTTATGGAGAGCCTAAGTTTGAATTGAAAGCCCCAAACCCCAAATCACAATCAAGTCTGAGAGTTCTTCATCTTCAATTATATGAACAATACTCAGCAGCTTTTGCTGTTTGCAGCTTACAGTAGATAACAACTTCCATTGTCCGCTAATCACTGCCATACAGAACTGAGCTGGCTTACTGCAAATAAACAGGGACACAAGGAAGCATCCACCAAACAGCACACCCTTGGGTCAGCATAATAACTACTTAGGTTGTAAAGAAATCCACATATGATTCATGATGCCTGTAACTAAACACATTAAGGAACTATATATTACATTTTCTCCAAGTTAGAATAAGTGCTTTAAATAGTGGTCAGGAAGGAGAAGTTGAAATAATGTAGGTCTCAAAATGGGGAAGAGACAGACACATAGAGGCAGAGAAACAGAGACAAAGAGGAAGAGAAAGAGAGAGACATAAAGGGATTACCGAAGTTTTATTGAGGATGATCTCCTCTCTCTCCCTTTCCCTCCCTCTCTCTTCCTCCTTCCCCCCTGTTTCTGCCTCTGTTGAGCCACGCTGGCTTCTCTCTGGAAGGGAGGGCTGCCGAGACAGTTAAGGCTGGGCTCCAGCTGGTCAGCTATGTGGCACTGCTGTGATTGTTGAAACAAATTCTTTCCCCATGACATATCTCTCTTCTCACTTTAAAAGAAAGTACAGTTCTTGAAATTATTCTCAAGAACTTGAAGGAAGTCAAACAGAAGAAGCTTATTTCCTTCTCAAGTTACAAGGAATTCTGCTGGATCTATAGTTTGAAGCTGCTCTATATAAAACAAGTTCTAAGAAGCAGAAACTTGATCAGTTCAATAGGATGAATATTCAGAAAGATTCCATAATTAGTCATGGGGAAGAAGTCCGTTGGTGTTGATTGGCCATCTACAATGGACTGATTAGGGGGTACTTGGCTTTAAACTGATCATGTCAATGTGACCATCAGTTTATCATTGCTCCTATCTGATGTGTGATAGGGTAAACTTTTGGATCTGGGTAATCTATCCTTTTAGCAAATTTGTAAAAACTTGGCAAGAATAGAAATGAGATAGGAGCGAGATCCCCTTTGAATACCTTTTCTTAAATTAAGGGCAATACTTTCTTAGTTTACATAGAATGATGCCCAGAATCATCATTTGTAAATTCAAATGCTCTCGAAAATAAAATTGCAAATTATAAATTGGAATGTGGAGATAGTTTTGAGGACACTGATTCATAATCTTTTTCTTGCTTTTAGATTCCGAGGATTCTAATTCCTGTTAAAATGTTAACCACCCCCTGACACACATATAAACACCAAACTTTGAATGATTAATTTTCATTGAGTTGGTAATCTTATTTCCAGGTGTTGACACAGCAATCTCCCTTGACTTTTTGAATTCAGTGTCTTGTGCTGGGAAGGCAAGAGCTGTGGCACTTATTTTTCAGATAGGGTCATGTGTTTTGCCCAGGTTGGCCTTGGACCATGATTCTCCTGACTAGACCTCTCACACAGTTGGGATTACAGTTGTGTATCAAAATGCCCAGATTACTAGTTTATTTGTTGAAATAGGAGGGAAGGGCCTTGCCATTTTTTTGCCCCAGCCCACTATCCCTCTGATCTCTATTTCCTGAGTAGCTGGGATTAGGTGTGAACTAATGTGCTTAGTTTCAGTCTGTGTTTTAACAAGCCCTCCAAAGTGATTCTGGTTCCCATGAAGTTTAAAAACCCCTGATTCAGTCCAAATTTCTTGACTACTAGGATCTGTCTCCTGCTTCAACATTTAGAATAATTGCCGTTCTCTATTTCCTCCTAATCCTTTCTTTGCCTTGTTAATAATTACCTTCTTAAAGCTGCATTTTTACCTCAGTGGTTCTTACTACCTACTTCACATTCTAGCTTTAAGGGGTCCTTACTATGATGGGCAACCATAAAAACACTATTCTGGAAGAGGGAAGTAGGGAGAAAACTCCAGTGTTTGCAAGTGAGTAGTTTTCTTATGAAATACTGACATGGGTCCTTGAAGAACTAGGACCAACAGACTTACCATTCCTTCTGCAACTGTTTATGGCTTGAGGGGTCAGGTGTGCTTCTGAGAACTACAAGCCTTTACCCTTTTCTGCTTAACTTTCAACAATCATCTTTCTATGGTGTCATAGGGCACTGTCAGAAGTTTCAACTTCCTGCCACTTATTAGAATACAGAGATTTCTTATTTCTTTTAATACAGAGCTTGCTTGACTTTGTAGTATTGCTTTTAGGTTGTTGTTGGTTGGGCTCTTATAATAATTGGCATAATGGAAACAAACATTGACCTAATAAATCATCCTTGGTAAAAAGACATGTATTTTCTGCAAATGTTAGAGCAAAAGCATCCTATGTCCCCTGTTAGACATAGGGTTAGATAGCTTTTGAATCTTTTAAGACATACAGCTGCAGGAAAAGAAACAGTTGCCATCAGTTTCTTCCCTTGGTGGTGGTGGTGGTGGGGAAGATAGAATAAAAACCCACTTATTTAGAATTAATTGTGAATTTGTGATTATGCAAATTCACTGAATAGTGTAAGTGAGCTCATAAGGGGAAAGGTTAAGGAGAGGAAGAGTTTTCTTAAGTATACAAGAAACAAACAGGTCAAGGAGTAATTCATTTTGCTTAACTATTATAATCCTATCATGTAGCATATTGCCTGGAAAATAGTTTGTGCTCAACAAGTTGATGTTAAAAGAAAGAAAGAATAAATGAACAAAAAGTATATGTACAATATAAGCAGATGTTGGCAATACTTGGGCTGGTACCTGGAGATGATTCTTTACTTGCAAATCTTTGTTATTTATTAAATTTGAATCTCAACGAAGTTCTCAGTGTAGTTTTAATTACCATTGGCTCTTTAAAGCAATAAACCTGAATTTCATTAAAAGAATTACATTACCCAAACTTCATTAATTCATAGTCTTTCTTCCCTTTATTTACTATGTCATTGTGAGGTCTAATTTCATTGAAATGACCCAGAGGGAAGTAAGTGATACCAAATAGGAGACAAGAAAACTGATTAAAAAAAAAGATTCCAATGTTTCTCAAAATCTCTGTCTTTCTTAATGAAAGTCAATCTCACCTGAGAGAGAGGAAAGAAATAGTATGTTTTTAGAGAACATAGATCAGTTGTGATGGTCTTTGGTGCTGTCTGAGGAATTATTAGAAGCTATAGTTGCAGCTTTAAGGTAAGAATCACAAATATCATCCCTCCATCTCCAACACAAAAGAAATAACTTAAATGCTGCTGGTTAAATATACTATCAAAAACAGTACAATATTTTGTTTGGCTCAACTTTGCTTTACCCCAGAGTGAAATAACCACCTAGAGGTTGATGTCTGTTAAATCTCGTTCTTGTTCTTTATTTTGTACATCAGCGTGGTTTATATTTATATTGGAGCTAGATAGAACGTAGGTATCTTCTTGCTTCACTTAACTGCTGAAAGGCCAAAAACAGTTGACAAGCTGAGGCAAATGCATTTGTCATCACAGGTAGTTACCTCTACTTGATAGGGGTTTTATGTAGCAGTAGGTTTTCTTGTTCCGCTTGGTTCAGAGCTAAAGCTGATTCTAATCAACAGAATAGAGGAGGCAGATAAAGAATCATTTCCTTTGGCTAATCTCATTTGTTTTATTTAGGGCTAGTGTCTGATTTACTGTAGATAATGAGTGTTCTCTTATTCCTGGTACCAGACTTAGTTTCATGTCTATTAGTATTGTATTTTATTTTCTGATATGTTCAATGGACTATTGGCTTTTACAGGAATTTATTTCTTCTTCCCTCCAAACAGAAATGTGTTGTCCTTGGGCCCATTCTCTCCCATTAAGCAAATATAACTTCTATGCTTCAGTAAGCGTTTGTATCCTTTATTATTAGCAGTGACATTCTCTTGGGCCTAATGGAAAACTGCTACATAATCATTAGATTTCATAGTGATAATAACTAGCAAGCTTTTTAAAAAAATCACCCAAGTGTGACCAGAGTGTTGCATTCTACAGCCACAAAATATTAATAAGAGTTACTCTTTATTGATAGTACTCCCATTTGTCCAGGCATTTAGCAAGCATTTATAGTTAGTCTCTACAACAACCTAAAGATTTTGGATTCATTTCATCACCTATGTTGAGCTGAGAAAACCTAGGATCTGGGTCACACAGTCAAATTTGAATAGTGTGTGTGTGTGTGTGTGTGTGTGTGTGTGTGTGTGTGTGTGTGTGTGTGTGTGTGTGTGTGCACCTCAGTACTTGGGCTTGAACTCAAGACTAAGATACTCTCTGTCTCTTAGCTTTTTCTGCTCAAGACTGGTACTCTAAACTTGAATCACAACTCCACTTATGGCTTTTTGGTGGTTAATTGGAGAGAAAGTATCTCATGGACTTTCCTGTCTAAGCTAACTTTTAATGGATCCTGAGATCGCAGCCTCCTGAGTAGCTAGAATTACAGGCATGACCCATCCATTCTTGGCTCCTATTGTTTTTTAATAAAGAACTATACCTGCATATGGACTGTAGTTCAAAAGTTAAAAAACAAAACAAAGCAAAACAAAAAAAACCCAACCAAGTTTCTAAGCATTCAAACCACTTTAAAATGCCCCTTTAAAATATCATTTACAGAATATTAATTTTAAAAAAGTCTACTCAATTGTGCTTACTCCTAATTAAGCTTAAGAAAAAGGGAGGATGGGGGTGGAGTGGGGAAGCAAAATAGAAATATGAGTTTGGTAAGAGAGAAAATAGGCCCTTCAACCACATGCCTCCGTGGCACTTATAAAACTTGCAGTTCTTTTTTTACTGCTGGCCAGAAATGAATAGGGTAAGAAAAATGAAAGCAGAAACAGATGTGGGCAGTCTCGGTGACCTGCCAAGGGGGTGATAATGTACTACACAGATGTAGACATAAATACAGTGAATAAAGCCTTCTTAAAGCTATAGCTCTCTCCATTCACTAAGCATTGAACAATGCGGAAAGTGAAGGACTTTCGTGGGTGACATTTTAAAGCTTAGCTCTAAGGCTTTGTACACAGAATTCCATTTCTGCTCTGAATTGTCCTCAGCTTCTTTTGCTAAGCATTCTGGGACCCACGTCTTAAGTGATTACAAATGTTTCTGTGGTAAAGTTTTCCATGGGAGTCATCAGCTGGATTCAGCAGTGCTAGCGAATTCTCTTGCAACAAAAGTTTGGAATGAAGGAGAGAGTAACAACAAAAGTCTTCCGGTAGGGCATTGTTGCAAGGAGTTGTCAATAAATTTGTTTTCTTTGTTTGTCAAAGTGCAGGGTGCTCAAAAGGAACAGGTAAAGTCATCGAAAGCACTTGGACTCTAATTCCTTCTCAGCCAGACTACTTCCAGTGGTTTGGGAGTTTTTTCCAGAAAAAACAGTGTAGGCAGCCAAGCCAAGCAATCTACTTAAAGTGGCTAAAAGCGGAGCTGGAGACCATTATGAATCTGAAGCAAGAGACATTACTTTGCCTTCTTTCCTTCACTGGTGGACCTACCTGTTGAATTTTAATAGGGAATGAAAACTTGAATAGATTGCCAGGGAAGAACTGAGCCCCCAACAATTAATCAGTTCCATCATCTGTGTGTCGCTTCATTAAGAATTGAAATTCTTCAAAACAAGCTTTCCCATCAGGATTAAAGACAGAAAATCTATTATCGCTATTTCTGGATGTTCCTTCTCATATTTCCCAGGGGTCAAAAGTCTTCATTAAAACCTATAACCCTCTTCAAATTGGACTTTTCTGAAAAAGGACCTTATTATGGAAGGCATATTTAGTAAAGAGACCACAGGGTTTTCTTTTACAAAGTAAAATTGCAAACATAGCAGGTAGTCAATTAGCACAATCACCTAAAATATTCATTTTTTTTTAATTTTTAGAGAGATTTTCTCTTAACTTCTAAACAATGATAAAGAATGAAGCTATTTCTAAGAGAAATAATTTTTCTCCAGATAATACCAGAGAAAATAACTTCCTGTAACTCAAGAGCCACAACTTCATGGTCTAGAGGCTTAAAAAAAAAAAGACAGCCAGGTGCCGGTGGCTCATGCCTGTAATCCTAGTTACTCAGGAGGCTGACATCTAAGGATAGTGGTTCGAAGCCAGCCTGGGCTGAATAGTCCCTGTGGGACTCTTATCTCCAATTAACCACCAGAAAACCAGAAGTGACATTGTGGCTCTAAGTGGTAGAGCGTTAGCCTAAAGCAAAAGAGCTTAGGGACAGCACACAGACCCTGAGTTCAAGCCCCATGACTGACCAAAACAAATGAACCAACCAACCAACAAACAAAACTCCCACCAAACTTTATTATTAGAGAGAAAACCACAAATGCACAATGTCTGATGGCAGCAGTTTACTCTAATTGGCATTGATGGAGCTCACCCACAACACAGACTGCCACTTTCTTCCTGGGGGCAGAACAAGACGGGCTAGGCCAAATTTATTTGCTTTCTGATCTGGCTTTCTGATCTGGCTTACTGCTTGGGGTGTGCGGAATCCCTCTGCTGTCTTGAGATTTCCCTTCAGATACCCTTTCTCCCACAGGTCTTCTTCTGTCAAACTGCATGTCTCTCTGGTCTCTCACTCCTTAGCTATAACTGCTCATACTTTGCACATGGGCTTGCCACAGAGGAAATAGCCACTACATCCATTTATGTGGCATCTATACTGAGCTAGCTTTGAGAATGATGGAAGGTTGGGTAGAAGGTGTTTTTTCCAAGTAAGTGCTGCTTCTTTTGCTTTATGTTAAAACTTGTTGGGACCTGTAAGTTTTCTGGTGAGAATCAACCACGATGAGGTAGTCGTTGGGGTCTTAAGACTGGCTGCCCAGGCCCCATGCATAGCTGTGGATGCTGAAGATCTGTGGCTTGTGTCATTTGCACGGTTGTGACATGTGTTTGAATTTTAGATTGAGAGACAGAATACTTGGAAAGATAAAAAGATGAGTGGATAGCAATTTGAAAGGGGAAAACTGAAGAAGCTTCCTGAAGTGATCATATTTTTAATTGCTTAGCCTAGATACTCTTCAGCTCTGGTCCCCATTTGAATGGAGTGTTCAAATGTGTTCACAGTACTTCTATATTCATGGAGAAAGATCCTCACATGTTCCACTGAGTGCTGAGCTTTTCTTAATGGTGGATGGGGTTTAACCTCTCGTCTCTTACTTTCATAAGAGAAGACTCTATATGATGTTATATGGTCAGGTCAGCTCAGTATCCTGGCTTATAAGATTATCCCAATAGTACACCTCCTCAGCCAGAGCAATAGTACATTTTACAAATGTCCACTATGAAGAGAATGTAGTACACCTGTGGGCAGCAACTAATTGAAGACTTGTGTTCCAGAAAGCCTTTGTGTTTTGCCCCTCTGCAATTTCAGCTTAAGGACTATATCAACAGTAGGCATTTGAGTGGTGTTTGTATATCTATTACATCTTCCTACATGATTCTCATTAGGATCTATGAAGGGATTGAGATTTTATCCTAGTTGCAAATTAACAAGACTGCTATAGTTTCATTGATGCTGATAGATGACATAAAGGGCAAAAGCCAAAAAAATTGACTATTACTTATAACAATAATCAAAATATAGACATTTTTGACATTTCTCTAAGCCCCATGAGTTGATACAAAAAAAGAGAGATACATGATATTTTCTTAGGCAATGAATTACAGTTTAGGAGAAGAATCCTGAGCTAGGGAACCCATATATTTTAGAGTGGGCAGTATTTCTGTTTGTTTGTAGGGAGGAATTATCTTTATTTGCTAGATGATGATCATGCCTGGTATTATTTCATTGGGAAGTATAATCTATTTCTTCTAAATCTGTGCATTACAAAAATGAACCTTGAAAATATAGCCCAGAAGAAAAAAAGCTATCCATGTTTCTCTTATGAAATGTAAGACCCACAAAAATTTTCCTCTAAATAATTTTTGTACCAGTAAGACTGAGCTGGTAATGACTATCTTTATAGTAAAGGACTGTTGAATTTTCACAATCTGGGACTTTAATTCCACTCTAGGCTATATTGCCTTCCTGTAGGGTTGTTTTACTAGTTTGGAGATTATGGAGAAGCAGAAAAGGTTAAGAGGAGTCATTCTTATGTGAATATACTGGAGGACTCATAACTTTGTCAATCCTCTGTAAATGCTAAGTAGTGAAGTGAGTCTTCACTAAATGGCAACCTCTCTTCTCAGGCTGTTCCTAAGTTTTCATCTTAATGGACTCCTAGTCAGTAGTATACTTTTTCAGTATTGAAATATAATCAACTCCCATAAAATTATCACAACTTTTATACCATCCTACTCTGAAACCTCAAGTCTTAACCTTGCCATTACAGGTACATTTCAGGCTTCAGAAATTGGTCCTGCCATTGTCACAATTGTCACTGGAAAACCTTTCATAAACTGGAAAGCAATTATTGCCTTGGAAGTTTACAAGTTTATATAATTTAAGCTTTTTACCAATTAAAAATGATATAATGAGTTTGAAACTTTGACAGAAGGAAGCCTGTTTTATTTTTTAATTAGCATCAAGTAAATTGTACAGGTGGTTTTGTTTTTACCATGTCCATTGATGTATAGTTCATAATGCATTTTGGTCACAATTGTTCCCTCTGTCACTTCTAAAACCAGTCCCAGCAAGATTTCTTGTTCCACATTCACTCACATAATAAAGTATTTTGACTATATTCTCAGGAGGGAAACTTTATAAAAATAGAACCATTAAGAGAAGGCTCATTGGAGGGGTAAAGAGAGAAGAATAATTAAAACAGTGTCTCTAATTCAAAGGGGCTCTAGGTCAGTCTCTTTTCTGAATAACACAATGTTTTCTCAGTGGAACACTGGTATTGTGCACAATTAAAGTGAGATGAAAGTTTTAGATATTCCAGGAAATGTAAATATCAACACAAGAATTATCTCCCTCTCCTTCATTATAGTTTCTTCTATCCAGCATGGACCTTATTTCAGGGTTAGAATTCATCCAAAGTTCTCTTCTAACTGTGCAAGTTGCTTGATAAATACTTGAGAGCACAGTTTGGCAGATAAAAAGAATGGCAGGGGAAAGATAACTGCATTGCAGAAGGACTCAGGTTATTTTTTTCTCCATCTAGAAAAGGACATCTTCAACCTTCACTTGTCATGAGCTTTCAGCCTGCTATTATTCTTCTTCTGGATCCCTTCCGTGATGTAAATTTAAAATGTGAAATATTCCAATCCTCCCCATTGATTATATGCTGAAATAGTAAAAAAAAAAAAACTCTTAGGATTTATTTCCCCTGTTTAGCTCGACAGATTTAGCAAAGAGCAAGCAAGCAAACAAATAAATTTAAAAACACTAAAATGCTTGTTTGAATTTGGATTTAAATAAGTGGAAATAATTGTTACCATACTTTTGCTTTTTGAACAAAATCTACAAAGCCTGTTTCATTTTACCTCTCTTAGTGTGACTGTTAGAAAATTTAAAACTACGTAGGATTCACATCACATTCCTATTGGATAGGAATAAGAAATGGTGTTAGTCTGACTTCTGTGAAGCATAAACTTCAAGAGTACAGGAAAATTGATGTGGTTGTATTACCAGAAATGTAGTTGACTTTTCAAATATAAGTTGTTTGCCATGTACTTTCCTAAGAACCAAATAGTTTGAAGAGTAGGTTAAAGTTAAAGGTCAATTGCATTCCATTAAAACGCAGCTGAATAGATGGATGTCCTGGGATAGAAAATTATAAACATGTCATTGATTTTGACTTCCATATACCAAAAAAGTTTTATTCTATCAGTCTATTTTTTCTGTTCCTTTCTTTTTTTTTAAATGTCGAGGTGATGTACATAGGGATTACAGTTACATATGTAAGGTTGCGAGTATATTTCTTGTTGAACTTGTTATTTCCCTCCCTCATTTTTCTCCCATTCTCCCATTTTCCCACCCTCAATTCCCCCCTGAAGTTGTACAGTTCATTTCCAACATATTGTCTTGTGAGTATCACTATGGCATTGTTTCATCCTTTGTCTTTTGTTTCACTATTTTGTTGTTCCCCTTCCCTTCCCTTTCCTAATTTAGATTAATGTATATACAATATCCTTTTCAACTATGAATTGTTCCCTCAACACTATGGTCCTATTGTCCATATATCCTTCTTTGATTATTCACTGCGTTCATCTGGCCTAAAACCATGTCTATCTGCTGTTTATGAGCCAAGAATAGCAAATGAACCCTTTAACTTGTTGAGTATTTTGGTCAATCTCCTCCATTTCCTGAAATGACTTTTTCAAAGGACTTGTTCTTCATTATCCTCTAATTTCTCTATCATTTTATTGGTTGAAGAAGGTGATTTTTTTTTACAAAAGAGAAAATAGATTCTACTAAATAAGATTCATTTTCCCATTTCCAAACATGTTTTCTTTACCTATATTTGTATCTAATCTATTTTTTTCTTCCTGTTTAATAGAGAAGATCTTTGCATCCTCAGTAAAAGTCCATCTACTCACTTGGTTTTGATTCGTATACCATCTCTACTTCCCCTCCTGTACCCCTATACTTCATAGAGAGATTTCTGTTCTCTATCATTGAAATATACTCATTTTTGCAATGTCAACAATGGCTTCCTTGTCTCTAAATTCAATAGATAGTCTAGGCCTCCTCTTCCTGGACCTTCTTATAGCATTTGTCATTGTGGATTATTTCTTATTTCTGTTAACTTGTCTGAACACAATCCCTTTCTGTTTTTTGCTTTGTTTTCTTTCTTTCTTTTTTCCTCCCTACCTCTTTTGTTGAACTGTTATCTTTGTAGTCTTTTTTTCTCTTCTGATTTTAAATACTACAGTCCTTTGGTGCTTGAAGTTCCATTCTCTTTCCACTTGCTACTTTGTCCTTATTCTCTCTCATTATGCCTCTGCCTTCAATTACTGCTTGTATGCAGATGACTCACAAATGTACAAGCATACCTCAAGCCCATATCTTCCTTTGACATCTCAGGATGGATGTCTAAAAAACACCTCAAGCTCATTATATCAACACTGGATTCATTAAATTTCCCCTTCTCCTCAGACCTAGTTCTTTTCAAGCACCATGTGTTTTGATGAACCCTATCCTTTCACCTTCACAAAGTTCATGCTTGTTTTTCAGTCTGACATGTCTCCTAGCTTCCTCTGACGTTTTCCTCAATAAATCTATTCCACATTCAATTTCATCTTACTGCCTGTGTTTTGGACTAACTCAAAGCTAAATAGAAACCTTAATTAGAGGATAAAGTAACAAAGAACAAAACTAATAATGTACTAGATCTCATGGAACTCAGCCCCTTTATTTGTATAGGCAAGAATGTTCAGGCTCAGAAATCTTAATTGGGATGAGCAATACTCATCATCATCAAAGTTCATAGACATAACCTCTTACTCTGCCTCACCTGATTCACAGCTGGGAAAAAAAAACAGTTTCTCAGGACTATATAGTGGTTCTATTCCAAACATATTTTAGACATTTTAAAAGGTTAATTTTAACATGAACTTTTATGATAGAAAACTGCCCAAATCATGTTCCTAGTTCAATGAATTTTACCAAATACACACACACCTGTATATAATAAAATTAAAAACAGTTTGCACTAGAAAACACCCCTTGAGCCACGTTCTGCCTTGATGGCTCCTTCTTCTCTTAGAAAAACCTCCATCCTGACTTCTAACACTATGAGCTCATGTTTTGTTCGCCTTCATGGAGTAGCTGAAGTTTGTTTGTTTTTAAATAGATTCACAGTGCCCGGAACAAGTAAACATGTGCGTCTGTAGGCACCCACCATGAATCATTTTATTCATGTTTCAGTCCTGGAGTTTAGATCTTTTCCCCATCCTGACCTTGTGCCACTTTATAAAACACTCGGCTCTTTGCCAGAAGTTGGGCCTCTTTGTTCTGCTGGATCCACCAAGGGAAAGTTAATGAACAATTCCAAGTTTCCCCCCCCCCCCCCATCTATACACTGTGAATGATCATATTGCAAACTAAGGTTACCATCATTATGGTATATTAATATATCATATTAATTACATATATAGTATAATACTAGTTATACTAGCTTTGAATGCTTGGTTTATGGGACTCATTATTAATAGTACATGCAAAATTTCACACCAAAATTTTTCAGTGGTAATGTGCTGCTAGTGACTTCCTATTCAACCTTGAGAAAATGACTTCACTTTTGAATGTTTGCATTCTCCTGTTTTCTAAGGAGGCAAGAGGTAAGAAAGAATTAATGAGTTGTTTTTGAAAGTACTGAGCTATACAGATGAAAGATTAAAGATGCTTTTTAAACAGACTAAAGAACTTTTTGTTTCAAAACACAGCAGTAAAAAGAGAAGTCACTATCCTCTTAAGAAATAGTCTTTTTGAAAGAGTAAATGTCATATTGACTTTTGAAATCCCACAGGGATATTTGGATTAAATTCTGATATGAAAACTTCTGCCTCCTTTCTATAAAAAGAGATGCTTAGAAGTAATATATTAAACAATAATTTAAAATTACTTTCTTCCAAAGTAATGAGATACTGAGGTTAATAGCCAAAGATACAAATGTGTGTTTGTGTGTGTATGTGTGTGTGTGTGTGTGTGTGTGTGT
Source organism: Dipodomys merriami (assembly GCF_024711535.1). Lineage (NCBI taxonomy): Eukaryota > Metazoa > Chordata > Mammalia > Rodentia > Heteromyidae > Dipodomys > Dipodomys merriami. The sequence continues at coordinate 42,438,171 of NW_027206068.1, read as the reverse complement.
GTGTGTGTGTGTGTGTGTGTGTAGTTATAAATGATAGGGGTTGAGAAGTAGATGGTACAGAAGGATCTAAGGCAAGCCGTGTAACTTGTTTTAGGACTCAGTTTCCTTGCATGTAGAATGAAGTTATTAGCTGAACAATAATTTTCTGTGATTATATTGGGAATATCACTTTCAATGAAACATTTATGCATATATGTTAACTATTGATATGTAGATACTTTTTTGAAAATGTAGAATCATAGTAACAAAAAAATGACTAAAGAATAAATCCAGGTTTGTGTGTGGGGGGTCTTCGAACACTGGAGAGAATGGAAAGAAGACACTTTGGGTGACAAGAGAATGAGTATTTTCTTAAATGTTGAATCTTACATTTCTTGTTTCAAGATAACTTGAACCTGAGAATCTTCCATTTGGAACTAGGACAGGCAGTGTGACACTGTGAAAATAACAGATAGACATATGGATTTTAATTGATGTTCACTGTGATTAGTAATGTTATATTTGACATGTCATTTCCTCCTTGAGATACCAAAAAAGATCATTTGGCATGAAATTGGGCCTTGGACTAATTTTGCCATATGGATATGTGTTTGGGGGAAAGTGGCTTTATGAGTGACATCATTCTGAAACAAGTAATTTGTAAGCAGTCCAGGCTACCTAATTCAACCACTGCAAAATTCAGTGACTTCTAATAAAAGGTTATTTACTTCTTCAGCATGACTGTAGAGTGTTGAAGCTTGGCTGATACAGGTGGGACATAGCTCTCTCTCTCTCTCTTTCTATTTATGTATATATAATACATACACACACACATATATGTACATACACATAGATTCTCTGCTTAATTCCATTGACCAAAGTCAATTACATAATGTAGCTCAATATTAAGTATACCTTAATTACCTCAATATCATGGCAAAGATATGCAGCATTGCTATAGAAGAGAAAAGAATCTTGACCAAAATTTCGAATATAACAATTTGACATATATGTGTATGTAGACAGAAAAAGAAAAGCAAAGCAGTCATTTAAATGAATTAAGTAGAAGAAGCATAAATTCAAGGATCTAGCTTTTTTTTTTTAACTCTGTGCCATTCACTAACTTCTATATATCTCAATTCTGTACTCACTGTTAAAGTAATTTCTTATCCTAGATATTGCTTAGTCATTCATAGTTCTAATGAATTTCCACAGGAAAATTGTTCTTGTTATGGTTAATAATGACCTCCATGGTACTAAATCCCATAATCAGCTTTCAATTCTTATTTAATCTAACAATGACATTTGAGACTGTTGAACACTCTATCCTTTACTTCTGCTCAAAAACAATATGTCCCCAACTAGTGACTTGGTACCATCCAACTAACTGCTTCTGCACCAGGTTCTAAAGGATCCTCTGGACATGCTTTCTTTCCTGAATTTCATAATTCTGGGGTATGGTTCCCTGTGTTGCCTCCATGTATCATATAGAACACTATCAAAAGTCAACAATTCTCTGAAAGTACATTGGGATAAATGGTCCTAAGGGGAATATAGAAGGAAGGAAATACACATAGTAGACATATATAGGATGGACTGTATCAATAAAAGGCACCCATGATAAGGGCACTTACAAATTGATCGATCATGTGGGCAAGTGATTCAACCCATTTCTGTCTCAATTACCTCATCTGCAAAGACAGGAAATGTTGATAATAGCACTCACCTCATAAGATTGTTTCGAAGACAAAATTAATATACGTGAGGCACTGAGTACAGTGTTTGGCACATAGCAAACACACTCAGTGCTAGCTATTACTATTTCATGAATTGAACAATTAAATTCTAAATAATAGAAAACTGAAAATAAAAGGGGTCGTGAATTTATGAAATTTTAAATCATCTCCCATATAAACCCAAGCCTAATGAGGAAGGTTCTCATTTTAATATGTTTTATTACCAGGATTATGGAAACACATATAAAATAGAAACAGAATGTGTGTCTTCCCTGCACATGTGGCACTTTGGCTAGAGGTAAAACTTGGTTTAAACAAGTTGAACGAGAGTAAGAGAATAGAGTCAGGAGCCAGGGTTCACAAAAAATACATTTGGGAATTTGCATTCCACATTGCTTCCTTGAAACAATTCAGGTTTAGTGTGAAAGAAACAGGAATGGGATTTGTGACACTGCTGCTGTGGCTCTGGGCTAGGAGGAAGGTATTTTTGCTGCCGCCTACCCCTATATTTCCAGCAAGGAGGAACAGCCAAGGCAAATGGGGGCAACCTTTCTCAATTACTGAGTGGGTTAGTGATACTGAGGCTGCATCCAGCCTAGAGACCTAGAGATGACTCGGGGGGAAGGGATACATAGGTAAATTTCTAGAAGATTATTTAGGTGAGATGGCATAGTAGGCTAATTATCTGATTGAAAGCCTTTAGGCTTTTAGCTACTATAGAGGAGAAATTACTACCCTAAACGCAACTCAATTTACACTTAAGGCACAAAATGATAAAATAAAGAATTGTGACAAATTATTCTGGCTTTTCAGACTGCAGTTGTTTTGAAAGGAGAAAGGGCAGAGCTTTTAGAGGGAAGGTGATTTAGTTGGTGGCACTTAGCTAACTTTTTCTTTGAGGAAGGGTGTGTGTGAATTGACTCTTCACTTCGTCATATGACTCTTAACTCTTCATAAATGTTCCTGAGGGAAAAAAAGCCAAGTTGAAATTATCTGTGTGCTAAGCTAAATAAAACACCAGCCCCAAATCCTAGCCAACACTTTTGCAAAGATGTAACTTCTGAACAAGTGTCTAAACAAAGTTCATTGTGTTTTCTGTTCCTGTTTCTCCCCACACTTTATCACCTTGGAGCCTCCTCTTTTTCTTGCCTGTGGATGAGTTCTTCATTCTTTATCTTTCCTTTTACTTTTTCTTTCCTTCTTGTCTTAAAATTCCTTCAATATTCTAGACCAGAGCAGATACCGTGCTGGGAAAGGGGATGGGAAGATGAGGAGAGCTGTAATGAGAAGTTTCTCTCTGCTCTCTGGTTATGCAGAGGGGCCTGAGGATGATCCATAAACATATAGGTATTTAACTTTCTAGCTCATATTGCCTAGATTGACACTTTTTGTCAGCTGACATCAAAGTCTTTCCTGGCCCTGCAGTATAGGAATATGGACCATTACAAATCCAGACCTGCTATTAGTTGGGTGACTTAGGATAAGTCATTTAACTTCTTGGAACCTCACTTCTTCTAATTTGCAATACTTTGTTAGTTGAAGATCAGTAATGAAAAGGGGATTTAAACAAACAAGAAGCTAGGTGAGCAGTCTTGTAATAGCAATCATGATTCTGAAATTATGTGGACATCTTGAAAATCTACAGAGGGCAAAGATGACCAGTACTCATGGAGATGAATGAGGGTAAAAAAATACGAGGTTGTTAGAATTAGAAAGTCTTGGATGCCAATTGGGTATAAAGGGAAATAAACAATATGGACAGTTTGAGTGTTTACATCTCTGGTGATACCCTTAAACAGAAGAAGAAATTCAGTACAAATATGACTACAGAATATTCAGGTAGGGATGCATACGTAAGTCTAGAGATGTTAGCATGCATTTGTGGAGTTACATAATATGTGAGGTAATGAAAATTTACCTGTTTATTTTCTAGTGGAAAAGAGGTATGTTAAAATAAGCAAGAACATAGCAAAATATATAAATCAAAGCCATGTAAATGACATGAAGAATGATAGGCTTCTGAGAAAATATTGAGTAGTCTGTATTCATTTAGAGTGACATGTTTAAGTACTCTCAGAAATTTATATTGGGACTGGGACTGAATTTAGTAGGTTATGTGAATTTTCTTCTTAGCTTATAACTTCTTGTCATGAAATTAAAAACTTTTTGTTCAGTGTCTGACATGTGGCATTCTGTCAATCTGTTCTTGTTGTGTCACATAGTAAAAGAACAAAAGGAATGGATGGATTGAGATTGCCCATGGAGAATATATGAAAGAGTACTAAAAACGAATCTTTAAAAAACAGAGTGGAAAAAGGAAAATTTCTGGAAGAAATAGATATTAGGCATAGCAATATGAGTGGTAGCTAGATGTGTTGGATAGAAATGTATATGGCAGTACATGATAGAAAATTGAGCATGCTGGATTAAACAAATATGTGGTTTTTGTTTATTTATTTTTTTCCCCAAATCAAGACATTTGAGCATAGGTAGTTATTGGGACTACTTAAACAGATCATCAATATAAATGTCAACTCCCAATTTTTCTTTTCTTTTCTTTTTTTTTTTGGGTCCGGTCGTGGGGCCTGAACTCTGGGCCTGGGTGCTGTCACTCAGCTCTTCAGCTCAAGGCTAACACTCTACCACTTGAGCCACAGTGCCACTTCTGGCTGTTTTTTTCTGCTTATGTGGTGCTGAGGAATCGAACCCAGGGCCTCAAGCATGCAAGGCAAGTGCTCTACCACTGAGCCACCTTCCCAGCCCAACTCCCAATTTTTCTATTCTCTAGACCTTTATTTATGGTTGCAGGTTAGCAGCTACAACCCTAGTCCTAGTCCTAGTCACCACATTAAAGTTTAACAAAAGGAGTTAGGAAAGGAAAGGAATGCTGCCTATCAATTGCAAGAATGAGTGGACTCTGTCTTGCATCCATCTGATTGGCCAGAATTATGCCATGTTGCTAGAATGTGAGGAAGGAGAGGCGGTGAAAATTCAGGTTGGAGCACTTGGACAATGATATCTACTACACTAAGCAAAAATAGCGTCTTCAAAATTGAGAGAGAGGAAAGTTCAAAGGACCAAATTGGCAACAAAATCAAATGTTGCAGAGGTTGAGAAAGATGAGCTCTGAAAGGAAGCTATAGATTTGACATTTAGAAGGGCAGAGACCTTGTCTATTATGCTCTCTGTTGTATTCTAGGCACCTTCTCCAGCACCAGGGACAGAGTAGGCAATTAATCACTGACTAGGGAAATTAATCTGGCTGCAGTGTATTAGATGTATTGCATGCATAAAGGTCTGTATTGATCATCCAGTATAAATTAAATTCTAATTTTCTCTAAGTAAATACTTTCTGGAAAGAGTGAGCGTCTAGAGAGTTATCCTTCATATGTACATCACAAACCAGTTAAGAGGAATAGACTAGGACTTATAAAATATTTCCCTGAAGCTCAATGAAGCAAGGGACAGGAACAACTTGGGAGAATTTGCTAATCTTTATAATTTTAGTACCTGTTGTGAGTAGATATAGGTAGTTTGCCAGCTTAAGAAAAACTCTTTATGTGATGTTACAGACATTTAGGTACTTTCTTGTATTGGGAACAATTTCGAGAATTTTCCCATGTTATAGGATAAAAGAAAGATTCTAGAACAGATTTTCATGTTAGTAAATACGTTCAATTAATATTTTGCATTTACATATTCCTTTGAGTTAACAAAACACACTTAAATACAGCCTATTGCACTTTTTTCTCTTAAGATATGGGAGGCAAATAGAGCAAGTGTCATTAACTCCTCCATTTTATCATGGGAAACACAATCTATGAGATCCTAAGTAACATACTCATCGTACATGTAGTAAGAGATTGAGCCAGGGCTTGAACATATATTTTAATTCCAAATTCAGTATTCTTCAGCAAATAAAGTTTGGAATTAAGCACTATGAATTGGAGAAAAATTGCCATGTGAAAACTCAAAACTACTTCTAGTGGGAGAGCCAGACACATATTTTATATCAGTAAATACACAGATTTCTTTGAAATGGTCTCTTCTCTTTGCAGACATTCCTAAGTAAGAATGAAAAGGGATAAGCCTATATATGTTGTCAGTGGGTCATTGGTTGGGCTTGAACTCAGGGTCTGGGCACTGTCCCCAAGCTCTTTTACTCAAGAACTAGTGCTCTACCACTTTGAGCCACAGTGCTACTTTTGGTTTTCTGGCAGTTAATTGGAAATAAGAGTTTCAAGGTCTTTCCTGCCCCAGATGGCTTCAAATTGCAATCCTCAGATCTCAGCATCCTGAGTAGTTAGGATTACAGGCATAAGCCACTAGTGATTGGATGGATGAAAATATTAATTGCAAGATTTGCTTTATCTACTATGTTTTTAACTACAGAAATTCTTTTTTTCCCCTACTGAGGAATCATATTGTTTAACTTTCTTTTCATTTATGACAGTCTCTGTATATGGTCAAGCATTATTTTACTTGAAAATAGAACATATCTCACAAAGCAGTATTATGAATATATAAAGCAACTTGATTTGATTTAAAGCCTAATTAGAATTTAGTATTTCAGAAGTTAGCCTTTTAGTTTCTCATGAAGCATATCTGTCATTCTGTCTTACCTTTCTGTTTCCATTTATACCTCTATTTCAGTATTGAGTTTTGCTTGATTTCTCTTCTTTTGGAATTTTCTACTCACTGCCAAAATTTGGGGAGAAGTGTTAATAAATTGATGGATCTGTCTGTTCCTGTTCATGACCAATGACATGGTAATGCACATATTCTTTAAACAGCTACTTACTAAAAAAATCTATATGTGGCCTGTGTCCTATTTTGTAAGGAAAAAGATGAAGAGAAATAACTCAATATTCTACAAAAAATACTTAGGTTGTAAGTTACTGCTCATTTTCTTTGACAAAGTCTATGTTTGTGAGCCTTGAAGCTAGGAATCATTCAGACAGATAAATGAGAACTGCTGATCCAGGTGAGCAATGGAGTCAAGGGACTCGCTTGTCACTAGACAACTTTGGGGATTATGATTCTGTGTGCTCCACAAGCCTTACAGGTGGACATAGGTAATAAATCAAAACAAGTCATATCCTTCAGAGAACAATAGTGTGTTTATACCCTATAGGCTTATGTTGGCCCTCTCTGCTGCACTATCTAGAAGTGTTAGATTTGAGAACTTTGCTAATAGTTTATCTGAAATAGCCTTTGAGTATACTTATTAATGATTTGAAGGGTTCTCCAGGGTTCAGGGTTCAGTACATTTTTCCATCTCCAAACAATTCTTAATGTTTTCTGTATGACAAATGCTGGCTGACAGGATACAAAGAGGAACTGGGCACTGTCTAAGTAAGAAGCTTATACCCTAGTGAAGCTGAGAAGATACATAGATAAAAGTACAGTAGGAGAATATTAAATAGTAGTATTTAATATATGAATGGGGAAGAGGAAGAAACTATCACAACAGACATACATTCTATATTATTTATTCATTTTTATTTGCAGAATTATTTTTTATGAACACAAATGATTGCATGTTGAATATGTAGCTGAAATGATGTAGTCATAAAAAAGCAAGAGTAGATAATTTGTTCAAATCTAAGCACAATTCCTGAGTTTTCCCAATTGGCAAAGTCCAGCAGCTATAGAATTTGTCTGTTTACTTATATTGGACACCCTTTATACAACTTTTGGCACTAGAATTTCAAAATAATATACACAGCTTGAAATATTCAAAATTAAAGACAAAAATGTACTAAAAGGAACTCCTACCAGGACAGCATCAAGTAGCTTAGGGAATTTGGTCCTCCAGGCACCCCAAGTAAAGATACGGTACAAGGAAAGCAATGAGCTTGACATTAATGCGCAGCTGTAGGACAAAAGTTGGCATTTTTAACCACCCAGCCAGATTATTATCCCCAGGGTCTTTTTAGATAGAAATTCTGAAGCCTCAAAATGTCCTGAAATGATGAAAAATAAGATGTAGGAGGAAAATCTATGAAATTTCAATACCTTTTCTACCCAATGTTCTCAAAAATAAGATAAAAAAGCTAGATAAAATAAAGATGAGATAAAAAAGATAAGATAAAAGTAAAAAAGATAAGAATGAGAAATGATTCAGACAGTTAGCTGTACTTTCTTGTATCTCTCTTGGATTTATTTACATTGTTGTAATTATTGTTGAAATTTATTTTTGGTGGTACTAAAGTTTGGTCTCAGGGCTCTGTGTTTACTAGGCTTGTGCTTTACCACTTGCGCCAAATTTCCAGCAAAGAGTATTTTGTTCTTTTTCTTTTCCTTTCTTTGGGAGTACTCAATGTCTTGCTCATGCTTATCAGCTTATCAATATTATTAGGAACTCCTAAAACCAGGGGTTCAATATTCAATGTACAACATAAAAATACTTAGTGTACATAGAAAGAGTATATGTATATCCTTAACTCATCTAATAAATATACAGTAATAATAAGCTAGTTTAAAAATCTCTTTTCAAAAGGAGACTAGATTTTTCAAAAGTCTGAGATAACTTAGTTGAGAAAATTGATGTTCTAGTAACGTTCCTTTCTATCCTGTAAGTGACAATGTGCAACTTAGGGCTACATGGAGCTCAATGATATTTGGGAAAAGTTTAGATTCATAGAATTACCGAGTTGATATAGTACATTAGTTTATACAACTCCATGCACTCTTTATTTTTACCATGTTCACAGTATTTTTCATCTTGTTTGTTTTAACTTTTTTATTGTGAAAATACTGTACAGAGGGGTTACAATTACATGGGCAAGATAATGAGTACATTTCTTATCAAGCATTGCAGCCTCCTCCTTTGCTTCCCCTTCCCATCCCTTCCCATCCTCCTCCACCCCCTCCACCCAATCCTCCTCCCCCCCCACCAAAGTTGTAAAGTTCGTTTTTCCACATAATGACTGTACATCTCATTGTTGCAGTTTTGGTTTTTCATTATCAGGTTTTGAAATCAGGGCCTCATGCTTGCTAAGCTGGTGTGATTTCAGGGAGTCATACCTCCCACCTTATTTCTTGTTCATTAGTTTCCCATTCATTCATTTATTTAGTGGGTATCTTGTGGCTTGGGCACAATCTACCTATTATTAGGCTTTCCAATGTTGCCAAGATTATAGGCACTCTCCACTGTTTACAGCTATTTTTGTCTTCTTGCTTGATTAGCATCTTTTGCATCTTTCCTTTCTTCATTTAAACATGCTTCCAAAGAAGATCTGTCATATATTTGATGTTACTGTGAGAAGTTACGGGAAGATAAAGATAACCAAGAAATTATTACTTTTTCTTTTAGAATACATGCAACCCTGTTGGGAAGAAAATTTGCTTGTAAAGGGATCTGAAGGCTCTAGTTCATGATGTATAATAAATGCCTTATTCTGGAGTGGGAGTGTATGCAGTGGTACAGAGAATACTTAGGATGTGGAGGGTCCTGGGTTCAAATAGCCTTATTCAGTCATTAACTCTCTAATCATTTATGATACAGTATTTTATGTTTCCATTGTGACTTGCTTTCCCCCCCTCACAAACAGATGGCTGACTTAAGGCTGCAGGCTACTTGTTTAGCCTATGTGGGCTACACACACACACACACACACACACACACACACACACACACACACACACACACAAACACACACACACACACACCTATAAAATTTTAATGCAGTTTGAATCAAATAGTTTCAGCTTAATTCTGAATAGTCTTTATCTGTAGTAGTGCATTGAAGTAAAGGCTTATTTTGGCATTCTATAAGAAAAGGGTGTGGGCTTTTACTTAGGTTTTTCAAATTTTCCTTTGTGCTTCTGGTGAACTGGAGACTGCAAAGAGCAGAGGCAGACTCCCTCCCATCTTTGCTCTAAGCTTCTCCTTGCTGCTCCTCTCCCTCTCCCCCGCCCCCACCCTCTTTTAACTCATCACGTTCTTACATAATCCAAGAGAAATCTGCTTTGGGTTAGACTGTAGTTGCAACTACAGTGCAGTCTAACTTATTTTTTGTTTTCATTGGTTCCTTTCTGCATTGAAATGTTCCAAGTTTGTACGAAAGTTCTGTTGAAGCAACAACCTAAATGGAGGCATCTGGAAATCATTAAGGAAACTTGCAGTGCACAGTGATTAAAGAGGATGGAATTTGTGATTTCTCTCTCTCTCTTTCTCTCTCTCTCTCTCTCTCTCTCTCTCTGGTAGTTGAAGCAAGTTGGTGTTCCTTTTGGAATTTGAATTAGCCCTAAGACTATGAGAGTCAGAATATTATTTTCCTCCTTTACTTCCTACAGACCACACTGATTTCTGATGCTGTTAGTACAAATGAATAAATGAACACATTTGGAACCAATGTGCTCTGCAGCCATGAGCCTCATATTTCATGATAACCCTCATTTCTTCCTGGTCTGAGCCTGATTTGAAATGATAACCCATGAGTTTAAGAACACTTTGTGGCTGCTTTCTTCGTCCTATAAAATAGTAGAAGACTACTTTCTAAGGGTTCCATTTTTCCCCCCTCCCACCTTTCTTCTTTAATGGTTTACACTGCTATTCATGGCAAGAAAGAATCACAAATGAATCCCTTCAAGGGCTGAAGGCATACTGGTATTGCAACAGCAAGGACGGATGGGTAGAGGCTGAAGCCATTACTGAGAAAGATTAGAAACCTTCTGGTGGGTGTGGTGTGCCTAGTGCTGCTGTGGACAGGCATTGCTTTGGAGAGATTGAGTCTGGTCAGTGGGACAAAGCAGAAGAATGACTGGGGGATAGAGCATAGAAGGGGATATGAAAGAGAATCTAGGAAATGACCCTATCAGGAGGGTGCCTCAGCTCCTGGCAGGGCATGTGAAATAGAAGATCCAGGTGTCTGTGGGAATCTGATTTGCAGCATTGCATAAGAAAAAAAATGGATCAGTTATTATAGGACTAGAAGAAATCATGGGGGAGTGGGATGCAGAGTGAGCTCACTGTTAGTGAGTATTGAATTCAGGGCAGCAAAATGAATCTGCATTACTGTTGCTTGAGTCAGAGAGGGGGACTGGAATTCAGCAGGTCTAGTTGGGGCTGGAGACACTGCAGGGATTCTTTCACCACTGGTCTGTCCTCGTCTCTTCTTCCCAGGAAACCACAAACAGCAAAGAATTACACACACTATCTTCCTCATTCTTTCTTGAAATATCTAATATGAAGACTAGCAAACAGGAGTTACTAGAAATTGGAAATCGGAAAATACCCTTGTAGTAAAGGATATTTCAAACAGGATTCCTAGAGTAGAATCACAAATAATCTCAGTGAAGCCCCCTTCCCCTTCATGTCTAACACTCAGTGGGGCAAATTTCATTTCTATGTCTGGATGAATTCCATGAATAGAATAGTGGCTTCTTTGGTTGTTTTCAAAGATAATGACATCTTCTCACTCTTCCAGCGATTTGGGTGTTGCTGTTGTTGTTCATTAATGTGCCTGTCCCTATGTAATAAACTTAATCTTAGTTGAGGTTGTAGTTTCTTATCTCTTCTTACCTACTGGAGGTGGTGGTCTGAAGCAAAGAAAGCAGGCATGGTAGTTTTGGATCCAGTATTCCACCCCACCATGCTCTGCTCCCTCCTCCTTCCTCCTCAGCTTGCTAAATAAAGTTCCAGACCATCTGGGACTTGAGTGGGATGACAAAGAGGATAGGTATAAGGAAAGCAAAGGCCTTGCTTGATCTGTACTGAGATTAGTTGGTATCTGTTTTCTGATAGTAGGTGTGTAAAGCAAATACTTTCTCTGGTTAAACTTTATTGCTTTGTTTAAAAGCTCCTCATGCCTTGAAATAAAAGTAGACACCCTGAAAACATTAAAGGAAGGAATAGGAGAAACTCTAGGGCTCCTTGGCACAGGGCGAAATTTTCTTAATAGAGACCTAGAAACACAACAAATCAAAGAAAGGTTGGACAAATGGGATTTCAAGAGACTGCAGAGCTTCTGTATGGCAAAGGACATAGCTAGCAAGATCAATAGAAAGCCCACAGATTGGGAGAAGATCTTCACTAGCCATACAATGGACAAGGGTCTCATATCTAAAATGTACTTAGAACTCAAAAAATTAAATCCCCCAACAACAAATTCTCAAAGAAACAACCTCCTAAAGAGGAAATAAGAGTGACCAATAGACATATAAAGAAATTATCAACCTCTCTAGCCATAAAAGAAATGCAAATCAAGACAACATTGAGATTCCACCTCACCCCAGTTAGAATGGCTATAATCAAGAAATCTAGTAATAACAGATGCTGGAAGGGATATGGCCAAAAGAGAACCTCACTGCATTGTTGGTGGAAATGTGAACTTGTTCAACCACTTTGGAAAGCAGTATGGAGGTTCCTCAAAAGACTCCACATAGAGCTCCCCTATGACCCAGCAATCGCACTTTTAGGAATTTACCCAAATGATCACAAACAAGGTCATACCAAAGCTACCAGCACAACTATGTTTATTGCAGCATTATTTACCATAGCTAAGATATGGAACCAACCCAGATGCCCCTCAATAGATGAATGGATCAAGAAAATGTGGTATATATATATATATATATACACACACACATATATATGGTATATATATATACCATATATATGTGTGTGTGTGTGTGTGTGTGTGTGTGTATGTGTGTACATGTAGGTGTATATATATATATATATATATATAATGGAATTCTATGTCTCCATCAGAAAGAATGACATTGTCCCAGTTGTTAGGAAATGGAAAGACTTGGAGAAAATTATATTAAGTGAAGTAATCCAGACCCAAAGAAACATAGGTCCCATAGTTTCCCTTATTTGCAATAACTAGTACACGTCTAGGACAAGCAGAAAAAGTCAAAAGCTATGTACCATATAAGATGATTTTAAGCGAAATGAACCCCAAGATAGGGACACAAGTGGTTCTTTCTTGCTTGCTATTGTTTTTAATATATTTATAATGCACTACGTGATTTTTTGTTTCTTTTATATGTTCTTCCCCCATGATATAACCCCTGTTTTCACTGTATTTGATTCTGGTGTCCTGCATCATATATATATATATATATATTTCTAATTTGGGGAGGGGAAGGAAAATAACAAAATGCTTAAATAAGGATACAGGTTGACCCATTGTAACAATGAGATGTACAAGATACTATGTTGAAAACAAACTTTACAGTTTCGGAGGGAGGGGAGGAGTTGGGGAGGTGAAGAGGGAAGGGATGGTAGGGGAACAATAAAGGAGGAGGTAACAATGCTCATTAGGAAATGTACTCAATACCCTACTCATATAACTGTAACCCCTCTGTATAATATTTTTTACAATAAAAATATATATGAAAGAAAGTTCCTCATGGAAATGTACTCAATACCCTACTCATATAACTGTAATCCCTCTGTATAATATTTTTTATAATAAAATATATATGAAAGAAAGCTCCTCATGCTCAGACTCCAAATCACTAGAGTATCTAACCTACAGTCCTTCTAGTGTACAAGGAAATTCACTGCTGTACTTGTTTGCTTATATACTAGTCTTCCTCAGTTATGTTAGTGCTGCTGTGTGACTTAGTGGTCATTTTGGAGAACCCTGCATCTGGCCTTTTATTATTATTTTTAAAATGTTTTGATAATCTTTAGTAATTATACAAAGGAGTTGACATTCCCCAAAGCAGTTTATGAATATAGTGCATCTTGATCAATGTCACCCCTTTCAACATTCTCAACCACCTTTCCCAATCTTTCCCAACTTATCTTAATTTTAGGTTATGTATTGAATTTTTTTCTATTTAATAACCAATTCATGTATACAATGCATCTTGATCTGTGTCACCACTTCAACAGACTTTACCTCCCCTTTGACCTACCACTTTCCTTATATGTCTCAATGAATTTTCCTTTGCATTATGAAACTGATATAACCCATATCAACCTTCCATCAGATTAGAGCTGGTGGAAGTTAGTTCCATTGTCTCTGACAGCTTTGGAGCACACCAGGAGATCTCTCCATAGGTGTTTCCATAGTGCCTATGAAGCCACTTTCTCTGGGTTTGAGATGAGGGAAAGAAGTCTGACTCTTTGTCTTAGGACTCAGCTTTCATCAATGTATCTGACACTATCCACTACTGACATTACACCTCTCTTTTAGCTTCACGTTTTATGGATTGAAGGTAGATGGTTGAATTAGTGAAATTCTTTTTAAATTTTGTTTGACTGTTTCTGATCAAGCCCTCTCTACATGACATTAAATAAATGGTTAACACTCATTATGTTAAGGCCTCTGCAAAACTAGAGGAAAAGAATCAACTTATAGACATTTTTTTAAACCTGACTCAGTCAAAAATTGTTTTTGTGAAGGCAGAATAATCAGGAGGGAATGAGGTTTTTATTTTCCCTCCTGACTTTATTACCTTTGAAGAGGGTTTTTTAAAAAATAAATTAACATATACTCCTTATTTTCACCAAAGTCCAAAGTGCTAAAGAACACTCATATATACAAACCTATTATGAAGACATAACTCTTGTTAAGTCTTTAAAAAAAAACAAAGCACTAATTTGGCAGCAGTCTTCAAGTCTATACTTGAGTAGATAAACTATTAGATAGATTAAAGAGATTTTCACACAAGGACAGTCTACTAATTTGCTGCGCATCGTATCTCAAGGTTAAAAAATTCTGGCTACATTTTAAAGCAGGGAAGATCAATTACAACATTCATTAGATTCCTATTTACACTTTAATTGTCAACTCTGCTCATTTGTTGGAAGCCTTTTTTAGTCATTAGTGTCTGTCAGTAAGAAATATGTCTTAATTTCGCTTATATTCATTTATTCATCCTTTCATTCAATCAACAAACATTAATAATGTGCCGAGCACTTTGCCAGCTTTTAAAAATATACTGATGAAAAAAGACAAAGCTTATTCTCAAGGACATAGCCACCTCAAATTCTCTTGTAAACAAAAATTCATAAAAAGGCATTAGGTTTTGCTAAAGTTTAAAAAATTGCCTTTTACAATGAAGATTTTACAAATGGACCTGAAAAATGTATATCTAATTGTCCTTTTTAGTGTGTGGTTACTAGTCCATTTACTTTTCTCATGTAAACTATCCTAGTGTGCTTGATTTTGACTGCCATTGGCTCTACATGTACTGGAGATGGGGCACTATATATCTTCATTTGAACCTCTGCTGAATCAATGTCCACTCCCCCCTCCCAGCTGTTTTACTCCAGAAAATAAAGGACCCTATCTCACCATTGGAATCCAAAATTCCTAGACTCTGATAAGGGGGTTTCTAAGCTCAAGGGTTGGTAGGACTCTTGCATATATAAATCTTCAGAAGAAGTCTGAATGTTCTGAAATCACTCCTTTGGGATTTGGGACTTGGATCCTATTGTGCATCTGAACACTTGATGTCAAACCACAGGTCTCTTCTCTTGGAGTATATATGACTTCTGTGACAAAATAATTCTGCCTTAGAGGTTTAATTCTCAGTATTTAAATTGATCTACTACATTCAAAGGGTTGCAAACTTTCTGAAGGATGTAAGGGACAGTCTTTTGTAGACATTTGACAATGGAAGCAGCATAATGTCGGGACCAGAGGGCTGATCTAGGAGCCAACATCTGTCCTGCCATTAACTGAATATGTGACTGAATCATGCCATTAATTTTCTGGTCTTATTTCCTTTTTTAAAAATAAGCATTTTATTTCACTTGAAAAAATCTGAAGATATTTTAAATACAGAGAAAGGTACAGAGAATACCATAATGCATACTTATATACTCACTAGTGAATTTTAATTGTTATTCACTTTAAAAAACACAGGAAAAGCTGGGCTCTAGTGGCTCACACTTGTAGTTCTAGCTATTCAGGGAGCTGAAATCTGAGGGTGATGGTTTGAAGCCAGCTTGGATAAGAAAGTCTATGAGACTCTTAACTCCAATTAAGCACCAAAAAGCTGTAAGTGGAGCTATGGCTCAAGAGGTAGAGTAATGTCCTTGAACATGGAAGGTCAGTGACAGTGCCCAGGCCCTGAGTTCAAGCCCCAAGACTGGCACCAAAGAAAAAAAAAATACAGAGACGTCAAAATCGACTCTCTTATTTTGTCTCTTTTTTATTCCCGATATAACCACTCTCTGTAAGTTGGGTAGTAAGTGTGCTCTTACTACTCAAATTTTGATAATTTTCAAAATTAATAGAGTATTATTTGTGTGTTTTAACATTTAAACAAATTTACATTATTTGGGATATTTTTGAAACTCTTTTTGTTCATTTAATATCATAACTCTATTTGTTCTTTTCATTTACCATCAAATAAATAAAACTGTAACTTTCACCCTTCCTATGTTTGAATATTTGTGTTGTTTCTGATTTTCTACTATTTCAACTGTACTTCAGTGACCTTTGTGTACATTTGAACTATCACTGTTATAGAATGTACTATGTCCTTATTCAACTGATGGGCCACAACAAATTAGAGATGTGATCAGTGTTGGGGCAGTTTGAGTCCTCAGAGAGCCAGATACCAAAGTATAACTAGATGTGCAAGAGTATTTTGGAAAGTATCTCTGAAAGATGATGGGGAAAGGAGTCAGGAGTGGCAGGGAGACTCTGCAGATGTCAGTGCAGGTTTGTTACCCGTGAAAGAGCAGAGCAAAAGATGACCTGGCTCTCTAGAGTCTCAGATTCATCACAATTCTGAGACAATATCCATTAGGCTGATAAGGAATCTTCAATCAAAGGCTGTTGGTTTGAGGAGACTAGTGTCAAATAGGAATGGATCCACTGTTGCTCCCTGTATAATGTTTATGTATGGATCTTCAAGGGCACAGCTGGGGCTGATGGTCAACTATGTGCTGCATAGTTCTTGAAGGGGATTTCAACAGTTTGCCTTTGGGACCACTGACCATAGCAGTTACTGCAGTAACTGAGGGCTTGAGCAGCTGGATAGCTGATTAGCTTGAGATGCTCAGAATCTCTTAGAACTGTGGTAGTGTTATTTGGAGCTTACTGTTCATGCTAGAACAAATTTCCTTTCTCTTTTTGGCTCTGGAGATTTCTTTTTCTTTCATTTGAAGCATACCATGCATTGAACAAACATGACTTAACAGGAATGGGTTTATAGTCTCTTAGTTCTCTGCATTATTTGAACCAGAAGGTTTCAATTTTATTTATTTGTAAAATGAGAGGATGGAATTAATTGTCTCGGACTACATTCTGCTTTCTCAATCTGATCCTAATTTTTTTATGAACAGGTAGGAAGATAATGTTCTGTGGAGTAATATAATTAGAGATATATCATGAGACAAAAGCTGGAAGTAGAGATCTGAAAGGAAGTTGGAAACAGTAAAAACAGATAGTCCATCTACATTTCAGAAATCCTACCTTTGAAGATAGAATTCATGGCTTATTTTTCTTAGGGTATCTGGTTCTTAGTGTATCTACTTTGACATAAGAACAAAATGTATTAAATTGAACTTACTTGAAGGGTAAGATCCAATATTATTCTGTATTAGAGGGAGTTTGGCTCTACATCATAAAGTATACATACTTACATATACTTAAGGAGAGAGAGAGAAGAGGAGAAAGAGGGAGGAGGAGAGAGAAACGAGGAAAGAAAAAATTAAGGCTTAAGAAAGAAGATTCCTTATCCAGGAATTTTGGACTGATCTCAAATGCATTTGGAATGCTAGCACAATATTATTCTTTTATCAAGGTAACCAAAATACAGGAAATTATTGACATCTTGAAACAAACAGTGAACACTTGAACTGTTTATAATGATAATAGCTTATGGTTCTTTCTGCATGGTTATTCAAGTCATTTTCTGCATACAACCAATAATATTCTCAGAAAGGAAGCAAATGGCTACAGATTGACCAAGTGTTGGATATTTGATTATCAAAATTCATCATTCTCATTCAATCAGAGTCCATAAAGTATATTTTGATTGCTTCCACAATTAGACTTGCCCCTTTTTCAACAGAGCTGTTTAAAACAGTGCATCTCCTTTGTTCAGCTGAGTCACACAGGCTTTTCCATCAGTAAATGTATAGGGAAAGTTAAAAGCAGATCATTTTCTCTTTCAGTCATTGCAGTGCTGGTGTTAATGTCAGTAGAAGTCTGGTGGTTATAACCACAGCAAGAGATCTCACTCTAGCTGCATTCACAGTGAATTTAAGTCTACTGATTTAGGGTTCTGGGATTTCCTATTCCTTCCTAGCAGTTATGAATTCAACTTCCATTTTCAGATTTCCAGAGGCCACATGAGGGTTTAAGTAATGCCTTTAATTATAACTTAAAGTATAGGCAATTGCATTTCATGAAGCTAACAATTATCCAGAGTATATTATTAGAGAGTGAGTTATTGAAGTCTGCATAGTTTGTGAAACACCCATCAAAATAACTGGAGGAGAAAAGAGATAAACTAGATTGAAACAATGAAGCTTGAAAACAGCTTTGATTATGTCTGGAATTTATATGGTAATGAGTCCTAATTCTTAGGCATTAGGATTCTTTGTAAAAGTTCTTACAGTCTTTCTTGCTTGCCCTTATTTAGAAGTAGTGATGTTGGCAATGTTTTCATTAGCTCTTAAAATATAAACACTGAGTGCTAATGTGGTAGTTTACTATGCTTTTGCAGCTCCATTTTATGTAATTCTTAAAATTTCCCTGGGACAGAGGTGATAATGCTCCCTTGAGAATGGATGTTAAGAAGAGACAAGTAATTTGCCTGAAATCACATATTTCAGAAGTAGAAATACTGAATTGCAACCCCGATCTTCAGTTCCAGAATTTAAATTATGATCAATGGACTAAAATGATAAGGCAATCTTTTTTCTCCAAGTATTGAGGTGTTTTTCAGGTGATTTTAAAAAACTCTGAATAAGTAATCCCCTATGGGAATGACATTGGGAAACAAATGCACTGTTTTAAGCATTAATACCTTCTTTTTCTTTTCTTTTTCCACCAATCAGTTTATTTTCTCTAGTTATAGTTGCATGTTCCTATAGCCTAAGAGTCATGATGACGCTGACATAAATAAGGGAGAGAAGATGTATTTGCAGTCAGATATGGTTTGAATCCTAATCTTCATTTGTTAGCTGTGTGACCTCGACAATCTCTTTGGCTTGCATATTTGTAAAATGGTGAAAACAACAACAACAAACAAAAAAACAGCAACGCAACAGTTTTAGAAGTAAGTGAATGAGATGATATTTGTAAAGTGCTTGCCACTTTAGGCTTTGAATAAATGGTGGCCATTATATTTACAGTATTGCCAAGTGGAGTATTATTTCAACTTGAACATCTCACCCCTTTTAGAAAGAAGATAGTTTAAAAAATACATCAGAGGAGTCTTATGATAACTTAAGTGACTTAAATTGGATACATTTTCTCAGATTTTCAATACAATGACTTTCTATTTTTATTTTTACCCAAGATCCTAGGATAGGGGATATAAATGCATAAGAAATTTTATACCATGGACCCTTTAAGTCCACAGTTAATCTTATCATTTGGACCTACCATGCATAGCAGTGTTTGGGTTAAAGTAACAGCCATTTTTCCAAACCAAACAATTTTGTAAGCCCATAATTTGCTTTTCTTAACATGGTCTCTAAATAGAATAGCATGAGAGGGAATATCTTAATAATGGGAGTTTTTTGGTCTCTTCCACAAGGGAACCTCTTAGTGGGCATTCTTGCAAGTGATAGATTTTATTTCCTTCTCTGACTTAGCTACAGGCTTGTGGGTGTGTGGGAAGAACAGAGGCTGCAGGATCTCAGAACTTCTTATCTGTTCCTCCTCTTTCTTCTCTCCACTCCCTCATCCTTCTCCTCTGCTGATGTTTCATCATAACTTTTAAGTTTCCTTCTGTGGTGGACAGTATTTAGAGGCCTGAGACATCTTAGAGGCTTGGAAACTGGGCATTATTTGGGAACAAGAGGAAATAGGTCCCTTTTCTATCTCTAGCACTCCTTAAAAAGTTCATGGAGAGGGTTCACTCTTCATTACGCAGGGCATAGCAAGCTGGCCACCTATAAACTAGGCAGTGAGCCTTTATAAGAAATTGGACCTGGTCTGGGAAGGTGTCTCAGTGGTAGAGCGCTTGCCTTGCATGCATGAGGCCCTGGGTTCGATTCCTCAGCACCACATAAGCAAAAAAAAAAAAAAGCCGTAAAGTGGCGCTGTGGCTCAAGTGGTAGAGCGCTAGCCTTGAGCTGAAGAGCTGAGGGACAGCGCCCAGGCCCAGAGTTCAAGCCCCACAACCGGACACCCTCCCCCTCACCCCTAAAAAAAGAAATTGGGCCTGATGGACCTTGGTCTTGGACTTTAGATCAAGACTTCAGGACTTCTAGAACTATGAAAAAAAATTCCTGTTATTTAAGCCACCTAGTCTAGGGTATTTTGTTATGGCAGTTAGATCTGATTATAGGAGTGGAATGGGATCCTTTTTTCATAGATTAGGAATCTCAGGCTAAGATTACTGAGTAGAATAATGACAGCACTGTGTTCTAGCACTATTTTTAACCTCTCTGTATTTTATAGCTCAGGGTGAAATTTGGGAGGCTGCTGTATAATTTTTTTTCTTAATTACACACCTTCCACACCTCCTTCTACTTCTCTTTTCCTAGTTTTTTTTTTTAAGAGTTATCCTCCCAGTTTTCAACACTCTTGATTTTCTATCACCTTCTAAAACCCTTATCTTCCATTACCCTTGTGCAAATATTTTCTTATTGTCTTACATTCTCTTTAGTGTTATGAAAACTATTTCCTCTCTCATACTTTAAGATTCTTCCCTCATTTATCAAGCATATCTTTCCTTGTTCCTATTACAATGTTGTTTTCTCTGTGTTTCCACTTGGATAAACATCTTTGAAATACATTTTCTTTTTCAACTTTGGTAAAGTTTTTGGTGATCTGACGGCAAAGAGTAATGAGAAAAATACACAGAGAATTTATTTCTCTATGTCAAAATGTAGTGACTCAACTCCATCTACTCACCAAAAGTTAAAGATGATTTATTTAATGTTATTTCCAAAAAAGCATCCTACCTGTTTTCCTGTGATCTTAATTACAAAGTAGTTCTTTCAAGGTTATAATTCTCTCATTGTGGGGGTGGGAATGTTCCTATAGTTTACTGAACTGTCAAAGATCAAGACACACAATAATGAACAATAGACACATTTGAAATCTTGAATACCCAGGACCATCCTATTGTTTACATTACTCATCTCTCTCATGTAAGAGAAAAATAAAGATATTCCCCAAAGATCTTCCATTTTACCAATTTTCTGAGTCATCTTCCTTCTCTTCTACTCCCTTGCCTAAACCTACAATAAATCATCAGGTCTTACAGATAGAACTTCCTAAATGCTCAATCTCTTGCAATCAGTCTTCTTGTCTCCAGGCCCCTGCTGTGATTTCAGGCATTCTTATGGCTGATATTCTGCTCTCCTTTTCCCCTGACCTCCTCTTGAGCAGAGGCTAACACATGTACACAGCAGGGCACACACAGAGTTTCAGGCTTCACTTCTTACCTAGAAATTCAATCTTAACTTCTTCACCTGCCCTTTCTCCAGCCTATCTCCATTCTTAGAAATTGGGAACAATAGATCCTTTCGGCATGCACTGTCAACTATGCCATTTACAGAAATACAGATAAGTCTGCAATAGGTTACACTGGAGAGCTCTAATCTTTTCGGTAGTATAGTTATAAGGTGCTATCAGGGAACAAAGAAATGATGCCCTGGCTCAGTCCAAGATGTGTCACATCTAGGTGCAGATCTTAAAGTCGAGGTGATGATGCTCTGATTCAATCCTATGCCTGCAAGTTGAGGGTAAGGAGAAATAGCCTCAGACAGACAGAGCATACGGTGGAAAGCTAAAGCGGATGTGATCCGTTTTAAAAAGTAGTTCATTCTGGCTGAAGAAGTTGCTGAGAGAAGTGTGTTGGAAGGAGAGGCTGGAAGGATTCACTTTTCTTTCTTGTTTTCTTGCTTGCTTTTTAAACAACTAAGCTCTTTCAAGTTGTGGCCTATTTAAACATTTGAACCCTGAGCTGTAGATCTTCACATAGGAGGAGTCCTGTGGGGCTGAATTTCACTAGCTTCTAGCTCAGGGAGCTTTTCTAATGGATGTCTAGGAACCAGTACCACAAGCACTATCTGTGGGATTGGGTTTTTTTTTGCCGTCAGTCCTGGGGCTTGAACTCAAGGCCTGGGTGCTGTCTCTGGGCCTCTTTGTGCTCAAAACTAGCACTCTACCACTTGAGCCACAGCACCTCTTCTGGCCTTTTCTGAGTAGTTTTTTTGAAGCTAAGAGTTTCATGGACTTTTACGGCCAGGCTGGCTTCAAACCATGATCCTTAAATTTCATCCTCCTGGGTAGCTAAGATTCAGGTATGAGCCACTAGCACTCAGCTTCTTCTGTGGTTTTTATACATACCAGGGTTTATGGAACCCTGGAGAAGCAGAGACTTTGTATTTATTTTAAAAAGCAAAAACTCCAGTCTTTGGGAGCAATGCACTTTTATTTTCTCCCCAGATTACTAAAATCTAGACTTGGTGGTTCTATAATATTACACATATGCATCGAAAGTGTTCCGAGTGAGTAAATTCTCAACAAAATATGTACTCATTGCCTTAATCATGTAACTGTAACCCCTCTGTACAGCATCTTTACAATAAAAAAAGAAAGTAATAAAGCTGAGGAGACTTCAAAACAATGCGAACAAAATCAAACAAAAGCAACAGTAACAAGAACAACAACCACAACAACACAAAAAATCCCCAAACTGTGGAAGGTCTCAGCAAAATCTCAGCAAAGAATGGCCAGTTTCTGAATACTTAGGCTCTAATGCTTTAAAGATTCAGGGTTTTCCCCTATTTCTTTCTGTTTCTTTCTGTTTCTCTCTGTTTCTCTCTCTCTCTCTCTGTTTCTCTCTGTCTCTCTGTCTCTCTCTCTGTCTCTCTCTCTCCCCCTGTGTGTGTGTGTGTCTTTTTCTATCTCATTTCCTTTTCTTAGTTGTTGAGTTGAGATGAAGTGCTTGCACAGGGTGGTTGATTATTTGTGGGGAAAGGTGAAGCAGCTGTCCTGTAGCCTTGCATGTGAGTGGCTGTGGACGGTGCGTATGAGTGGGTGCTATCTTTCCCTAGTTCACTACTGAGTCTGGATGTAAACTTCTTTATTCTCTATTTCTTATTTGAAAGGCAGATTGTTCTAACAGTTACTAACCAACAAAAAAGTATGTCTAGTGTACAAACAGTTTTGTGGTTTATTTATGTACTCATTTTTTGGCTTATATGAAATTGTACATGACATTTCCATAGATGGATAGAATGTACTTTGATCATCTTCAAGATTCAGGGCACCAGAAACAAATACTGTGACAACAGGGATTGTAGTATGGGGGATGAACATACAAAGAAACAAAAAATTTATATAGTACATTATAAGTACATTAAAAGAAAAACAAGAAAGATAAAATCCCTTGTCTCCCTATATTGGGGTTCATTTCACTTAGCATCAGGTTATATGGTCATATGTACACAGCGTTTGACCTCTTCTGCTTGTCCTAGACATAAACTAGAATAATGGAAGTTTTGTCTGTGGGTTTGGAGTGGTGGTGAAGAAGATTGGGCAAGGAATTTTCTTAATGTAATTTCAAAAAGCAAGTCAACACTAGAGTCTTGTGCACCCACAGATGTTACACGTTTATGTCAATTAAAAAATGTTTAAATTCTCATTGGTTGCTAAACTGTGTTAGTTACCTATTGCTACAGAACAACTTGCCACCAAATCTAAAGGTTTAAACGATAACCATTGATCAGCTCCATTTGTGTACATTATAAATCTAAATGTACTGAACCAGATGTTGTAGCTCAGTCTCTCAAAATGTTGCAAAATATTGGCTCTAGTCCTCAGGGCTGCACTTGGAAAAATCATTCTGAGCTTCCTCCCATGGCTGATGGTCAACTTGTGATTGCTGCTGGCTATAGACTCAGTTTCTTGCCACATAGGCTTGACAGCCATAGCTACAACTTGGCTACTTACTTCTGCTAAGAGCTCTGAAGAAAGAAAGAAGGACTGAAGGAGGGCAAGTGATATGGAAGTCACATCCTTCTTGTCCCCTAACTAGGGAGTGATATCCAATTACTCTTCCTATATTGTCTTCTAAGCAGCTTTAACTTTTCTAAGTATTTCAGAATCCTCTGAGAGGCTTGTTCTGACAATTTCCTTCTAGTCCACTTCCCCAGCCCCTGTAACAGTCAGAAGTAAAGGATTAATAAAAAAGATGAAAATACAAGGCTTGTAGTTCTTATGGTGTGATATTTCCCTCCCCTTTGATTTTTGTTTCCAGAACTTTCGGAGTCAATTTGCTATGGTTCTTCTGTGTATCTTTCCTGTTTATACTGGAAAGTAAACGATCGTAATCACAGGCTTTTTTTTTTTTTTTAACTTTGTTTTGTTTTTGAGAATCCTGTCCAGGTCTAACCTCTCATTCTGTTAATGAGAAAAATAACATCCTGAGAAGTTGGATGACAAGTTCACACAAAGGGAGAAAAACTTGTGGATTCCCCTGCTTCCAAACCATGACCCTTTCTATGTAGCCCTCTGTTTACCTAGTGTGCAAACACCAGAGATGCTACCTCCATGTCTTTCTCATCTACATATTACATCTTACTATGAATCTAGTTACAAGAGTTATCCCCACACCATAAGCGAGGAACCCAGTCTATTTTAGAGGTAATTATTTTATTTACTCATCACAAATAGTTATACAGTGGTTCAGTATTCTGATGGCATGCTATGTACTAAATACCCTTTGTTCTCTGAAGATTTGGCCTCCTTTCTAATGGAATCCTCAATAAAGCTAATTAAATACATATTTTTAGTAATATCTGATTGCCTTGATGTTAAGAAGGGAGCAGGAGAATTAAAATCCTGTTTGAATCTGAGTTCCAGAAGCAAACGAATCTACATTTAGAATGACAAGATTTTATTCATAAGAGTGTTCTGATATCTAACACATTCTTAGAGTAGTTGTGCTTCTAAAAAAACCAGTTTTGTGTAACATAAGGCCACTCTAGGAGGAAAAAAAAATCTCAAACTTTTAAATTGGAGACTTAAGAAACAAAATCTTTATTAAATCTAGCCTTTTAAGTTTATATTTACTTATGGGTTTAAAACAATAAGTTCTTATCTCAGTTCTTGAACTTCTAGTGTGTTTACCAGAAGCTGTTACCCAGCCTGGAGAGGAAATGAAATGCTGCCACCCCCTAACTATTCTTTTATTCAAGTCTGTACTTCCGATTTCTCCTTCTTAATTTTAAGAATTTATCGCATTCTCCTGAACTTTAATAAAGTGTAATATTTCTGCAGGAAGCGATAACAGCTATGTTAGATGGTATGCTCTTTATTTGTTTTTAATAAAAGTGATATACCATCTCTCCCTAACAAAAAATCTCAAACCAAAAATTTAAATACAGTTAAGTATTAGAGATGGTGCTGATGTGTGTGTCACTATTGTGTGACTATTGCGTGGTGGACTCAGTTTTGATGTGACAGCGATCTCTAGTGAAACTCACAGAAAGCCATCAACTTGAAATTAAATAGACTTGTGGCTGTTGATGTCCTAACTTTTTATTTAATTATTCATGGCATTATTAGAGTTTGAACTCAGGGCTTTGCACTTGCTAGGCAGGTGTTCTACCTGCCTATTTATAGTACCTTTTTTGATTTTTAGCTATTTTTCAGATATTTTACATATTTTCACCTACATTGACATTGGACCTTGATCTTCCTACTGGTGACTCCCATGTAGTTGGGTTACAAGGGTGAATCATCATGACTAGGCTATTTATTGAGATGGAACTCCTTAATTTTTTTTATTCTGACCTGGCTTCAATCTATGATCCTCCTTCATCTCTTTTTCCCAAGAACCTAGGATGATAGGAATGAGCCACACTACCTGAGTCTCTTTTGCTCTTTTGACTGCTTTTCATGTTCTCTGCTGGAAATCTAAACATTTTTTATAGTCCATATCAGAAGTTATTTGTTTGATCTTTTTATTTGAACTGAATTTTCTCACCTTAGACTTGATTTTGACTAACAATGTCATTTAGACATGATTTGGAGGTGCTTGTTGAACAGTTATGTGTGTGTAAGATTTACTCATGCGTGCATCTGTCCCTACTCAGGAGGATCAGCTTAAAAGAGCAAAGAAAATATATTTTCCCGGACCTGGGCTTTCCAGTGACTAGTACATGGAAGGGGATAGCATACACAGGATACATTTAAACAAACCAAGAAATAAAGTCCTTACTTGCCTGGGAAGAAGGATTCTGAATTCCTTTAGATGATCAATTACTGGCAATTACTGGGCATGGGCAGGGAATGGTAAACATTAGCAGAACAGCAATTGTGGCAGGTGGTGGCAGAAAGAGAAGGAGAGAAGAGGTACCTGCCTCAGGGTTCCCTTTATAAGAACCCATCCTTCTCCAGTGGTCTTCTTTGTTATCATTCCTCACAGACTGAAGAAAACTTCATGAGATGCTCCCCATGTTAATCCCAATACTTAGTGTAGGGTTGGAGTTGTTGCTTAGAGATACTTGTTGACTGAATGACAAGCGTCACAGTAGAGTCTGTCACTATGGAAGTAGAAAAGGAGAACACATGTCTTGTCCAGATTGTTTATTCATTGATGATGGTCTCTGAAAAAAAAAGTGCTTTGATTTTTTTGTATGAGGTTTTGTCTATTCAGATAGTGTATTACTTTATAAATTTTGTTTATCCCCTCCACCCATATGTCTTTTTTGTTCTTACTTACCTTTATAAACAGCCCAAACAAAATAAATCCAACAGCTGTCTCCACTTGGATTGCCTTCAGTATTGTTTTACAATTTCCTATCTCTAGTAAGTGTATCCTAAGTATGTTTTTATGGAGAATTTGCAGAGAAAACAGACCTGTCAGTCAAGTGAAATGAACTCCAAGATATGGAAACAAGAGGCTTTTCTTTGTGATTGTTGTTTTTAATGTACTATGTGAAGTTATTTCTTTTTTCTTTCATTCTTGTTTTTCCCTATGGCTTATCCCCTGTTGTCACTGTATTTGATTTTGGTACCCTGTGTATTGTATATACTTTTTATCAGAATTAGGGAAAGGAAGGGAAACAACAAAATGGTGAGACAAAGGACAAAGAAAAACCAATGCAACAGCGATATTTAGGAAATGAACTTTACAACTGGGGGTGGTAAGGGGAGGGAAAGTGGGAGAAAAATGAGGGAGGGGGTAACAGTGTTCTATGAGAATTGTATTCACCACCTTAAGTTTGTAACTATAATCTCTCTCTATGTCACCTTGACAATAAAATTAAATAAAAAATTGTATCAACGCAGTATTTGCTTTAAATGTCTAGAGGTGAAACTCACCTCCATTCTTCCCAAAAGATTTTTCACAGGCTAAGTGTCTTCCTTAACACCGGTATAATCACTCATGATTTTTACAGTTTAAAATAAATTCACTAGGAAAATGATCACTAAACCTAAATGAGAACTTTTAGTTAAAATATTCTACACGTTTGAGATTTAAATGTAGTAAATGTAGTTAAAAGGAGCTAATTAAAATTTTTTAATATGAACTTTCCCAAAGGGAATGGAGGTACAGCATATGCGACTTTCATTAGTGACTTTACCATAGAGATATAAGCCAAAAAATACTTAATAGGAAAAATTTAATGATTAATTAATAGATTCTTAAATTATTTGTTAATGGGTATTACATACTCATGAAACACAACTTTTGTGTGTTTTCTAAATTGCTCTCTTTGGGAAAAGGCAAGATGTTGCTTCTAGTCAATCATACCTTGTTAACTGTTGGCAAGCAACCTGCATCTCATTTCTCTGCACATTCAAGACTAGGTATCTTGATTTTCTCAGATCATGAGAGGTCAAAAACCAAACCAAAAAACCTGCAATACAACATCTAACAAAAACAACATTTTATGTAAAAATTCAGAATAAGGGTCATCTTTAGTGCAATAAATATAATAGTAAAAACATATATCTATATATAGAATATTAGTTACAGCACAAGGAATAGCTACTGGTATTCTGTACATGGATTCTATTCAGAAACCAGTGGTTCTTAGTAACACAAAGAAATAACCCCACAATTAATAAAGGTACATCATTCTTTCATGAAGTCTTCAAAAAGCTTTTTAAAACTAATAGAAATTGATAGAGGTACAATTAAATGTAACACATGTACTACATATTCCTTTTGAATTCTGTAGTTTAATTAATGGGACTTGGATCAAGCATATAAGGAAAAATCTCCACATTTTTTGTCTGGCTTAGACATTCTCCTATACTTTGGTTTTGTATGTTCATTTGTATATTTAATTTATCCACTTAACAAATAACAGACATTTCAAGCAGCATGTGTCCCAAACACCTGATCTTCCCACTCTAACTCGTAGTCCAAACTTTTGTCAATGACAGCTTCATCACTCCAGTTATGTAGGCCAGAACTTGCTACTCTTCATTTTTCCATTCTTTTTCTTACTCCCTTCGATAACAATACACACAGCCTCTGATCACCTCTTGCCATCTTATTTCACCATCTCAATCTTCTCCCCTACCATTTCTTGCTAGAATTTACCTCTCATTGAGCTCTGAGCTTCAACCTTTGGCTTCCTGCAGTCTTTTCTGAACAAAGCTGTTAGACCCTTTGAAAATAAAGATAAGGCATGGCTACCTTCTACTCACCATCTTCAAGTATCCATTTCAGTCAGAGTAAATTCCAAGGTCCTTAAAATAGTTACCAATGTGAACAACATCTGGTCTCCCATGTCTTTCCTGACTAGATCCCCAATTCCTCTCTAGCAGGCTCCCATAGCTCCAGCCACGTTGGCTTCCATGTTAGTCCTGGAAAATGCTTTTGTCTGGAAAAATCTTTGTATTAGTACCCACATGGTTCACTCTCTCTCCCCTTCCAGTCTTTCTTTAAATGCCATCTTCTTAATGAGGTCTCCCTTTATGCTCATTTAATGATCATCTGTGCTTTGAGAGTGGAAGAGCTTATGCACCTATCTATAATTTCTATTTGTATTCTGGACAATTTGTTTATTCTCTGTTGGTCACAGGTTCTTTACTATAAATTTGAGGGTTTAGAAAAAATGCTATATAATATCATTTAGTTCCTTGAACTGAAAAAGAGTCTATGAGACAAAAATAAAAATGTAAGAATGTAAACAAATAAATAAGTTCTCTGAGATCAGTTTGACCTTGCTAAATTATAATAGTTTGACTTGGCCTTCCAAGTCAATTTTGATGAATGAGAGGGACCTCATTGCTCGAAAGCTCAAATTTTATAGGTAGAAAGTATTAAAATGTAGCATGAGATTCTTACGAAGGCAAATGTTACATTTGTGAGACAAATCTAATTTAAAAGTATGTTTGTTTTGCTATTTGGCTCACTGAACACTTGAGATTCCTTGAAAAAGGAAATTGAATTCTCTGGTCATTGGTCTCCTCATCCATAAACTGAGGATGTTCTATTAAACGGTCTCTATGCTCTCTTTTATATGTAGAATTCCTCCTAAACCACGAGAAAATCACACACTTTCCCTCATTGTCATGAGTCTTCATCTAGTTTTATGAAATATTTATAGGCATGCTGATGATTAGAGACACTTTGGGTAGCTCCAAATGGCTCCATTCCTTTTGAGTGTAGTCAATATTTCTTATTATAGTTCTATTCATGTGATTCACTATGCCACAGAGGCCTCAGAGTTCAGAATTAATGTGACTCAATGACACATATGAATGATGTATAGACATAATTATTAAACCATAATCTTAATTAGTAAGTCTGCTTCCATATAGAATTGGAGCAACTGGCAGTTTGTAAGCAATACCTTCTAAGTATATGACTCCTTATAGCTTTGGAAGTATGAGTATGTTACTAACTAGGATTGTAGAATTTTTTAAAATTCTTCATGGAACTTCCATGGCAGTGAATGCAATTTTGATATTTAAAGACATATTTAATTTTTTTTGTTGGTTGTGGGGCTTGAATGTAGGGCCTAGGCACTGTCCCTTAGCCTCAAAATGCTCAAGGCTAGTGCTCTACCACTTGAGCCACAGTGCTACTTCACTACTTCAGGTTTTTGAGTGGTTAATTGGAGATAACAGTCTCATGGGGACTTTTCTGCCCAGACTGGCTTAGAACTGCAATCCTTTGATCTCAGCCTCCTGAGTATCTAGGATTATAGGAGTAAGCCACTGGCAACTGGCTTAAATTTTCTTGTCTGCAGTTTTCAAAACATTTTGAAAGGGTTAACTAAAAATTTTCATAAACTTCCTTTGATGTTACAAAAGGGACAAGTGACCATTCTATGTAGGGCAAACCTGAGACTCCTAGCAAACAAAAGCAAAGATTTCCAGAACATACCCATCCAACATCTGATTTCCTATTGAGTCAAAAAAGAAATTCATTCATTATTATTCATCCAATCACACATTGATTGGTCAGATACTGTTTGAAGGGCTGGGAAGGTGGCTCAGTGGAAGATCGCTTGCCTTGCGTGCCTGAGGCCCTGGGTTCAATTCCTCAGCACCACATAAGCAGAAAAAAAAAGCCGGAAGTGACGCTGTGGCTCAAGTGGTAGAGTGTTAGCTTTGAGCGTAAGAGCTGAGGGACAGTGCCCAGGCCCAGAGTTTAGGCTCCACAACCGGACCCCCCCAAAATATGGAAGTGGCACTGTAGCTCAAGTGGTAGAGTGCTCACCTTGAGCTGAAGAGCTGAGGGAGAGCACTCAGGCCCAGAGTTCAAGCCCCATGACCGCCAAAAAAAAACAAAAAAAACAAGCTAACTGTTTGAATATAATTCAGGCATAGGTGTTGTTAAGGCTTTGGTATTATTGTCTTGTTAAGTGAAATCTACCAGGGAAAACACACAATGAATTGCCCACATATAAATCACAGGGTCTTTAATAACACTGGTAACCTGTTCTAGCTGTGTTTTCCATCTTGCAGAGAGAATATTTTGTAAACTGTGAACCTAATTGAAATCATATGTCACTACACTTGGCATTTCCAGACAGGCAGACCAGCATCAGCTGCTCTATAGAAACATAACATTCATAATGTTTGTCTCTATTACTAGGGAAGTTTTAAAGAAAACTAAAAGTTTATGGGTAGCTGAAGTCTGAGAAACACTTTTTGTTATGAATGCTCCTACTCATTTTTTTTGAATGAGAACTTAATTTTATGTCTTTTATAATCCATTTCTCCTTAGATAAGTTATTTCCCTTCAATGTATACAAACACATAATCTCCAAATTATAGTTTCTTTTTATTTCTGACCAGTCATTCCACGTTATATTCTTATTCCCTTCTTCCAATATAGGATGAAGTCCTATCCATAAACCTGGGGGCTTGATCTTGTTTGGCTGTGGCAAGCTGCCTTATTTTTGTAATTCACTTTCCCCAGGGGTGATGCTGCCTCTTGGTCCCATCTCTTGTTCTTGCTGGAAAGTACTAACCCTCTGGAACAGTGGCAGTAGCCCTTCCAAAAGGCTTTACTTACTTTATCTCCACTGCCTATGGGCAGTGGATAGGAAGAAAAGTCCAAAGGTTGAATTTCTCCAATAAGGTTTGGTGGCCTTCAATAAGAATTTTTTTTCTAAGCAAAATTTCTGGAAAATAATTGTGCAAGAACTGGAAAATGTGCTCCCTTGCAAAGAGAGGAAAAAAAGAAAGAAAGAAGCAAGAAGAAGAAATTTTAAAAAGGGAGAGGAGGTGATGTGGCAGTCAGTAACATTAGTCTGTGAAACCAGCTGGAATATTGTGTGTCTTTCGGCTTCTGCATAATGAATTAAGGTTTTTCAAATGATAGAGGTTTGGTTCCAAGAGGGAGGAGGCCACGTTAGCACTCATCCCTTCAGAACCACAGTACTGCAGACTGCGCTGTCTTACTGCTTGTTTTCCTTGTCTGCCAAAGGGGAAGGGAGGGGTGTTGCCTTTAATTATTAACCTTTAGAATATCATCTTTACTATTAGTGGTCATGGCAAAAGGAAATGTTATATTCATAGATGATCTCAGTTCTTATTTAGTCCTTTCCTTTAGCCTCTCCCTACTAAATATTCTACCTACACAGAATGCCAAGTTTCACAGACTAAGAGCAATTAAATCAAGGAGAGAGAAAGCAAAAGAGGTCACATATTGTGTGACCCTTACCCTGGATACATCAAAAAGTTTTTGGAGTTACTTGTTCTTGCCTCTTGGAAACCTCTTCCTAGCTGTAGCAAAGGAAGATAAGATTCCAAAGGACTGCATTTCATTTCAGTACTTTTCAGGAGGCCAAATGAAATTTATTTTTCTATTATATTGCTCAATCATTCTTGAATATTTTTGCATAAATTAATTGAGAGATCTTTAATCAAATCTAATATGCCTTGTTACAGAGTTCAGAATAGTAAATGTTGACTTGAAATTTTATTTGGGTTTTCTCATGCTTAATTCTTAATGGATTGATTTTATAATCTTTGTATCATATAATGTTCATGCGTGAGTCTTACCTGAGTGAATCTGAGTCATGGTAAGAACAACATGTATTATGTCCCCTTAGGGCAGCCATACCCATGGAATGATAGAGGAAGGAGGTGTTTGCTGGTACATTTTTAGTGGGAAAATAGAGCATAGGCTTTTAGGGTTCAAGTTCGACTTGTTGAATTTGAAAACCAATGTATAGCATTATTGTCAAATGTATTAGGCATCTGGGATTTGTTTAATGGATGAGTGTCTGTTGGCAGACTGGAGACTACAAAATCAAATGAATGTGTTAAACAGTTTCCTTGCTTGTTCTTAGATACCCATCATGAAAAACAGTAAGAAAAAATAATGTGGTTTATCTTTTTTTTTTGGTAACTCAACCATGCAGGTAACTGAAATGATCATTGTTTTGACTTCAGGGGAATAAGTGGTCTCCTACTCCAAGAGACCAGGCGAATGGTACCTTTAGCGTTTCTGCTACACATGAGTAACTAGACAACTTGATCAAGATTCAGATTTTGAAACTTTTTAGATTTATTTATTTATTTGGGAAATATACAACTAGCAATGTTATGTTGAAGTTCATAAACATAGATAGCCAGGCGTTTAAATATATCTTGAAATGACTATATCCTGAGAATTATATTAAAGCTGTAATTGAAACTTGATGTTGTAATCGCAGATGATTAAAGAAACTAATATTTGTTGAAACACTGTGCAGTTAGTCATTTAGGCTTTTCCTTTTCTGGGGGAAAGGAAGTATTAGAACCTAATAAATTTTCTTGTTAGGACAGTTTAGGTTCAAATGTCAAAAGGTGTCATTCAACTGTGAAAGCTAATGTGTAAGACTGAATGATAATATTCTAGTCTTTATATTTAGTGACTTTCTAGTGCTAGGTTATATAATCCTAATGGAAACCATTAGTTAATGTATCTCTATTTACTAATTCTAGCAGGTCAAAATGAAACAGAATTCTCTAGAAAATGGTCCACTTAGGCCAATTAGAGAGAGTAGCCAGAAAATAGACCATAATGGGGCCAAAGAACCAAAAAGACCTGTGGGTAGAAACAAGGTTTATAAATCTAGATGCTCCTCATCTGTGAGCAATGAGCTTTGAAAGAAGAGTCAAGAAAAGTACTTCAGGGAGAACGCTCAACTGAACAGAGGGCAGTGCAGCCAGTTGGCCCACATTCCAAGATCTACCATACCAATATGGAGGAATGGAGCAGACGATGAAGGCAACTCCAGTAGACCTGAGCATATCTGAAGTCCAATGGGTGATGTACTTTGTAGGAAACTAGAGAGGGATTCTACCACTTATATTCAAATATAAAGGGAAACACAGGCAAGGTTTGGATGGTTGGGGTAAGGTACTAGATTTTCAGATGAAGCAAACTACCTGTC
Source organism: Dipodomys merriami (assembly GCF_024711535.1). Lineage (NCBI taxonomy): Eukaryota > Metazoa > Chordata > Mammalia > Rodentia > Heteromyidae > Dipodomys > Dipodomys merriami. The sequence continues at coordinate 42,404,475 of NW_027206068.1, read as the reverse complement.
TACAGTTCCAACACACTGAAATCATAAGAATGCCTAATTTTGGAGAAAAACAATCCTAAAAAAGAGAACTCTATGTACTTTCTGTTGACAATATGGATTTGGCTTCCATTAAATCTAGACTTGAGCTTACAGGAGAGTTTTATTGGCACATCTGCTATTAAAGTTTACCTAGGACTAGATCTCAGGTAGGATGGTTCATAACCAATGAGAAAATTGGTAACTATTAATCATCATATTGTTAACAATCAAATGTACTGACTTTCCAGAGAATACTGGATTTTAAAACAAGTATTTAATATTAATGATTGATGTTCTTTCCTCCTCATTTTTAGGTTTTGCTCAATATTCCAATTTAGAAACTCAACAGCACGCTGTCAATTCAGACAATTAGGTCATACAGGAAAATAATATAAATTTCCATTTGCGATGGTCCCTAATCAATCTAGAAAGGCATGTAGAATCCTTGTGTTATGTTAAAACCTGTCCACTAAATTGGCCAGTCCAGTCATTTGGACACTGCAAGCAATTGTAGATTCATTAGTAGTATTGACAGTAGTGATTAAGAATGATGTCCTAGGTTACTTATTTTTGTAAGGTGACCATAGTCAAACATTTATGCAGAGTTAACATGGGACTTCAACTTTTAAAAAGATCCATATACCCTGGAGCAAAGGATTCGAGGCTGGTAAATTAATCAGTGTTGAGGGTAAAATTGCATAGACTAAAGAATTCTGCTTAGCTAAAGCCTCTTTATTGTCTCTTTCATCTAATGGCAATAATGCTGAGAGGTGACCTGGTAGGCATCACACCTCCAGACAAATGCTGCTTGGTCCATGATCAGATGGCAGCCAGTCTTTCCATTCACCTCTGAATCCACTGAAGTGGCGAAATAATGATGACCATGCTATTATTAATCTAAAAATTGTGTTGGCACTTTTGTTTAAGGAGGAAAAACAAGCAGAATTATAAGACTAGAAGCAAAGTGGAGAAGATGCCTAATTCATGTTAGAAACCACTGATCTTGTTTTTTAGTTTTCAGGAGAAAAAGGCATTTCTATCTTTCTATCTGTAAAAAGTGTCCTAGAATTTAGTGGTCACAGAAATAGTGGTACAAAGCATGAACTAATTCAACAGTGATACTCACTAGACACTATTTTGGAAATGAACTACTGTATACAACTTGCAAGGGGGGGGGCTGATCAGGAAGGGAAAAAACAGAGAAAATGAGGGAGGAAGTGACACTGTTCAAAAAGAAATGTACTCATTACCTGACTTTCGTAACTATAACCTCTCTGTACATCACCTTTACAATAAAAATAAAAGTTTAAAACAAGAATTTAGTGTTCATTACTGTCAAAAGATATGATGATACTTCTTCGTTCATTCTCTTACTCTGTAATTCAGCAGTTATGAATTTAGGGCCTAGTATAAATTAGGTAATAAGGCATACATGATTTTCAACATTTATGGAATTTATACTGCAGTAAGGAAGAAAGGCAATAGAACAAGAAAGCATAATCAAAGGTGATGCACATAATAATAAGCAAAGTAAGGGCTACAGGAGTCTATGACAGGGATGTATTACTTGGTCTTGAGGATCAGAGAAGACGTGTTAGAGACATGAGTTATTAGTTGAGTCTCAAGTAATACTAAGTTTCAAAGTAAACTCAGGGTTTAGGTTGAGCAAAGTAAGGGGAGAAAAGAATATTATAGATATAGAAACAATATTGCGAGGGCTGAAAGATATATAAAGTTTCAGGTTGTACCTCAGGATCTTGATTGCCTTGGGCACCAGGCAAAGCTTTTCTATAGAGGGTAGTATTATTGTTTGTTTTGTGGTTTATGCTGTGGCCATACCATAAAGATTTCACAGTATTTGGCTGGTGGGATTCTATCTGGTGTCTTGCTCTCTTTCTGTCAGCTTGGGACCCTACGGTCATGAGGTCCTGGTGAAGGAGAGACATGACTAAGAATAATGGCTGTGATATAGCAAAATCCCACCTTAGGATCTCAGTTCTATTTTGAAAACCCATGATTTTGAGCAAGTTCACACATTTTTGCAACCTGTGACCCACATAGCTTCAACATAGATACAGTAACACACTATCTTCCTTTGAGGCCTGTTTCAATGGTTGAAAGAATTAGTGAAAGAAAAGACCTACTATAAGCTCAATAAATGCTATTGTAGGGTTTTTCATTATATTGTTCTCCTCTGATGCCAAAGATAGAAGCCTGTTTAATCACAGTTACTACAAAAAAGGTAAAGGGGCTTCACTTCTTATTTTCAATTCTTTAAATTTATTTCAAAATCATGTTTTTCCCAGACTTTAATTTTACAATTCTAGTCAAAGGCAATCTCTAAATGCTTATATTTTCAAACTCTGATTTTAAAGCCCTGAGCGCATGCTTGTCATCATTGTGAAGGAATATTGGAAACCCCAAATCTAATTAACATCTGGTAAGGTGTGTTTGTTTCTGACAGCATAAACAGCAGAAGGCTGGAATATGTATTTGCCCTAAGTGTTAGAGAAAATAGGGAGAATGCAATCTAAGCTCCCTCCATGATATTCACAATGACTTCTGCTTTTCAATCCTGGGTCCCACTTTCTCAGGACTGGGAGGTAATGCATTATATATTTCTTTTCACTCCTGAGGGAGGATAGTGAGAACAGCTTTAAGCATACCGTAATTAGGAAGTGATGATTGTTTGAAAGGCAAGAAAGGTCAGGAAGATACAGAAATGGAGAACCACAGGCTAGCACTACTAATTCTGAGCCCGACTGGAAGATGGATAGGCTCTTATTGATACATACTGGTCTCAACTCTGAGTTTACCTAAGATAAGAGGCAAAAAGGTCCCCGTTTCAAATTACCAAGCATATGTGGTTAATGACTATATTCAGTGATAGTGTAAAAGACAGGTGAATGTTGTCCTCTCTGGCTTGGTCTTGCTATTATCCAGAGAGCTACTCTTGTTTTTGTTTTCTTTTCATTCCCCCCCCCCCCACCGCTAAAATCACAGAGCTGAGGAAAGTAGAAGCAAACCATTGGATCTGCTCAAATCGGAGAGACTATAGCTCCAATTTAAGCTCATCATATCACTTAAGAGGCCTCATTTAGACAGGATCTGAAAGTCCCCATCTAAAGCCTTTACAAAGTGAGAATAATTGTCATTAAGTGCTACAGATTTCACAGGGAAAAAATGGATTAGGGGCTTGTTACAGGAAAGATAATTAATGTGCTAGAGAACAGTATAAGCAATAGAAGGAAAAATTTCTCCATAATAAGAAAAGAAAAGAAAAAACTACAACAGACAGGGTGGATAATGATTAAATGTTAAGAAGGAGTTCCTTCTGGCTTGGTTTCTACAGTGTAATTAAGAGACAGAGAGAGGTGGCATAGCAAGGAATACTTACACACACACACACACACATACACAAACACACACACAAATGAGAATAGCTCACACCTCTCAAAATATGATCCTCAGGTTTCTTGTTCTTCCACAAATACTTATTTATCTGTTCCTGTTCTGAATGATGATGCCTTTACCTATGTTCAACTTCTCTAAAACATCTCACCAAAGTGCCTTTCAACATATTCTTGATCAAAACATTGTTGTGAGTTGGGAAATCATCTCCAAGATGTTCTCTAAGTTATTTTCTAATTTTCTAGGGAAAGTTGTAGATAGCATTTTACCTCTTCTGTTTAATTCTGCTATCTTGTTGCTCATTGTTGTTGCTGAAATTGGTGTTATTTTTAGGCCTTGAAGCAAAATTTTTCTTGTTTTATTTTTCCTCTAATGTCTTCCTTTCCAGACAGTGGGACCTAGCTTTTTATCAAGGAATCAAATGCCCACCCTATGGGCCTGCTGGGACATTTTCCAACCAAAACACATTTCTTTCCTGTGAATGTGTAATCATCTGCAAGTGAGTGCACAGCTGAGAACCTGTTGATAGGAAATGCAGAAAGAGCCAGTTCCTTTTCAGTAGCACTGGATGTGTCCTAGAAGAAGATAATTAATAATTATGACTTGCTATTCATCTAATTATAATTGTAATGGAAATTTGAAAGTGGAAGCAAAGCAGAATCATCCTTCATAGGTATGGTGTCATGTGATGTTCGTGTCGTGGTGGGGCTGTAATGAATTCTGAAGAGAGTTCTAAGTTTTATCTTCCAATTGCATTCGGTGCAGTTGAAACTACAGCAGAGGGCTTTGACTTAGATAGTTTTATGTCAGGCACAAAAAAATGTCTAAAGATGAGAAAGATAATATCGATGAACTGTTTACTATAAGAGATAAACACAAAAGTCCTCAATGCAATGAAGAGGTCATCCTATGGGATGTATACAATGCAGGATGTTCAAAGATGTGTTTGGGGATGTCCACTGGATCCAATTATTAAGCATGTGACTATTTGGAGAGCTGCTTAAAGAAAAACAACTCATTTGTTCTGTTTTTATTTTCTCTTTTTAGTCTTTCCCCTTTCTTTCAGTTGTCAGTTGTCAGTTGTCATCTTGGACCATGTGTTGACTTTGAAGATCAAGCCAAAATCCAGGACAGTGCAGTCAATAGATGGATAGAAGGAACTCCAGTCCACAATGAGTATGGGCCTTCTATGCCTATTCTAACCACTTACTGGCAGTATTTTTTTTTAGAAGAAATGTTTTTTGTTTCTGTTTTTTTGTTGTTTTTTGTCTATTACATATAGCCAAGACAAATCTGAGCTGATCTGACTATCAAGGCAACAGCTCTGTCATTCCAAGCAATGTGCCTTTCCTCTTCAGTGTGCTTGTGTTACTTATTCTTTTCAAGTATAAGAATTGCTTAATTAGCTGATAATTTATGGATTCATTTCTATTAATTGCTTATTTCTATTGAGTGCTTATTGATAGACATCAAGAGAACATACTGAATTCTATTTGCAGTTATTTCAATGGAAGGTCTTTAATTTCCAAATGATCTGTAAAGTTACCATGGTACTTCAGTCTGAAATGTGATTTAAACCTGAACTCTCTTATCCACGTTGCTTCACTGCCTAATAGGATTCAAACAATATATTTACTAAGTGACTCTATTAAAAATTCTTTCAGTCTGGATCATAATTCTTTAAGGTAATGATGCCTTGTGTTCTGAAAATTTCTTACCAATACTTTGACTTATGATCAAATGCAAACCTATTTTTCTGGATGGCCAATTCCTTACCATTTCCCCTCTAATACCTTGTGCAACTGGCTTATGTTTCCACAGAGTTTGAACCAAATAGTGGGGCTATAGGAAATAATTTGGAGAGACAAGAGAGTCAAGGAGCCATTTAAATTGAAGAAGTATTTTATTCTTTTGAAAATTCACATGCATGCTAATGTGTTAAAGGCCCTGAAAAGATCTGTAGCAAAGAAACTTTTCTATTTTTGAGTGCCATTGACCAAATTTGAACTCAAATTCCCTTTAGTTTCAAGAAATCTTATAATATGCGTAATATAATATTGTGCATAATCTATAGAATTGAATGCATATTAATGTTGCTAAAGTTCTTCGGGAGCCAGATAGGAAGTTACATACTTCTAATTCTAACACTTGCGAGGCTGAGACAGAGGATTGCTAGTTCAAGGCTAGTGTGGGCTATGCGGTGAGATCTTATCTCAAACAACAATAATAACAAAAATATCCCCCAAACAAAGCCAAAACCCTGGGTATTTCCTAGTCATTAATGCTTAGCTCTTTAACCCCTCACTGTCTGAGTTTCCTTTTGCTCTTCTCAGCATCTTTCCTCTTGTCTGTGTTGTTCACTTGCTAGTCTAATTAGGAGTCATTATCATGTGATTTCATTTGACTTTAATTACCTCTTAAAATACTGTATCTCCAAATATACTCATTCTCTGAAGTACTAAGGTAGAGGACTTTGATGTATACATTTTGGAGCTATGAAATTCAGCCTATAACAGTGCTGTAAGAATTTACAGATTTTTTTTTACCACGTTATGGAGATCAAAAATTGCTTCACAGGAGAAGTGTTGAAGTGATATAACCTTAAGGATAGAAATTAACAAATGGGTACATGAAGCAGAGAAAGACTGTCCACAGGAGAAAACCCAGTGAAGAGAGAAAAGGCCTGTGTCGGATAGAGGACACTCTAGGCTCCCAGAATGATGGGTACCTCATGAAGGGAAGGCCAAGAGGAAAGCAAACGGAGCCCAGACTAGGTCAATTGGCTTAGGACCTTTGTTTTTCCCCCAAATAATTGAATCCTTTGAAAATTTGAAATAGGGGTGCCATGATTAGATTTGCATTTTGAAAAGGTCATACTGGTTGCAGTTTGGAAAGTCATGGGAAGAGTGCCAGAATCAATGGGAAAAAGAACACAGAACAAAAAAAGGGCATTGGACAGGACCTGGAGGGATGGCCAAGGACCTGATGACTGGGAAAAGAAGCATGAGCCCACGTACAACTAGGAAAGAGATAAGAGAAAGATTATTAGCTGGGTAAGAGTAAATGGGGTTCAGAATCAATTCTTCCTTCCTTCCTACCTTCCTTCCTCCCTCCCTCCCCCCTTTTCTTCTTTACTTCCTTCCCTTCTTTCTTCCTTCCTTCCCTCTCTCCCTCCTTACCTTCTTTCTTTCTTTCTTTCTTTTTTTCTTTCTCCCTCCATTTCTTCCTTCCTTCTTCTTTGTTACTTTCTTTCAGTCTTTCTTCCTTCCATCCTCTTTCCCTTTCTTCCTTCATCCCTCCCTCCCTTCCTTTCTTCCTTTCTTTCTTGTATTTTTCCTTCCTCCCTCCTCCCTTCTTTCCTTTCTCTTTCCTTACTGCCTCCATTCCTTTCTCTATCCTCCCTTCCTTCATTCCCTCCCTCCCTTCTCTCCTCCCTCCCTTCTTTCCTTCCTTCCTTCCTTCCCTACTTTCTTTCTTTCTTTCTTTCTTTCTTTCTTTCTTTCTTTCTTTCTTTCTTTCTTTCTCTCTCTCTCTCTCTCTCTCTCTCTCTCTCTTTCTTTCTTCTGTTGAAGAGACAGGAACATGTTAAAATGAATTTATAGACACTTATTGTGAAAAACAGTTTAGTTGTTCTTTAAAAAGTTAAACCTAGAACTACCATATAACTTAATATTCTTTCATAAGCGTGTGCTCCAAAATATTGAATATAGAGTCAAACAAAAGTAGCACTAGAGACAATAGCTAAAAAGTAGAAACAACCCAAATATCCATTAATTGATGAATGAATAAACAACATATGGTAGGTCTATGCAATGAAATTACTGAGTCATAGAAAGGAATGAAATTCTGATACCTGGTATAATGCAAATAGACCTTGAAAATATATAAGGTGAAGAAATCAAGATGTCACAGGTCATCATCCTAGTTACTCCAGGATAGGTAAATCTAGAGAGACAAAGCATAACATGATTTTTTTCCTAATACAAAAGATCTCCAGGTTCAGGAATTCAAGGCACTAAAGAATGGATTCACAACTTACAGATAATTTTTGGAAAATATTTAGGAAAAAAGTCACTGAAGAAGGTGAGAGAGTATAGATCAGGTATCAGTATTATGGTGGATAGATGGCTAAGCTCAGAGCTTGTTTGACACTGGGCTTTTGAAGTTACAGAGGAATAAACCAAGCTGTCATTTTATGTATCTTTTCACACCATAACTATGTTTAGTTGCTCAGATGCCAAGAGAGTTAAGACATTGTCAAATATGCTACTGAAACAAGTCACATGAAATGAGGTTACCTGGGAGGGAACTATGGAAAGACACAATTGATTACACAGTAGAAAACGGAAGGACCAGTGCTCCGGAAATGCAGGTGACATTGACAGATGGTGAAGGGCTACCCAATCAGACAAAGAGAATGTTTAAGAGGGTAGTGCAAGAATTTATGATTTTGTTCCAGGAACTGGTAAAACTAAGGTGATGATGTGAATAAAACATAGAATTGAAATAGAGAAGAACCTGGGAGAGGTCAACAAACAAGTCATTATGTCAGATGGATCAACAGTAGGTTTTCATGAGTTTTCGCTGAGAAACTTCAGGACTGGGGTAGAGATCCAGATTGGGGTTGGATGCCAAAATCATAGTGGAAAAGGAGAAATAATAGAATGATGACTTTAGTAAACATATGGCAAGACTGGCAAAGCCAAAGGAGTGGATCTGATGAGCAGGATATGAGAAATCAGGTTGGAAGGACATCTGAATTCAGTAGCAAGAAGTAATGAATGTTTTAATGCTACCGTTTGGCCCTAGAACAGTTGGAACAAGAGATAAACAGTGACGCATGAAGATGTTGTAGAAAAACAGTATCACTGAAGAAGAGATACATTCTAATTAAAACAGGAAGGAGGAGGAAACCCTGGACAAATGCTGCATGTGTTGGGAGTGTATCAAATGGGCACTGACCTCAAGAAAATAGGAACAAACCTTGGGAATTTAGTTCAAGGCATCATTTACAGTGATTTGGGTAGGATTGGCATTTCAAAATGGGAGAGATGAAGGAGTAGAAGGATTTTTAAAGGAAAACGCAGATTTTTAGAAATCACAATGGTTATAATGTGGCCCTTACTTGGGTGTTACTCAGGAAGCTGTCACAGACAGTTCTGGATTCATCTCAGCCATGGAAAGAACCAGGAATTATGTGCTACCCTGAATGGGCTGTTGTACAGCAGATTTCCCTAAATCCTTCTGCCACTACCATATTTGTCCGCAACTGTCAAATTCTTAGAGCCAGAAGCAGGAAGTGACCCTCTCTCCCTAGCTTCCCATTTCTTATTGGCAGAAGGAAGCCAGTGGGCAGGGACCAGCTTACAAGATGTTTGGCAATTTTCCAGGCCCAGTAATGTAGATCCAAGTATAGAAGTGTAGATGTGGCCGGAATGAAGTCATGGTGGTGCTGATGATGCAGAGGATTTCTGGTACATGTTAAGTGACTCCCGGGTAATCAGAGCCAAAGTTTAGATGGTGAGATACAGGTGGCCACTGGCCTGGGGAAAAGCAGGAAGAATAATGGGAAGCATCTGCTATTCTACTTATCAGTTGAAGTTCCAATAAAATATAGAAACACATGAAAATTTCCACCACTTCCTCTCTTAACCCCCCTTCAGCTCTACCTTCCCGCCAGTTGTACACATGAACATTCCCTGCTCCTTTTTTTATTTGTGGGCTATACTAGAAATTGAACTCAGGACTTTGTGCTTGTTAAGCAAACACTCCCCCACTTCAACCATGCCTTTTGCTTTCTTTGTTTAGATAGTGTTTGTTCTAATTTGGCCCAGGCCTCAAACCAAGATCTTTTTATCTCTGTCCTCCAAGTAGCTAGAATGACTGGCATAGGCCACCAGAGTTGGCTTATATCTTGCTTCTTATTTGAGACCAGCCTGCCACCTTCCTTCTCAAGGGCATCTCTGTGGCAGCAGCATCCTCCTTCTCCTGCAGCATAGCTCTTCTTTCTCTAGTTTATTATTCTCATCAGGGGACAATGATTGTGTGATTCCTCTCACTTTAAAAAAAAAACAGGAAAGAAAACAAGAAATAAATCCCTTTCCTGACTCCATTGTGTCCTACATCATAATAAATGATGACCTTATGTCTCCAGTTGCTCAGGCCAAAAGACCTCAGAATTATCTGTAATTTCTTTCCCTCTCTATCCAATCTCTGCATCAATTTGTTGAATTTTGGCAGGTAGATCTATCATCAAAGCATTTAGACTCTCACTACTCCTTAGCACTTTTACCAACACTATTTTAATTTAATATATGCACAGGAGCCAGATGATCCTTTAAAAATCTTGAAAATCTTGTTATTTCTTTGTTTGAAGGCAACATAAACCTTCCTATGTTATCCAAAGTCCTTTCATTCCTTGTCAGGTCTCTGTAGAATGTGCGCTGCCTCTCCTTGGATATTTTCCTTTTTCTCTTGTGATGGGGATTGAACCAGATTTTTGCATATGCCAGGGTGGTACCTTCTTAGACTTTTCTTACTTCATCCTCCTCTTCCCCTTGCTCAATCAGCACTCACTTTACTGGTACCTGGCCTCTCCTGAAACCTACTAGTTTTGGGTCTTTGCACTTTGCTGTTGTAGTCTCTGCCTAAGATAGTCTTCTCAGTTATCCTCATGCCTCATCCACATACTCATTAGTTTTCTGCTACATGTATTTCCTGCAAGATGGTCATTTCCTCCTCCTCCTCCTCCTCCTCCCTCTCTCCCTCCCTCCCTCCTCCTCCTCCTTCTTCCTCTTCTTCTTCCTCTCTACTTAGAGCTTAGAGTAGCCACTGCTCCCACCATATTAGTTCCAGTCACCATTTGCCCACCTACTTTAGTTTTCTTCTGCATCTTCCCCCACCATAAGATAAAGTTCAGAGAAGTGGATTCTTCTTCAGAACTAGAAGGGCCTAGAATGTTCGAAGCATTGCATACATGCAGAATTGGATGCTTATATAAAAAGTACCTAGGGCAAAGAGATACACTGATAGCTTTCTCTCTATGAAGAAGACACAGCCCCAATAGCCTGGTTCTGTTTGAAAGCTGCAGCTATGAGCTCTTTTTAGTACAATCTCTCTTTGTGGTAACCTTGCTCTTTATGGAAACCAGTCAAAACTACAAACATTATAAATGAAGTGACCAAGCCAGGTTCCTGTGGCTCATGCCTGTAATCCTAGCTATTCAGGAGGCTGAAATCTGAGGATCGTGGTTCAAAACCAGCCCCGGCAGGAGAGTCCATGAGACGATTATCTCCAATTAACCACCAGAAAACCAGAAGTGATGCTGTGGCTCAAATGGTAGATTACTTGCCTTTAGGTGAAGAGCTAAGAGACAGTGCCCAGGTTAAGTTCAAACCCCATAACAGACAAAAAAAAAAAAGAAAAGAAAAGAAATGAAGTGACCACCACAACTTTATCTGACACACATCCTTTCTACCTTGAACTCAAGGTGATCACTTGTATTTCATGATGAAGCCCTTTAGTATTACTTTTCAGATGGTTGAGCACTATGTTTTATTTTCTTACTTTGTTCCTCAGGAAGAACGTAAGCAGTTAATAGTCACAAAGGAGACTCTCTAAATCTACGGAATGTTCTGATTTCAAATAAAATCCTCTTGGACTTGGTGGTTGTTTTGGCTAGAAATATGGAAATTGAACTCCAAGGTCTGGATTTTATTGCTGGAAAACCTATACTTCTGAAGCACATTGATTTATATCTGGTAGGAGTTTCT